>NW_027518680.1:22397500-23007500 GCF_043159265.1 Tasmannia lanceolata
GAAATTGTGAGATTGGCATAGAAGAGACGCACTAATCGAGGGTAAACAGGTTCGTTGATGTGAAGGATGGGTGTCCAATGAAGAGCATCAAATTTGGCCTTTAAATCAAAATTTTGAAGGACAGGGGGATCAATGTACCTACCGGTGAGGATGCCCCTAGTGCCGACGTCGGCCCAGAGTTTCTTGGCCTTATCCCGAGTGAAATAGGAGTTGGCCACAACCTCGGCAGCCACAGCCTTGGCCTTCGCCTTCTTCCGTGAAGGCCCTTCTTCCTTCGGAAGTACTTCAGGAACGTATTCGGGGTCTTCAACTTGGGAGGAGCCTCCAATGTTGAGATTTTTGGTTTTAGGAGGCATGGTGAGAGGAAATGTGGGTGGAGAGAAAAGTAATATGTAAAGAAGAAGAGAAATAGCCCTAAAATGGAGGAAAAAAGGAGAAATAGAGAAGGGAAGAAAGAAAAAATGAAAAAGGGGTGAAATGCTAGGGTTTTAGGAAGAAGAGAGGGATTTGGAAGGGAGAAGAGGGTTTTGGAGGAAGATGTAGGGAGAAAATGACGGAAAAAAAGAAAAAGTGGAGTTAGGGTTTGAAGAGAAGTGGAAGGAAGAGGGAAAGAAGAGAAGAAAAGTAAAAAAAACGAACTGGGTCCAGGGTTATAACGCTCTTGGGCCGATTCTCGGAGTTCCGAGAAATTGTCTCGGAGTTCTGAGAACAGACGGAAATTTTTTTTTCTCCTGGCCCTAATCTCGGAGTTCCGAGAAAATTTCTCGGAGCTCCGAGGTTAACCTGGACGAAATCTCGGACTTCCGACAAATTGTGTCGGACTTCCGAGAACAGCGGATTTTCATATTCTACTGGCCCGAATCTCGGAGTTCTGAGAAATTTTCTCGGAGCTCCGACTTGAACCTCGACGAAATCTCGGAGTTCCGAGAACAGATGGATTTTTTTAATTTTCTACTGGCCCGAATCTCGGAGTTCCAAGAAATTTTCTCGGAGCTCCGAGGTTAAGCTGGACGAAATCTCGGAGTTCCGAGAAATTGTCTTGGACTTCCGAGAAGCTTTCAAGGTTCCCTCTGCCCATATTCTCGGAGCTCCGAGACAAAATCTCGGAGCTCCGAGACTTATTTTTTCTTTTTTCTATTTTTTTAGTTTTTTATTTTTTATGTAAGGAGGACATAACAAGTACAAACCATGATGTAAATGCATGAATTGTCTTTTGCCACACAACCTATTTAAATTGTGGCCCATCAAATGGACGTTATGGATCATCCTATGGTGTGGGTTGGACAGTCCATTTGTAAAGAAGGGGGTGGCTGTTGTAAGAAATGGTGTTCAATTTATCAACAACCTTGAGGAAGAATTTTATTCTTCCCAACAGTTCAAGCAACCAAACAAAACCGGAATTTTTTTTTTTTACCGGGATAACTTTTTTTCCCACCAATCTCCCAGGGAGATTTTTGTTCCACAAAAGTCCCAAGAACGGGCAATTTGGGGCTCTATCAGACAATGTCCTAACATTTTCACCTACAATAAAAATATAAATACCCGGAAAAGCACAAAAAACAGGGGTCCCATTGCCAACTATGACGATGAAAATAAAAACTAGAGAGAATAACCACAATTAAATACAAATAAATCATATTTCCATCCAATAGAAATATAAATTTCCCCAAAAATTTATGAACAAATATTTGATGATTTTCAAAGTCCTTTACCATATTTCGCAATGAACCCAATGCCACAACCACCATCACTTCACAGAACTTGATTTTTAATTACAAATACATAGTTGTCAGTATGCTGAGATACAAACAAACCCTCCCTCTATATCTCTACAGCCTGCTTTCTGTCCTTTACAGATGCGCCCAACAATTACAAATAAATTTACCCCATTTTACCCCATTTTGCTTACAAATAGACACAAAACTTCACTGCAAAGACCATCAATGTCCATCCTGTTTACAACATCCATGAGAACTTCAAGAGAACTTCTTCATTTTTCACTCATATATCCCCCTTAAGAAAATCGCCACAGTCCCCGAACTCTCCGCGCAAGAATCTTTCGCACAGCTGCAGCCGATAAGCGGGAATGTCACACTTGCTGAAAGTGAATTGATCCTTTGCATACAGATGGTCGATCGCTTTAAGCATGAACAAACCACAGTCGAACCTGCATAACAACGCTTGTATTGAGCGAATCAAATTCACACCCTAGAAAAATAAACATTTAAATATACTGACCCATTGGCCTGTTGTGGGAAATTGTTCATCTGAGCATATTGAAAATGGTCTATATCACAGCCCCTTTCCTTGAAGTACTCCTTCAACAACGCTACCTGCAAGTGGTTAACATTGACAGGTTTAGGAAACATAAGTGTTATACGTATAGATTTATAAGTAGGAAAACATTGAAGATGCTAACCCACTTACGGTCAATCCTGCTCGTTCCTGGAACTCCATTCCTTTACACGAATTGCATTCGTGGAAGATTTTGGTGACCATATCGACAATGAGAAGAACCCAGTGGCTGTCTTGACATAATGGTAATAGTACCATTTGTACTGCTTCTAGCTGGTGGTCTATAAGTCTACCGTGGAGAGCGTCCTTCGCCGTCTTCCACTTTTCTACCCTCAGCTCCTCAGTCACTTTGCTCCCCACTGCAGTAAGAGTTCCCTAAAAAAAAAAGGAATTCAATGGGATACTATAGATATAATCTTATGTAAACTGAAATGTGGGATGATAGAAATTACACTTACATGTACCACCGAAGGAACGAAGACAATTCCGCCCCGAGGATCTGCTAACCCATCCTCGTTGGAGGACTGTACGTGCTTCCCATATATATCCACGATCTTCAAGGAAGAGAAGTAAATGTCAGATGTGAGGTAATGTAGATTTTATTGATAAAAAATGACACTTACAGTGCCAGTCAGGTATTGTCTGACATTCCAAAGATGTTGTAGGTCGTCGGCTATTACGTGTACATCATCCTTTTTCATGAGAATATCACTGCAGAATTGTATTAAATTGTTAGTTAATAATTTTCATTTATGATCACCTTAAATCATGGTCTAATATAATTCACATCTACTTGCCTTTTCTCATGCTTTAGGAGTCTCTCTATCAGAGCTGTTCTCCTTCCCTTAGGCAACTTCCCGTCATCCCGTTTCTTCTTGGGGGTGGTTTAGGTATGTTGGGGTCCTCCCCCTCTTCCTTCCCTTCCTTCTGCCTTCTCTTTCGGGTCTTCCCTGATAAGTAGGGGCTTTTTCTGGCTCTCCCAAGTTTCCTACTCCTTCCATCCATCTTCACACCCCTTACAATGCTCCCTAATTCGGAATCTAGCACCACTTTCAGCTCAGCTTCAGTAGATGGTGCCACTTCCTTCCTCACCTCCATTTCGAACAATCGTTGCAAAGGTTTAACGATCACCCCGTGTGTGGTGCCGAATCTTTCTTCATGTGACTTGGGGTACTGAGACGATACATCTATTAGGGTGGCGGCTGCATCCATGTCACATCCAAGGTCAGCTAAATCCGTCCAATCCTCGCACAGCTGCGAAGATAATCGTGCACCTTGAGATGCATTTTCGCCCTTCCTCTCCTCCTCAACCCCCTCCATTCTTCCCCCTGTCCCTTCATTTGTTCTCTGCATACGCTCCATTCCTTTTTTCAATTCCTCCTCTATCTTTCCCACATCTTCCTCTCTTTTTTCAACATCTTCCTCTCTTTTTCTTATTTCTTCCCATGCTGCTCTAATCATCTGCCACTGTCTATCGACTACATCTCTCTCTCGCCAAATTTTTTATATGCTTCCAGTCATCTTCACTACTTCCTTTCTTCAATTCACTTTCTACTCCCAAAACTATCCCCTCAGACTCCAACTATTCCTTATCGGCTTCCATTGTCTCCTCAACATCCTAACGTTTAAACATGATAGTCAATGATCAAATTTTAAATATCAATAAGTAAAATAAAATAACGTACGCAACATAGTCCTGCTCGACTGCATTACCTCGTCCTTTAGGTACTGTGACTTCTCTAACAGAGATACTTTCAATGTCACCAGCACCTGAATATTTAGAAAACATAGTCAGTTAACAAGATAGTAGTATTGATATATACGTTAACAAATTTTTAATATGTCACCTCCGATTTCTTTATCTGCTTCTGCTCCACTAATCGACATGTCTTTGATTCGTTTGCCTTCCAGTCCCATTTAAGCACACGTAGACGAGCAGTTGGATTGGTGGGAATCCAAAATGTGGTATGCTCGTATAACCATACCTGCATACATATGAAACACCATGTTAATCATACTATAAACAGCGCAGTTAGAATATTAAACGTCATGAGTCCATATTACCTGAATCACCAACGAGCAGCCACCAAGGTACCTGCCACCCTTGCTGACTCTGTCTAGGTAATCTACGAGCCAGTCATAGACTGCCATCGCCCAATTATACTTCCCAATCTTTCCTATGTCGTCGATGTAGGGCCAGAACAGCTCGTCAGCTAGATGTGCGTTTTTTGTGAAAAAGGACAGAGGCAAAAAGATGCAGGAGAACATATTTGAGGGTCTTCTCTATTGAAGCTTGATTTCGTTCTCTAACTATTGCTGTAATCTCATTCTCGATAATCGATGCCTTCACGTTGGCCTCTGGAAATGGCCACCCTGGCACTTTAGGTTGGGGTTTTGTCCTGTAGAATGACAGAACCCTCACCACCTCCATTCTCTCTCCAGTAAGTGGCAGTCCTAATGCCAATGCAACATCTCTTGGAAGGAAGGGGACATTTATACTCCCTAACGTGAACTTCTTACTGCCAGGAGTCCACTTATCGTGGATAGCTCTTACGAGAGGCTTGCGCATGATAATGTCCTCCATGCCAAACAGATGTCGAAAAGGAGTCTTTTCTATTTCATCAAAAGGGACTGGCTTGAACTTTATCCTGTCCATTGCCGATTTGAAAGAAGCTGGAGAACATCGTGTCGGGACGAATGGAGCCTGCAAAACAAATTACATCGCCAAAATATATGTGGAAAATGAATTAACTTACTATGATTGATACAATTAACAACATACACACTTACATGTGTTTGTCTCTTCTTCACAGCTCCCATTTTCGTCTCCTCCCCTTTTAAACTCCTTTCTGACCTTCTTGGAGGCTTTGTTACTTTCCGTCTATCACTCTTTTGCATCAACATCTTTCAAGGCTTTGCAATGGCTCCTGACCGGATAAAAACTGTATGGCAATGAACAACCAAATCAAAATCACCGAGATCAATTCATAACCCAAAACCTCAGTTATATTGACCATCATTAAAATTCTGATCCTCATCATCCCTAAAAGAAATTACGAAGAAAATCAATAAAATCCAACCCATAGCATAAACTCATATTCCCAATCACTACTATTATGAAGAAAAGCTAGGAAGCAAACCAACAATTATTACAATTCTCATACTAAGCTGAAAATATGTATCGTGTCTGTAACCCCATAGAGGGCCATCAACTGCCTACCATGGTCCCCAAGTTCACAGAAAAGGGTTTTCAGCTACCGAGGTGGGGTTAGTAGTACCTAAAGAGGGTTTTGAAGGGCAACATAGGGGAGCTCTACATGGTATTGAAGAAGGTGTTTTGGGTCCTTAAATGGGGTGGAAGAAGTCCCCATAGAGGGGCCATCAACTGCCCGCCATGGTCCCCAAGTTCACAGAAAAGGGTTTTCAGCTACCGAGGTGGGGTTAGTAGTACCTAAAGAGGGTTTTGAAGGACAATATAGGGGATCTCTACATGGTATTGAAGAAGGTGTTATGGGTCGTTAAATGGGGAGGAAGAAGTCCCCATAGAGGGGCCATCAACTGCCCACCATGGTCCCCAAGTTCACAGAAAAGGGTTTTCAGCTACAGAGGTGGGGTTAGTAGTACCTACAGAGGGTTTTGAAGGGCAATAAAGGGGATCTCTACATGGTATTGAAGAAGGTGTTATGGGTCCTTAAATGGGGTGGAAGAAGTCCCCATAGAGGGGCCATCAACTGCCCACCATGGTCCCGAAGTTCACAGAAAAGGGTTTTAAGCTACCGAGGTGGGGTTACTAGTACCTAAAGAGGGTTTTGAAGGGCAATATAGGAGAGCTCCACATGGTATTGAAGAAGGTGTTATGGGTCCTTAAATGGGGTAGAAGAAATCCCCATAGAGGGGCCATCAACTGCCCACCATGGTTCCCAAGTTCACAGAAAAGGGTTTTCAGCTACCGAGGTGGGGTTACTAGTACCTAAAGAGGGTTTTGAAGGGCAATATAGGGGAGCTCTACATGGTATTGAAGAAGGTGTTATGGGTCCTTAAATGGGGTAGAAGAAGTCCCCATAGAGGGGCCATCAACTGCCCACCATGGTCCCGAAGTTCATAGAAAAGGGTTTTAAGCTACCGAGGTGGGGTTACTAGTACCTAAAGAGGGTTTTGAAGGGCAATATAGGGGAGCTCAAATGGCATTGAAGAAGGTGTTATGGGTCCTTAAATGGGGTAGAAGAAGTCCCCATAGAGGAGCCATCAACTGCCCACCATCGTCCCCAAGTTCACAGAAAAGGGTTTTCAGCTACCGAGGTGGGGTTACTAGTACCTAAAGAGGGTTTTGAAGGGCAATATAGGAGAGCTCCACATGGTATTGAAGAAGGTGTTATGGGTCCTTAAATGGGGTAGAAGAAGTCCCCATAGAGGGGCCATCAACTGCCCACCATGGTCCCCAAGTTCACAGAAAAGGGTTTTCAGCTACCTAGGTGGGGTTACTAGTACCTAAAGAGGGTTTTGAAGGGCAATATAGGGGAGATCTACATGGTATTGAAGAAGGTGTTTTTGAAATCCCATTTCTCCACTCCACAAATTGTAAAAATAAAAGCCTAGCATAAACAAATAGCAGACGAGCATTTGCATTTATTTAACTCTGTAGGTGGAAATGCGGTAAGTGATGTGTACATGAAATGAAGTCGCATTTCTCCCTTCCACAAATTAAAGTAAAAAATAAAACCCTAGCATAAATCCAGAAGATGGTCCAGAAGTTCAAAGTCATGGGTTTTCAGCTACAAAAATGGGGTTACTAGTACTTAAAGGGGGCTTCTCAAGGGCAATATAGGGGAGCTGTGCATGGTATTACAGAAGGGATTATGGGCCCTCAAATGGGGTAGAAGAAGAATCCATGGAGGGTCCATCGAATCCAGAAGATTATCCTGAAATTCAAACTTAGGGTTTTTAGCTACATAAATGGGGTTACTAGTACCTAAGGGGGGCTTCTCATGAGTTTTCAGCTACCGAGGTGGGGTTACTAGTACCTAAAGAGGGTTTTGAAGGGCAATATAGGAGAGCGCCACATGGTATTGAAGAAGGTGTTATGGGTCCTTAAATGGGGTAGAAGAAGTCCCCATAGAGGGGCCATCAACTGCCCACCATGGTCCCCAAGTTCACAGAAAAGGGTTTTCAGCTACCTAGGTGGGGTTACTAGTACCTAAAGAGGGTTTTGAAGGGCAAAATAGGGGAGATCTACATGGTATTGAAGAAGGTGTTTTTGAAATCCCATTTCTCCACTCCACAAATTGTAAAAATAAAAGCCTAGCATAAACAAATAGCAGACGAGCATTTGCATTTATTTAACTCTGTAGGTGGAAATGCGGTAAGTGATGTGTACATGAAATGAAGTCGCATTTCTCCCTTCCACAAATTAACGTAAAAAATAAAACCCTAGCATAAATCCCGAAGATGGTCCAGAAGTTCAAAGTCATGGGTTTTCAGCTACAAAAATGGGGTTACTAGTACTTAAAGGGGGCTTCTCAAGGGCAATATAGGGGAGCTGTGCATGGTATTACAGAAGGGATTATGGGCCCTGAAATGGGGTAGAAGAAGAATCCATGGAGGGTCCATCGAATCCAGAAGATTGTCCTGAAATTCAAACTTAGGGTTTTTAGCTACATAAATGGGGTTACTAGTACCTAAGGGGGGCTTCTCATGAGTTTTCAGCTACCGAGGTGGGGTTACTAGTACCTAAAGAGGGTTTTGAAGGGCAATATAGGAGAGCTCCACATGGTATTGAAGAAGGTGTTATGGGTCCTTAAATGGGGTAGAAGAAGTCCCCATAGAGGGGCCATCAACTGCCCACCATGGTCCCCAAGTTCACAGAAAAGGGTTTTCAGCTACCTAGGTGGGGTTACTAGTACCTAAAGAGGGTTTTGAAGGGCAATATAGGGGAGATCTACATGGTATTGAAGAAGGTGTTTTTGAAATCCCATTTCTCCACTCCACAAATTGTAAAAATAAAAGCCTAGCATAAACAAATAGCAGACGTGCATTTGCATTTATTTAACTCTGTAGGTGGAAATGCGGTAAGTGATGTGTACATGAAATGAAGTCGCATTTCTCCCTTCCACAAATTAACGTAAAAAATAAAACCCTAGCATAAATCCAGAAGATGGTCCTGAAGTTCAAAGTCATGGGTTTTCAGCTATAAAAATGGGGTTACTAGTACTTAAAGGGGGCTTCTCAAGGGCAATATAGGGGATCTGTGCATGGTATTACAGAAGGGATTATGGGCACTCAAATGGGGTAAAAGAAGAATCCATGGAGGGTCCATCGAATCCAGAATATTGTCCTGAAATTCAAACTTAGGGTTTTTAGCTACATAAATGGGGTTACTAGTACCTAAGGGGGGCTTCTCATGAGTTTTCAGCTACCGAGGTGGGGTTACTAGTACCTAAAGAGGGTTTTGAAGGGCAATATAGGAAAGCTCCACATGGTATTGAAGAAGGTGTTATGGGTCCTTAAATGGGGTAGAAGAAGTCCCCATAGAGGGGCCATCAACTGCCCACCATGGTCCCCAAGTTCACAGAAAAGGGTTTTCAGCTACCTAGGTGGGGTTACTAGTACCTAAAGAGGGTTTTGAAGGGCAATATAGGGGAGATCTACATGGTATTGAAGAAGGTGTTTTTGAAATCCCATTTCTCCACTCCACAAATTGTAAAAATAAAAGCCTAGCATAAACAAATAGCAGACGAGCATTTGCATTTATTTAACTCTGTAGGTGGAAATGCGGTAAGTGATGTGTACATGAAATGAAGTCGCATTTCTCCCTTCCACAAATTAACGTAAAAAATAAAACCCTAGCATAAATCCAGAAGATGGTCCTGAAGTTCAAAGTCATGGGTTTTCAGCTACAAAAATGGTGTTACTAGTACTTAAAGGGGGCTTCTCAAGGGCAATATAGGGGAGCTGTGCATGGTATTACAGAAGGGATTATGGGCCCTCAAATGGGGTAGAAGAAGAATCCATGGAGGGTCCATCGAATCCAGAAGATTGTCCTGAAATTCAAACTTAGGGTTTTTAGCTACATAAATGGGGTTACTAGTACCTAAGGGGGGCTTCTCATGAGTTTTCAGCTACCGAGGTGGGGTTACTAGTACCTAAAGAGGGTTTTGAAGGGCAATATAGGAGAGCTCCACATGGTATTGAAGAAGGTGTTATGGGTCCTTAAATGGGGTAGAAGAAGTCCCCATAGAGGGGCCATCAACTGCCCACCATGGTCCCCAAGTTCACAGAAAAGGGTTTTCAGCTACCTAGGTGGGGTTACTAGTACCTAAAGAGGGTTTTGAATGGCAATATAGGGGAGATCTACATGGTATTGAAGAAGGTGTTTTTGAAATCCCATTTCTCCACTCCACAAATTGTAAAAATAAAAGCCTAGCATAAACAAATAGCAGACGAGCATTTGCATTTATTTAACTCTGTAGGTGGAAATGCGGTAAGTGATGTGTACATGAAATGAAGTCGCATTTCTCCCTTCCACAAATTAATGTAAAAAATAAAACCCTAGCATAAATCCAGAAGATGGTCATGAAGTTCAAAGTCATGGGTTTTCAGCTACAAAAATGGGGTTACTAGTACTTAAAGGGGGCTTCTCAAGGGCAATATAGGGGAGCTGTGCATGGTATTACAGAAGGGATTATGGGCCCTCAAATGGGGTAGAAGAAGAATCCATGGAGGGTCCATCGAATCCAGAAGATTGTCCTGAAATTCAAACTTAGGGTTTTTAGCTACATAAATGGGGTTACTAGTACCTAAGGGGGGCTTCTCATGAGTTTTCAGCTACCGAGGTGGGGTTACTAGTACCTAAAGAGGGTTTTGAAGGGCAATATAGGAGAGCTCCACATGGTATTGAAGAAGGTGTTATGGGTCCTTAAATGGGGTAGAAGAAGTCCCCATAGAGGGGCCATCAACTGCCCACCATGGTCCCCAAGTTCACAGAAAAGGGTTTTCAGCTACCTAGGTGGGGTTACTAGTACCTAAAGAGGGTTTTGAAGGGCAATATAGGGGAGATCTACATGGTATTGAAGAAGGTATTTTTGAAATCCCATTTCTCCACTCCACAAATTGTAAAAATAAAAGCCTAGCATAAACAAATAGCAGACGAGCATTTGCATTTATTTAACTCTGTAGGTGGAAATGCGGTAAGTGATGTGTACATGAAATGAAGTCGCATTTCTCCCTTCCACAAATTAACGTAAAAAATAAAACCCTAGCATAAATCCAGAAGATGGTCATGAAGTTCAAAGTCATGGGTTTTCAGCTACAAAAATGGGGTTACTAGTACTTAAAGGGGGCTTCTCAAGGGCAATATAGGGGAGCTGTGCATGGTATTACAGAAGGGATTATGGGCCCTCAAATGGGGTAGAAGAAGAATCCATGGAGGGTCCATCGAATCCAGAAGATTGTCCTGAAATTCAAACTTAGGGTTTTTAGCTACATAAATGGGGTTACTAGTACCTAAGGGGGGCTTCTCATGAGTTTTCAGCTACCGAGGTGGGGTTACTAGTACCTAAAGAGGGTTTTGAAGGGCAATATAGGAGAGCTCCACATGGTATTGAAGAAGGTGTTATGGGTCCTTAAATGGGGTAGAAGAAGTCCCCATAGAGGGGCCATCAACTGCCCACCATGGTTCCCAAGTTCACAGAAAAGGGTTTTCAGCTACCTAGGTGGGGTTACTAGTACCTAAAGAGGGTTTTGAAGGGAAATATAGGGGAGATCTACATGGTATTGAAGAAGGTGTTTTTGAAATCCCATTTCTCCACTCCACAAATTGTAAAAATAAAAGCCTAGCATAAACAAATAGCAGACGAGCATTTGCATTTATTTAACTCTGTAGGTGGAAATGCGGTAAGTGATGTGTACATGAAATGAAGTCGCATTTCTCCTTTCCACAAATTAACGTAAAAAATAAAACCCTAGCATAAATCCAGAAGATGGTCCTGAAGTTTAAAGTCCTGGGTTTTCAGCTACAAAAATGGGGTTACTAGTACTTAAGGGAGGCTTCTCATGGGCAATATAGGGGAGCTGTGCATGGTATTACAGAAGGGATTATGGGCCCTCAAATGGGGTAGAAGAAGAATCCATGGAGGGTCCATCGAATCCAGAAGAGTGTCCTGAAATTCAAACTCAGGGGTTTTTAGCTACATAAATGGGGTTACTAGTACCTAAGGGGGGCTTCTCATGAGTTTTCAGCTACCGAGGTGGGGTTACTAGTACCTAAAGAGGGTTTTGAAGGGCAATATAGGAGAGCTCCACATGGTATTGAAGAAGGTGTTATGGGTCCTTAAATGGGGTAGAAGAAGTCCCCATAGAGGGGCCATCAACTGCCCACCATGGTCCCCAAGTTCACAGAAAAGGGTTTTCAGCTACCTAGGTGGGGTTACTAGTACCTAAAGAGGGTTTTGAAGGGCAATATAGGGGAGATCTACATGGTATTGAAGAAGGTGTTTTTGAAATCCCATTTCTCCACTCCACAAATTGTAAAAATAAAAGCCTAGCATAAACAAATAGCAGACGAGCATTTGCATTTATTTAACTCTGTAGGTGGAAATGCGGTAAGTGATGTGTACATGAAATGAAGTCGCATTTCTCCCTTCCACAAATTAACGTAAAAAATAAAACCCTAGCATAAATCCAGAAGATGGTCCTGAAGTTCAAAGTCATGGGTTTTCAGCTATAAAAATGGGGTTACTAGTACTAAAAGGGGGCTTCTCAAGGGCAATATAGGGGAGCTGTGCATGGTATTACAGAAGGGATTATGGGCCCTCAAATGGGGTAGAAGAAGAATCCATGGAGGGTCCATCGAATCCAGAAGATTGTCCTGAAATTCAAACTTAGGGTTTTTAGCTACATAAATGGGGTTACTAGTACCTAAGGGGGGCTTCTCATGAGTTTTCAGCTACCGAGGTGGGGTTACTAGTACCTATAGAGGGTTTTGAAGGGCAATATAGGAGAGCTCCACATGGTATTGAAGAAGGTGTTATGGGTCCTTAAATGGGGTAGAAGAAGTCCCCATAGAGGGGCCATCAACTGCCCACCATGGTCCCCAAGTTCACAGAAAAGGGTTTTCAGCTACCTAGGTGGGGTTACTAGTACCTAAAGAGGGTTTTGAAGGGCAATATAGGGGAGATCTACATGGTATTGAAGAAGGTGTTTTTGAAATCCCATTTCTCCACTCCACAAATTGTAAAAATAAAAGCCTAGCATAAACAAATAGCAGACGTGCATTTGCATTTATTTAACTCTGTAGGTGGAAATGCGGTAAGTGATGTGTACATGAAATGAAGTCGCATTTCTCCCTTCCACAAATTAACGTAAAAAATAAAACCCTAGCATAAATCCAGAAGATGGTCCTGAAGTTCAAAGTCATGGGTTTTCAGCTACAAAAATGGGGTTACTAGTACTTAAAGGGGGCTTCTCAAGGGCAATATAGGGGATCTGTGCATGGTATTACAGAAGGGATTATGGGCCCTCAAATGGGGTAGAAGAAGAATCCATGGAGGGTCCATCGAATCCCGAATATTGTCCTGAAATTCAAACTTAGGGTTTTTAGCTACATAAATGGGGTTACTAGTACCTAAGGGGGGCTTCTCATGAGTTTTCAGCTACCGAGGTGGGGTTACTAGTACCTAAAGAGGGTTTTGAAGGGCAATATAGGAAAGCTCCACATGGTATTGAAGAAGGTGTTATGGGTCCTTAAATGGGGTAGAAGAAGTCCCCATAGAGGGGCCATCAACTGCCCACCATGGTCCCCAAGTTCACAGAAAAGGGTTTTCAGCTACCTAGGTGGGGTTACTAGTACCTAAAGAGGGTTTTGAAGGGCAATATAGGGGATATCTACATGGTATTGAAGAAGGTGTTTTTGAAATCCCATTTCTCCACTCCACAAATTGTAAAAATAAAAGCCTAGCATAAACAAATAGCAGACGAGCATTTGCATTTATTTAACTCTGTAGGTGGAAATGCGGTAAGTGATGTGTACATGAAATGAAGTCGCATTTCTCCCTTCCACAAATTAACGTAAAAAATAAAACCCTAGCATAAATCCAGAAGATGGTCCTGAAGTTCAAAGTCATGGGTTTTCAGCTACAAAAATGGTGTTACTAGTACTTAAAGGGGGCTTCTCAAGGGCAATATAGGGGAGCTGTGCATGGTATTACAGAAGGGATTATGGGCCCTCAAATGGGGTAGAAGAAGAATCCATGGAGGGTCCATCGAATCCAGAAGATTGTCCTGAAATTCAAACTTAGGGTTTTTATCTACATAAATGGGGTTACTAGTACCTAAGGGGGGCTTCTCATGAGTTTTCAGCTACCGAGGTGGGGTTACTAGTACCTAAAGAGGGTTTTGAAGGGCAATATAGGAGAGCTCCACATGGTATTGAAGAAGGTGTTATGGGTCCTTAAATGGGGTAGAAGAAGTCCCCATAGAGGGGCCATCAACTGCCCACCATGGTCCCCAAGTTCACAGAAAAGGGTTTTCAGCTACCTAGGTGGGGTTACTAGTACCTAAAGAGGGTTTTGAAGGGCAATATAGGGGAGATCTACATGGTATTGAAGAAGGTGTTTTTGAAATCCCATTTCTCCACTCCACAAATTGTAAAAATAAAAGCCTAGCATAAACAAATAGCAGACGAGCATTTGCATTTATTTAACTCTGTAGGTGGAAATGCGGTAAGTGATGTGTACATGAAATGAAGTCGCATTTCTCCCTTCCACAAATTAACGTAAAAAATAAAACCCTAGCATAAATCCAGAAGATGGTCATGAAGTTCAAAGTCATGGGTTTTCAGCTACAAAAATGGGGTTACTAGTACTTAAAGGGGGCTTCTCAAGGGCAATATAGGGGAGCTGTGCATGGTATTACAGAAGGGATTTTTGGCCCTCAAATGGGGTAGAAGAAGAATCCATGGAGGGTCCATCGAATCCAGAAGATTGTCCTGAAATTCAAACTTAGGGTTTTTAGCTACATAAATGGGGTTACTAGTACCTAAGGGGGGCTTCTCATGAGTTTTCAGCTACCGAGGTGGGGTTACTAGTACCTAAAGAGGGTTTTGAAGGGCAATATAGGAGAGCTCCACATGGTATTGAAGAAGGTGTTATGGGTCCTTAAATGGGGTAGAAGAAGTCCCCATAGAGGGGCCATCAACTGCCCACCATGGTTCCCAAGTTCACAGAAAAGGGTTTTCAGCTACCTAGGTGGGGTTACTAGTACCTAAAGAGGGTTTTGAAGGGAAATATAGGGGAGATCTACATGGTATTGAAGAAGGTGTTTTTGAAATCCCATTTCTCCACTCCACAAATTGTAAAAATAAAAGCCTAGCATAAACAAATAGCAGACGAGCATTTGCATTTATTTAACTCTGTAGGTGGAAATGCGGTAAGTGATGTGTACATGAAATGAAGTCGCATTTCTCCTTTCCACAAATTAACGTAAAAAATAAAACCCTAGCATAAATCCAGAAGATGGTCCTGAAGTTTAAAGTCCTGGGTTTTCAGCTACAAAAATGGGGTTACTAGTACTTAAGGGAGGCTTCTCATGGGCAATATAGGGGAGCTGTGCATGGTATTACAGAAGGGATTATGGGCCCTCAAATGGGGTAGAAGAAGAATCCATGGAGGGTCCATCGAATCCAGAAGAGTGTCCTGAAATTCAAACTCAGGGGTTTTTAGCTACATAAATGGGGTTACTAGTACCTAAGGGGGGCTTCTCATGAGTTTTCAGCTACCGAGGTGGGGTTACTAGTACCTAAAGAGGGTTTTGAAGGGCAATATAGGAGAGCTCCACATGGTATTGAAGAAGGTGTTATGGGTCCTTAAATGGGGTAGAAGAAGTCCCCATAGAGGGGCCATCAACTGCCCACCATGGTCCCCAAGTTCACAGAAAAGGGTTTTCAGCTACCTAGGTGGGGTTACTAGTACCTAAAGAGGGTTTTGAAGGGCAATATAGGGGAGATCTACATGGTATTGAAGAAGGTGTTTTTGAAATCCCATTTCTCCACTCCACAAATTGTAAAAATAAAAGCCTAGCATAAACAAATAGCAGACGAGCATTTGCATTTATTTAACTCTGTAGGTGGAAATGCGGTAAGTGATGTGTACATGAAATGAAGTCGCATTTCTCCCTTCCACAAATTAACGTAAAAAATAAAACCCTAGCATAAATCCAGAAGATGGTCCTGAAGTTCAAAGTCATGGGTTTTCAGCTATAAAAATGGGGTTACTAGTACTAAAAGGGGGCTTCTCAAGGGCAATATAGGGGAGCTGTGCATGGTATTACAGAAGGGATTATGGGCCCTCAAATGGGGTAGAAGAAGAATCCATGGAGGGTCCATCGAATCCAGAAGATTGTCCTGAAATTCAAACTTAGGGTTTTTAGCTACATAAATGGGGTTACTAGTACCTAAGGGGGGCTTCTCATGAGTTTTCAGCTACCGAGGTGGGGTTACTAGTACCTAAAGAGGGTTTTGAAGGGCAATATAGGAGAGCTCCACATGGTATTGAAGAAGGTGTTATGGGTCCTTAAATGGGGTAGAAGAAGTCCCCATAGAGGGGCCATCAACTGCCCACCATGGTCCCCAAGTTCACAGAAAAGGGTTTTCAGCTACCTAGGTGGGGTTACTAGTACCTAAAGAGGGTTTTGAAGGGCAATATAGGGGAGATCTACATGGTATTGAAGAAGGTGTTTTTGAAATCCCATTTCTCCACTCCACAAATTGTAAAAATAAAAGCCTAGCATAAACAAATAGCAGACGAGCATTTGCATTTATTTAACTCTGTAAGTGGAAATGCGGTAAGTGATGTGTACATGAAATGAAGTCGCATTTCTTCCTTCCACAAATTAACGTAAAAAATAAAACCCTAGCATAAATCCAGAAGATGGTCATGAAGTTCAAAGTCATGGGTTTTCAGCTACAAAAATGGGGTTACTAGTACTTAAAGGGGGCTTCTCAAGGGCAATATAGGGGAGCTGTGCATGGTATTACAGAAGGGATTATGGGCCCTCAAATGGGGTAGAAGAAAAATCCATGGAGGGTCCATCGAATCCAGAAGATTGTACTGAAATTCGAACTTAGGGTTTTTAGCTACATAAATGGGGTTACTAGTACCTAAGGGGGGCCTCTCATGAGTTTTCAGCTACCGAGGTGGGGTTACTAGTACCTAAAGAGGGTTTTGAAGGGCAATATAGGAGAGCTCCACATGGTATTGAAGAAGGTGTTATGGGTCCTTAAATGGGGTAGAAGAAGTCCCCATAGAGGGGCCATCAACTGCCCACCATGGTCCCCAAGTTCACAGAAAAGGGTTTTCAGCTACCTAGGTGGGGTTACTAGTACCTAAAGAGGGTTTTGAAGGGAAATATAGGGGACATGGTATTGAAGAAGGTGTTTTTGAAATCCCATTTCTCCACTCCACAAATTGTAAAAATAAAAGCCTAGCATAAACAAATAGCAGACGAGCATTTGCATTTATTTAACTCTGTAGGTGGAAATGCGGTAAGTGATGTGTACATGAAATGAAGTCGCATTTCTCCTTTCCACAAATTAACGTAAAAAATAAAACCCTAGCATAAATCCAGAAGATGGTCCTGAAGTTTAAAGTCCTGGGTTTTCAGCTACAAAAATGGGGTTACTAGTACTTAAGGGAGGCTTCTCATGGGCAATATAGGGGAGCTGTGAATGGTATTACAGAAGGGATTATGGGCCCTCAAATGGGGTAGAAGAAGAATCCATTGAGGGTCCATCGAATCCAGAAGAGTGTCCTGAAATTCAAACTCAGGGGTTTTTAGCTACATAAATGGGGTTACTAGTACCTAAGGGGGGCTTCTCATGAGTTTTCAGCTACCGAGGTGGGGTTACTAGTACCTAAAGAGGGTTTTGAAGGGCAATATAGGAGAGCTCCACATGGTATTGAAGAAGGTGTTATGGGTCCTTAAATGGGGTAGAAGAAGTCCCCATAGAGGGGCCATCAACTGCCCACCATGGTCCCCAAGTTCACAGAAAAGGGTTTTCAGCTACCTAGGTGGGGTTACTAGTACCTAAAGAGGGTTTTGAAGGGAAATATAGGGGAGATCTACATGGTATTGAAGAAGGTGTTTTTGAAATCCCATTTCTCCACTCCACAAATTGTAAAAATAAAAGCCTAGCATAAACAAATAGCAGACGAGCATTTGCATTTATTTAACTCTGTAGGTGGAAATGCGGTAAGTGATGTGTACATGAAATGAAGTCGCATTTCTCCTTTCCACAAATTAACGTAAAAAATAAAACCCTAGCATAAATCCAGAAGATGGTCCTGAAGTTTAAAGTCCTGGGTTTTCAGCTACAAAAATGGGGTTACTAGTACTTAAGGGAGGCTTCTCATGGGCAATATAGGGGAGCTGTGCATGGTATTACATAAGGGATTATGGGCCCTCAAATGGGGTAGAAGAAGAATCCATGGAGGGTCCATCGAATCCAGAAGAGTGTCCTGAAATTCAAACTCAGGGGTTTTTAGTTACATAAATGGGGTTACTAGTACCTAAGGGGGGCTTCTCATGAGTTTTCAGCTACCGAGGTGGGGTTACTAGTACCTAAAGAGGGTTTTGAAGGGCAATATAGGAAAGCTCCACATGGTATTGAAGAAGGTGTTATGGGTCCTTAAATGGGGTAGAAGAAGTCCCCATAGAGGGGCCATCAACTGCCCACCATGGTCCCCACGTTCACAGAAAAGGGTTTTCAGCTACCTAGGTGGGGTTACTAGTACCTAAAGAGGGTTTTGAAGGGCAATATAGGGGAGATCTACATGGTATTGATGAAGGTGTTTTTGAAATCCCATTTCTCCACTCCACAAATTGTAAAAATAAAAGCCTAGCATAAACAAATAGCAGACGAGCATTTGCATTTATTTAACTCTGTAGGTGGAAATGCGGTAAGTGATGTGTACATGAAATGAAGTCGCATTTCTCCCTTCCACAAATTAACGTAAAAAATAAAACCCTAGCATAAATCCAGAAGATGGTCCTGAAGTTCAAAGTCATGGGTTTTCTGCTACAAAAATGGGGTTACTAGTACTTAAAGGGGGCTTCTCAAGGGCAATATAGGGGAGCTGTGCATGGTATTACAGAAGGGATTATGGGCCCTCAAATGGGGTAGAAGAAGAATCCATGGAGGGTCCATCGAATCCAGAAGATTGTCCTGAAATTCAAACTTAGGGTTTTTAGCTACATAAATGGGGTTACTAGTACCTAAGGGGGGCTTCTCATGAGTTTTCAGCTACCGAGGTGGGGTTACTAGTACCTAAAGAGGGTTTTGAAGGGCAATATAGGAGAGCTCCACATGGTATTGAAGAAGGTGTTATGGGTCCTTAAATGGGGTAGAAGAAGTCCCCATAGAGGGGCCATCAACTGCCCACCATGGTCCCCAAGTTCACAGAAAAGGGTTTTCAGCTACCTAGGTGGGGTTACTAGTAGCTAAAGAGGGTTTTGAAGGGCAATATAGGGGAGATCTACATGGTATTGAAGAAGGTGTTTTTGAAATCCCATTTCTCCACTCCACAAATTGTAAAAATAAAAGCCTAGCATAAACAAATAGCAGACGAGCATTTGCATTTATTTAACTCTGTAGGTGGAAATGCGGTAAGTGATGTGTACATGAAATGAAGTCGCATTTCTCCCTTCCACAAATTAACGTAAAAAATAAAACCCTAGCATAAATCCAGAAGATGGTCATGAAGTTCAAAGTCATGGGTTTTCAGCTACAAAAATGGGGTTACTAGTACTTAAAGGGGGCTTCTCAAGGGCAATATAGGGGAGCTGTGCATGGTATTACAGAAGGGATTATGGGCCCTCAAATGGGGTAGAAGAAGAATCCATGGAGGGTCCATCGAATCCAGAAGATTGTCCTGAAATTCAAACTTAGGGTTTTTAGCTACATAAATGGGGTTACTAGTACCTAAGGGGGGTTCTCATGAGTTTTCAGCTACCGAGGTGGGGTTACTAGTACCTAAAGAGGGTTTTGAAGGGCAATATAGGAGAGCTCCACATGGTATTGAAGAAGGTGTTATGGGTCCTTAAATGGGGTAGAAGAAGTCCCCATAGAGGGGCCATCAACTGCCCACCATGGTCCCCAAGTTCACAGAAAAGGGTTTTCAGCTACCTAGGTGGGGTTACTAGTACCTAAAGAGGGTTTTGAAGGGAAATATAGGGGAGATTTACATGGTATTGAAGAAGGTGTTTTTGAAATCCCATTTCTCCACTCCACAAATTGTAAAAATAAAAGCCTAGCATAAACAAATAGCAGACGAGCATTTGCATTTATTTAACTCTGTAGGTGGAAATGCGGTAAGTGATGTGTACATGAAATGAAGTCGCATTTCTCCTTTCCACAAATTAACGTAAAAAATAAAACCCTAGCATAAATCCAGAAGATGGTCCTGAAGTTTAAAGTCCTGGGTTTTCAGCTACAAAAATGGGGTTACTAGTACTTAAGGGAGGCTTCTCATGGGCAATATAGGGGAGCTGTGCATGGTATTACAGAAGGGATTATGGGCCCTCAAATGGGGTAGAAGAAGAATCCATGGAGGGTCCATCGAATCCAGAAGAGTGTCCTGAAATTCAAACTCAGGGGTTTTTAGCTACATAAATGGGGTTACTAGTACCTAAGGGGGGCTTCTCATGAGTTTTCAGCTACCGAGGTGGGGTTACTAGTACCTAAAGAGGGTTTTGAAGGGCAATATAGGAGAGCTCCACATGGTATTGAAGAAGGTGTTATGGGTCCTTAAATGGGGTAGAAGAAGTCCCCATAGAGGGGCCATCAACTGCCCACCATGGTCCCCAAGTTCACAGAAAAGGGTTTTCAGCTACCTATGTGGGGTTACTAGTACCTAAAGAGGGTTTTGAAGGGCAATATAAGGGAGCTCTACATGGTATTGAAGAAGGTGTTTTTGAAATCCCATTTCTCCACTCCACAAATTGTAAAAATAAAAGCCTATCATAAACAAATAGCAGACGAGCATTTGCATTTATTTTACTCTGTAGGTGGAAATGCGGTAAGTGATATGTACATGAAATGAATTCTCATTTCTCCATTCCACAAATTAACGTAAAAAAATAAAACCCTAGCATCAACAAATACCATAGCATGCAACTCTAGTTTACTCTGTAGGTGGATACGCATATATGAAATGAAATCCCATCTCCCCATTTCACAAATTAATGTACAAAATAAAACCCTAGAATAAATAAACAGCAGAACGTTTCTCCATTTCACAAATTAATGTAAAACATAAAACCCTAGCAGCAACAAACATCATTTACAAGCATTTACGACTATTTTACTCTGTAGGATGAAATGCAGTAACTGACATGTATTTGAACTGAAAAAAATAAAAAAACATATTGCATGAAAAAGGATTTCCCCCCCCCCTTTTGCATCTCTCAACCTGATTTTCCTTTTAAAAAATAAATAAAAATGAGATTGAAGAAAGGAAGGGAAGGAAACGACGTAGTAGGGTTTCCTTCAAATGCGAGGTTTGATACGTGCTTCACCTTCGTCGAGATCGCCGGCGAGATCGCCGGAGGAGAGGACAAAAAAAAATGAAACAGAGACGAGAGGAGAGAAGAGGGAAAACTTAAATGTTTTTTTATTTTTCTAAGTCAAATCACTCTGTTTCTGCCAGAGGGGCAATCTCGTCATTCCAATTTTCGTAAACCGGGTTTTGACCCCCTTCTGTGATTTTCAACAAACACTTGACCCCTGTGATATTATGTCATTTATTTGTCCCCCCGGTGTCAAATTTTCATAAATTAACTGTTCGTCCACTGACTTTGGGGAAAGTTGGCATAAAAACACCGCATGCTACCCCAACCTTTTCCTTTGTACGAAAATGTTGAGGGTGACCTGTTCCAACTGCCGGCGTCTTCTGGAGGCCCCTCCCTTCGTCAGTTCCATCCTTTGCATCTACTGTCGTGCTATAACCCTGATCCCCCATCGCCGGAACAATGCCCCTCGTCCCCCTTTCCCAAATCGCCATCCCCATCCCCATCCCCATCCACCTCACCCTTCCCCTCCCCCTCCCCCTCCCCCCGACGTCCCCATCCCCATCCATCTCGCCCTCCCCCTCCCCCTCCCGCTCCCCCCCGACGTCCCCATACCCATCCCCATCCCCATCCCCCTCGACCTCCCCCTCCCCCTCCCCCTCCCGCTCCCCCCGACGTCCCATTCCCATCCCCTCCACCTCGACCTGCCCCTCCCCCTCCCGCTCCCCCCCGACGTCCCCATCCCCATTCCCATCCCCATTCACCTCGACCTCCCCCTCCCCCTCCCGCTCGCCATCCCCATCTCCATCATAACCAACGTGCCAGAGTGTTCAATTACCAGGAATTAGACACAGCGACTCATGGGTTCTCACATAGTAACCGCCTAGGGGAAGGGGCCTGTGGGGTTGTCTATAGAGGAAGGTTAGTAAATGGTATACAAGTGGCAGTCAAAAAGTTGAAACCCGGTATAGGACACGTCGATCGCGAGTTCCGATCAGAGGTTGTGATTATTAGCGAGGCGCATAACAGACATGTGGTTTCATTAGTTGGATACTGCGTGGGTCAAGGACAAAGGATTCTTGTTTTTGAGTTTGTTCGTAACGGCTCACTCAAGTCCCATTTGCATGGTAAGCCGAGTTTTCTTACAATACTAAGATTCACAAGTCTATTAGGTTGTGATTATTAGCGAGGCGCATAACAGACATGTGGTTTCTTTAGTTGGATACTGCATGGGTCAAGGACAAAGGATTCTTGTTTTTGAGTTTGTTCGTAACGGGTCACTCAAGTCCCATTTGCATGGTAAGCCGAGTTTTCTTACAATACAAAGATTCACAAGTCTATTAATGGATGCTTCATACATTTTTTTTATTTACACAATCAAATTCTTTCTCATCTTTGAAAAATTGATTGATGGTTGAATCAAATTCTTCCTCTTAGAGAAGTAAGACTTCTTAAAACAATTGTCTGGAAACTGCTCAATAGAGTTTCGAGCTCTGATTTTGATCTTGGGTTCTTGTAGGTAGTGGGGGACAAAAAATGAATTGGTCCCAAAGAGCAAGAGTTGCTGTGGGTTCTGCAAAAGGACTGGCATATTTACATGAGGAATGTAAGTTAAACTCCCTTTCTAGTTATTTTCCGGTATTGATCTATTTTGTTGCAAAATATAATTGAAGTTTTCTTATTGAAATGTGTCAAGGCATTGGTCCTTGTTCTTATGGATATTTTTAATTTGTAGGTCGAACAAAGATTGTTCATCGTGATATCAAGCCAGACAATATTCTTCTTGATAATCACTGGGAACCAAAGCTAGGATTCACATCTCTGCTTGTCTCGTAAAAAATATGGAATTGATCTAGCATGCTGATATGGTTTATGATGTAAAGCAATTCGCGGAATATTGAGTTTTTCACTCTCAGTTGAAGCTGAATTAGAATGGACAGGCAGGTAAAAATAATGCACTCTAGGGGAAATCACAAACAAGTAACATCCTGCCTTGAAATCATTTAATTTTGGTTTTGAAAAGGGCAAGTCCACTAGCTAAAGTCGAATGTTCACTTCTTTCAAAACTAAGTCCAAACTGCAACTCATTTTTCTTCAAATTTTGACAATACCGAGCCTTATACAAGTAACAAGACATCTATTGAATAGTCCTCCTGCTGTCCATCTTTGTTCATAGTTTTATTCATGATAGGAAAAACAATCTTTGGCATAGGCCTTTTTATAAACAGAGATTAAGCAGTCCTATTACTTCTTTACACTAGGATCAAAGGAAAGTCGAGAATAGTACTTTGTGGTTCTGCATTTCAAATGGGAATGCCTTCACGCTGACTTTCAAGCTACAATCAATTCCTTCAACTTCAGAGGCCATGCAGCTTGGCTCTAACTACATGCAATTATGAATGTGTAGTTTCTACTTTCTTGAAGGCTGAAGGTCTACCTCTTGCAAAAGCTCTAAATCAGTAGGCTTTCAAGCCTTCGGTTCAGGCTTTCCTTCACTCAACTGAATCCAAGGACTCCATAATGAGTTGCCAGTCATTTATTTCAATTCAGCTTGAAAACAAACATCAAATGCTAATTTCAGTACGATTGACTAAATGTCCTTCCGATGCAATCAAATCAGCTCAAAACTTTAATAGAACAACCATTAGTGAGTTTTGACCATATTGATATCCACTACAGTACTTTCAACAATCAGCACTTTTTTTAGGAATTGAAAGAAAATAATGGAGTGCTCCTTTAGTTGATTACTTCGAGGAAATCGAAGGGTAGGAAAATTTACAGACTTCAATTGAATATGAGTAACATTGATAAAATTAACACTGAATTAAAAAACATTCACAAATAGGGTTGAAATTCAGCAAGATAATTTCCAATCATTGTTGGACAAAAGGAACTCACCAAATTTCTTCAAGAACAAAAAAATCCTAACATGAAGAAAGGATGGGCAAAAAGCTTCAGGCAAGAAGGAAGGATAGCTTAATATCTCCTTCTAAGCATTGTACTCCTTCCAAAAGAGAGTCTGACCACCTCAGTTGGGTATTTCGAGCTCCCAAACGAAATTTCTAATCCAATTCTCCCAATTTCAAAAGTCCCCCAAAAATGGAAATGACCGATATTTATACTAATCCTAATATGGTAAAGACAAACATAACCTTCCTAAGGTTATTTAGCACGCACGCATGCGCGCGCACACACACACACCCCTTATTACATATGAATGACAAAACAAATATTCTCCCCTACAACAAATAATGCCCACACTCTTTGGCCGGGACCCACTCTACGTCAGTTTACCAGTTATTCACGAAATAACTGTATCTTGAAATTTCTTATGTTCATAGCTTTCTTTTGATTGTCAAATTGGGTTGTAAAGTTCATTAAAAAAACAAGTCTTTTCCAAAAAATTACTTAAAAGTGCTTGTTGCATTGGCCATTCAGTGACAAAGTAAGGGCAGTTTTATAGTTTTTCATTTGCTGAGCTTTTATTTCTATGGTTCCTCTAATGAACTGAAGTCATACAGATTGCTGATTTTGGCATTTGTAGACACCCCCATTTTGCTACGCTTTAAAAAGCAAAAGATTCGGTAGTATCATCGAGTTTTGAATCCGTATTCAGCATTAGATTAGGCATCCATGCATTTTAGGGTAGATTTCATTTCATTATGAGAGTTTTGAAGTTGATTCGCAATCCTGAAGGTCTCTAGGGGGTTCCTTTGGCCTCTGAAAGATGAAAGTTCAAGTTTCCAAGCAAATGAAAAAACCTGCTATTTTTAGAATTTTCAGGGTTTCCCTCATTTTTGCCTATTTTGCACTGCTGGGGTATTTTGGTCATTCCCGATGTGTCTCGTTTGACCCCCGAGTTATATTTGAAAAATCTTGAGTGATTTTATAAATTTTTGAAAAAGCTGCTATTTTTAGAAACTCATGGGGCTTCCACATTTTCATTATCTTATGGATATTTCAATCATTTCTCATATGTCCAAAACCATCTCGAGAGTACGGCTGATGGATTATGAGTAATTTTGTAAGTTTTGAGAAACCTGCTAAATTTAGATCTCTCAAGATTTTTTCTTAGTCTTGCACTTCGGGGGTTTTTTAGACATTTCCAAACATATCATATTTGGTCCCTAAGTTGTGTCTAAGAAATCTTGAGTCCGTTCATAAATTTTCGAAAATATGCTATTTTTAGAATTTCTCAGGGTTTTCCCTAGTCTCGCCAAATTCTAGCACATCGGGGTAATTTGGTCTTTTCCTGTGTATTTCTTTTGATCCCCGAAATATGTATGAGAGATTATGAATGATTTCCTGAATTTTGAAAAACCTGCTAAATTTAGAATTTCTCAGGAGTTTCGCTTAATTTGGAAATTCTAAGTGTTGAGGGCATTTTGGGTACTTTCAGGGGATACCAAATGATTCTGTTTAATATTGCTCACCGAAAGGACCCAATTTTAAAAGTTTCTATTTTTGAAGTTTGACCACAAAGACTTTCCATTTTTAATTTTTCCCTTTAGGGGTGAACCAATCTGAGGGTATTTTGGTCGCATTTGGATGTGTAATTGTCAAATAGGAGCATTTTGGTCCGAAAAATTATTTTCCCAAAAAAGATGGTTCGATCATGTGTGAGGGATGCACCATAAATGTCAAATGGGTTGGGTCCATATATAGAATGTTGAATTTAGAAAGATTTTATTGAATTTTTACGGAAAAACCCGAAACCCGTGTGAAATGGCCCATTGGGCTAAAGCCCGTAAAGATGGAGCTCATGTGGGTTCACCCATATGGGTCGACCACCATGGTGGGCGCCCCACATGGCTGACCCACATGAATTGAGCATCCAACCTTGATGATGTCATAATGGTGACATCATATTTGTTAAAAGAAAAATAAAAAGAATAAAAAAAAGAAAAGAAGGAAAGAAGGAAAAGAGGAATGATTGCTTAAAAAATGTTTTCTTCCAAAGAAGCAATGTGGAATAAAGAATAGCATGTCTTGATTGACAATAAATTAAGATTGGAATCAAATCCAATTTGGAAACAAGAAAGAAAGCAAGCAAGAGGGGAAAATTGGAAACAAGCCAAAAATGAGAGCTCTCACATTGGGAACTACTATTTCTCTCTTAATCCTAGCTTTTTGTATAAAAATCAAAGCAAACAATCCTAAAAAAGATTGGAAAAAGATCAAAATTCGTTTTTTTCTCTCTCCTCCCAAGAAGAAAAAAAAATCTCTTTTCTCTTGAAGTGTGATCTCTCTCTCAAGTGTTCTTCACAAAAGGAATTCTTGAATTCCTTCTTCTTCTCCAAAGCATCACACAATCAAGAATTATTGGAGTGTTCTTTGGGTCTTCTTCATCATATAAAAGGGTGCGACAAAGCGTATACCTCGGATCTACGCACCCTAGAGACAAGGAGCGCGATCAACGGTAGGATCTTTATCTTTGTAATATCAAAAGTAGAAAAGCATGCTAGGGTTTTACTTTTGATAGATTAAATCAATGAATTTTTTCTTAAAATTCAAGTATGTTATAATATAGATTATGAGTTTTCAAAATCCAAAATTTTATCCAAAAATTAAATTTCCTCCATTTAATAATGATTTTCTTTCGTTTTTTATTCAATATGGATTTAAATCGGATTATCAAAGCAAGTGTTAGAAAACGTGGGTTTCTTTAAAAACTGATATTTTTTGGGATTTCTACAAAATAAAATACTACTGGAAACTTAATTTTCAATCACGGTTTGGCCGTTTTAATTTTCATTCTAATTTTCAAACAATAACCCCGAAAAGGGTTATTTCTTGATGAACGAATCCAAAAGTATATAAAACCATGTCTAAAATTTATAAAATATTATTTCCAAACTAATGTTTTGATTTCCAGAATACCCAAAAAATTTCAGATTTTTTTGAATTTGTTTAATCCGGTTTTAAATTATTTTAAATTTCGGCCATTTTTAATAAATATCAAAATATTTTAAATATTAATGAAACTCTCCAGAATTATTTTTCAATAATAAATTGAATTTTTCATGAGATTTGTTTTTTGAAAAAAGGTTTTTTTATTTGTTTTATAATCACTTTTTTGTTTTACGTGCCGCAATTCTTTTTCGTATTAAATTAGTAAATTTTTGAAATTTGTTTTTACAAACCAGTAGCTTAGGTTACTGGAATGTTAGATAAAAAATTTAAATTGGTTTTGCAAAGTTTTAATATGGTTTTGTAATTTATTTTAATAAATTGGTTTCAATTTCTAGGAAACAAATTCCCCTTTTCTATTTAAAAATCGATTTTATGGAGGAGATTTAATTTTTAAGTTTTGAAATTTTGATAGAAAATTTTATAATCTATTATATATCTACTGAAATTTTTTATTTGATTTTAGGATACTATTAGGTTTGCTGTTTAAGTAATTCTTTGGTTTCATCCGATTTTTGTGTGAATTTCAATTGGCGTCAAATCGTAATAAAAGTTCGTGAAAGTCATACAATAGTCTAATCTCATGATTATCTTTACTCTGTGAAAGTTTGGATTAATTTGAAATTGATATGCTACAAGTTGATGTGTTAATTTATTATCTGATTTAAAATTTGGAAAATCCGAAATTCATATCAAATCTTAATGATAATTCATGAAATTCTTCCAGTAAGCTACAATTATCCATATCTTGTCACTGGAGTTCGATTGCTTATGGTTACTGTGTATTCCTAAGAATCTGGTCTTAATGATATTAAATCACAATTTAATAGCAAACCAATACAAAAGTCAGTAAAAATCTCAAAAAACCCTTAACTTTTCATCATAAATTCAATCCCTAACTTTTTGAAACAGAAACCTTAGGGTTCATAGATTACCTTTGTAAATTGGCTATGCTGTGACAATTTAACTGCCGAGATCGTAACCATAATCGTATACTAATTGCGATCGATCCAGCATAATTGGCTCCGAGGTTCACTGTCCACGGAAATCCTGAGAAATATGCAGGCAATAAGATACTATAATTTACGTGCTAAATTATACAAGGGTTGAGAGCACGATTCCCTTCCATGGTTGTGATTCGAGGTCAAAACTTGCGAACCATAGAGCCTTTGGTATTCCTTAGATGTTTAGGAACCGAAAATCCTTGAAATCTGAAAATCATTAACTTCAGCAAATTGAATCAATTCACCTCGTGTCTTTCGGAACAGTTGGATTACGGTTTCCGTTATAAGAACCATTAGAGCCCTACTTAGGAACACTTACGTCATGTCGTGTACTAGGTTTTAGGGAGTCCTAGAGTTAGGAGTCCAGCCTCATCACGGACGCTTGCTATAGATAGCAACCGTGCCATAGGACTAGTTACACTAGTCACCTAATCTTTCCCTAGGACAAGCCTAGTTACCTAGGATGTAGGTTAACCTGCATTAGTCTAAGGGACAACTTGCACTTAGATAGGATCATATAGCGTCTTAGATGAAATCCTAGGATAATAAAATCTCCAACTTGAATTAAATAACTTCTCTTAAAACTGTTGAAACAGTCAATCCAGTCTAGATCTGTGTCTTAGTTGAGTTAGGCATAAGTAGCTTAGCTTAGGTGCACCAAACTACGTCGACTCTGATCCCAGTGAGGCTTGGGTACGTAGGCAGCTTGGATGCTTGATGGCATACCAATCACGAGTCGGCTCCACAACAAATTGTGGGGTTTTGTATATTAATTTTCTTGTAAATTCTTAATTAAATCATTTAGGACTTTCCATGAAATTAGAATTTTAGGAGACCTTTAACTTAGATTGAATCCAGAAAAATTAATAAATCAAGATGCACATTTAGGATTCACATTGAAATTAGATCATAGGATGCATGTCACATAGTTCGCACATTAACAAAGAGTTGAATGAGCCATTTAAAATAAATTTAAAAGAGTTAACTTTTGGAATTGAAGACCTATTATCGGGCAGGATTGGTGCATGTGGTGGATAACTCCCCATACCTTCCATTCTTGTAACCAGGTAACGAGTCTAGATTTCTGGTTAATTATGGGTCCTAGATCCCACATCTAGGTGGCGACTCTGTCAGTCTCTTTTGTGTGGAATTCGGATTGCCTTAGTGATCCCAAGTTCACATAAAAGATGAATTAAAATCAATAATAAAAGAGCACACGCCAATCGCGTGGGTACGAGAGACCAAGAGAGAGCGTGGCGGCTCGCGCCCCACCCCTCTCGCGGGATCGGGTCCCACAGCATTGCAAAGATTTCACCTAATGGCAACACCCACATTGATGTTACTCGAGTAATTGGAACTCCCGGGTAAGATAACCCATTTCATTTTCATGAAAACCATGCCATTTTCATTTGTTATACTTTTGACTGATTTGAGGTCATGACCCGATTGTATTGATTTATTGCTAGATTGTGTTGAACTCGGCAGAACCTGTGATGCGGGAAACTTATAGTGGCTAACAAAAAGGATTGGAAAAGTATGCCTTCTGAATATTTTTGGTTTAGGAATAATGAAAATTAAACTATCGTACAGATGGAACAAGAAACAAGATTCAGATAATGAATGAAGTCCTACAACAAAACTAGAACAAGAAATCTTATAGCAGGTGAAGTATTTAGATTCGTATAAAAAAATAGGGAAGATTTCACCATTCACAAAAATAGAGGTAATATTAATGAAACAGAACATCTTAAATGACTAAGAAGATTTTAGGTTGCAAAAGTACAAGTACGATTCAGGAACTAGGAACGAACAGAATTTAGAGTACACATTGGAGCAAAAATCAAGAATCAGATATTGAGAATTTTCCAGTAACAGAAATCAAGATTCGGTCATTGATGCAGCTGCATCTCTTTTTTTTTAGCAATTTTAAACCGAAAAGCCAGCACAAGGGAAAATTAGGAGACTGTGATTTGTTTTCCTCGTGGTTATCCCTATCGTAAGAGCAAATTAGTTATGATAATCTAATATATATTTTAGGAGTTTTGTATTTATTATTTCATATATTTTAGAGTCCTTTGGTTAAAAGTCATAATAGTTTAGAAAGTCTATTTTTAATAGGATTCTTTAAGAAACTTTCCTTTATAGTTAGGATGCCTAAATGTAATGTGACTCTTACCTTTATAAAAAGGAATAAGAGGACGGGAGGTGGGGAAATTAATTGAATTCTTGATGACACGTTTTGCAGCATTGTGTTATTTTCTCTTCTAGCTACGGTTTCACAAAGAAGCGTATATTAGAGTTGTGGTTATTGGATTCTTCGATTGCAATCCTTCTTCCTTCCGTTTGCACTAATTTGGTATCATGGCTGGTTGGCGTGATCAAAGTATCCGTGTTGAGGCTCCTCATCATGATCACAAAATTGATGAAGTCAGAGACTTAAGGATGCAAGTCCAACTAGGGGTGCAACTCGGGTCGGGTTGGGGCCAACCCGAACCCAACCCGACTCGATCCTCAACCCGAAGATGCCCAACCCAACCCAACCCAACCCTCATGGCTTTTTTATGAACCTAAACCCAACTCGAACCCGGGCCGAGTTGAAGGAAAAAAACAAGACTACTTCTTCTGCTCGACATAGTTCATTGTCCCCACTGTAAAGCAGTGAAGAATATTGTAGAAGAAATATTGAAAAACCTTTTGACAGAAGTTGCATATAGTTCAAGAAAGAAGAAGAAGATGAATCCAGCGATGAAGATGAAAGTGTCTCAATAAAAGAAGGATATTAATGTAAATGAGAAAAGACTGGTTGCTTTTCTCAAAAGGCAAGAGTAATTAATGAAAGCATGCTTCCATAAAAAAACAAGTTCTCTCGAAAAAGAAAGAAATCATTAATTGAAAAAATGATAAAATATTAGATAACAGTCAATGTGCTTACGCATTCTTAGATTTCTTACCCAAAAAGATTGATTTTGCCTTGGGTTTTGCAATCTGTGCTTTCTTGCTAAAACAGTACAGTAAAAATAGCATTCTTAACTTTCTAACTAAACACATAGTACTGAAATACTGATTTTAACTTGGGTTATGAATCCAGTCGGGTTGCCGACGCATCAACCCTAACCCGGCCCAAAATTTTACCAGGTTCCTTTTATCCAACCCGAACCTAACCCGACCTGAGCAAAGCCCAACCTAACCTGAAAAAAGGGTTGAACCCGTTGGGTTCCGATTGAGCTTGACCCAATTTGCATTCCTAAGTCCAACAAGTTATGAAACATGTAGCGCGTTTCGAAACTCGAAGTGGCCATGACAGTTATCTCACCTCGGAAGATGTTAACCCTTATTATCATCGTGCTCCATTGGGTGGGCTGGGTGATAGGGGATTTCAAGATTGATTCAGTTCTAATAAGCCCTACCGTGATATTAATGTGTGCTTTGAGTGTTTGGGTGTCGGTCATGTAGTGGAAGAGAGCCCAAACCAAAGTTACATAATTTTGGTTGAAGAATTTGAGGTCTAGGTCGAATCGAATGTTCTAAATGAACAATCGTGTTATGAAGACTACAATGATGATGAGGGTGACAAGATCACTTGAAATGATCGTGGTGAGGCGTTGCTTACTCGGCATACTACGAATAATCTTATCATTGATAGTGGGAGTTGCGATGATGTGGTGACACAAGAGATGGTTGTTGCGTGCTATGAAACCATGAATAAAGTAGCAAAAGAAATTGGATCGACGGCATGGAGAATAAATGGCGAAATACTAATTTTATTTATTTGTCAATTTTTGTTGATCATTTTATTAGATCATACATTGAAGCCTATAATGGAGGTTTATGAATTCGATCCAGTTGTCGAGAAAGATTATCTTTTCATCTTAGAGATTATGTAGAAGAGTATGATTCTTTGGAGTTTCAACTGATTATTGTTCTTCGATACATCAAAATTCGAGGAAGATTTTTTCGGAATAATGGGAAAATGATGATGGAAAATATTAGTGAGAAAGTGCACTCTTCAAAGATTCAAATTCGAGGACGGATTTTCTTCAACCCGGGGAGTCTGATGCAACAACATCTCTTTTTTTTTTTTGCAATTTGAATCCGAAAAGTCAACACAAGAGAAAATTAGGAGATCATGATTTTTTTCCTAGTCGTTATCCCTATCGTAAGAGCAAATTAGTTATGATAATCTAATAGATATTTTATGAGTCTTATCTTTATTTTTTCGTATATTTTAGTGTCCTTACTGGTTAAGAGTCATAGTATTTTAGAAACTCTATTTCTACTAGGATTCTTTAAGAGTCAGTATTTTAGAAAGTATGTTTCTATTAGATTTCTTTCATAATCTTTCCTTGACAGTTAAGATGCCTACATGTAATGTGACTCTTACCTTTATAAAAGGATTAAGTGGACATGAGGTGGGGCAATTAATTGAATTTTTGATGACACATTTTTCTGACTTTTGTTATTTTATCTGCTAGTTATGGTTTCACAAAAAAAACTGTAGATTAGATTGTGTTCTTCGATTGCGATTCTGCTTCCCTCCGCTCTCACTAGTCATTCATTTGAAAATCCTTCAATTAGATCAATATCAAGAGACTTTGCTTATCACAGAGATTTTAAAACTAGCAGGACTAATTCAATCTTGAAATAATTTTAGATTTTAGAAAACTACAGTTAGTTTCAAGAAACAGTAACCAATGGAAAAAAGAACTGAATTTGAATATCGAGAAAATGTGTTTAGAAAGCTGAAAAAATATATTTAAGAGAATGGAAACTATATAAAATTGGAGAGAAATTTGTAATAAATAAAAAGGTTTTAAGAAATTATAGATTACTAAAGAGGAATAAAGAAATTTCACTCCCCAAACCCCACAAAGGATATTTCACCCCACAATCTTCTTATCTAGCTGCAATTGTCTCTCTCACATTAATCCACTTTCAAACGGTTTTATTCTACAATTGGTGATGAGAGAGATTGAGAGAGAGAGAGAGAGAGAGAGAGAGAGAGAGAGAGAGAAAGAGAGGTTGAGAAAGATAGAGATTGGGATAGAGAGAGAGAGAGAGGAAGAGAGGCTAAATACTTTAGGGAAGATAGCAAGGATGCAAAAATCTCTAGAAATCTTCCGTGAATGCGAATGGGAAAACCGAAGAGAGAGAGAGAGAGAGAGAGAGAGAGAGAGAGAGAGAGAGAGAGAGAGATTACCTAAATCTTAGGTGCCACTTACATACGCTGAGAAACCTAAATCGATTCTTCAACCCGTAAAAATGAGAGAAAGTTTTGCAAAAGATCCCTGGAACTTGAATCAACGAAGGCCCCTAGAATTTGTGATATGATGCTACCCATTACAGTTTTCAACCTTCAAGCTAGAATCTTTGATACAATTTTTGCCAAGCTGTGGACAAGGCTTATCGGGCGGAAGTCATTAATTCCAATAATACCTTCTTTCTTTGGAATTGAGGGCTATAAATGTTGATTTTCTCGCTTCACTGATGATGCCTCTATCCTGAAACTACAAAATGAAATCCATGATATCATCTTTATTATACTCCAATACTTCTGGAAGAAAGCCATAGGAAAACCATCCGGGCCTGGTGCTTTGTCATTTTGGATCGAGAAAATTGCATTTTCCACCTCCTCTTTCAAAAAGTCCCTGTCCAACGAGGTTCTTTGGGCCTATCTAATGGTTCAGAACTGTAAGCCTTCTATCTTTGGGTGCCATAGGACACTCTTTGTGTACAGGGTAGTGTAGTGTTTGATTATCTTTTCTTTGATTTCATCCACATTTTCCACTAACTAAGCACCATCTTTTATAAAATTGATTGTATTGGCTCTCCTTCCGATATTTGCCATATAGTGAAAAAACTTTGAATTTTTATTACCTTCTTTCAGCCATAGAGCTCTCGACTTCTGTCTCCATCTTATCTCTTCTCTTCTAAGGATTTCCTCATGCTCTTCTAATAGGCCCAAACAAACAATTTTTTCTTCGTTTGTGAGGATGCCATTCTCCTCTTCCTTCAAGGGCCTTCAAGGTTTCCAACACTTCCTCCTTCCTTTTTCGGTTTTCTTCATCGTAAGTTTTTTGCCACTCCTTGGTCTTTGTTTTAACACCTTTTAATTTTTTGCATAAGACAAATCCTTTCCAGCCTTCTACTGGGATGCCATCCCACCATGTTCTCAACTTCTCCTCGAACCCCAGAGAATCACATAGGTCCAAATCGAATTTAAAGGGGCACGGGCCTCATGAGAAATTCGATATTTCTAGTAGAATGAGGTTATGATCGGATAATGGTTTAGGTAGGGCTTGCTAAGCTATCTTTGGGAAATGCTCCTCCCATTCATGTGAGATAATACTACGATCCAAGCGACTCATAGTCAATCTGGTTTGATTGTTGGACCAAGTGAACTTTGTCAATCAGTTCATTTTCAAGGATAAAGTTTGAGAGGTTTCTCATACTAGTCGTAATTCTTCCCGGTCTGTTTTTCATAAGGGAACCGAATTGTATTGAAATCACCCACCACTATCCAAGCTCCCTGCCACTGACTACAGATGAGTTGTAACTCCAGCCATAGTTCTTTTCTCTCCCTAGCCTTGACTAGACCATAAACCATCATCAGCACCCACCTTTCCCCCCAAGTAGCCGAGCCGAGCAAGATGGAAACTGTGAATCTGCCAATGAAATAGTCTTTCTTTACAAATAAACCTTCCTTCCAAATTACAATGATTCCCCCAGTTGTGCCCACCGCCTCTTTGGAAACCCGCTCTCTATGGCTTCGACCCCACAACTTGTTGATAAGATTATCTGTAACTCCCATAATTTTCAATTCCACTATTACATTAAGGTCTAGTTTTCTTACGAATGAATGGAGACGCATTGTTCATAGAGATCGGGATTGACATGTTGAAAATCCACAGTTACGACCCATGTAATATTAGATTGTGGAAAACCCTTCCATTTCATCAAGAACTTGTGATAGCCACCATACCTTGTAGAAATGAGCAGATCATGTCGCACATCTTCGAATTTTTTTGATATATTATGTACAATAGACAACCATATGCTTTGTTCACTATCACCTTCATCAGTATAATGGCCTTGATAAATAATCAAGTCCTCTACAGTGAAGACATTACTACCACCTATATCCTTAGGAAAATCTAGTCCATACGCATTATGGCTAATCTTCTTTGGGATTTTAGGAGCACATGCCCTCCTTGAGTGTAGCTTATGAAATTTTCTTTTGAGAAATCTTTTGGGCCTAATATGAGCCATCGCCATATCTCTTGCAAACTTCACGAAGTGTTTTTGTGTACCATCATGTGCCTTGTAAGATTCATTACTTATAGAAATCTTCAGCATTCAAGAACTAGTGGCAAGGCTGGTCGGAAATTTTTCTTAGGCTAAAATTACTCCATGGCAGGACAATGATTCAGGCAAGCGTTGGAAGATGTAAGATGGCAGTAGGGGGACCCATGGGGCCCTTGCTACCCATACAGAAACCAACAGCCATAGGGAAATGGTTTTGTGTTCAAGGCAGGAGGATTCACATGAGGTTCTTCTCTCGGGCGGCGGAGTAAGGGGCGTGGGTCCCACGAGGAGGTACCCATATAGAGGGGGTTCCATGACGAGCATTTAGTGGGCTCTGCCGTTCTTGATCGTTGAGGGTGTGATATCTCAGATCTAGTGGAGAAGGGGGGGAGTAGGGGTTGTGGGTGTGAAGGGTTATTAACTTGGCCTTTCGGGGAGTGGAGTAGTACTCCAGTGGCACATGCTAAGGTATCCATCAGCTCTTAGTCTAGAACTCTAGATGAGTAGGAAGGAGTTTTGGATTTGTTGGATGAGAGTTAGGTGGAGAGATCTTGTGAGATTTCTCTAGGGAAGGGGGATAGTCTCACCTTGGTCACAATGGACTCCACGACAGCTCCATATGCTTGGCCCCCAAATCTCCAAGGTCATAGAATGATCAATAGCATGAAGTTAGAGGAATTGTAGAATTTTGTTGAATATCACATGCAAGAAATGCGTAGGGTCATGGACCTCTCCTTATCCGTCTTGGAAAGGGAAGCCGGAGCCTTCTTCGTTTTCATTGAGCTACAAGATTAGTGAGTTTCTCCTATAGTGAGAAGATTGAGAAGTTGTTCAAACTCTCACTCAAAGCGGGAGATGGTGAGATTGTAATTTAATGTTAACTATGAGGGGCATTTTGAAATAGGTAGGTTGAAGGAACGAGGGTAAGGGTGGGCTGGCTTTCAAGTCTTCTCCTTCAAAGACTCTCAGGTTGAATATTAGGGGTCTGGCTTCTCAAACCAAATAAGCCAATGTGAAGAAAGTTTCACCAAGGAACAAACCATGTATCTTCTTCCTTTAGGAAACTCATGTGACAGGTTTTCCGTTGTCCGTTCCCAGAGAAATTTGCTTCTTCCCGCATTTTGGCTTCTTTGTTTATGATCCGGATGGGGTTCTTGTGGCCTTGGATTTTGATAAAATTTTCCTTCTTGTTGAAAGTACTGGGACTTTCTTGGTGACAACTATCCTGAGAAAGGATATCAGAGTACAAGAAGTTGGCCTTCTTAGTTGTTTATTGCCCATTTGATAGCTCCCTTGGAGTAATCTATGGCCTAATCTCTCCCATTATGGATAGCTGGTAGATCCCTTAGTGTGCCAGGGTGGATTTAATACTACTTGATTGTTTGGTTAAAGAACCGGTAGCACCAAGATTACTACAAACATGATTTCTTTTTGAGTTCTTTAGTATGGATGAGCTGGTTGATCACATTTTTTCTATAGCACAATTCCATTGAGGACGGAACCGAAATAAGAGTAGATTAGATAGATTTTTTATTTGCTCCCAATATAGTGTGGCATTTCTAGGAATTATTCAAATCCCTCTCCCTAGACATCTTGGATCATTGACCCATTCTCCTTGATCCTTTGCTTGGGAATTTACCCTTTCCACTTTGAGCTTGCATGCTTGGAAAGCCCCAATCTGAAACTAAAGCCGAGAGTGGTAGTTATCCATTCATAGATCTAGTTCTTGTGAACCTAGACTAGATTAGAAACTTTTTTCGAGGTTAAAGTTTGGTGAGGTAGAGCAAAAGAAAGGTCCTATTCTTGAGCGACTTTCTATGCTACAGAGCATTATTGAGACCCGTTAGCTATCCTCGAATGAACTTCGGGGCAAATCACAACTCCTTGAAGACCATTACTATGCCCTTTTACAAGTGGAACTTAAATGGAAATAATGATCATAATCGAAATGTTTGGTGGAGGATGATACAAATATAGCCTACTTACACAGTATTGCTAGTGTGAGGGGATGAGCAAATAGATACCTCACTCTAAATATAAGTGGATTCACAGTCAATGACTTGAGCGCCATCTCTTCAAAAACTATCTCTTTCTTCGAAGAGTTGTATTCCACGAAAAATCGCACTCCGATATCTGGAGGATATTAATTTTGACTACTTGAATGAGTTGGCCCTGATGGTTCTATGAGGACATGTCCTCCCTCTTTTCTTAAAGAGAGATAAAGCCTCTGGTCAGATGGCTTATATAACTCTCAGGTTTTTTGGGAATTGATGAATGGGGATATTCTCATAGTGTTCAATTAGTTCTATCATGCTAAAAGACTTGGGAAAAGTATGGGAGTCACATTCATTACTCGGACCCCTAAGGAGGATGCGACAGACAAGGTTGGTGATTTTTTTAGATCAGTCTCGTGGGAGTTTAAAATTCTCATTAAAATTCTTGTGCATCGGCTTCCCAGGGTACTAAGAGTCATCATACCTACTACTTAAAGTGCCTTCATTAGGGGTATCTTTCTAGCCAATGAGTACATGGACTAGTGGGAGTGTGTTCTCTGTAAAAATTGACACAGAAAACGCCTATGGAAGAGTGGAATGAGTTTGTCTGGAGTATCACATTAGAATAATGGGATTCTAAGAGAGTTGGAGAGGATGGATGAAATTTTCCAACTCTAGTACATTGATGAAATACTGATCTTCTACTACCCAGAGAGGTGGAAGATTAGAAACCTCAAGCCTGTGATAAGATGCTATGAAGCCATATTGTGGAAACAAATTAGTTTTTCTAAGTCGGTGGTCATGAGAGTTTGCATGATCACAATATCAATGAATTTTTAGTGCTTTTTTATTACAAGTATGAATTAATTCATAATTTTGACCGTGCCCTTAACCTTCCAATTTTATGCAAAACCCCATCAAATGAATGAACTAGGGTCCCAAACTTCACCCTAGGCTAGCTTTGGGTCTCATCTGAGTCCCCGCAAAATTTCGTCGAAATCCAAGCGCGTTTGCCTAGCGAACGAGCTAAGACGGTGCCGTAGTGTAAACCAGAAAAGTGGGGTGAATTATCCTGGAACGGTGCAGAGCAGATTTCGAATAAGACACGATTTCAATGTGCGCTTATCAAATTTTCCCCCAATGGTGCGCCCATCAACTGATAGGACAAATATCAATCCCCAATAATGCCTTTAAATACTCATTCAAAGCCTCATTTTTGAGGATGGAGAGAGAGAGAGAGAGAGAGAGAGAGAGAGAGAGAGAGAGAGAGAGAGAGAGAGAGAGAGAGGGAGTAGATCTCCGATCATCGTCTTCGGAGATCCGACCGTTCAACCTCTTCCTCAACATCTACTATTTCAGGTCCTTCTTTTCCATTGCACTAATTTTTTTTATTCCCTCTAAAAATCTTGTATGTGTAAATCCAAAACCCATTTCTACCTTTTTCTCCAGTCAAAATCCATCTTCTCCGGCGGGATTTCACTCTCCGGCCGGTCATCATCAACACCTCCATCATCACCACTACAACATCCATCCACTATTTGCACCTTCTTCAACCTCGAACCTCATTTTTTTCAAATATAGAAAAACTTGCGAACCCTAGCCCATTTTCCGAACAGAATTTCTTAGATTCCGATGTGTTTTCCATCAGATCCGTTTGCTATCATCATCTTCATCTCTTCTTTTACATTTTGGGGATTTGGAACAAAAGAACACAGAGAAGTTAAGGTTTTAGCAGAGAGATTTGAGTAAATCAGGAGAAATTGAGAGTAGAGAGAAAGGATCTTTGGTCTCCTTCTCCGGTGGCTACACCGGAATCCTAACCTCTGTCATTATTCCTCCGGTTGACCAGATCCATCCTCTACCATTGTTCTTTATTAATTTTGCAAAATTCATAGATCCGACTTTGCCGGAGCTCCGATCTTTTTTTATTTCCAATAAATCTTGACAGAAATTCTAGTTTTTTTTTTATCCTTCCGGCAAGTTATTTCTTCTTCAGGAATCCTCTGCAATTTCCGGTCATTCATATTCGCCATCTACCCGCTTCAACAAGGAGGATCGCATTTGATTTTGAGTTTCAATTCGGCAAAGAGAGTTGTGATAAGAGGAAGAATCTCGAGTAAGGCCGAACATTGCTTGTGAAATCGGTATATGTGGCAAGCTAATTTGAGCTATAATCACAATCTACCCCAAGTAAAACCCTAACAGCAGTTCAGGTACTCATTTTTTTATCAGGTAATTTCTTCTCTTTTCTTTAATTTCTGATTAGAATTAGCTTTGATTATGCAGTGATTAAATGACTCTAATTTGATCTGTAAAGTTCCAAACGTTGAGTCATGTTCTGAATTTTCCTCCTTGTGCCTGATCTGTTTTGTTTTCCTTTAACGTGTTTGGTTTGAATGCTTTGTGATTTTTATATTTAAAGTGTATTTTCGGTTTTAGAATGATAAAAACATTCATGTTATTAACTGTGAAAGCCTTTCTATGTGCGAAGGGGGCTGCTTCTTTTCTAAATTCTTAATTTGTGATATTGAATTGTAAAGAATTGGTTAATAGAGGCCTTTTTTGGGAATTTTCTATGTGAAACCTGCACAAGATGTTAATTTTGGGACTATGATTTTCTTGTTTAAAAGTTGAAAGGCTTGTCCTGTTTCATGAATGTTGAGTTCATTGAAGCATATTACATTCACTACATGTATTAGGCATCACTTGCTGTCGATATTCATTTCTTGTAATGTCAGTAATTTTTTGTTCATTTGTTCTGATTGCTCGTTTGAAACTGCCAAATGATGTGATGTCCTTTTTCTTGTGGCTTTAGCCCATTCATGAATTTATTGGTTCCCTTAAACAATGAGTAGGGTTATGATCAGTGAATTTTTTTTTTATGATGATGACCTTGATATTAATGGGATTTTACGTGGCTTCATACCGAACAAATGCTGAAATTTTTCTTCATCAATGTGAAACATGGAATTTGAGATTTACTGTTAATAAGTATGAACTATGATGACGAGAAAATGTTACAGAGTGACTATTGGCTTTGCCTCTGCTTCTTTATACAGTCCATATAGAAGAAATCATTTTTTTCTACTTTGTCCCAAACCCCTCACTATGTGCTAATGGAAGAGGTTCATCTATCTATTCCCATCACTATGATTAAGAAATATCACTTGTTAAATGCAACCTGAACCATGTGGAGATTTAGATAGCCTTCATCTTTATTTAATTGAAATTGTTTTCTGAGATTCCCCAAAAAGTGGTTGAATTGAGCCAAATAGATTAGAAGACATTAGTGTTGAAAGCAAATTATGGTGGGCTGAGTTATTGCATCGCCCTCGTTTAAATCAAGTAGCCCTTGCACCCTTGATAATAGCAACCCTCACTCTATTGATAATGTCAGCCCTATTCATTACAAGGGCGATGAAGGTGTTAGCCTAAGCCCATCCTTAGGGGACTTGCTTAGTCCAAGTAGCGCTCCCCTCCTTTATATAGTAGATTAAAGCAGTCTTTTAGACACTTCCTTAGATAGAATTTTTTCCTCATTGCAAGGGCAATGAAAGAGATACCTGGAGCCCCACTAGGAGACATGCTTTGTCTCATTAAGGTGTTTCTCCCTCGAGGGCAAGCCTTATTGGTTAGAGCCTCCCCCTTTGAGAATCTGTATTAGTCTGGTAGAGAGTTTACCCATAGGAGGCATGCCTGGCCTCATTTACAGGAGTCCGCCCATAGGAGACAAGCCTTCTCTCGTTTAGAGAGTTTCCCTTTAGGAGGCTTACCTAGCCTCATGTTAGAACCCTCCTTTCTAGAGCGAGCCTTTGACTCATTTGCCCTCCCTTATAGAGCAATAGAGAGTCTTGGACTCATTTTCTTCCCATTTAGAGTCGGTTATTCTTTATGTTAGGGGTTCGCCCCATAGCTTTATGGTTTGCCTGTTAGATAGGAGTTTATCCATTAGGGCTGTTAGCACTTTTCTTTGTTAGAGACTATCTTAGTCATATAGAATCTTCAGTGCTAGGGATCTTAGATTGTTTTCGCTGCTCCTGGAGCACTTGTTTGCGTGTTGTGGTTCGTCTCTTTGAGACGCTTGTTGTTTGTTCGGGGTTTCCCCTTTAGATTTAGGGCTTTGCCCTAGTTTGTGGTTATGCTTGCGTGTTCCCTTGAATGGTGAAAACATCTAAAGATCCAAAAGCATTGGAATATTTTAAAATCTAAAAACATTAGAAATTTGAAACTCAAAAATATTTGAAAACTTTAAAAATATAAAAAACATTTGAAAAATATTAAAACCCTTAAATCATTTGGAGAAGTTAAGTTTTCGTGGGCGTAGTTAGGAAGTTTCATTCGAACTACGTTGGCTTGATCCTCTTCCACGAGGTACGTAGTGCAGCTTGAGATCTTTATCCCAAGTCTAGCCAAACTTTGTAAATAGACTTTGTAAATCTTTCAAAAATTATACAAACAACTTGTTTTTAAAAAGATCTTCCTCTAGAGTTAGGAGTTTGTCCTAGAGAGAGAGTTTTAGAGTTAGGAGTTTGTCTTTGATGTGTTATGTGTTTTGTTTATATTTGTGTTAGAGTTAGGAGTTTGTTACGCCTCCGTCCAGTCTGGTGGCGATCCACATCGCCGACTGATGACTAGAATATAATGTGTTAGTCCGCCCATTATTTTCCTTAAGACACACAGCCTAGTTACACATAGGTTGTAGGAACCACCTGCATTAGCTTAAGGCTAACCTGCATTTAGTTAGGGCATATAGGGTGTCCTAAAATCTACAATTCACTGGAATTTAAATAATCGCATAAGAAGCTTTAATAACTAGTATGGTCTTTTAGGTCGAGTCTAGGATAGATGTCTAGATGTCTTAGGCATCATAGCTTAGAATAGGTGTGAAGAACTACGTTGCCTTGATTCTCGTGGAGGCGGGGATACATAGGCTTCTTTGGATGAACATCAGACCATCCGAAGACTCGGGTTAAATCGTTTAGAGTATTAGGATTTGTTGTTTTGTCATATTATATGTTTTGTTGTGTTTTCTTACTTTCTTGTAGAGACCTTATACCTTTAGCTGTATCATGCATGTGTTTGTCCACCAGAACTTAAACACCCATTAGGTATGTCACTTATAACCTAGCAATGCTTAGGTGACACTTCTTTCATTTATTTTGTGCGTGATTACTATTTTATCTCCGAGACATGCATGATTAGATAGACGTCTTCTCGGAGATATATGTTCCCATTTCACATGATTTTGCCTGAAGTTCTTTGAAATTAATAAAAATGGCATAACAGACGACGTGTTCGCACTCAGACGAATTAGGGGTGCTCTTCGGGCCTTCTCCATTCGTAATCAGGCACGAGCCCATATATATTTCTGGTTATCCATTGCACAGAGGATTTGATTTTTGGGGTTCCATGGCTTATCCATGGATGGCGACTCTGAGTTATTTTAGGTGCGTCTTGGTTTCGAGCCTTGGCTCCGAATCAAGAGGTATCTCTTTTTATATCGCCACTCGTGCTATGCTATGAGGGTGGCACCGTTTCGAGAGTTCCTTGGTAGAGCTCTCTTTCGTGTGGAGATCCAGAGGCCGCTGGGGGCTCGTCTCCCACGTCTCTCTCGGATTGGGGTCCACAGTAATACTTGGGATTCCCATTGTGTGTCGACAAATGACTCTAGGATCTGGTATCTGACGGTAGCAGAAAACTTCTCCTTGGAAGAAAAGGTCTGTGTGTGTGTGTGTGTGTGTGTGTGTGTGTGTGTGTGTGTGTGTGACAGAATTACTCTTATCAATTTAGTAAAGATAATTTTTTATCATAATCATTTAATCTTTTAGATTTAACATTTAAAACAAAATCATTTTCAATTATCTTTACCATATCTTTATCTAGACATTTTAAATATGTCTTCATATGGATCAACAATGATCCATAATCCGAACCATAAAAAAAAGGTAGTCTAGATCCCATCTTTTAAGTTGCTAAAAACTAGATCGTTTAACTCTTAACCGATTAGGGTCTTAATCAAGAGCCCAAGCTCTGATACCAATTGAAATCCAAGGAGTGACTTGGTTTGGCAACCTAGAGGGGGGGTGAATAGGATGTTTATAAAACTTTTGTCTTTTAGAAACTTTTTCTAAAATTTCACACAAGACTTATCTCTTGTTTAATTAAGTTTGAAATATTTGAACTTTAAACAATATTACAAATTAATATTAGTTCAAAAACCCTTGTTGATTAGCAAACTTAATTAGGTGATTTATAGCCTAGTTAGCAAGGTACAAATATTCAATCAAAACCAAAATGCTAACTACTCACTCAATTCCAAATATGTAAAAAGGCAAGCACAAATAAATAAGAGAGTGAGAGGGAGAGAGAGAGAGAGAAATACCAACACAAGTGACACAAAGATTTATAGTGGTTCGGCAAACGGCCTACTTCACTCTACTCAAGGTCGCACTTGAGGATTTTCACTATTGAGACCTCCACGATGCCCGGCTCCGAGGCTTTTAGACTCCAAGGGAATTAAATAAGGATGCCCTTTCACCTTTACAATGACTCTCCTTCTCCGCCGAGTTCTAAGCACTTTCTCCCAAGGAAATTAAAAAAGGATGCCCTTGCCACCGATCAAATGAAGAAGAAGAAGAAGTATTAGGCTCTTACTAGGCTTGATTACAAGTTGTAGCTCACACACTTTCTCTCAAGAATAATTTGCAAATGAAAGCCTAAACCAATCTCAAATGATTTTTCCAAAATCAAGACACAATAAGTTTGGTGAGAGTTTTTACCCAAAAATGATTCACAAATGATTTTCTAGGGTTTGTTAGAGTTGGACAATGTTCCTCTAGTGTTTTAGACTCATTAGATGGGTATATATGGTGTCCCAACTCAATATGACCGTTTCAGGGGCAAAACAGTTATTTTCGGGTCAAACAGTCAACTAGCCGTTGGACTACAACGGCTATATTTTTTTGAATAAAAACACTTCTCGGTGTTCCGAGACATTTCTCAGAGTTCCGAGCAAATTCTCGGCATTCCTAGAATTCAAACAGAGTATGGGATTTGATTCCCTGGACCATTTCTCGGAGCTCCGAGAATAATTCTCGGAATTCCGAGACTGGTTTTCCAGCATTTAGCGTCTAACTTGTAAAATTCATATCTCCCTCATTTCTCTTTAGATTTTGACATTCCTGTACTCTACGGATATGAGAAAAATGAGATCTATCTCTTAAAAATATTTTCAAAAATATTTGAAAATATCTTAAACAAATTTTGATAGGATTTAGTTGCTGGTCCAGGTTGTTTCTTCGGAACTCTATTTTGTTCAATGTTGTGTTGAATGCCATATGGGTCCCAACATGTTGGTACACCACCATGGCCATTCACTTATCAATTTAAGTCCTTAAAGGATGTGTTAGTCTCTTTGAAAAATATATTTTTAGGGGTTTTAAGATGTGCCTTGATAAGAGAAAACACAAGAGAGATAGTTGATACAATCTACCATTTTTACCACTCTCTTGAATGAACTCTTGAGGTAGCCATTGCTTGATCCTCTCTTTGAGTGCATGGCTTGCTTTGGGATTAAGGGTGTCAATTTTGGCTCGGGATCGGAGGCTCGCTCGGGCTCGGCTCAAAAAAAGCTCGGCTCTTGCTCGGCTCGAATCCTTAATTAGCCGAGCCGGCTTGCCAGGCTCGTTAAGCTTAACGAGCCGAGCCCAATTTAGGCTTGGCTCGGCTTGTTAAGGCTCGTTAAGAATTTAATATATTTAAATATATATATTATATATTAATTTATACATTAAAAGGGTTGTCCAGGGAGTGAAAGGGGGGGCAAAATATGTCACTTCATTTTTGGAACCCCATTTGTTACTAGGACCACCCCCCATAGTGTAAAAAAAGTAGTCAAATTAAAGTACGGCTGTCCAGGGAAGATGAGGGGGTGTGAACATAATATAACCCGAGCTTGGTAAGGCTCGCGAGCCTGGTTGAGCCTGACCGAGCCGAGACGAGCCCGAGCCTGGTTCGAGCCCGAGCCGAGCTTTTGAGCTTAACGAGCCGAGCCGAGCCAAGCTCGGCCAGGCTCAGCTCGTTTACACCCCTATTTGGGATCTTCAAGGTTGAGCTTCTTTGCTTGACACCTTCCAAGGATGATGCCACTATTTGGTTTCAGCTCCTTTGCAAGTTGTTGATCCACAAGCTTTGGCCTTCATTGATCTTCCTTTATTTGTTCAATGCTTTGAGATGGTTGATGATGAGCTTCTCCTTGGTACCTCCAAGGTGTGATTGGTTCAAGTATGTTCCAAGCTCCTTTGCCATTGTGTTTGGTTCATCTTCAAGCATAGGCCAACAAGGTGCGTGCTAGTATGATTTGACTTGTGAATTACCTGTCTATAGCACAACACTCAAGGCAAATAATTAGTCCATAAATGACTAATCAATTTGCGTTTGTTAATCATCAAAACAAGGTGATTGAGTGAACCCATGGGGAACCCTTGGGATAACATCGCTCTTCGTAGCTTATTGCTATGGACCCTCGATATCCAGTTTCCTAAAAAAAAATGTCTTTTTCGCGAGGCTCTTCGTTGCTTACAGCTATGGACCCTTGATTCTTGCTGGCGAGGCTCTTCGTGGCTTATTACCATGGACTCTCGATTCCCACTTGCTTGGCTCTTCATGGTTTGTCACCATGGACCCTCGATTACTTTGTGGCTCTTATTGTGTTTTCCCTTTTCTTTTCTCTATTATTGTGTTTACTAATGACAGGTACGTAGATCCAGAATGTGTTTCGACCCACCAACTCACTGAACGATCAGATGCCTACTCCTTTGGGGTCATGATTCTGGAGCTAATTACTGGACGCAAAGCTATTATCAGGACTCAGTTCTCTGTGGTTAAATTGGTAGACTGGGTTAGTATCTTACATCACAGATTCTCCGTTTCCTTACATGTCTTGAAGATGGAACTGCACAAATCTTCACTTACAATACCATTCATACCTAGGAATCCTAAGATCCCAAGACATTATAGGCCATAAAATAGCCTATTTCTACTTTTGTTTATGTTCTGTTTCCCATTTTCTATCGGTTTTGGAATTGGAAAATTAACAGATTAGTTGTCTGGTATTGCAGGCAAGACCTTTAATGAATCCTCAAAGCTACAGGCAGCTTGTCGATTCACGGTTGAATTCAATCTACGATGTCAATGAGATGACACGAATGGTTAATTGTGCAGCTGTTTGTGTGGGCCCTTCTCAACGTCGACCAAGAATGAGTAAGGTATGACACCTATCATGGATGTGGCATAGTTGAACCTTTCACTGGACCCATACGGAGGTGGTTTTATTGGTCCTGAGAGATGTAAAAAAGTTACATTTTTGACATTAGGAACACTAACTATTTTGTGTTTAGTTGTACATGGAAATTTCTTTTGATTTACACTTGAGCACTCATTTCGACATTAAGAACGGTAACTATTTTATTTTTAATTGTACGTGGAAATTTTTAATGTTTGTAATCATAAGCACATAACCTTATCATAGGTTTCAATGTAAACAAAATCCTGATTTTGCTTTTGCTGGAAGTTTCAAATTCTTAGATTTTAAAAACAATGATTTTAGATTCCCCGAATTTAAAATATGTTGTTTGGGTGAAATTCTTGCATTTGCGTTGTTTGGATGAAATCTGCAAATTTTCTTGAAATTGTATTGGTGGTATTTGGTTGACAATGAAATGAAATTGAGCAGTAACTCTCCATTGTAGTTGGTGGTTTTCTACTAGCTTACCTAGCAAAATCGGTAACATGGATATAAAAAGAAAAAATCCATAACAAGAACACAACCAATGCACGCTAACTTGGCCAAGCACCTATTTGATTAGCAAGCTTTTGAAAACTGATGTATATATTGAATGGCTTTAGCATGTTTGATCCTTTTCTTCATTACATATGGTTGGTGTCTTGCATAAACAAAGTGGGGTAATCTATTTACATTGACATCTGTGCATTTTTTTTATGAAATTAAAAAAAAATTTAACATCTTTCTGCAATCTGACACTGAGCAGATAATTCGGTTCCTGAAAAGGCATTTGTCTCTCAACGATCTGCACTAAGGGAAAATGGAGATGGAATGAGGAATAAAGAAACTAGAGTGTTTGGTGGAACCCCGAGAAAACTTAAAGGGATTGGCTGTTAAACTCCCCTCTCTTATTTCTATTTTGAATTTCCAAGAATGGAGATACTGAGACTGAGAAAACTTTGAGTGATCTTGTGTGTTTGAGTGATCTTGTTTGTTGTTGTGATCCGAGTAAAACCAAATTTGAGACACAATATGGTAAGCACAAAAAACTGTTGGTTACTTTGGTTTTATTGGACGGACGGAATACTATGGATTGTATTGATTATAACTAAAAATGACTGGAATTCCTCTATATACTTTAGCCTTGCATGTCTATAGAGCCTTTTTTGCAGGTATGTGGCACGGTCACGTGCCTGGCCATGGGCTCGGCTCGGGGCATGACACCCACAGTCAAAATTTGGTGATGGTGTTCAACTCAACAAATTCTGACCAATAAGTTTATGCAATCTAACATATAAAATTATTTCAAAAATACTGGTTAATAGTATGAGGTCACACCTCCAAAAAAATCACGCCCCCCAATCAATCTTTATTTGTTCATAAAAGAGAATTTTGGATAATATAACAATATCTCAGGAAATCATATCAGAATTAAAAAGAGAAGTAAATCCTTTATAAAATTGACATGGAGAAAGCTACGACAAAATCAAATGAAATATTTTTTTTTTCAATTCCTGAAAATATTTGGATTCCACGATCATAAGATCAAACCAAGCAGACAATGTGTCACCAGAAAAGAGTACGCAATCTTCTCAATGGTACTCCCATTGATTATTTTCACCGGTTCCAAGGATTAAGACAAGGTGACCCACTATCACCATACCTGTTTATTTTGTGTACAGAAATATTATCTGTCCTCATGCAGGAATCTTTATGCAAGGGTGGTGTAGGGTAGGGGTGCAACTCGGGAGGGTCGGGTTTGGGTTGAGGCCAACCTGAACCCGACCTGAGCAACCATTTACTCAACCCAAACCCGACCCGACCCGAGTTCCAACCCGACGAGGTTCAACCCGACTCGACCCGAGCAGACCTTTTTGCCAACCTGAACCTGACCCAACCCGAGTTCAACCGACCCAACCCGAGATTTTAAGCATAAAAACTAAAAAAATTATTAAAAATTTCGGGTTGACCTCGGGTTGAGTTGCCCAAGACCTCAACCCGAACCCGACCCGAACTCAACCCGGGTTGAGAAAACCGAACCCGAACCCGAACCCGAACCCATACCCTACTTGAACTCAACCCAACCCGAGTTTTTCCTGGGTTGAACCCGCTGGGTTCGAGTTGAGCCCGCCCAAGTTGCACCCCTAGTGGAGGGCCCTTCAATAGTTCCCCCGTCATTTTTAAAGTCAGATGAGAAACTGAATTCGGTTGCATTTAATGACGTGTATCTATTCAAGGTCCCTTCTTTAGCCATTGCATAAAGAAGGCCCTTGCATCTATCATTCCTCTAAAGACCACATAGTTTTGTCTTTTTTTTAAGTAGAAGACCACATAGCTAATAGCACTTAACCTCCAAAATGATCACCCAACACAAAAAATGATCCTAGAATATGAGCACTAATTTGGAAGGTTTGTATTCCACAAAATTTAATTTCTTTGTGTGGAAAATGGTTAAAAACTTAAAATCATTGTCTAACTAGAGCCTTTGATGTAACTTAGACTGTTGAACAAATGTTGAGTACAGAAGAATCTCCCTACGAATAGTCAAAATGGTCTCTGATTGATCTAGCTTTTCAAGAACCCAAAGAAAGACTACGAAGCCCAAATTCATGGGCTAATGCTTCAAAATTCCTGCATAAATGAGAATATGAAAAATCCCCTAAAAAGAATTACAAGTAGTTATATTTATTGCTACGAAAGACAAAATTCTAAAATACCTCTAAAACTTAAAATTTTAAAAATTCTTATCATACAATGTTGGATCGACAATCCAAGCATGCATCCATGTTGAATGACATCGAAATCTATCATCAATTGATGCATCTTCTCTCATATCCCGATATCTATACAAAATTTGCCTCAATCCGACAATTGGATCAATTTATTGCCGAAAATACTTATGTGCACGGGTAAATGCCTCAATGTCTCAAAAAACACAGCCTCTTTCTGAATATCATTTTCCTGCATATAAGTACCTTCTATGACCGAAAATGCATATCCTCTCTAGTTTGGGAAGAATTCATCATTGAATTCACAAAATTTTCATATGTCGACTCATCCTGATAGGATACCAAATTCTTGACACTAAACATATCTGATGTTCATAATGTCTTTTCTTTTTTGGTTCCCTTCCATTGAAACAGATGTTAAAAAGTCCACTCCATGCCATATCCGGGTGGTAAATTTGAACTGGGAGGAAGCAGGAAGGATAAGCCTATCCGTATTCATTTACGATTCTCATTTCATGACTAGATAATGGTAATTCTACCGAGCAGATAGCAATTGAAAAGGTTGTAGCTGCTTCATTCGCAAAAGAAATAATACTGCTTCAAAATAAAAATAGCGCACATTCCGATCTGTTCGAAAGCCGGTTCAGAGAGTGGATTAAGTTACTTTTAGCCCCTCCCCTCACTCACGGGCTACCAAGTCGAGTTCATTCAAGATCATTGATCCTTGGAACGAAGGCCGTCGGTTTGACTACTGATTCCTAAGGATTCCTACCTTGCTTTCAACCTTTACAATCAGAATTCAAAATTAAAGAAATATCTAGGGCCGTTGGGCCGAGTTGGGTGCCAATATCTGTTGACTGAGTAACCTAAACCAAAAAGGTGAACGGAGATGGTTGCTAAGCCGAATCCCTGAAGCGAGGACCACTAACTAAATTCTTTGAATCTATCACTAAGCCACTAACCTTTTGAGCTTTGATTCGTGATTACATTGAACTTAGCATGCCATCGTATTGAGGTTTTATACCATTCGTTGATCTCTCATGCAAATGTTAGTTTTACAATTTATTGATCACTAATAAAATTATTTATTGCTTCGAACTGTATATAGAACCTTTGACTTTGAATATGTTTCGAACTGTGTGACCTTTGAGTTTAGAACTGACATGGCTTTGATATTCATGTGAACCTATGACTCTGATAACCTTATGAACCTATGAACATCGAACACTTCAAGAGGCTTAGATTTTTGAACTCAGAAAATACCCTCACCAGTGGGGCAGTTAAGGCATTAGCTTATATATAAATATAAGAACTAAGATCCCACCAATGGGGGATATTCGTTGGCCCTGTCGACAGGTAGATGAATAAGAATGAGGAACTAGTTCCGACATCGCGGACAGTCGGTGTAAAATAACTTGTCATTAGAACCATCCCATATTTTGTTGTATATTATTGTATTATGTGACTAAGTCAATGACAAGAAGTGTCATAAGAACTTTGAACTCCTTTTGATCTGGTATTTCTTTGAACTTCGACTTATACGAACTACGACATTCGTACTTGTGGACTCCTTACACTAGATATGGACTATTGACTTTTCGACATTAGATTTGACCCTCTTGAATCTATAAGAACATCAGTTGTGAACATCGATTCTTTTTGACTTATTTATAACTCTTTGAACTCTTTCTTGGCATGATATTCCACACTTTATTAGTCTGTTGTTATGCACTGGGCTTCGACTTACTGTGGTTTAACAATTTCAGATTTGGAACCTCGCGGCATTGAAGAGGGAGGAGAAGCTTTGGATATTTCTACGATTCGTTTAGTAGTTTACTTATTTTGACTTAGATAGTGAGTATTGATTTGGATATGTGATTGAGACTTCATCGATTATTATTATGGGTAGAGAGAGAGACAATTAAAATATTGGTTATTTTGGATCTTTAATATTGTTTAGAAATTAGATAATTGTGAATGGATTTGATATTTGTCTTTTAGCCTTGTATGCTTGTGTGGTTATCTTTACAGGTGTACGGTGCTATTGTGTTCTCAACCGTGCATATGGTTTGGGGGCGTGACAGTTGTGATGCCAAAGGTGGGAACCTTCCCTTCCTCCATTTATGATGTTTACTGGCGGTGGTAATAAAGAAGGCTCTAATGGAAATGGGAATGTCACATCCTAAATAGAATACGTAATAAGAAAACCCATGTAACACCCTATGAACTTTGGAAAAAGAGAAAATCCAACTTAAGTTATCTTAAAGTTTGGGGTTGTAGACCCATTGTTCAGGTACCCAATCCTAAGAAATGAAAGTTAGGTGAAAAGGTCATTGAATGCATATTCCTAAGATATGCAAACCATAATAAAGCCTGTAGGTTCTTAGTTATAGTACCAAATGAACTAATAGACATAAATACAATTATAGAACCTAGGGATGCCACCTTCGTTGAAAATAGGTTCTCTTCCATTCCTAGATTAATGAATCCAATTCCACCTATAGAATCTTCATTAGAGCCTCAAGAGGAAATTAATGAGGTGCTCAATGAGATTAGAAGAAGTAAAAGATACAGAAGAGAAAAGAACTATGGTCCTGATTTTGTAATTTACCTAGTTGAAGGGTCACGAGATGTGGTCTTTACATTAACAATGATAGATCTAAACATAGAATCTAATCCAAAAACCTATGAAGAAGCCATTAAATCTCAAGATGCAGCCTTTTGAAAAGAGACCATCTGTAGACACCCAATTTTGTCAAGGTGGAACTAATGATAGGTTCTCGCGAGGAAGAGTCTGTTGACGAGTCCCAAGCTCCTGTTCTCTTTCCCTTTCAATCTCTGTCTAGGTTAGGAAACTAGGAGGATTTCTCAAAAAATGGATTTATCCAATGGTTACAACAAGCAGCCTGTCTTTACACGGCACCCACCTTTTACGGCATAGTCGAAAAGCCCGTTTTCACAAGGCATTTCAAGCCGGAAGTTAACTTTGTGTCAAAAACATACGGTTTTACCCAAAAACCATTCGTACCCCAAACACTTGCAAATATGCTCTTGTTAAATTCTCCTTGAGACAAGGAATCCAACAGATCTGACCACGCATAATTTGAAGTCCAAACGAACAAGATACGATTTTTCAAAGTTCCAAAACACCTTGAAAAACCAAGTCTAAAATAGCCCACAAAAAGACAAATATCGCAAATTGCGAAATTCAAAGGCAAATTTGCAATTTGCGAAATTCCTTGCCGACCTGACATTATGACATCTGTCTCACCTGACACATTCAGACCACTTTCAGGAATTGCAAAATTGATTCACTATCTGCGAACCAATTTCGTAATTTGTGAAATTTTACCCCGAATCCTATATATAGGGGGATAAAGTAAAAATCTGAATTCAGGTAAAAATCTGAATTCAGATTTACTGAATTCAAAGAGAAATCTGAAATTTTCTTTAGCTTTTTGGGTTTTTAGTTTTAGAACCTCTTCTGGCCTTTTCAAAAACCCTAGTTTCTTTACTTGAGAGAAAGATAGTACATAAATTCTTAGGGAGCTCAAACTGGGAGTCGGCATTCTACCGAATTTTCGAAGACTAGGAGCGACATCCTCCAACTAGCACCGTTGTTCTGCCGAAATTCAAAGAACTCGGAGTTATCTTATCCAAATAGCGTCGTTGTTCTGCTGAATTTTCAGATAACTCGAAGCCCCTTTGTCCGAATAGAGCCGTTGTTCTGCCGAAATTCAGAGAACTCGGAGCTATCTTATCCAAATAGCGCCGTTGCTCTACCGAATTTTTAAAAACTCGAAGCCCCTTCTTCTAAATAGCGTCGTTGTTCTACCAGAATTCAGAGAGCTTAGAGATACTTATCCAAATAGCGCCATTGTTCTGGTGAATTTTCGGAGAACTTGAAGCCCCTTCGTCCAAATAGCATCATTGTTCTGCCGAATTTTTTAAGAACAAAAAGCTCATTCGTCCAACTAGTGCCGTTATGCCACTGACTTCTTAGTAAGCGTCTTCGCTTCTTTGGTAAAATTACATTTATTTCCATGCTTTCTGTACTTCTGTTACAAAACCCGGTGCAGGGTAGTTATGGAACTTAGGGCTCCTTTTGTTCTAGATCCAGTAATGTAAATCCATCTCCTCTCTTTGTAAATAGGGCTACGTTCCCTCTCCTTATCCCACCACTCTGTCTCCTGTCCTACCATAGACAAAAAGAGACAGAGACGAGAGTGCTAATGCTCCACGGTGTTGGACAAACAAAAGGAATTATAAACCTAGTCTTTCATTTCCCTTATGCCTTGTTATTTTCCGTTTGTTTTAGTTACCCCAAATGAAGTCAACTGAGAGATCCTCCTAGGACTCAAAACATGCAGTACATGACTTCAATCCAGATAACGCCAAACCGATTTTTCTTCTTTTCTTTGTAAATCCACTTTATTTTACGCACAGAAATTAAGCCTAACTGTAATAAACGATAAAAAGTAAAGATTTTTTATAAATCTCCTTAAAAATGCCAAATCAAGTCAAGAGACTAGGTTTACCCTGAGCATGAGGGGTGCCTAACACTTTTCCCTCCAATTTTCCTTTGCCTAATCATTTTCTGAATAATGCTCATACAACTATACCATATTTACTACATTTACTTCAATTGCACTGCTTGATGTCATTTTGTGGGTTTGTTTGTGAGTTATAATGATCATGGAGTTTTGACAAAATGGTCCAAGCCTCAAGTAGAGGCTATTAAAGCAAACTAAACTTCATATCCAAATTTTTGTGTAGATTTTAAGGGGTTAGCATCTCAGGTTGTTATATATGCATGATTAACTTGTCCCTTTGATTCTCATGAATAGAACTTGTAGAAATAATATTCTTCAGAAATAAGTGAAAATGATTGTTACATGTGTTATTACTTTTCGACAATAGCTTTAAGGTTATCTGCTATATATTAGTGCAAATGTTCAAGGAACTTCTCAAATAACATGTTGTGAAGAAAAGATACAATTGAATTGATTTTAGAATGGTTAAAGTTCAATAGGGTATAGAAATGTTCTGCTTGGAAGATATATTGCATAATTCAATATGCGATTACTTGGGCTTGTGTGTTGTTTAGGAAAAATAATATTTTTTATCACCACGTTCATTCTTCTATGTACCTTTCGACTATAGTATTGCATAGGATCTTTGTATACTGTTTGATTTTATTTTAGAATTCTAAGTGTGCATAATCTTCATCTCAGTACTTTTGTGGTTCTTAATCTAAAATGTTGTTTGAGTATATAATATAGAAAAAGAATTTGGGTCCTTTGAGTTAGACTTTGTTTAGGATTTTGAGTTTAGTCATTGTAATCAATATGCTAAATAGGGCTATGAGAGGGATACCTGGAGCCCACGCTTTAGGAGACTATCTTAGTCTCATTAGTAAGCCATCCCTAGGAGACTGGCCTAGTCTCATAAAGTAGAACACCCCTTGTGATTAGTTAGAGACTAACTTAGTCTTTTAGATTATCCTATTTATTATTGTAGGGGCAATGATAAGGTCACTTGGAGCCCATCTCTGTGTTTATGAGACTTGCCCAGTCTCATTAGCACCCCAGTTGTATTCTCTTCTTCTAGGAGACTTGCTTAGTCTAGTTAGCATTCCCCTTATGATCATTAGCCTAGGAGTCCGTCCTTTAGCCTAGGAGTATGTCCTATAGTTTAGGTGTCTATCCTATGGATTAAGAGTCTGTCCTTTAGTCTAGGAGTCTGTCCTTCAGCTCAGAAATCTATCCCCTTCTTTAGCGACTAGCTCAGTCTTGTTAGATTTTCTCGATCATTTTATTTCAGGGACTCTAATTCACTTGTTTAGGGATTCCTTTTAGCTTCAGGGATTCTGTCCTTAGTATTACACTCCGCCAGGCTGTGGATCACAGAGTGTTGTCTTATAGGTTCGCCTTAGCTGAAAAGGTGAAAACACTTAAAAATACAAAAAATCTAAAAAATATTAAAAACGTATTTCGAGAAGCTGTTTCTGAACTATGTTGGCTTGATCCCTTTCCAAAGTGTACGTAGGCAGCTTGGGTCCTTCCAAGTCCAGTCAAGCCTTTTTCAATAAACTTTTTCAAACCTTTTCAATAAACCTTTTAAACAAAATCTTTGAACCATTTTCAATAAAACTTTCAACAAATCTTTGAAACCTTTAAAATAATTCTCATAAAACTCTTCAAATCTTTTAGAAAATCTTTCAACAAAACCTTGTCAAAGCCTTATTTTCAAAGTTAATAAGACGGTTTTCAAAAACCTAAGGAAAAAAACAGTTTTCAACCAATAACATGGAAGAAAAGGTTGTTGTGGACGGCACTCTGAAGTCAACATTCTTATGAGAGTTGATTTCATTAGGAACAGGCTGTAAGTAAGGACGATTGCCCTCTCGAGCCTATAAGCCCATTTTTTTCTGCAAACCCTTTTATTGAGTCTTTGATTCTTTGGCTCGTGTGTTGACGTGTTTAGCATAGTTTTGTTTTGATTGTATGCTTACTTATATTTTTGTCATGCCATTATTCTTTTCTTTATTGCTTTGATCACATGCTTAGTTGTAGCACTATCTATATCTCTTTCATGCTTTGATCTCATGCTTAGCTATAGCATTATCTGTTTCTTTATTGATATGATCATATACTGATTCTCATGCTTATCTGTAGTATTATCTATCTTTTCATATGCTCATTCACATGCAGCTGTAGTATGGCTGTTTTATTTGCTTATTATTTCTTTATCATTATCTGCTGACAACTGTTATTACCTTGCTTAGCTGTAGTTCTTTATTATTACCTGCTAATATCTTCTCATATATATGCTTATCTGCTTAGCTGAAGCATGCATGTGTATGTTTATTGCTTTCTTAGATGAGTTATGCTAGGCTGTAGTAGAGACAGGTATCAGGGTCATCTGATATTGGTGTTGCACTAGTATTTTCCGCCTCCCCATGAGTGATGTGAGGATATTTGATTCATATTCTGTATGTATATGGTCTGTATATTTGAGAGGGGGAGACGGCGGACTCTAGTGTTTCCCCGAGATCTGTATGCTGTAGACATGTCGGGTGATACTGAGATCAACCCTCCTTAGGGCATGGATGGTTTTCATTTTCTTTTGTTGATGTGATTGCTCATCCCCGAGATCTGTATGTTGTAGACATGTCGTCTTCTCGGGGATGTTGGTTCCCATTTCACGTTTTTCGCCCAAAATTCTTCAAAAGTAATAAAAATGGCATTAGAGACCAAGTTTTCTCGAGCGAGTGGAGTGCCTAACACCTTCTCCACTCGTAACCAGGCACAGACCCTTCATTTTCTAGTTATCCATTGCATAGAGATCATTATGGGTTCCAGGCCTTCATCCTGGATGGTGACTCTATTATTTTCAGTTTCCTATCATATCCTCGGATATGCGTGGGGACACTTAGTCAGGTACGACTTGGTTTACAGTTTTTACTCTAAATCAAGTGGTATCGCACGTCATAACTCATGCTGTGAGGGCACTAACAGTGAGGGCCACTACGGAGCTCTCCATATTGTGGACATCGAGGTTAGTGGGATTCTATCCCATTTCTCTCTAGGGTCCCACAATCTGGAATCATATGGAACTTAAAAACAAAACGAACTAATTAAGTTCTTCAACTGAATTCAGCATGACACCTAACATAACTACCCATTCAGCATGCATTATTAGTTTTCATTTCATATACCGGTGAGGTACAATTATTTATTCAACTTGTTGGTGGCCTGCCATACAAGTTTTAAAAGGGTACGTCACCGGAAAAATTATAATGCCACCGGAAATATGATATAACGCTACCAAAAATTTGATAACACCACCAGTATTGAATTTAGTCAAAATATAGTTACCGGTGGCATTCCTAATGTGAGCCCAAGGGTTCTCCCAAGGGCTCCTCATACTTTCACCCATGTTTTGATGATTAAAAATTACAAATTGATTAGCTTTTAAGGACTAATATGTTGCCTTGAGTGTTGTGATTGAAACAGGAAAAGAATAGTAAATAACATAACACAACACAATGCATGAGTCCTTCTGGAAACCACTTGAAGCAACTCAATCTTGATGGGAGCAAGCTCAAAAGGACATTTGATGGATCATCCTACATGACAGAGTGAAGATTCGAAGATCACAACAAAGTCTAGCATCGAACGGAGTGCATTGAAAATCATGTTCAAGATAAGACTCAAAAGTTGTAAATTCGAGTATAGGTTGTATCTCTAACACTCTTGATGTTTTCTCTATCAAGGTGTGGACCCCGATCTGAGAGGACAAGTGGGGCGAGGGACGCGAGGTCCCCCTGCAATCCTCACAGATCTCTCCACATGTGTGTAGACACCCCCATTTTGCTCCGCTTTGATCAATAAAGAAATTAGGGTTTCGCTGTCAATTTTTCAGTGTTTTCTATTCCCGTGTCTGCCTCGTGTGTTTTCTCGATCTTTTGGCTATTTTGTCATGTTTTGTGTCGTCCTAATAAATTGTTGAGAGGGGTTATTCGCGAGAATCCGAGCAAGAGAGGATTTGGACCCGTTCGGTGGGCCCGCATTGAACATCTGTTTTGATTTGGATCAAGCAGGGGGGCCCGTATACTGTTTTAAAGAAAAATGAGTTTCAAGCCTACTTCGATCCAGCGCATAAAGATGTCCATCAAGGGAGCGGTCAAGATCTCAAAGAAGTCATTTTAACAACCAATTTACATAGTGACCAAACAAATCAATGGTTCGGATCGTTCTACCGAAATAATTTGCAGGGCACAATTAATTTATGTTGTGACCAACCAATTGGATGATTTGGATCAGTTGGAATTTTGGTTACAATGAGTGGGGCCCACCAAGTTTAGAAATTAATTGCCCATGGGTCTCGGCCACTTGAAAGTAACACATGAGGGCCCCATCCATTTCGCTTTGGTTTTATACACAACCTGCATACTATATAGAATGGAGGCATGTTCGGTTGATTCTAGATGAGATGACTGATACACATGACACATCCCCATGCATGCATGATCACCCAACCATCTTGAGTTGAAACGAAATGCTATTGCCATTTTTTTTTTTATTATTTTCATTGCATGGATTTCCAAGGCAACCATGAAACGTGGGTGGAAACTATAACAGTAGCTTTTTTATATATAGATGGGATGAATATTGAATGGAATGTACACACTAAAAATTAGCCACTTGCTATTTTTTTTTTCGTGAAACATGAGAATAGGAAAAGCCGAAACAGTAGTTTCTTCATATACAGGGGGGGTAATTTAGTATATATAACTACTATTGCTAAAATTTTCTGAATGGGGTGATATACATAGAAACTGATAATTGAAGAAAGGGAGGGGGGAGGAATAGAAGTGGGGAAATTTTGGCCAAGAAAGAAAGGAAGAAAAGAGAGAAGTGACGGGAAAAAAAAAAGAAGAAAAAGGGAAAAAACGGCTCGCTGGGCTCTCTCTGATCCCTCTCATCTCTCAATCTTTCTACCTCCTTTGCTCTCAAGCTCTGTGAACCCCTCCTCCACAGCCCATCTCATCCCCACCAACAGGCAGCTCTGTTAAAAAAAAAAACGAGAGGGCGAGGGGTCGATTATTATTCTAAAAAAAAACAGAGTGTCGGGATTTTTTCTCACTCACTCTCCCTCTCTGCTACCTACGCCTCTCTCTCTCAATCTCTCACGCTCACTCCATCTCCGTCAATCTCTCACGCTCACTCCATCTCTGTTTCTCTCTCACCCTCTAGCCTCTGTTACTCTCCCTCTCTATCTCTCTTCCCATTCACAACATTTTTAAAAAAATAAAAAAAAAGAAAAAAATAACGTGAAAAAAAAACAGAGCATTGCATGCTCTGTTTTTTTTCCCACGTTCTATCACAATCCCTCACACTCACTCTCTCTCTTTCTCTCTTTATCTGTTCATCTCTCTCTCTCTCACTTCTCTCTGTTACTCTCTGTTCATTATTCGTTCTCATCTCTCTCTTTATCTATTTCATCTCTCTCGTTCTATCCCTCTCGTTCCCTCTGTTGTCTCTCTATCTCTCAAACCTCTCCATCGTTATGTTCATCGTGCTTTCCATCTCTGTCACGATCAATCCCTCACACTCACTCTCTCCCTCTCTCAATCACTCATATCCTCCCCATCAGCAGTGAGAAAATAAAGAAAAAAAGCAAAGAAATAAAGAGAAAGAAAGGAGGTAAGATCGCACGTCGGCGGAATTTTCTGATTTTTTGGCACTTGGATTGGGCGAGGATATCGATCACATGTAGGTGCTCAATTTTCGGATTTTTCCAGGATTGTTTGGTATTTTTTATGTATTTTGCATGATTTTTAAGTATTTAATTGAGTTTAATTCAATATTATATGCCTGAGCTAAAAATCATGATCTGCATGAGTGCTTCAATTCCGTTTCATCCCGAAATTTAATACGATGTTCTACTTAAATAGACTAAAATAACCATCGGATCGGATCGGACATTGGATCAAAGGTTTTTTAGAATTTGAGTGAAGAGTATAATTTTATTTAAAATATTGGCTGAGAAATTACGAAATTCGAAAAAATAGCCATCTCAGGATGATCTATTTTTTGAAATTTTAAATTTTTCTTGTGTTCATCACATCAGAACAAGGTTGGAGGACATTTTCCGGAATCGTAATTTTCTCGAAAATCGTGTTTTAAAAATAGAAAACTCTTCAAAAATATCTTTTCGACGAAGAAAAATAAAATATATACTAAATGAATTCCAAAATTAATGAAATTTAGTGGGAAAATAATATAATGCTACTATATTCTACCATGAAATTTTGAGAATTTTTGGATTTGTTTTGGTATATTATTTTATGCTTTCTTTGAAAATTATCAGATTTTGGGAGAATTTTTACAGACATCAGATCATAGATAAAATTCCCAAACTTTTAACAGTAGTATTACATTTTATATTTCTAGTTGCTGTAAACGTTTCAAGTGATTTAGATCTTATTTCGTATGGGGTGTAGTGTTATTTCATAATCTGGTCTGAAAATTGAAAAATTCGAAATTGATAGTAAATAGTTTCTAAAATTCATGAAAATCTCACAGCATGCTAGTTTTACTTTTATCTTATTACTGTAGAAATTTCAATGAATTTAGATTTCTATTTCTAGTAGTTTCTGTGCTATTTTTGCAATCTGGTCAATTAATTGTTAAATCAAAATTAAATATGAGCTTAATGTAAAAATCTGCAAAAATCTTCTAGTAAGCTACATCTCGTCATATCTTGCTGCTGTAGAAGTTTCAACTCATTTCGAATTCGTTTGCAACAGTTTCACTTGTAAAACCACTCATATGGTTTTAAATTGATAAAATTCATTGAAAATCCGAAATTAATTGAAAATCATCTGAAAATCTCTAAAGAACCTTAAATCTCTGTCACATATTAACTCCTTAATCCATTAAAACAGAAATTTAAGGATCGTTAGATTTTTCTGGAAAAATGGCCAGTGCATCCATAATCGTATCCCAATTGCACTCGATCTTTGACAATTTGAATATTTAAGCTATAGCATGTTGTTGGCTTCGAGGTTCACTGTCCACGGAAATCCTGAGATATGCCAGACAATAAGATGCTATAACCTAAGTATTAAATTGTACAAGGAAAGAGCGCACGATTCCCTTCCTTGGATGCCATTCGAGGCCGAAATTGGTGAACCTTAGAACCATTGGTATTCCTTAAATATCCAGAAACTGAAAATCCTTGAAATCTAAAATTAATTAACCTCAAGAACTTGAATCGATTTGCTTCGTGTCTTTCGGAATCGTTGGATCACGGTTTCCGTCGTAGGAACCATTAGAGCCCAATTTAGGAACACTGGTGTCAGGTCGTGTCATAGGTTTTAGGGAGTCTTAGGTTTTACGGAGTCCTAGAGTTAGGAGTCCAGCCTCATCACGGACGCTTGCTATGAATAGCAACCGTGCCATAGGTCTAGTCACACTAGTCACCCCATCTTTCCCTAGGACAAGCCTAGTAAACTAGGATGTAGGCTAACCTGCATTAGTCTAAGGAACAATTTGCATTTAGATAAGAATCATATAGCATCTTAGATGAAATCCTAGGATAATAAAATTCTCAACTTGAATTAAATAACTCCTCTTCAAACTGTTGAAACAGTCAAATCAGTCTAGATCTGTGTCTTAGTTGAGTTAGGCATAAGTAGCTTAGCTAAGGTGCACCGAACTACGTCGACTCTGATCCCAGTGAGGCTTGGGTACGTAGGCAGCTTGGATGTCTGATGGCATACCAACCGCGAGTCGGCTCCACAACAAATTGTGGGGTTTTGTATATTAATTTTCTTGTAAATGCTTAATTAAATCACTTAGGACTTTCCATGAAATTAGAATCTTAGGAGAACTTGCACCTAGATTGAATTCAAACAAATTAAGGAATCAAGATACACATTTATGATCCATAATGAAATTAGATCATAGGATGCATGTCACATAGATAGCACATTAACTAAAAGTTGAATGAGCCATTTAAAATAAATTTAAAAGAGTTAGCTTTTGGAATTGAAGACCGATTATCGGGCAGGAATGATGCATGTGGTGGATAACTCCCCATACCTTCCATTCTTGTAACCAGGTAGCGAGTCTAGATTTCTGGTTAATTATGGGTCCTAGATCCCACATCTAGGTGGCGACTCTGTCAGTCTCTTTTGTGTGGAATTCGGATTGCCTTAGTGATCCAAAGTTCACATAAAAGATGTATTAAAACCAATAATAAAATGCACACGCCAATCGCGTGGGTACGAGAGACCAGGAGAGAGAGCATGGCGGCTCGCGCCCCACCCCTCTCGCGAGATCGGGTCCCACAATGTGAAGGAGAGCTCTACCAAGGAACTCTCGAAATAGGTGCCACTCTCACAGCATAGCATGAGTGGCGATACAAAACGAATGAGATATATCCTGATCCGGAGCCAGGGCTCGAAACCAAGATGTACCTAAAAATAACTCAGAGTCGCCATCCATGGATACGCCATGGAACCAAAACAAATGCTCTGTCTACAACAGATAACCAGAGATACAAAAGGTCTGTGCCTGATTATGAATGGAGAAGGTCCGAAGAGCACCCCCAATTCGTCCGAGTGCAAGCACTTGGTCTCTTATGCCATTTATTATTAACTTCGAAGAGTTTTGGGCGAAAATCATGTGAAATGGGAACAAATATCCCCGGGTGGACGTCTAACTAATCATGCATGACTCGGGGATGAAATAATAAGCATACACAACATAAATGAAAGAAGTGTGTCACCTAAGCATCGCTAGGTTATGTGTGACATGCCTAATGGGTGTCTAAGTTCTGGTGGGCAAACACATGCATGCTAAAGGTATAAGGTCTGCACATGAAAGTAAGAAAACATAGCAAAATACGAATCACGACAACACAACAAATCCTAAACTCTAAACGATTTAGCCCGAGTCCTTAAATGGTCTGATGTTCATTCAAAGAAGCCTACGTATCCCCGCCTCCACGAGAATCAGAGCAACATAGTTCTTCGCGCCTATTCTAAGCTAGGATGCCTAAGACACCTAGACCTCTATCCTATACTCGACCTAAAAGACCGGATTAGTTCTTAAAGCTTCTTGAGCAATCACTTAGATTTTAGTGAATTGCGAATTTTATAACAACCTATATGCCCTAACTAAAAATGCAGGTTAACCTTAAGCTAATGCAGGTGGTTCCTACAACCTATGTGTAACTAGGTTGTGTTTCCTAAGGAAAACAAAGGGTGGACTAACGTATCCTATTCTAGTCATCAATCGGCGATGTAGATCGCTGACTGACCGGACGGAGGCGTTCCTATAACTCTAGGACAAACCCCTAACTCTAAAACAAGCACACAACAAACAAACAATCAAACAACCTATGAAGAAGAAACTCCTAAATCTAAAACTCTCTATCTAAGAGAAACTCCTAACTGTAGAGGACGATCTTTTTGAAAAAAGAAGGTTTTAAAGATTTTTGAAAAGATTTTCAAATGATTTATTTACAAAGTTTGGCTAGACTTGGGATAAGGATCCCAAGCTGCTCTACGTACCTCTTGGAGGAGGATCAAGCCAACGTAGTTCGAAACGAACTCTCCTAACTAAAACTAACACTCCAAATGATTTTTGAATTTTTCCAGTTTTCAAATTTTTTGGATTTTAAGATATTTCGAATGTTTCGAGTGATTTTTGGATTTTTAGAATGTTTTCACCCTTTTGGTTAAAGACCTAAGGGAAAACACAAAGCAAAACCCTAGGGACGAACCCTAGGGCTAACAGGGGAAACCCCTAAACCAGGTAAGCTAGCGCCAAAGACAAGGAGATGATCTAACACTACCAAATGGACGAATGAGTCAAAGACTCCCTAATAATGCCATCATAATGATAGACGAGCCAAAGACTCTCTAATAACAGTTCCTATAAACAAATGAGTCAAGGACTCTCTAATAAAACCGCTAAAAGACAAATGAGTCGAAAGACTCTCCGATAACACCACCTAAATGACAAGTGAGTCAAAGACTCTCTAATAACACTACCAAGAAGACGAGTGAGTCAAAGACTCTCTAATAAAACCACCCAAAGGATAAATGAGACGAAGACTCTCTAATACCGCAACTGAAAGGATAAACGAGTCAAAGACTCTTCGATAAGGACCAATGAGAAAGACAAATGAGTCAAAGACTCTCTAATAAGGACAAATGAGTCAAAGGCTCTCTACTAATTCTACCAAAAGGGGAAGTGAGTCAGAGGCTCTCTAATAATACCGCTACAGAAGACAAATGAGTCAAAGACTCTCTAATAATACTACCTAAAAGACGAATGAGTCAAAAGACTCTCTAATAACACCGCCTAAATGACGAGCGAGTCAAAGACTCTCTAATAAAATCACCCGAAAGGAGAGTGCTAATGAGACTAAGTAAGTCTCCTAAGAAAGGCTCCAAGTACCCCTATCATCGCCCTAGCAATGATTAAAGACAAAGACAACTAACAGACCAAGTTGATCTCCAACTAGCAAGGGTAGAAGTTGGGATACAACTTAGAGAAGAACTCTATAAATGAGGTAAGGCATGCCCCCTATGGGTACACAATCTATCAAAATCAAGGTAACCTCCCTGAGGGTAGGCTCTAAATGAGGCTCGTCTCTGAAAGAGAACTACCTTTCGAGACGAAACACGTCTCCTAATGGGAAAACTCTCTACTAAAGCAGACTCCCTAAGGAATGGGCTCTAAACGATGAGGCTTGTCTCCTAAGGAGAACCGCCTAACGAGACAAATCATGTCTCCTAAGCAAGAGAGAGGAACGCTACTTGGACTGAGCGAGTCCCCTAAGGATGGTGTCAGCCCAATGGTTCCCACCTTGGCAATTCCCATCTTATTTTGATGATTCCAATACACAAGTGATTTAAGATCACTAATGTGTTTGATTGTCTAAGTTGTAGATCATAATTGCTTAAAGACAAGATTGCTTGGATTGAGGCCAAGAAGCTCTCATTGGACCGCATTCGGAGGGCCAAAGACATCGGAGATCCAAGACGAATGAAGACTTGAAGAATCAATTGAAGATCGAAGTCATATTAGAATGTATAAGATCCAATCCTAGTATTAGATTTTAAGAGGCATAAATTAAGTAAATAAACAAACCCCTAAATGCTTAAGTGGTTGTTCTTGTGGTGTTCCAACAACTTGGAACCCTCATAACAATCCCAACTTGGTGTAAAGTTAGGAAGCCCAAAAACATGAATTGAAAATCTGCTTGACATAGGCTTCTTGAAACTCCGAGAGATTCCTCGGAGCTCCGAGAAATGGTCCAGTAGCATTTTTCCAATTTCTGTTTGTATTCCCGGAACTCCGAGATCAATTCTCGGAACTCAGAGAAAATTTCTCGGAACTCCGAGACCACTATAACGGTAAGAATTATAGCCATTGGGAATCTTTGCAGGAATTACCACTGTGCCCTCAAATGTTCATATTTGGGTTTTTCTATAAATATGGGCATTCTAAACTTCCAAATTATCAATCCTAACACTCAAAAACTTCATTTGAACATCCAAATAGTGATTAAAGCTTGTTTATGCCTCTCATCCTCTAAGATTAGGATTTGGACCATTAGGCTCAAATTTGTACATCTTCTACAAATTGTAAACCCTTGTGAGGGATTTTTTGTTTCCTTCTTTCTTATTCAAAAATATTATATTCGGGCGAGTGTTCGGAGAAGCGGAGCCCACTCTCCGTGGTGAGGATTGCCACCAAGGTTAAAGCAATTGGAATTGTAATCGACACCGATCTTCGCCGGAGTTAAGAAGATCAAATAGTGAAGCCATCAACGGGTTTGGTTGGTGGAGTGGAGTAGGCCTCGCGTTTTGAGGACCGAACCACTTTAAATCTCGGGTGCACTCTCTCTTAAACTCTTGCTTTACATTTGCATTGCACTTAGGATTTAACTCGTGTGCTTATTTTTCATTCTTGATCTCTTAATCTTCAAAATTAGGTTAGAAGTTTTCAAAAGGTTAAAACTTGTTAGGAACCTAATTTTACCTCCTCTTAAGTTGCCGTACTCGGGACCACCCTTGGAATTTCACTTGGTATCAGAGCCTTGGCTCTTAAAAGATTTTCTTTTCTAAAAATCTTTAGAAAATTTTTAAAAAAAATTTTCAACAAGGGAAAGATCATAAGATCTTTGGCAACTTTCTAATTGTGAAATGGCAGACAAAAATGGAACCGGACTTCCGGAAGGCCATTCCACAACTAGACCTCCTTTCTTTGATGGGTCCAACTATGGACATTGGAAGACAAGGATGCGCATCTATCTTCTTTCGATAGATGTGGAACTTTGGCATATTGTAGAAAATGGATACATTTTGCCTTCCAAGCCATTTGAAGAATGGAATGCTGTAGAGAAAAGGCATGCAAATTTAAATTACAAAGCTATAAACTCTTTGTTTTGCGCCTTATCTACGGAGGAGTTTAATAGAGTAGCTCTTTTTTATTCCGCCAAGATTATTTAGGATACACTTGCCGTTACCCATGAGGGAACATCACAAGTCAAGGATGCCAAAATAAACTTGTTAAAGAGCAAATATGAAATGTTTAGAATGTGTCAAAATGAAAGTATTTCCGAAATGCATACCCAATTTTCTAAAATATCTAATGAATTAGCAAATCTTGGTAAATCTTATCCTACTGATGAGCTTGTGAGTAAGTTGCTTAGGTCACTTCCTCCTTATTGGGATCCAAAAGTCACAGCCATCAAAGAATCAAAAGATCTCAAGACGCTAACTATGGAGGAGCTTGTAGGATCTCTTATCACTCATGAGATGCTCCTCACTAGCCGTCAAGAAGAGAAGAAGCCGAAAGAGAAAGAAAGAGAAAGTCGATCTCTAGCTCTAAAGGCCTCCAAGACGGACTCATCATCCTCAAGTGAAGCGGATAGTGATGAGGAAGAAGCGTTAAAATTTAAAAGTTTATGGAGAAAGAAACATAAGAAGGATAAAAAGAAGAAGAAAGAAGAAATGAAATATAAGGAGGAATAAGGTGTTACAATTGCAAGAAGACGGGACACAAAAGACCGGATTGTCGATTTCTCAAGTCATCTTCCTCAAAGTACAAGGGAAAGAAGGATTGAAAGAAAAAAGCTCTTGTAGCCGGTTGGGATGCTACTAGCACCTCGGGAAAGAGCTTAAGTGAAGGGGAAGATAATAAAGATGACCTCTGCCTCATGGCACTCTCCCATGAAGTTGAGGTAAACTCTAACTCCTCTTGTAATTCATCAAGTAGTGATAGTCGAAACATATCTTATGATGAATTGTGCATAACCTTGCATTCTCAAATTTCTAAAAATAAGGTTCTTAAAAAATCTATTTTAAAATTAGAAAATGAACTTGATTTTTTGAAAAATGAGTCATCCTCTTCCATATCTAAATCTCAAGCATAACTTGAAAATTTTAAACTTGAGATTAAAACCCTTAAGGGTAGTTTGGATGAGAAAACTTGCCAAATTATTAAACTTCAAGATGTGGCAAGCTCTTCCCAATCTTATGAAGATGACGCTAATGATTTTCTAAATCAAATATCCCATCTTCATAATGAAAATGAAAGGTTAAGATTGTGTCTCTATGGATTCTTAAATGGTGACAAAATTATTGACATAATCTTGAAAAAGACTAGTCATAGACCTAATCATGCATTTTATGATAGGACTAGTCTATCTAACCCTCATGTTAGATGTCATTATTGTGGAATTAATGGTCATTACCAATTCTAATGTGTATCTAAGATTAGGGACTGTGGTGGAACCAAGAAATCTTGGGTTCCCAAAGCCCCCATATGATTCTATTCATATGTGCTTAGATTAGGCGCTTGTGCTTAAAAATTTGTATATCCTTGAATTTTAAAATCCCCTCTTGCATTGAATTTGTTTTCCCAATAGGGGGAGTTCTATGTTTGTCTTTTTTCTTGAAAAAGGGGGAGCTTAAAATTGAAAATTTTATCCCTTTGATTTCTTTTTACCCCATCTTTTTTATAGATACCAAAGGGGGAGAGAAATCTAGTGTAAGAAAATATAAGTGTGCTTTTATTGGAAAATCTCTTGTGCTTGTCATCATCAAAAAGGGGGAGATTGTAAGCCCAATGGTTCCCACCTTGGCAATTCCCATCTTATTTTGATGATTCCAATACACAAGTGATTTAAGATCACTAATGTGTTTGATTGTCTAAGTTGTAGATCATAATTGCTTAAAGACAAGATTGCTTGGATTGAGGCCAAGAAGCTCTCATTGGACCGCATTCGGAGGGCCAAAGACATCGGAGATCCAAGACGAATGAAGACTTGAAGAATCAATTGAAGATCGAAGTCATATTAGAATGTATAAGATCCAATCCTAGTATTAGATTTTAAGAGCCATAAATTAAGTAAATAAACAAACCCCTAAATGCTTAAGTGGTTGTTCTTGTGGTGTTCCAACAACTTGGAACCCTCATAACAATCCCAACTTGGTGTAAAGTTAGGAAGCCCGAAAACATGAATTGAAAATCTGCTTGACATAGGCTTCTCGAAACTCCGAGAGATTCCTCGGAGCTCCGAGAAATGGTCCAGTAGCATTTTTCCAATTTCTGTTTGTATTCCCGGAACTCCGAGATCAATTCTCGGAACTCCGAGAATTTCTCGGAACTCCGAGACCACTATAACGGTAAGAATTATAGCCGTTGGGAATTTTTGCAGGAATTACCACTATGCCCTCAAACGGTCATATTTGGGTTTTTCTATAAATATGGGCATTCTAAACTTCCAAATTATCAATCCTAACACTCAAAAACTTCATTTGAACATCCAAAGAGTGATTAAAGCTTGTTTATGCCTCTCATCCTCTAAGATTAGCATTTGGATCATTAGGCTCAAATTTGTACATCTTCTACAATTTGTAAACCCTTGTGAGGGATTGTTTTTAGTTCTTTCTTTCTTTATCAAGATTGTATTCGGGCGAGTGTTCGGAGAAGCGGAGCCCACTCTCCGTGGTGAAGATTGCCACCAAGGTTAAAGGCATTCGGAATTATAATCGGCATTGATCTTCGCCGAAGTTAAGAAGATCAAATAGTGAAGCCATCAACGGGTTTGGTTGGTGGAGTGGAGTAGGCCTCGCGTTGGAGGACCGAACCACTTTAAATCTCGGGTGCATTCTCTCTTATCTCATGCTCTTAATTTGCATTTGCACTTAGGATTTAACTTGTGTGCTTTATTGTCATTCTTGATCTCTTAATATTCTAAATTTGGGTTAAAGTTTTCAAAAGCTTAAAACTTGTTAGCAACCTAAATTTTCCCTCCTCATTAGTTGCTGTACTCGGGACCACCCTTGGAATTTCATATGGGCTTGGGCTAACACCTTCATCGCCCCACGAAGCGATAGCGTTACCGCCCAGATCAAATACAAAACTTCCTAAAAACAACTCCTTAATACGATGCTCTCTGATACCCTCTTCAAGCTCAGCCACCAGCCTGGACTCAAACAACGAGGTAACCCCTAGATTTGGGATTCCTCGACTCCTCTTCCGAAAGCCAATAATTGTCTGATCAATGGCCCGATATATATCAGTCCCAAGTGACTGGGCGGGATAGTCCTACCATAATCAATACTAAAAATATCATCTACTCCAATGAAATCACTGCCTCCCGATCTTTTCTCTTCTCGCTCAACTGATTTTGGTAACGATGACTAGTCTGTTGCGATGTCCACATGGACAACTAGGTTCTCCTTCTCATCCTCTTCGCTGCCGCCCTTGCCACCTAAAGGCGGCTGAGCCGAACCTAGTGGACTAATCGACCAGCTCCATCATGATCTTGCCTTCCTTTTCATCACTGGTAGTATTTGGAATCAGTACTTGTGGAAGAGGAAGCGCAAAAATCTGGTCCTGCAGTCGATCTAACTGCTCTCCAACGGCCTCAAGGACAACTTTCCACCTCATGAAATGGTTGGAACTAAGCTGCTTGGCAACACTGGCTCGAGCTCTTCTCGCTTAAGGGAGGTACCATCCTGCTCTCCTTCTTGAAACACAAGCTTATTTAACTGCTATAATTACGAATCTAACTGATCCACTCTTCAATTCCATCTTTGAATTCCAACTATTATCACCTTTTGCATTTCAAGAAAAACGTTCTACAAGCCATGACAAAGTGGCCTTCCAATTTCCTGCAACAGTTGTTGCTCCTGTGATGTAAACACTACTTTCTTTTGTCCTTTTAACAATTGGACAAAACAGTTTTACATCACACTTGAACACAACACCATATAAAAAAATCAAAACATTACATATGAATTACGACATAATCAATGATAGAGAATAAGGATGCAAGCCTGAGAGACATGTTCTGAGCCGGAAAATGGAAAATAAGCTATGCTCTTATAACCTACTATTGTGTGATCAAAATCAGATACTCATCTGAGCGCACTCAAATTAAAATAGACATTAACAATGAATTCATCTAATTGCTGAGACTATTCACCCTTCTCAAAGAAAATCCAAGCCATACGATCCTATATAGGAAGCCCTATCATCTCAATTCTACCATTCATAAAATAGAAGGAATAGAGTATATTCAACTCAACAATCAACCGATACTTTTCACAGCTAACACAATTTAAACATAACATAAAAAAAGAACAGAGAATAGATAGGGATTACCTTCCTTTTGACAGGTGATTACCTATGTCAGCAGTCCAAGTAATTAAAGACATGGTGAATTAGTGCAGCCATTAGAAAAAAAAACATGGGGGCCATGCACCAAAACAACACCACAAGGGTTCTTGGATTAAAGAAGTTGCCCAGACCTGCCCCTAGGCAATGGAGGTGGCACTTTTCTTTAGGCAAATAGGGTTTCAAATAACGAAACTAAATTGGGAAATCCCTCTCAATGGTATAAATCTGGACTCCTCATTATTCTAGAAAATCACTTCTTATTACCCAAACTCTCAGGCAATTATATACCAAAACCATGAATGGAGATAATGTGCTAAATTCCGAATTAACACCTCAAGCCTTCACTTATTGAATCAGATAAGGGACGGCTCCAAAACTGGGTTCATGACCAAGCGAGGTCAAAATCCATCCCCTGCTTCAACTAAAATATATATTCGTATCCTCTTTCAGGTATACACAAGAAATCACTATACACAATAAATCACAACCTCGAGACCATATGCAAAGGACTTTAAGAACCGAAATTAAAGGAGCAAGCAAAGGTAATCCAAATTGAAATGGTAGTAGCAGATAAAAAAAGAAAGAAGAAAGGAAGCAGTGTTACCTCCTTTGAGTTCTATTTTCTTTTCAACCCTTTGAGATTCGATCAAACATGTGACAGATCCGACATTATCAACGATCGAAAGTCTTTGCAAATACCAAGCAATGAAAATGAAGGGAAGAGGATGGGCTCAAAATTCAAGCCCAAGGCCTTCTTCTTTTGCAGGTTTAGGTTGGGTCTCACGGAGAAGAGAATGGATCTAGGTAATATAAGCAGTGATAGGTTAAAACTAGTGTTTGGATGGGTTTCATTGAACAAGGTAATTTTCAGTTGGGTTTTATGACGTTAATGGCGATTTCTGGGTAGATAAGGTAGCTAGGACTTGTAATGACAGAAATGGAGGAGATTAAGGAGGTATAGAAGGTGATCAATGGTGGTGGGGTTTAGGTTGGGTAGAAATGGGTTTTAGTGGTTGGAGGATGAGGTTGAAACAGAGGTGACGGTCAGTGGTTGAAGTTGCAGAGGTGAGGGTCGGTGGCCGGAGAAGAGGGTTTCGGATTTGCAGAGTCATGGCCAACAGATGGGGGAATCGAAGGATGGGTAAGAGGAGGATGGAAGATGTGGCTGTGAATAGGGGATTTGAGGGATCCGGTGGGTAGTGGACGAAAAGACGATGACCGGCCGGAGAAGATAACAGACCTTGCCGGAATAGTTTGCGATTGCCGGAGATTGGGTTTCCAGGTGGGTTTGGAGAAGGAAAATGAATCAAAGCAAGATGGAGATTTTAATGGAGGTTGATGGTGGTGGATGTGGCGGCTCAAGATGGTGATGGCGATAGGTGGAGCTCGGGGTCGGATTTAATGGAGGTGGTGGCCGGAGATGGAGATAGGCTTAGAGGTAAAGGAAAAATGGGTATGGATTTGAAAGAGGGGTTCAATGGAGGAGCAATGGAGGTGGGTTTAATGGGGTTGTGAAGATAGAGGTGGTCGGAGATGGGGGTTGTCGGATTCCGGTGAGAATCCGATCGAAGAAGAAGGGTTTGGTTGGAGGGAGTGGCCGGATTTAATGGTGGTGGGTGGTGGTTGGAAGAAGAAGAAGAGGATTTAGGAAGAAGAAAATGGGGTTTTGATAAGGGAGGTGGCTGTTATGGTGGTGGAAATGGTCGGTGGGTGGATGGGTCCGGCCAGAGTTGATGCCGGAGAAGAAAGCCAAAAACCCTCTTCCTCTCTGCAATCTCTCTTCTCCCTCTGTTTTTCTTCGAAAAAAAATGAGCTCCCCTTCTCAAACCCTATTTCGTTGGGTTTTAAGGAGAAAGGGAAATGATATATTCGACCCCTCTTCCTTCCCAGGTCACCCCCTTTGGCAGTGTATTTATGCTTATTCCCTGATTTTACAAAGGGAGTGCCTCGGGTAAGACAAGCCCAAGGGAAAATTATGCATTTGGCCCCCCTCCCTTTCCATGGACAGCCAACCTCTAGTGCATTTTATAATTACCTTTTATACTGGCAGGGGGTGCCCAAGAAAATAACAAAAAGGAGAAAATTTTTGACGAAATATCTTCTCTCTTTTGATCCCAACCCTCCAAATTACCTTTTTCGTTCAAGGGTTGGGATCAAAGGAAGCATAACCAACTAGGAAGCTTCCAAGATTCCCCCTAACTAATTTTGTTACTCACTAATCCGTATACCCCCCCCCCCGTATCTCCCTGGACAACCCATTACGAAAAATTTGAACTGGTTTTTCAGGTTCCAGCGCACCCCCTTTTCTGGCTAAATCACCACCCTTAGCCCTACACTACACGACACTACACTACAAACCTCGTCCGTTTACTAGGAAAATCGAGACGGATTCGGACAAAATTTTACGGGGACCTAAATGAGACCCTAACCTATTCTAGAAACAAATTTGGGACATTAAAACACTAGTTTGATAGGGTTTCCATCCTAACGACTCTATTAGGGTTCGGTCAAAATGGAGTGTCTACAGATGCTCCTCTTTGGCAGAGCGTGTGTAACGTGCGAATGCCAAAGCTGAACAGACAACACATTTTGGCTGACCCGAAAGCAAAACTAATTTTTGGGTTTCCGGGTTCTAAAGATGGTATTCACAGGGGCACACAACAAAGTAACATTACGAGACTCATAGACTGCAAGCAAATGAGAGATAACCTCTCCCCAGCAGAGTCACCAGCCTGTGGACCCCGATCTGAGAGGACGAGTGCGGTGAGGGATGCGAGATCCCCCTGCAATCCTCACAGATCTCCGCATGTGAAGGAGAGCTCTACCAAGGAACTCTCAAAATAGGTGCCACTCTCACAGCATAGCATGAGTGGCAATACAAAACGAATGAGATACATCCTGATCCGGAGCCAGGGCTCGAAACCAAGATGTACCTAAAAATAACTCAGAGTCACCATCCATGGATACGCCATGGAACCAAAACAAATGATCTGTCTACAACGGATAACCAGAGATACAAAAGGTCTGTGCCTGATTACGAATGGGGAAGGTCCGAAGAGCACCCCCAATTCGTCCGAGTGCAAGCACTTGGTCTCTTATGCCATTTATTATTAACCTCGAAGAGTTTTGGGTGAAAATCATGTGAAATGGGAACAAATATTCCCGGGTGGACGTCTAACTAATCATGCATGACTCGGGGATGAAATAATAAGCATACACAACATAAATGAAAGAAGTGTCACCTAAGCATCGCTAGGTTATGTGTGACATGCCTAATGGGTGTCTAAGTTCTGGTGGGCAAGCACATGCATGCTACAGCTAAAGGTATAAGGTCTGCGCATGAAAGTAAGAAAACATAGCAAAATACGAATCACGAGAACACAACAAATCCTAAACTCTAAACGATTTAGCCTGAGTCCTTGGATGGTCTGATGTTCATCCAAAGAAACCTACGTATCCCCGCCTCCACGAGAATCGGAGCAACGTAGTTCTTCGCGCCTATTCTAAGCTAGGATGCCTAAGACACCTAGACCTCTATCTTATACTCGACCTAAAAGACCGGACTAGTTCTTAAAGCTTCTTGAGCGATCACTTAGATTTCAGTGAATTGCGAATTTTATGACACCCTATATGCCCTAACTAAAAATACAGGTTAGCCTTAAGCTAATGCAGGTGGTTCCTATAACCTATGTGTAACTAGGCTGTGTTTCCTAAGGAAAACAAAGGGTGGACTAACGTATCCTATTCTAGTCATCAATCGGCGATGTGGATCGCCGACTGACCGGACGGAGGCGTTCTTATAACTCTAGGACAAACCCCTAACTCTAAAACAAGCACACAACAAACAAACAATCAAACAACCTATCAAGAAGAAACTCTTAACTCTAAAACTCTCTATCTAGGAAAAACTCCTAACTGTAGAGGAAGATCTTTTTGAAAAAACAAGGTTTTAAAGATTTTTGAAAAGATTTTCAAATAATTTATTTACAAAGTTTGGCTGGACTTGGGATAAGGATCCCAAGTTGCTCTACGTACCTCTTGGAGGAGGGTCAAGCCAACGTAGTTCGAAACGAACTCTCCTAACTAAAACCTAACACTCCAAATGACTTAAGGCTTTTGATGTTTTCAAATGTTTTTGAATTTTAAGCTATTTCAACGTTTTTGATGTTTTTAAAGTTTTTCAATGTTTTTAGGATTTTTAAATGCTTTAACATGTTTTTGAAATTTTAAGATATTTCAATGTTTTTTTTTTGGATTTTAAATTTCTGATTTCACCATTTTGTTCAAAGACCTGAGGGAACACGTAAAGCAACACCCTGGGCCAAACCCTTGGGCTAACAGGGGAAACCCCTAAACCAGGTAAGCTAGCGCCAAAGACGAGGGAATGGTCTAAGATCACAAATAAGAAAAGCTCTAATGAGACTGTGCTAGTCTCTAACAAAGAAGAGCGACCACAACACTAAAGGAGAAACTCCTAGCTAAAACACTAACGAAAGAGCGCAAATGAGTCAGGGAATCTCCAACGACACTATCAAAAGGGCGAATCGGTCAAAGACTAAAAAAAACGATACAACCTAAACGAGTCAAAGGCTCTCTAATAATACCAAAATGAAGGACGAGTGAGTCAAAGACTCTCTGATAATACCATTAAAAAAGATAAATGAGTCAAAGACTCGCTTCAAAAGAAGGGGGACTCTAACATGAGGCTGGATAAGCCTCCTAAAAGGGGAACTCTCTAAATGAGACAAGGCCTGTCTCTAAATAGGGGTTCCATAAATGAGGCAAGGCATGCCTCCTATGAGTAAACTCTCTATCAAATTAAAACAGACTCTCTAAGGGGGAGGCTTTAAACGACAAGGCTTGTTTCCAAGGGAACTGCCTTAATGAAACATAGTGCGTCTCCTAATATAACTCCCTAATGAGACCACAATGGCCTCCTAAATGAGGGCTCTAGATGACTCTTTCATTTCCCTTGCAATGGGGGAAAGATTACATCTAAGGGTATCTAAAAGACTTAGAAAGTCTACTAGAATAAAGAGGGGAGTGCTATATGGACTAAGACAGTCCCCTAAAGATGGGCTTGGGCTAACGCCTTCATCGCCCTGATAAAAGCCAATAAAGACATCATACACGTAACTTAGTCCTCATTACTAATTACAACGCCACAACACAATGCCCTCGCTTCTATTAAAATTACGACCATTTCTAAGGTACATGTCTAAGTAAACAAGATATACCAAAATAAATGTTGGACACATTCACTTTACCAGACACAAACACATGTGCTCTAGTCAGCGTAATACCCAAAGGTAAAAGAATTACAAACATGTAATACCCTTACACTTCAGGGATATCCTCATCTGATTCAATAAGACTGAGGGTAAAACCCTTTATTGCCATAACAAGAAAAGCTAGAAACAACACAGAAGGAAACTCGGTAAGATGAAGGAATAAGCTTATCTAACTCTTACAGATCACAACAATCCTCATGAAGAACTTATTGATGTAATTTAGCCCATAGATCATTAGCAGGATTTTAAAAATCTAAGACAGGGCTGAAGCTCCTTGGGGACATTAATGATAGGGCCAAGGGGATATCCAAGACAGAGTCTTGACTTTGGGTTAGAGACAAAACTGGGCAGCCATTAGGTGAGTACGATTGGGCTGACTCCACAAGTTAAATTTACATGCAAAACTGATAATTTCTTAACCCACCAAAAGTGGCCCCAACTCAAACTGAGAAAACAAGCTGGGGAACCCAAAACCCAAAATCCAATTTCTAACCACCAATATCACCTCAATTCCATGGTCATAACCCATTGATTTCCACAATTTATTACTTCCATACGCATAACATGTCCTCATCAGCAAGACATAACCTATAATCACTTGCTCATGACCATGATATCAACACTTCCCTATCTTAGTATCTTTCGTCTTTACAAGAACATCTAAAGACTGCTATAGCTTCCAACAGATTCATAAGCCCCTTAAAAAACAAGAGAAAGAAGGGCTGCGCATATATATGATAGAGGAGCGCACAAAACGGGAATTGAACTACAAATATACGAGCTGTATACAAAACAGGCACTGAACTATAAATAAAATGAATACAGAATACAAGCACAAGACTCACAGAATGACACATATGAAGAGTACTTACACATGTTCACACACTCACAGACAAGCACCAGACTGAGCCAAAATGCAGAAGTGGATGAGCTGAAACAGGGAAGTAAATCATAGCATTTTCTAACATGTGCCTGAACTGATATCACTTCCAAATGACTGATTTAAACGTGCGTAACTATTCAAACATCATCCCATGAATAACACATATGAAGAGTAATTAGAGCCATCTGTATCTCATCCTATCCTTTTATGACAAAATCAGAAGAAATTTTAATTCCATAGATAAATTAAAATCATAAACAACAATATCAACAGTCGATATACGAAAATTCTAAAATGTAATCGAAGCATATAATTATTTAGACTGGTATCCACTTGAGATTGAAATTTGGGCTTACATATAAAGAAACTCAAATAAACTTCTTTCATAGCTAATGACCATGAAAATCAACTGCTAGAACTTAAATTGTCCAAATCAAATAATTATGATCGATTCCACAGTCATTTTCAAGGCCAGCTCACAGGAAAAAACATCTGAATTGTAAAACTTGTAGAGATTCTATACTCAAAAGAGATTACAATCAAATATTCAGAATATATATATATATATATATATATATATATATATATATATATATATTTAATCAACGAGTAGTTAAACGTATTAATCAACTATAAGCCTCAATCCATGAATTTGAAGGAAGAAAATATTACCTGTGCAGTTGATGAAGAGAAGACCAAATGACCAAATCATTTCTCACCCTTCTCTTGATGCTTTTCTACTCAGTTGCAAGAGGGGATATGCCGATCTTGATCGAAATTGACCAAAATTGATGGAGATGAATAGGCCTGTACCGAGATGAGGGTTGCTAATGGAGATAATTCAAGTGGGTTTGACGAAAATGGTAGATTCTAATAATGGCTGAGAAGGAAAAACGAAATGGGTTTTGAAATGGGTTGAGTAGAGAAGAGGAGATGGGTTAGAAATGGGAAAAGGGTAAAAACAGGGGAAGTTGAAGATGGTGGTTGAGAAGATGGATTTGAGAAATCTGGTGGGAAAAGGGGGTTGTGGCTGGATTCCGGCGAAAATCCATCTGGAGAAGGAGTTGGTGGCTGTAAATTGAGAGGTGGGAGAGATGGTGATGGTGGCTGGGGTTTGGGTGAAATGCAGAAAAAAAAAGGGGTGGCTCGAGAATGGCCGGCTAGACGGTTGGAGAAAAGGGAATCTGAGATGGGTTAATGGAAAAGAAGATGGAGGAGGTTATGGTGGTTGGTGGTGGAGTGAAGAAGAAGGTGGAGGAGATGACGGTAATCGGATTTGGGTCGGAGAAGGCCGGATTCCGGTGATGATGGTCGGGGAAGACGACCGGAGATGGTGAAGAAAATGGCGGATTTGCAAAAAATCGGAGATTGAATGGGTTTGGATGGAGATTAATAGAGAGGGGTTTCCATGGGGATCAAGATAGAAAAGATTTGAGGGTGAGGGTGAGGCTGAAAGAGGATTAGCGGCTTTAATGGAGTTCTTGGTCGGAGTGAGGTGGGCTCGCCGGATTCCGGCCGGAGGAGGCGAAGATGGCAACTCCTCCTTTTTCTCTTCTCTCTCTCTGTGTTGTTCGCTCCCTCCCTCTCTCTGAGTTTTTTTTTTTAGATAGAGGATAGATCTAAGATATGGTGGTGATGGTAGTAACGGAGACGGGGCGGTCGGAGCTCGGGTCACCGGAATCGATGGTGTTTGCCGGGGTTCGGGTTTGGGTTAAAATAAAAATGGTGGTGGTAAGAGTATTGGCTGGAGAAAATGGTTTTAGAGAGATGGTGGTGGGATTCAGCCGGAGCTCCGGCGGAAATGGAATCGGAGAGGATGGAATCGGTGGCTCTCTCTCTCCCCTAGCTCTTGCTCTGTCTCTCTCTTGGTGGCTGATATAGGGTTCGGATTAGGGTAAAGGGAGATGATGATGGTGGCTTATGGTAGGGTTGGTGGCTGAGAAGGTGGAGGTTGCCGGCCGGAGAAGATGGTCTTGCCGGATTCCGATGGGTTTGAAGGTGGAGATGATAATGGAAATGGGTTTAAGAGGCTAGAATGATGGAAGAGAGGGGTTTGGGGTGAGGGAGAAGAAGAGAATGGAGGTGGAGATGGAGAAGTGGTGGTGGGGATGGGGAAGATGGATTTGGATCTTAGGGATTTTTCCTTTTCTTCTTCTCTCTTTCTCTGCTTTCTCACCAAAAAAATGGAACCCCTCTCCGAACCCTAATTCAGTGGGTTTTATCCAAAGGGTAACGATAAATTTGACCCCCCTATTCTTTCCATGAACAACCCAATCTAGAGCATTTTTAAAAATCCTTTATGCTAGCAGGGGGGCCCAAGCAGAAAACAGGGGGAAAGATTTTTGAGAAAATATCTTCTCCTCCCTTTTGATCCTAGCCCTTCAAATCAGCTTTTTGTTTAAGGGTTGGGATCAAAGGAAGCCTAACCACCTAAGAAGCTTCCAAAGATTCTCCCATAACTAATTTTGTTACACACTAATCCGTATACCCCCTACATTTCCCTGGACAACCCATTAAGGAAAATTTGAACTGGTTTTCCTGGTTCCAGCGCACCCCCTTTTCTGGCTAAATCACTACCCTTATAAACTTGCAACACGACACTTACCTCGTCTCGTTTAATAGGCAAACATGCTCGGATTCCGACGAAATTTTAAGGGAAGTTCAGTTGGACCCTAACCTAGCTTGGGAACAAATTTGGGATATTAAAACACTAGTTTGGCAGGGTTTCTATCCTAACAACTCTATTAGGGTTCGGTCAAAATTGGGTGTCTACAGATGGCCCTCTTTGGCAGAGAGTGTGTAACACGTGAATGCCAAAGCTGAACAGACAACACATTTTGGCTGACCCGAAAGCAAAACTAATTTTTGGGTTTTCGGGTTCTAAAGATGGTATTCACAAAGGCACACAACGAAGTAACCCTACAAGAATCAAAGACTGCAAGCAAAAGGGAGAAGACCTCTCACCGACCCTTAACTTGGCATCACGACATCTCAATGAGACAGCCTCTCTCTAATACTCATGACTCAACTATCTAAACCAATACGAAGACTCTATTAAAGCAAACACAAACACACTCTTTTAAAATAAAGCTTTAAGAAAACGAACCCAATGAAATTACTTCAAAAAATGCAGACCATTATCAATGCAGATGTGAATCAATCCCTCAAAGAATATCAAATCAATCACTCAAAGAGTCTGTAACACTCACAGAGTCTCAAATCAAACACTCAAAGAGTCTATAACACTCAGAGAGCTTCAAACACACACAGAAATCTTTATACTCAAAGAGTCCCAACTAGCCGAAGAGTCTGTAACACTCAAAGGGTCTCAACTACTCAAAGAGTCTCAACTGCTCAAAGAGTCTCAAATACACCAAAAAAACAGTTATACTCAAAAAGTCTCAACTGCCCGAAGAGTCTGTAACACTCAAAGGGTCTCAACTACTCAAAGAGTCTCAAATACACACAAAAAACATTTATACTCAAAAAGTCTCAACTACCCGAAGAGTCTGTAACACTCAAAGGGTCTCAACTACACACAAAAAATCTTTATACTCAAAAAGCCGCAACTACCCGAAGAGTCTGTGACACTCAAAGGGTCCCAACTACTCAAAGAGTCTCAAACACACACAAAAATCTTTATACTCAAAGAGCCTCAACCACCCGAAGAGTCTGTAACACTCAAAGGGTCTCAACTACTCAAAGAGTCTCAAACACATGCAAAAACCTTTATACTAAAAAAGCCTCAACCACCCGAAGAGTCTGTAAGACTCAAAGGGTCTCAACTATTCAAAGAGTCTCAAACACATCAAAAAACATTTATACTCAAAGAGTCTCAACTACCCGAAGAGTCTGTAACACTCAAAGGGTCTCAACTACTCAAAGAGTCTCAAACACATAAAGGAATTGCTAAATTATCTCACAAAAACCCATATTTATATGCACGTGATGTAACACGGTTTCATATAAATCTAGGTTTGTATGCCCATCATGCAACACGGATCCATACAGACCTCCACGCAGATATGCCTGACTCCTAACTTGTTAGGTAGGGACACACTGCGGACACTTAAAGAGTCTGTAACACTCAGAGAGTCCCAAATGCCACGCTCAAAGAGTCACTCTATTTTTTCTTTTTTTTAGAGATTGAAGCTTTACCAAAGCAACACTAACCAAATACTCGAAAGTAAGAATTAAACAAGCGCATTAATCAATCAAAAAGCTCTTTTTGCTGGGGATAAGATTTTTTGAAAATCTTAATCTAAAAGAAAACAACTCGACAGGAGAGCTTGAACCAAAAGAGCGTGTTCAAACCTCTCTAGTCTCTATTTGAGGGGAATGTCCATTTCAAATATCATTGTATTTTTGACATCTTTTATGACGCAAGTCATAAAAGATGCCCCTAGTATGATTACTTCCATAACAAAATTCATTGGAGAGCAACACAAGAAAAATAAGCCAAAGGCTTTCATTAATGCATGCTTGGGGTTACAAAGCTTTTCATAAGGACACTTGGGCTTATAAAGCTTTTCCAAAAATACAAGAACAGGGTTCTGCTCGAAATCTTGCTTCATCATTGCCATCTGCTAATGCTGGAACTGGGCTAAAATCTTATCAACCTCTGAACTCTGCTCTGCTTTGCACTTGTTCACAGGAGCCACAAATTCTCTGCTTCTCTGAGAGTTCTGCTTTCTTTCTTCTTTTTTTATCACCCCGGCTTTGGGAGGAATATTAACTAGACAAGACTCTGAAAACTTATCTAGACTCAACAAAGGAAAGACCTTGACAAGCCACAAATGAGACAATGACGGACACCTGACTCAAATACCAAGATAGACTGAAATCTGCTTCTTAGTTTGATAAATGCTTTTAAAATGTTAGAAGTCAACCACTCTAAGAGTCTTTTGAATATCGCGTTCAAAGGTGCTTCATTCCTCTTTTCAGGATTTTTGTCATGGTTATTATCCCTTTAGATTGTTCGGTTTCAACCCCCCTAACTCGAAGAGTATCAAAGAAAGCTTTACTGGCGCTTACTCAGACTTTGAGAAGGTGCCAAAGGAAACTGAAAGTTTAGCTGGATTTTTTTAAAGCTCTGTCCTCTCTTCATAAAGTCACTGCCATGACCAAATCGTTTTTTCAGGTTTTCGATTCGGCGGACCGCATGCCTTAATTTTTGCCTGGACGATCTGCCCTTGCAGATGTTCCATCCAGCAGGCTCAGCACCTTGATTTTTGCCTAAGCCGCCCTTTCGGGTTTTCAGCTTAGCGGGTGGATGACCCTAACTTTTGCCTAGACCGTCCTTTCGGATTTTCAGTCTAGCAGGCCTAAGACTCCATCATTTTTCTTTCTTTCTGTTTCTCTACAAACCAGGGCTTGAATACACCAGAAGGACTTTCGGGTAGGCTTAGGTTCGAAAAGGCTAAACCCTAATATTTTTGTATGTAATTGGACCGAATCTGGACCCTCCAGACTGCCTAGGTATCCCCAAAGAAATTGGGAATCAGGTCACGCGTAGTTCGGGTTTAAAATCTTTTATGACGAAAGTCATAAAAGATGCCCCTGGTTTAAGTTTTGACAAAGAAATTTTGATTTTGCTTCTGGCTCAAAGGTGCTTTTAGCAAAAAGGATTTTCATCATTCACCATTTTTTTTAGGGCCCAAAGGGTTTGCAAATGGTTTAAAACATTTAGGATATTGGCTTGAAGCTCAAATTGTCCAAGGATGGCCTCCTGGTGCACCTAAGCATAATATTTCTTTAATTGATCCAGGTTTGTAGGTTCATTTAATTTTTCTCCATTTTCATTGAGGAGTCTTACGGCTTTTCCCGGCAGGACTTCATCAACGATGTAAGGACGAGACCAGTTTGGCCTGAACTTTCCTCTAGGGTCAATACCGGTGCCCTATAGGACTTCAATACGAGATCTCCAGGCATCAAATCTCGGACACAAACTTTCTTGTTGAAAGCTCTCTCAATCTGCCTCCGATATCCCTGGATATGATACAAGGCTCTCAGCCTCTTCTCATCTATCATCTGTAGCTCATCATGTCTGTTCTTCGCACATTCTGACTCTGGCAGGTTGGCCTCCATCATCACTCTCAAAGAGGGAATTCTTAACTCAACAGGGAGAACAGCTTCCATTCTGTATACCAAAGAATACGGAGTCACACCTGTTGAGGATCTGATCGACGTCCTGTAAGCCCACAAAGCATAAGGAAGCTTGTTCGACCAATCTTTATAAGTTTCTGTCATCTTGCTGATGATTACCTTGATGTTCTTATTTGCTGCTTCAACGGCTCCATTCGTTTGCGGCCTATAAGGAGACGACTTGTGGTGCTTTATCTTGAACTCTTCACACAGGTGTAACACCTCTTTCTTGAAATGTGATCTATTATCTGAAATCAACTCGTGAGGTACTCCGTATCTGCAAATTATATTGGTACGGATGAACTTCGCAACTGTGCTCGAAGTTATGGAAGCATATGAAGCGGCTTCAATCCATTTCGTAAAATAGTCGATCGCGACCAGAATGTACTCATGCCCGCTCGAAGACTTCAGATAAACCTTCCCAATTATATCAATCCCCCATACTGAAAACGGCCACGGTGAAGTCAAAGAGTGCAATTCTGAAGGAGGAACATGAATAAGATTCGCATAGACTTGACACTTATGGCATTTCTTTACAAATGCGAAGCAGTCTGCTTCCATTGTAGGCCAATAGAATCCGAGTCTAAGGATCTTTCTTGACAACATTTTCCCATTCATATGAGGTCCACAAACTCCCTCATGGGTCTGCTCAATAAGTTCTGCAGCTTTATCTTCGCCAACGCAAAGGAGCTATATGCCATCAAATGACCTTCTGTACAGCTCTTCACCGCAAATGATGAAATTATCAGCTAACTTCTGAAGAGTTTTCCTTTCTTTGCTTGAAGCTTCTGGAGGATGGCCCTTGCCTGAAATGAGGTTTCTGATATCTGTGTACTAAGGTTTCCCATCTGGACATCTAGCTGAAATCTCTATAGCATTCATGTGCGCAGGAGCCCATTGCAGTCTGATGGCTAGCGGTTGGATTTCCGTTGTAGCAGAGATATCTAACATCGAGGCCAAAGTAGCCAAAGCATCAGCAAAATGATTTCTAGTCCTTGACAAGTGAGTAAATGTGACGCTCCTGAATTTCTGGACCAGAGATTTCAAATACATATTATAAGGGATCAATCTATCTTCTCGAGTTTTCCATTGTCCATTAATCTGGTAAATGATCAGGATAGAATCCCCAAACACATCAATATCTTGAATCTGCAAAGCTAAGGCTGCTTCGAGTCCGGCAATACAAGCGTCGTACTCTGCCATGTTGTTGGTGCACTCGAACTGCAACTTGGTGGAGATAAGAATGTACTCTTTCTTTGGAGATACCAAGACTGCACCCACTCCTTGACCACGACTGTTTACGGTTCCATCAAAGTACATTAACCACTTGGTGTCGAGAACCTCTTCTTCTTCGATATCCATAATCTCTTCATCAGGGAATTCGGCTTTTAGAACAGCATTCTCCTCAACTGGAGCATCAGCCAATTATTCAGCTATAACCCGCCCCTTAACTGATTTCTGAGTGTCATAAGTGATATCGAACTCAGACAATAACAATAACCACCTTGCAGTCCTTCCTGTAAGGGCAGGTTTCTCAAACAAGTACTTTAGAGGGTCCATTCGCGAAAGCAGAAGAACCTTGTTTGAAAGCAAATAATGTCTAAGCCCAATGGATAAGGCACTGGTCTGCGGAACCAGAGATTCTGGGTTCGATCCCCAGCAGAGTCGCCAGCCTGTGGGTTGCCCAAACTAATGCGAGACAAGTCTTCTCCAAAACAGTGTATTTTAATTCGTACTCTGGCATCTTCTTGCTGATGTAGTAAATAGGCCTCTCCCTTTTAGTTTCTGGATCTTGCTGAGCAAGCATGCAACCCATCGCTGTATCTGTGATAGACAAGTACAACAACAAAGGCTGACCCGGAATAACTGGTGATAGAACAGGGGGCAAGGATAGGCACCGCTTAACTTTTTCAAAGGCCTCCTGACATTCTGCATTCCACTTTTTCGAGGAATTCTTCTTCAGAAGCTTGAAAATGGGTTCACACGTTATCGTCAGATGTGCTATGAACCGTCTCAGATACTGAACTTTTCCAAGGAAACCTCGAATCTGCTTTTCTGTCTTAGGCTGCTGCATTTCTTGGATCGCCCTAATCTTTTGCGGGTCCACCTCTATTCCTCTTTCGCTGACCATAAACCCCAATAGTTTTCTTGACGTAACGCCAAATACACATTTACTTGGGTTCAAACGAAGCTGATACTTCCTGATCCGTTCAAAGAACTTTCTCAGGGCAACAGTGTGCTCAGGCTGAGTCTTCCCCTTTACGATCATGTCATCTACGTAAACCTCAACCTCTTTATGAATCATATCATGAACAAGAGTCGTAGCGGCCCTCTGATATGTAGCACCAGCATTTTTCAAACCGAACGGCATCACCCTGTAGCAATAAGTACCCCACTGAGTAATGAACGTTGTCTTCATCATGTCTTCAGGTGCCATTTTAATCTGATTGTACCCTGAGAATCCGTCCATAAAGGATAAAAAAGCATGCCCGGCAGTGTTATCCACCAGGAGATCAATGTTTGGAAGAGGAAAGTCATCTTTAGGACTTGCCTTGTTCAAATCTCTAAAATCAACACACATTCTGACTTTCCCGTCCTTTTTGGGCACCGATACTATGTTAGCGAGCCATTCAGGATATTCCACCACTTGGATGAATTTTACTTCTAACAATTTATTCACTTCTTCATAGGCTTTCAACTCCCATTCTGTTTTGAGCTTTCAGAGTTTTTACTTCTTTGGTTTAGCACCAAGGATTAAGGGTAAGCGATGCTGAACAATTTCCTCGCTTAATCCTGGCATGTCATCATATGACCAAGCAAAAACTTCTTTGAACTCTTTAAGCAGGATGATCAATTCCTCGCGTTCTTCAGGAGATAAAGTTTTGCCAATCTTTATTTCCTGAATTGAGGTTTCGTCACCAATGTTCATAGTTTCAACTTCCTCATCAAGTGGTTTTGCTAGGCGACTCTCCTCCTGTTGGATCATATGTCTGATTTCAGGGGGAGTTTCGTCGGCATCATCATCAGAGGGGGAGTCTTGATTGTTATTATTAAGATTATCAGATTTTAAAGCAGATTCAGTAGATGAAATAGAGACTGGAATGCACTTAGAAGAAGAATCCTTTATTTCATTGAAATTTGAATCAAATACATCAACAGATGAATTACCCTCATCAGGGTTTACAATGAACTTTGGACTCATTTTTACAGACTCGATGGATATGTTGACACCTGCGTCAACTGACTCAGAACTATATGAGGAAACAGCATCAGATGCTTTATTATGAACAGTCTCCAACTCAATCTTGCCAGAAAAAGAAGAAATGCTGTCGACCTCAGGTGAATAGTCCTCTATGATACCTGCATCAAAAGACTCGTTAGAAGAAATAGACTCTGAATCAAACTCGGAGACTGACACGTACTTACGGACGACTGACTCTTCTGAAGGGATTCGATTGTACTGGAAAATAACCTGGGGTAGGACTTGAGAAGTCCAGTTAGTCAGAGGTTCCTCAGCTGGGGTGATAAGACGAGTTGGGTCTAGTATCAGCGGACTCCTGCCAATCACGGCCACAGTCTGTGACCCTTCTTGAAAAAGTGAATTCAGAAGGCTCGGCTCTATGTGCTCTGCCCAATCAGTCTCAGACTCTGTCTCTACAATCTGCATACCCACTGGCTCATCTTCTAGCTCAAGATCAAAGAAAATCTCAAACCCCGGAAGCATCTGCCCTGTGTTCTCATCTATCCATGTCTCAGTAAAGCCACAGAAAGGGAAACTTGCGCCCTCTTTTCGAAACCGGCCATTCATTGTCAAATCAATGGGTGCCATTGGTAACCCCAAGCCCCGGCGACGGTTTTCTGCCCATTTCAGCATTAACTGCTTCATCTCTACAATTTCTTTCTTTGTAGGCTTGTACCCCAGCCCGAACAAACCATTAAATATTTTGAACACAGGAAACTCGGTCAAACCCTGATGATATTTGCCTAACCCGGCGCCTGGTATATACCCCTGTTGGCGAATCATCCTGATGACATTTGAATTCGTACTGGTCAGGAAACAAATTTCCTCATTCAAAGCCTCTTCGAAAGTGATCGTAGTCACCTCTAGCGAAAACCCAATCAAACTGACATCTTCGGATTTTCCCGCAGTCAAATCTGGAGTAATCTGCCCTATCTCAAGGTCTGGATCCCCCTTTACAGTTACCACTCTGTTCCTGCGAATGAACTTCAGTTTTTGGTGGAGAGTAGACGGAACAACCCCGACCATGTGCATCCACGGACGGCCAAGCAACAGTAAGAATGAAGCCTTAATATCTAAGACTTCGAATTCTACCTCAAAGTCCTCTCCGCCAATATGTATCTCGGTGACCAGAGTCCCGATTACGTCTCGGCGAGTGCCATCATATGCCAGAATACCCTGCTCGGATGGAATAAAATTCTCATGACCGAACCCAAGGGTTGCTGCGGTGCTTAGCGGGCAAACATTCAGTGCAGAGTCGTTGTCAACCAACACTTCTAGCACCTTCTTCTTGTTACAGATGACTGTGATTTTAAGAGGTTTGGTATGGTCTCGGCCCTCAGGTTGTAAATCGTCATCAGTGAATGACAATGTTTTCGCTGCTATGGCCATGGCTACGTGACTGACAAGCTCGTCGGGTGAGGTATTAACAGAAACTTGTGCTGCATTAAGCTCTTGAAGGACTAGCTTTCTGTGCTTTGATGAGGCCATGAGTAAACCCCATACTAACATATTAGCCTGAGTCTTCTTCAGTTGCTTTAACAGGCTCTCATCTTCTTCGTCTGTGTTCATCTTATTCTGCCTCTGATTCTCTGAGTTTCTTGCAACCTCTGCCGGGTTTTCTACACTCAATTCTGGTGGTTTGAATACTCGCCCACCTCTGGTCATGTGACGCATCTCGTCACACAGATCATCTAGCAACAGCAGTTCATCTTCCTCCATTCTGCAAACATATGGTGTATTACTGACATTTTCCTGTTCAAAGCTTTCCATCCTTAGAACATAGGTGGCTTCCTTTGTTTTTTCCATACCAACATTCTGAAGCGCATATGGATGGGATGAAGATGACTCAGCGAGTTCAGCGTCATCAAACGACAGCACATAAGGTTCTTTTTCTCTGAATTCTCTGAGCTCCTCGTCGTCAAACTTCAAAATGTATGTTTTGTCAGACGTAATAGCGCAAATGAGAGCAGAGGGATCAAAGATGGGCTCATCTACAAAGATGGCATTAGTAGCATGAGGAGCAACAGCACGATGGTTGGGAAGAGGATTCTGAGTAGTATGCGGCCTTTCAACTGCAAGCTCATCTTTATCGATCATGTTCTGAATCGCGTGCTTCAAAGACAAACAATTCTCAGTCATATGCCCCGGACCTCTGTGATATTCGCAGTATTGATCCCTTCTCCAGTTTACAGGCAGTGGATTAGGTACAGGTTTGACATCTGGAAGTCTGATCTTCTTGTCTCTGATCAACTTCTTAAGTATCATGGGCAGTGGATACGGTAATGGGTCAAACTGCATAAACTGCTTCTTCACATTTGGTCTAACAACTTCAGCAACAGGCTTGGCCACTGGTCTAGTATAACTGACGGCTTGTACTTCCTTCGATTGGATCATAGGCCTCTTCCCTTCTCGGACATCAGATAGCATCTTGGCTCTGAGGCCCTTAGCAATAGCATCCTCGATCTGGGTGCCAGTCTTAATCAAGTGATCGAAATTCTAATAGTGCTGCGGTGCCATGAAGTGAAAGTACTGTGGAGACAAGCTCTTGAGGACCAACTTTATCTGGTCTTCTTCTGACATTCTATGGCTCAGTTGGGCAGACTTGCGCCTGATGAAAGATGTGAATGTCTCTTGAGGATTTTGCTTCAACAGCTTCAGATCTCTTTTAGTGACCTCAATCCCTTCTTCCATAGAGAATTGCTCTACAAAACGGCTAGAGATCTCTTCCAATGTTCTAATCTCTTATGGTTTCAATCTCAAAAACCACCTCTTTGCCACCCCTATAAGAGACATGGGGAATAAATGGGCCATCTGCTCTCGACTTAAGCCATGCTGCTGAGAAAGAGTGATGAACCACCTGAGTGGTTTCTTGGACACCCAGTTTCATCATATTTATCGTAGTCTGGCGCCTTGAACTTAGGCAAAAATATGGTGCCGGGAGATATCAGGAATTCAGAAATGTCAAACCCCTTGGAACTTTGAACCTTCATGCTCTCAATGTCACGAGCCATCTTCTTATACATATCGAATAACTCTTTTTCCTTATTTACCTGAGGGACAAAATATTCCTCGGCATACTGCTCCTCCTCCAGATCGATCTCTACGGGAGGGATGACTGGTTTGGTGAGGTTAGGAGATATGGCCGGAGGAAGCTAAATGGCGGGATCTCTAGAAGTAGAGACCTTTTCAGTACTCTGGTTCTTTAGATGAGTAACTTCATCTTTCAGTCCCGCTATATCTCGGCACATATTTCTCAACATCTCTTGTGTAACAATCATGGGGTCCACTGGGTCAGTAGCCATTTGATTGACTTCAAAAGAACCTGACGACTCTGGTGAAGATGGTAAAGGTATTGCTGGTGACACAGCGGGATCAAAGTGATGAACAAGTCTAAACACCGAGGTAGGTCTAGACCAGGTAGGCTTAGCTTGGGTGTCCTTTTTTGGAGCGATGGTTGCTATCTTTCAGAATCCTGTTTGAAAGTTAACAAACTAGATTAAATGATTGACAAATGAAATAAGACAGTTTGCACCAATAGAGAGAAAAGAAAAACAAATATCCTTTGTATTGATTATATCAAAACAGGTTACAACGATGGCGATTAGCAATATGAAAATTGATGAAACTTTGAATTGCCGACTGTTTATAACATGTATCAAGTAAAACTCTTTTCTTTATATTTTCATCTATAATGAGACTGGAATTACAATCTTTGACTCTGATTATATTCAAGTAAAACATATGAAGACAATGAAGAAATGATAATCTAATGCCGAAGATGCTCAAAGCTCTGCAATCCGAGCCATTTTGCCTGCGGGCTTCCCCGGTAACTCCCCACGCCAGACTTTAGATGTTAAGGAAAACCTTTTCTCCACAACCTTATTCCTCCAAGCAGCTATAATGGTTCTGATAAGATCAGGAGACAATTTTTCACAAGAAGGAGGTGCCACAGCCCCGGGAAGACATGGACATCCTGTGATCTGATGAAGCAAACGGGTTGGTGCATAAAATGTTGAATTTTCTAAACCCATAAGATACACAAAGGGATATGGGTAAATGCTAGTGATAACTTGTAAGCAAGAATGACTCACACAACAAAACTGACTTTTCTCCACGTGCTGTAACCAATTACACCACTCATCAATGGATTGCGGTTGGTTGGCCATTGGTTACCAGGACGGGAAATTTTTCAGGGTGTACTTGTCGTGGATTTTTGGCTGGAGGATAATGAGTTTTTCACAAAGCCATATGTATAACAACTTGGCACACCCATAGAAACTATTTTGAACCTTTTGATGGTCAATACGGTCTAGTCCAGAAAAGGTTTCTGCCAACATAATAGGAACATGATTCCTTCCCTTGTTAATTTGATCTACTACACCAAGCAAAGCCAACGGGGTGGCATGGGAGTCTCCACGAATGACATGACGCGCAAGAACTCCAAAGATTAAGGCATTACGCCGACGAGTCTGAAAATGGGAGTTGGCAGGGTCAATGTTTTTTGAAAAAAGTTTAATGAGATCATAAACTTCCACGTATGTGCCCTTGAAACAAGGTAGAGCATCAACAATATCATTTTTGAATAGTTCACAGAAGAGGAAAGGGGAGTCCATGCTTGAAGGTCGAATCCAAAGTCCTTCAGGTGGGATTTCTAACAGGGCGCACCAATCTTCAAAGATTGGACAGAATTCGAAAGGACCAAATCAAAAAACATGATGTGGGATCCCAGAATTTTGCAGCTGCTTGGAGAAATTTCCAATTCACATCGGATACGCTCAAATGATTGAATGTGCTTATAAATCGATCAACCATGCTCCTTTCATACTCACGCGGGAGAGCTTTGGTAGCCTCACTAATCCAATCCTTCAATACATTATTTGACATGGTTAAACCTAACGTAGAGATAGGATAAGATTATTAGAAAATGAAGATAACCTGGTATAAATAAATGACAAGGATAAATTTAAAGATTAATCACATGGGAAGGATACAATTGGTGACACATAATTTTTCATCACTGATCAAAGATGATCAGCAAATCAAAAAGGTAGACCATGGCCACAAAATGACAGAAGTAGGTCATAGACCAGATCTAAATCTGATGATGGATACCAACAACTATTCGATCAATATGATGAAAAATGATAAACCATGGTCATAAAGACAACAGACAAGCCATCAAGCAGATCTAAGACACCACGAGTAGACAAGTAAGGATCTAATCCTACTGAGTAATATATACATCAGATGAATTTACAATACAACCAAAGAATGGATACATAACCAAAGGGTAGCTAATAAATTGTGACCACGAGAACGACCTGTACAGGCCACTAACCCAGTGAAACTGAAGGGGATGCAAATACAACTGATCAAACCAGAAGTTTTCACTAGAAATGGGTTTTAAGCTAATCGAGGCTATACATGGGAATCGAAACACGGTAAACTGACTCTAAAGAATAGCAGCCATGCTAAAAAATATTTTGCGAAAGATTCAGCAGCATAACGGCTAGACAAGAGAGTCAAGATAAGGTAAACTCATGGTTTAACTAACTTTAAGAAATAGCGGTCATGCTCAAAATGTACAAGACTCTCAGTAAGAATAATACTACTCAACTGGCAGTAATAAGATAAGCTCACAATCGGTAAACGAAACGCGGTCACAAGAGAAAGATAATCTAATGAATGACTGACTGCAAATGAGAATGTATGACAACGGATCAACTCCTATAATCAACAGATCAAAGGACAAATCATGGCCAAGGTAATGACGATCAAAAGCCACTGACTAGATCTAGATCTGAGTAAGGAATGGGTATAACTGATTGAAATAAATAAGGAACTCTAACTAAGAGGAGAACCCTAATATACATAATCAGTATATATAGGCATATACACATATACATATATCCTAACCAGGGGCACCAGCCCTAATCCTAATCTAGAGGAGTCAAGGAAGTCTCGACTCAAGACAGACTGATGAGTGTACTAGGACCGTGCTGTAGCCATGTAAAATGAGCTACCCTAGTCTACAAATGGGACAAAGCTCCTAACTCTAAGCTTTACATGTGTAAGCAATACATGTTCGACCCTTATATGAATGCAATATACTTATATAAACACGTGTACTTCCTAGTTGGTTTTCACTAAGTCAGTAAGTATATACATAATATATAAACAAAGTAGGGCTTTGGACTCAATCTATCGGGTACTATGCGTATGAACCATACTTAATATGTATAACTCAAGTGCACCGAGTGTTATACATAGTATGCTTCATTGCTCATCGGCTGCTGTAAACACAAGTGCACCGAGTGTTTACGGGTGCAACGTCGGTGCATAGCTTGGAAATAGATTCAATAGCGCCATCAGGGAAATCACATCCCAGTCGGGCGCGCATTGTATCTATCCCGTGGAGCCAATAATAAGGAAAAACAATGAAAGAAATAAAAAATAAACAATATGATAACATATGACGTGCAGTGTGTGAATCCCTCGTTTTATTTATGCACCTATCTGGTGCCCCTGGATTCTAACGATAGAGTTTCCATTTAAAATGATTTTAGCCCAAATTTCTCCAAAGTTAGTAAATATGGCATTTTTATAGAGTTAGGCAATGTTTCAAGAACTCCCCAGCAGAGTCGCCAACCTGTGGACCCCGATCTGAGAGGAGAAGTGCGGCGAGGGACGTGAGGTCCCCTTGCAATCCTCACAGATCTCCACATGTGAAGGAGAGCTCTACCAAGGAACTCTCGAAATATGTGCCACTCTCACAGCATAGCATGAGTGGCGATACAAAACGAATGAGATACATCCTGATCCGGAGCCAGGGCTCGAAACCAAGATGTACCTAAAAATAACTCAGAGTCGCCATCCATGGATACGCCATGGAACTAAAACAAATGCTCTGTCTACAACGGATAACCAGAGATACAAAAGGTCCATGCCTGATTATGAATGGGGAAGGTCCGAAGAGCACCCCCAATTCGTCCGAGTGCAAGCACTTGGTCTCTTATGCCATTTATTATTAACCTCGAAGAGTTTTGGGCGAAAATCATGTGAAATGGGAACAAATATCCCCGGGTGGACGTCTAACTAATCATGCATGACTCGGGGATGAAATAATAAGCATACACAACATAAATGAAAGAAGTGTGTCACCTAAGCATCGCTAGGTTATGTGTGACATGCCTAATGGGTGTCTAAGTTCTGGTGGGCAAACACATGCATGCTGCAGCTAAAGGTATAAGGTCTGCGCATGAAAGTAAGAAAACATAGCAAAATATGAATCACGACAACACAACAAATCCTAAACTCTAAATGATTTAGCCCGAGTCCATGGATAGTCTGATGTTCATCCAAAGAAGCCTACGTATCCCCGCCTCCACGAGAATCAGAGCAACGTGGTTCTTTGCGCCTATTCTAAGCTAGGATGCCTAAGACACCTAGACCTCTATCCTATACTCGACCTAAAAGACCGGACTAGTTCTTAAAGCTTCTTGAGGGTTCACTTAGATTTCAGTGAATTGCGAATTTTATGACACCCTATATGCCCTAACTAAAAATGCAGGTTAGCCCTAAGCTAATGCAGGTGGTTCCTATAACCTATGTGTAACTAGGATGTGTTTCCTAAGGAAAACAAAGGGTGGACTAACGTATCATATTCTAGTCATCAATCGGCGATGTGGATCGCCGACTGACCGGACGGAGGCGTTCCTATAACTCTAGGACAAACCCCTAACTCTAAAACAAGCACACAACAAACAAACAATCAAACAACCTATCAAGAAGAAACTCATAACTCTAAAACTCTTTATCTAGGAGAAACTCCTAACTGTAGAGGAAGATCTTTTTGAAAAAACAAGGTTTTAAAGATTTTTGAAAAGATTTTCAAATGATTTATTTACAAAGTTTGGCTGGACTTGGGATAAGGATCCCAAGCTGCTCTACGTACCTCTTGGAGGAGGATCAAGCCAATGCAGTTCGAAACGAACTCTCCTAACTAAAACTAACACTCCAAATGATTTTTGAATTTTTCCAGTTTTTAAATGTTTTTGGATTTTAAGATATTTCGAATGTTTGGAGTGTTTTTTGGATTTTTAGAATGTTTTCACCATTTTGGTCAAAGACCTAAGGGAAAACACAAAGCATAACCCTAGGGATGAACCCTAAGGCTAACAGGGGAAACCCCTAAACCAGGTAAGCTAGCGCCAAAGACAAAGAGATGATCTAACACTACCAAAGGGACGAATGAGTCAAAGACTCCCTAATAATGCCATCATAAAGATAGACGAGCCAAAGGCTCTCTAATAACCCTTTCTAAAAACAAATGAGTCAAGGACTCTCTAATAAAACCGCTAAAAGACAAATGAGTCGAAAGACTCTCCGATAACACCACCTAAATGACGAGTGAGTCAAAGACTCTCAAATAACACTACCAAGAAGACGAGTGAGTCAAAGACTCTCTAATAAAACCACCCAAAGGATAAATGAGTCGAAGACTCTCTAATACCGCTACTGAAAGGATAAACGAGTCAAAGACTCTTCGATAAGGACCAATGAGAAAGACAAACGAGTCAAAGACTCTCTAATAAGGACAAATGAGTCAAAGGCTCTCTAATAATTCTACTAAAAGGGGAAGTGAGTCAAAGGCTCTCTAATAATACCGCTACAGAAGACAATTGAGTCAAAGACTCTCTAATAATACTACCTAAAAGACGAATGGGTCAAAAGACTCTCTAATAACACCGCCTAAATGACGAGCGAGTCAAAGACTCTCTAATAAAATCACCCGAAAGGAGAGTGCTAACGAGACTAAGTAAGTCTCCTAAGAAAGGCTCCAAGTACCCCTATCATCGCCCTAGCAATGATTAAAGACAAAGACCACCAACAGACCAAGTTGATCTCCAACTAGCAAGGGTACAAGTTGGGATACAACTTGGAGAAGAAGTCTATAAATGAGGTAAGGCATGCCCCCTATGGGTACACTATCTATCAAAATCAAGGTGACCTCCCTGAGGGTGGGCTCTAAATGAGGCTCGTCTCTGAAAGAGAACTACCTTTCGAGACGAAACACGTTTCCTAATGGAAAAACTCTCTACTAGAGCAAACTCCCTAAGGAATGGGCTCTAAACAATGAGGCTTGTCTCCTAAGGAGAACCGCCTAACGAGACAAAGCATGTCTCCTAAGCAAGAGAGAGGAACGCTACTTGGACTAAGCGAGTTCCCCAAGGATGGGCTTGGGCTAACACCTTCATCGCCCCACTAAGCGATAGCGTTACCGCCCAGATCAAATACAAAACTTCCTAAAAACAACTCCTTAATACGATGTTCGCTGATACCCTCTTCAAGCTCAGCCACCAGCCTGGACTCAAACAACGAGGTAACCCCTAGATTTGGGATTCCTCGACTCCTCTTCTGAAAGCCAATAACTGTCTGATCAATGGCCCAATATATATCAGCCCCAAGTGACAGGGCAGGATAGTCCTACCATAATCAATACTAAAACTATCATCTACTCCAATGAAATCACTGCCTCCTAATCTTTTCTCTTCTCGCTCAACTGATTTTGGTAACGATGACTCGTCCGCTGCGACGTCCACATAGACAACTAAGTTCTCCTTCTCATCCTCTCGCTACCGCCCTTGCCACCTAAATGCGGCTGAGCCGAACCTAGTGGACTAATCGACCAGCTCCATCATGATCTTGCCTTCCTTTTCATCATTGGTAGTATTTGGAATCAGTACTTGCAGAAGAGGAAGCGCGAAAATCTGGTCCTGCAGTCAATCTAACCGCTCTCCAACGGCCTCAAGGACAACTTTCCACCTCATCAAATGGTTGGAACTAAGCTGCTTGGCAACACTGGCTGGAGCTCTTCTCGCTTAAGGGAGGTACCATCCTGCTATCCTTCTTGAAACACAAGCTTATTTAACTGCTATAATTACGAATCTAACTGATCCACTCTTCAATTCCATCTTTGAATTCCAACTATTATCACCTTTTGCATTTCAAGAAAAACGTTCTACAAGCCATGACAAAGTGGCCTTCCAATTTCCCACAACAGTTGTTGCTCCTGTGATGTAAACACTACTTTCTTTTGTCCTTTTAACAATTGGACAAAACAGTTTTACATCACACTAGAAGACAACACCATATAAAAAAAATCAAAACATTACATATGAATTACAACATAATTAGTGATAGAGAATAAGGATGCAAGCCTGAGAGACATGTTCTGAGCCGGAAAATGAAAATTAAGCTATGCTCTTATAACCTACTACTGTGTGATAAAAATCAGATACTCATCTGAGCTCACTCAAATTAAAATAGACATTAACAATGAATTCATCTAATTGCTGAGACTATTCCCCCTTCTCAAAGAAAATCCAAGCCATACGATCCTATATAGCAAACCCTATCATCTCAATTCTACCATTCATAAAATAGAAGGAATAGAGTATATTCAACTCAACAATCAACAGATATTATTCACAGCTAACACAATTTAAACATAACATAAAAAAAGAACTGAGAATAGATAGGGATTACCTTCCTTTTGACAGGTGATTGCCTATGTCAGCTGTCCAAGTAATTAAAGACATCGTGAATTAGTGCAGCCATTAGAAGAAAAAACATGAGGGCCATGCACCAAAACAACACCACAAGGGCTCTTGGATTAAAGAAGTTGCCCAGACCTGCCCCTAGGCAATGGAGGTGGCACTCTTCTTTAGGCAAATAGGGTTTCAAATAACGAAACTAAGTTGGGAAATCCCTCTCAATGGTATAAATCTGGACTCCTCATTATTCTAGAAAATCAATTGTTATTACCCAAACTCTCAGGCAATTATATACCAAAACCATGAATGAAGATAATGTGCTAAATTCCGAATTAACACCTCAAGCCTTCACTTATTGAATCAGATAAGGGACGGCTCCAAAACTGGGTTCATGACCAAGCGAGGTCAAAATCCATCCCCTGCTTCAACTAAAATATATATTCGTATCCTCTTTCAGTTATACACAAGAAATCACAACCTCGAGACCATATGCAAAGGACTTTAAGAACCGAAATTAAAGGAGCAAGCAAAGGTAATCCAAATTGAAATGGCAGTAGCAGATAAAAAAAGAAAGAAGAAAGGAAGTAGTGTTACCTCCTTTGAGTTCTATTTTCTTTTCAACCCTTGGAGATTCGATCAAACATGTGACAGATCCAGCATTATCAACGATCGAAAGTCTTTGCAAATACCAAGCAATGAAAATGAAGGGAAGATGATGGGCTCAAAATTCAAGCCCAAGGCCTTCTTTTTTTGCAGGTTTAGGTTGGGTCTCACGGAGAAGAGAATGGATCTAGGTAATATAAGCAGTGATAGGTTAAAACTAGTGTTTGGATTGGTTTCATTGAACAAGGCAATTTTCAGTTGGGTTTTATGATGTTAATGGTGATTTCTGGGTAGATAAGGTAGCTAGGACTTGTAATGACAGAAATGGAGGAGATTAAGGAAGTATAGAAGGTGATCAATGGTGGTGGGGTTTAGGTTGGGTAGAAATGGGTTTGAGGGTCGGGTTTTAGTGGTTGGAGGATGGGGTTGAAACAGAGGTGAGGGTCGGTGGTTGAAGTTGCAGAGGTGAGGGTCGGTGGCCGGAGAAGAGGGTTTCAGATTTGCAGAGTCGTGGCCAACAGATGGGGGAATCGAAGGATGGGTAAGAGGAGGATGGAAGATATGGCTGTGAATAGGGGATTTGAGGGATCCGGTGGGTAGTGGACGGAAAAGACGATGACCGGCCGGAGAAGATAGCAGACCTTGGCGGAATAGTTTGTGATTGCCGGAGATTGGGTTTCCAAGTGGGTTTGGAGAAGGAAAATGAATCAGAGCAAGATGGAGATTTTAATGGAGGTTGATAGTGGTGGATGTGGCGGCTCAAGATGGTGATGGCGATAGGTGGAGCTCGGGGTCGGATTTAATGGAGGTGGTGGCCGGAGATGGAGATAGGCTTAGAGGTAAAGGAAAAATGGGTATGGATTTGAAAGAGGGGTTCAATGGAGGAGCAATGGAGGTGGGTTTAATGGGGTTGTGAACATGGAGGTGGTCGGAGATGGGGGTTGTCGGATTCCGGTGAGAATCCGACCGGAGAAGAAGGGTTTGGTTGGAGGGAGTGGCCGGATTTAATGGTGGTGGGTGGTGGTTGGAAGAAGAAGAAGAGGATTTAGGAAGAAGAAAATGGGGTTTTGATAAGGGAGGTGGCTATTATGGTGGTGGAATTGGTCGATGGGTGGATGGGTCCCGCCGGAGTTGATGCCGGAGAAGAAAGCCAAAAACCCTCTTCCTCTCTGCAATCTCTCTTCTCCCTCTGTTTTTCTTCGAAAAAAATGAGCTCCCCTTCTCAAACCCTATTTCGTTGGGTTTTAAGGAGAAAGGGAAATGATATATTCGACCCCTCTTCCTTCCCAGGTCACCCCCCCTTTGGCAGTGTATTTATGCTTACTCCCTGATTTTACAAAGGGGGTGCCTCGGGTAAGACAAGCCCAACGGAAAATTATGCATTTGGCCCCCCTCCCTTTCCATGGACAGCCAACCTCTAGTGCATTTTATAATTACCTTTTATACTGGCAGGGGGTGCCCAAGAAAATAACAAAAAGGGAAAAAATGTTGACGAAATATCTTCTCTCTTTTGATCCCAACCCTCCAAATTACCTTTTCCGTTCAAGGGTTGGGATCAAAGGAAGCATAACCAACTAGGAAGCTTCCAATGAAGCTTTCTAAGATTCCCCCTAACTAATTTTGTTACTCACTAATCCGTATACCCCCTCCCCCCGTATCTCCCTGGACAACCCATTATTAAAAATTTGAACTGGTTTTCCAGGTTCCAGCGCACCCCCTTTTCTGGCTAAATCGCCACCCTTAACCCTACACTACACTATAAACCTCGTCCGTTTACTAGGCAAATCACGACGGATTCGGACGAAATTTAACGGGGACCTAAATGAGACCCTAACTTATTCTAGAAACAAATTTGGGACATTAAAATACTAGTTTGATAGGGTTTCCATCCTAACGACTCTATTAGGGTTCGGTCAAAATGGGGTGTCTACACAAGGCACACTCTCTTGGACCCCCCAAAATTGTATTTTTAATGTCCAAGAGAGAACCCAAAAGGATTGCAAAATAAACCCTGAAAATTACATGAAAAACACAATTTTTGCAATTGGCGGTCGACCGACCCTAACACCCCGTGTACCGGGCCATTTTCAAAGGTGAAACTTAAGCTGGTCAGAAACCATGTGACGGGCGGCTAGCCTTCCACGGGCGACCTACCCGGTCGACATCGACACCCCGGTCGACTGAGATGGTTCAAAAATCATTTTTAAAATATGACCACAGCATGGCCCACCGGTGACCGACGGTCGACCGTGACCACGCGAAAATAGATCCGTTGGGGCTTCCTGTACTGTTTTCAAAAAGACCCAGTTTTTACAGTTTTGCCCTCCAACAGTTATATTCTCTCGAAGGCTATAAAAAGGATATTGTAGCTCCATTTTACCTTGATGAAACCATTCTAAAATCGCCTAACACCCATTAACCTATTGGATTATCATTTTGGGTTTTCAAGCCTCTCTCCAAACACTTGTGCCTTGATTTTGATTACATTCAAAGTGTTGGAATTAGGATTCTTTTGTTCATCTTTGAGAGAAAGTTTGTAGTGAGCTTGATTTTATGATTTCCCTATCTAGAGGCTTGTGAGCGCTTAAAATTCTTCTACTATTCATTGTATACGCAAAGAGGAGCTTTTCTCTTTGATGCGGTTTGCGAAGAGGGATCACAACCTTGGAGGTAGTTTGTGAAGAGGAGTGATTTCCTTGGAGGCAGTTTGCGAAGAGGGTTTGTTCCTTGGAGGCGGTTTGTATAAAGGGAGTTTGTCCCTTGAAGGAGTGAAGTTGTAAATCCTGGAGATTCGGCATGCGGAATCTCAAATAGTGAAAGAAAACTCCATGGAAAGACCAAGTACTTGGGTAGTGGTGTAGGTCCAGTTGGGACCGAACCACTATACATGATTGCGTCGTCTCCTATTCTCTTCTTCTCCTTCTCATGGTGTTGGTAAAATCTAAACCATATTTTCATTATAATTGTTATTTGAAAAATGGTTAGATTCTTAATTATTAATTGTGAAAATTAATCTTAACATTGCACTTAACTAGGGCAAAAATTTTAATTATCCAATTCACCCCCCTCTTGTGTTGCCTATTGAGATTTCAATTGGTATCAGAGCTAAAGGCCCTTACATAGGTTTTCATTAAAAACCTTCAAGAGAAAAAGATCCAAGGCCACCAATGAAATCTAGAATTCCTATGTTTGATGGTTCGGACTATGGATCGTGGTCGATCTGTATGATGACCTATATTAAAAGTCTAGAGTTTGGAGTGTGGCAAACCATAGAAAAGGGAGTAATTTTCCCTTACACTAAAAAGTTCACTGAAAAGGACACCAAACAATTCATTTTGCATTCAAAAGCTCTAATTACATTGTGTTGTGCCTTAAGCATTAATGTTTATGATATTGTAGCATCATGTAAAAGTACTAAGGACGTTTGGAATAAGCTTAAAGAATGTTATGATAACTATAACACTTGCAAAGTTATCTCACTAATAACTAAGATTGATGTGCTAGAAAATGAGCAACTCAAAACTAAATATTTAGAGCTTAACAACGAGTTAATGGAAAGAAACAAAAAAGGACTTTTTGATTAAGAAGTCTGTTGACTCCATGATATGTAAAATCAAGACCTTAGAAGAAAATTTAGAAGAACTCAAAACAAAAGAGTTTAAATTGCTTGAGATAAACAAATGTCTACTAAGTACAAACCATGAACTTAATGAAAAATATAACAACTTGAAAGAAGATGGAGAAGAGTTAAGAACTAACTCATCTTAAGAAATTGAATATCTAGAAGATAAGCTAGAAGAGATGAAGTTAGAAAAGGAAAAGATTAGGCTAGAAAACATCAAACTACAAGAAGAGAACAAGAATATGTATAACTATAATCACTCTTGTAGTTCATATCATCCCTCTACTCATGACCATTCATGCTATTATTGTGGTAGAGTTGGACACTACAAATCTAAATGCAAATTTAGGTTTGTAAGGTCAAACAAGTTTATTTGAATAAGAAAGATATACTTCCAAGAACAAACTTGAATGGACCCAAGGTAATATGGGTTCCAAAGTCCCCTACTCAAAATGTTCATTGAATATCTTACTCCTAGGGGTTGTGATTAATTGTAATATCATATGCATTCTGTCTAGATACTACATCTTAATGTATTAATCATTATATCTAGATTACATGAGCTTAATTGACATATCTTTCACTGTTGAGCCTAGATGAATGTAGTTATGTACTTTCAATGGAATGCATCTATGTTTATAAAGCTTAAATGATCACATCACATCCAAGTTATAGTTTATGAAGAAACCAAGAAAACACTTATTCTAGACTATTGTTGTGATATATTGAACATCTCTTTGAAAAATCCCTCCAACTGCAAAATCGCATCACTATGCACTTAGCATCCACAAAGAAAGAACTTATCATGTTGACATTTTGCTAGAAATAGGTCAAACATATTTCACAAACTCCATTTAACAAAAACAAACAAAGAACATCCACATAGAAATTCAAAGGACACTCCAACCACTAGAGCTAAAATGGAAGAAAAATAAAAATAGATTTTTAGATATCCTCACACGACCCACGGGACAAATCTACAAGTTCATTATAATCCCATAAAAAAAGGAAAAATAGGAGAAAAATGATTAGACCATAAAATCCCTTGAAAAATATCAAAATTGGGAAAACAGGAGAGTGGCGGTCGATCGGGCTTCAGCAGGCGACCGCGGTAGATTAAAAGGAGAAAAATAAAAAAGATCCAGAAAGGTCGCGGTAGGCGACCGACCCCATGCTGGGAGACTGCGGAAGGTCGCGAGTGAAAAATAAAAAAGGAACAAAAGGGTCGCGGCCGGCGACCACGAGAACCCTGTCGACCGCGAGCGTCGGGAATGGCCTTTTAAGTAACCTTCCTCGACTTACTTTTTACCTTTCGCTGTTCATTTTTCCCCTAGGGTTCTTCGTGTTGTTCACTCCCAAAGTCATTTTCGAGTAAGATTCTTCAAGATTAAGGGTATTAGGTAAGTTTGATCCATTCTCCTTCGTCCGTTGTTCATCTTCCCTCATTTTTCTTGCATTTTCTCCATCAAAACGCCTTCTCTTTCACTCTCTTCACCTTTTTCACAATTTCTCTCCTTAGACCCTTAGTTTTCTTGTCTTTCTCATCTTATCAATTGGCTCTCCACCCCTCTTCTTTAAAATTCGAAATCCCCTTTCTTTTCTCCATTTCTTTTATTAAAAATCCTAACCCTAGAATCAAATGGCATCTTCAAGAAAAACGATCGCAATAAAGGGAAGGAGAGCTAGGATCGAACAAGAAGAGGAAGTATGCCCCACAGAAGACTTCTTCAACAAGCAAGCAAGGGATAGGTACAAAACTCTCATGGATCGACCTGGTATTTTGGAAGAAAGGTGATTCTCACTGACTTCAAAGCCTATGATCTTGTTAATCTCTTTGTGGAACAAGGATGGGTAATATTCTTACAGTATAACTCCTTGATTTACCCTGAGTTAGTTAAATATTCCTACTCAAACCTCGTCATAGCTCATGAGGGAGTAGTGATGAATAGTTACTGTAAGAGTTAGTTTGGATTAAATCTATCACAGTTCAACAACCTTATCGATGTTCCAAATGAAGGGAGAAGAATTTTCTTTTGGGGAAAGGACCACATTGAGAAATATTTCACAAGAACGGAAGTTAATGAGACATTGGGAACCGTCCCACCTACAGTAGAGAAACTAAACATCCAGGCTAGTAAAATGAATCATCAAACCAGGGTGATTCATAAAGTGGTGGCCTACAACTTCACTCCAAGAGCTGGAAATTTTGACACCGTTAAACCCTTTGAAGCCCTCATGATCCACTGCATTATAATGAAGATTAGATTGAATCTAGGTTTTATTGTTTTAGGATACATGGATGAGGCAATCAAGAGAGGACAAGGAGGATTGCCATATGGGATGCTCATCACCAAGCTATTGAGGTATAATGGAGTGGACCTGACAAATGCCTTTTCTAGGAAGCCAGACCCTGTACTCAACTCCACCACCATAGTTCAGATGGGAATCAAGGATACTCCAGGGGCAAGTAACAGTGGAGGTGGTCCTAGTGCAGTACCAGAGAATGAGATAGATGAGGCTATGAGAGAGGCAGAAGAACAGGCTCAAGCTGAGCAGCACGAGGTCCCCACTACTGAATATCAGGGGCCATATGAGCAGCTTGTCAGGGATATGGGGTTCTTGAGGATAGGACTAGAGAACCTCACTACTAGCTTCGTGACAGCCGAGAGTCAGAGTGCCACGGATCACTCACAGTTGATGGAGTCACTGGCTTCAGATAGGAGAGCTAAGGCACATGAGCATACCGAGCTGTTGGGCTATTTCGGGGAGTCGATCTCTCCGATATTACACCAGGACTCCACCTCATGATCAGCCTCCTCCTCAGATGTGATGAATACACCATACACTTTTTCATAGCAGCTATACTATAGATCAGTATGCCATAGATGGTATATTCTGTTGCTGCTAGGTCATCCAGTTTATTTCAGCTTCTTCTTGCCCTAGATGGGCATTTGATGTAAAATTTATGTTTTCGTTTTGGTTGGATGATATGGATGTTGCCCAGTGTGGGCTTTATATTTAGTTGATGGATGTACATGCCAGGAGGGGCTTCAGTTTCATTTTGATATGGATAGTTATGCCATGTTTGGTATGTTTGTGGATGCTTTGGGATGGTTCCCATAGGGGCCGTGTTTATTTTTATTTAGTTAGACTCAGAGTTCCCATGTCTTTTCATTTGTAGTGGTGATGAGAAGCACTAGACTCTCACACCAATCCATGGAAGTCTGTAGTTATAGGATGATGAGAAGAGGGTCTGTCTCTTCCATCATATGGACATAACATATATATATATATATATATATATATATATATATATATATATATATATATCATTTTTTATATCATAGATGTGCACTATCATTTTCTTTTTCTGTCTATGTATCCATGTGCTTGTATCAGACAATGTTCATATCATCTCCATATCTTATGTCTGATCCTTATTCATCTGTATCAAAGTGTAATACTCTTCTGATGAATCAACTTGAATGGTTAAGTATGTCAAACTAAGAATTAAAAGTCACTCAATGTGTACTGATGCCTTCTGATGAAGGAACGGAACAATCACTTTAATTAATGTATCTAACAACTTTGGCCTCAAGGCCAGCATTCGAAATCATCAACTACTGATATCTCTCTTACACCTAGTGCATAGAGTTAGGGGGAGGGTATCACATTCAGGGGGAGCTTTCAAATCCATATAGGACCACATTCTATATAGACTCCTTCTTTTGAAAACTCATGATTTCTCTTCTAAGCTTATCAAATATTAAATCTCTAACATGCAAGCAAATGGTAAACTCAAAAAGGCTATATGGTAGATCTGGGCATATTCATGCTCAGGAAGGAGACTTCTCTACCCTCTATCATGGAAATTCCTTGCAAATGAATAATCATTGAAGCCCAAGAGTTCTATCTTAAACATCTTGAGTATCTCTATATCAAATTCCCTAAAAATCATACTTGCACTGTCACATTAAAGGGAATCATAAGCCCCAAGTGTGATTCTTGAGCTTTACTTAGTATAGATAACATCATCACACTTCATACATGATTGTTATTCTCTTGCAAATCTTCAAATCCTAGATATCTTCATCTTTGATAAATCATATTCTAGTATGGGGCAATTGTCAAGCCATATGACCTACTTACTTCACGTAATTGGCTGGCAATTTACATGAGCATGATTATGCCTACATGGCTCTAGTAATTCACATTGACAGATGCTCTATATGTCTCTCAAAGCTTTTGAATGATAACTCACTCTCAAGAGACTAATAACAAAAAAAAACTGCCTTTCATGACTTGACTTGAATGTTTTTCTCATTTTCCTTCATGATTGGCCTATAGACTAGTCTAACCTGTCATATGTCACATGTCTATCGATATATTAGGGCCTTTATAATACCCCTTACATGTTTCACCTCTTCTTCGAGCTATAAATTGGTTAAAACTGCCTTTTTGGATGAATGCCAAAAGGGAGAGAAATTTTGTGAATTGATTAGTAGTCCTTGTGTCATATGCATATCAACATGATATTGATGAATTATACTTGTGCATATGCTTAGGGGGAGGATATTAGTATTCATTTGCCTAATTCATTGATCATCCTGACTTCTAATCAATTTGAGTTTGTCATCATAAAAAAGGGGAGAATGTAAGCCCAAGGGTTCTCCCAAGGGCTCCTCATACTTTCACCCATGTTTTGATGATTAACAAACATAAATTGATTAGCTTTTAAGGACTAAGATGTTGCCTTGAGTGTTGTGATTGAAACAGGAAAAGAATAGTAAATAACATAACACAACACAATGCATGACTTGGAGATCCATGTGGAAACCACTTGAAGCAACTCAATCTTGATGGGAGCAAGCTCAAAGATCTCAAAAAAGTCAAGCATCGAATTGAGCGCATTGAAGATCATGTTCAAGAGAAGACTCAAAAGCTGTAAATCCGAGTATATGTTGTATCTATAACACTCTTGATGTTTTCTCTATCAAGGCACACTCTCTTAGACCCCCCAAAAGTGTATTTTTAATGTCTAAGGATTACAAAAGAAACCTTGAAAATTACATGAAAAACACAATTTTTGCAATCGGCGGTCGATCGACCCAACACCCTGGTCGACTGGGCCATTTTCAGAGGTGAAATTTAAGCTGGTCAGAAACCATGTGGCGGGTAGCCGGCCATCCACGGGCGACCACGACACCCCGATCGACCGAGATTGTTCAAAAATCATTTTTAAAATATGACCAGAGCTTGGCCGACGGGCGACCGTGATACCCTCGGTCGACCACGACCATGCGAAAATAGATCCGTTGGAGTTTCCTGTATTGTTTTAAAAAAGACCCAGTTTCTACAGTTTTGCCCTCCAACAGGTATATTCTTTCAAAGGCTATAAAAAGGGGATTGTAGCTCCATTTTAACTTGATGAAACCATTCTAAAATAGCCTAACACCCATTAACCTATTGGATTATCATTTTAAGTTTTCAGACATCTCCCCAAACACTTGTGCCTTAATTTTGATTACATTGAAAGTGTTGGAATTATGATTCTTTTGTTCATATTTGAGAGAGAGTTTGTAGTGAGCTTGATTGTATGATTCGCCTATCTAGAGGCTTGTGAGCGCTTAAACTTCTTCTACTATTCATTGTATACGCGAAGATGAGCTTTTCCCTTTGAGGAGGTTTGCGAAGAGGGATCACTACCTTGGAGGCGGTTTGGGAAGATGAGTGATTTTCTTGGAGGCGGTTTGCGAAGAGGGATTGTTCCTTGGAGGCAATTTGTATAAAGGGGGTTAGTCCCTTGAAGGAGTCAAGTTCTAAAGCTTGGAGATTCGGCGTGTGGAATCTCAAATAGTGAAAGAAAATTCGAAGGAAAGACCTTGGGTAGTAGAGTAGGTCCAGTTGGGATCAAACCACTATACATGATTGCGTCGTCTCTTATTCTCTTCTTCTCCTTCTCATGGTGATTGGTAAAATCTAAACCCTATTTTCATTATAATTGTTATTTGAACAAGGGTTAGATTCATAATTGTTAATTGTGAAAATTAATCTTAACATTGCACTTAACTAGGACAAAATTTTTAATTACCCAATTCACCCCCTCTTGTGTTGCCTATTGGGATTTCACCTAACCTTCTCATGAGGCATACAATCATTTCCTCACCCTGTCGGTGACGTGCCATCATGTTGTAAAAGGGTACGCCACCGGAAATATGATAACGCCGCCCGAAATTATATAACACCACCAGAGCTATGATAACGCCACTGGTATTTTAAATGCATGTAGTAAAAAATATAGGTATCGATGGTGTTCCTAAACTTTTCATGTAGCGTACAATCCTATGTTCACCTTTCCGGTGGCATAGCATTCAAGTTACTAAAAAAGAAAGAAAGGGTAAACCCCTCGGCGTCCTATATACATACCTTTCTATTGGCATTCCCCTTTGATCAGATAAATATCTGGTGGGAATTCCTAAACAAAAAATGGAGTAGAAATTCTCCAGTGCCTAACTTGGTAAATTTCTATTGAAAGGAAGTTACTACAATTGAAGTTTCTATAAGGTGAGGTGCTAATTTCTCAGATATCACATTAAACATTTGCAAAAAACAACAAAAAAAAACAGCTACCTCTCTCTTCATCCTTGCCTTCTTCACGGTTGGTTCCTCAAGAGGAACATTTTCGGTAGGTACAATTTGTGCGGGGGTGGTGGATTTCTTCAAACCAGCCTTCTTGGATTTCTTTGAGCCGGCCATTTAACCTTTAGATTGGAGGTGAACAGAGAGTTGGGAATGAAGAAAGAGGAAACAATGAACAGAGAGATTAGAAATGAACAGAGAGATGAAATGCTTGTAGTGAAAGAGGTAACGGTGGACGGAACTACTTTTACGTGGCTCTTGGATTAAAAACTTTCAGTAATGCGGCGGTAAAGAAGTAAGACGCCACCGTCCCATGATATATGTCCATGTGTCGGGGATCGAACCGTCTCTTCTTGTGAGTGACAGCTAAGATTAAAACAAACCGAAGGGTCTATGGGTTTAACCACATTTTCAAACCAAACCAAACCCAGCGGTGAATAAAGACGTCACCATTCTGTAAAAAAAATTTCCACGTGTCATTGATCCATCCGTCTCTGGTTATTTCAGATGGCCAGATCCAAATGAACTCAAGGTTTTTCAGTTCAAATACATGTTCAAACGAACTAAAAGAAGAGCGTTGTGCATAACACCAGCATATGCATTAATGCGGACAAGATGTGCATTAAATGTAGCTCTCGAAGATATACTAAGATAGTGAAAAGGTGCCTACAAAGATAATCATGCAAGTACTGCCTTCCACAAACTACGAGGAACTATATCTGCGCACTGACTATATCGGAAGGACATTGCGGTCTTTTTTCTACCTCAAAAATGAGAATTGTGCGTGTTTTGTCGTAAAGATTAAAGGTATCCGTGATCCGTACTATATTGCAATTAATGCACGCATTCCGTACTTTTCTCATTGTAATACAATGTGGCACTCAGAGTATGGCATAGTGGGTCCTACTATTGATTGATCAGAGCTGTCCAATCGATAAGCATTGCTTTGGATCTTTAATAATCCAAATATCAGATTAATAATCTAATCCTAACATCTAATAATATGAATCTTTTGTTGTTGAAAATGGATGGACAAAATTTCACATTTATGGAAAAATAAACATCATTAGATGTAATAATTATCTGATCATGGTATTCTTTGGCTCCCAAATGAACGGCTTAGATCAATCAGAGGTGGGACCTTCTATGCTTAGTGGGGACACCCATTGTACTACAACGAGGTATAATGCACTAAAATCTTCTAAGGCAGGAATTCTGACATCCAATAATGTGATTTTTTCTGTTGTTGAATGTGACATGTAGCATATGCGTAATTTTTTATAGGCAGTGAGTTTTCAACAGAAGGAACGAGTGGGGCCCACTCACATGACAAGATATAAAGAACATATCTGTCAAAATGGTTGGCCAAAGTCTCAACAAACAGCTAAATTGTTTCTCTATTAAGTAAAGAAGGTACCCACCCAAATTGTTTCTCTATTAAGGAAAGAAGGAACCCACCCATGTGACTTCAAATATACAATAAATAAAATCATTGACAAAAATTTTGTATGCTATCTGCTTTTGGCTTATTTGTGTAATAAAATAACAAGGAAACTGTGGGGCACCCACTTCATTTTCTATTTAATAGAACTCGACACCCCCCAGGTTAATTCTTCCACCCCCAACAAAATGTGCAACCACTTTTTTTCTTAGAGGTCACATCGCATCGGACATAAGAACTGTTAGGGCCTGTTTGGATGCCGAGAAGATTTTGATTTGAATTTCTCACATTTGCAGCCCTTTTTGCATTGTAATTTGGATCGGATCAAATTCTTGGATTTCTAATTCAACAGTTGACAGTGAAAAAAATCAGATTTCTAAATTTGCTGTGGAAATAAGAAATTGGAAATCCACAGATCTGGGAGTTTCCTTCACCCTCTTAGCCCCTCAACCTCTCCCCTCCACTAGGAAGTACCCCCTTCCCTCTCTGTCTCCCTCTACATGAGCTCCCGGATCTATTCAATTTGTATTCAAAACTCAATTCCATATCCAAATACAAAATGGGAGGTATCCAAACGGGCCCTTAATAGAATTGAAAATTTCAACTTCCAGTTGGAAGTTATTATTATAGAACTTGACAACGCCCAGGTTAATATTTCCACACCCAACTAAATGTGCAACCTTGTAAGTCACAATACGTTGGACATAAAAGCTGTCGATAGAATTGAAAACTTCAACCTCCAGTTGGAAGTTTAGAAATTTGCAAACGAGATTTAAATGTTATTGCATTACACATTTTTGAGAATTTTGATACTAAATCGTATAATAATACTAAAAAATTAACAAGAGATTCAAGTTTTTCAAGTTTTCAAACTATTTTCAGAGGATGAAACCCTAGGGCATGTTCATCAACCCTCCGCAAAGGCTTATCTCATTTTTGTCATTTAAGGAATGAGAAAGGATTAAAGAGATCTGAAGGTGGTGTTTGATGATGCTGAAATCCTCTCTACCCGATCTAGCGGTGATAGAGTTAATCTGTAAGCAACTTGTACTCACAGAAAAGATGTTAGCAGAACTAGAATTACGATATCTTAATAATTAAGCTAGAAATAGGAATCATAGGGGAGTTGAAGGGAAGGAGATTAAATTTAAAAGTATTACCAACGCAGATGGATGGAAAGGGATTGTGACTGAACTTGGTTGTTGCCAAGCTGCCTACGTACCTCTTCTTTGAGGATCAAGTCTAACGTAGTTCCATTATGAAGTAAGGGTCCCTTTTCATAGAGAATAGAGTCCTCAATGATTAGAATCTTACTGTTTAAGGAGTTTTTCCTGATTGGTCGTCTTCCCCGGAAGGTTAGTTTATATCTATTTTTAATAGACATCCTATTTCCCTTAACAAGCAAGTTATTTTTTAGTGAAGCAATTTGGCATCATATTCTTCTATTAGATTGGTTCCGTACATGGAATGAGAAACAGCTTTCCAGCTAAAGTGTGCCTGTAAGTCCTGCCTGTCATTTGCCCTGAATAGAATCCAATCAAATTCCCAGTATCATTTACACAACCAAAAGTCTAAACAGATCATAAACCCACCAAACAAGAAAACCAGTAAGCAGATGTAAAAAAGAATGAACATTTAGCTGAGCTCTCCATTATTTTGTAGCTTAAGTACATATAAATCAATTACAACTTTTCAAAAACTATATATCATAGTCTCACATCCCGCAGCATTCTCGGAATCAAGTAAAGAAACAATCAGAAAAAGGAGGCTGGAATTTTTACAGACAAAGCCCATTCATATTCATGGGCTTCCATTGAAACCTTGGCTGTGTTTCTTCATCTTTCCCATCTCCATTTCGCGAGTTAGTTGGCCCTCACTGCTTGATGCAGAAGGGTTGAGACCATACTCGCTGGTGGTGCGTCCACTGTATTCACTACTTGCATATTCCTGGCTCCCCAATGCCATTTTCCTGAATTTCTTCATATCTTCATTGTACTGGCTTGAATCATAGTCCGAGCTTCCATAAAGCATGCTGTGCCCGGGTGTAACACCTTCGTTCAGATTATCAAGTGACACATTCCCTTCCAAGGCTCGAACTATCTGCCCAGTTTCAATTTATAGTGAGATAATAGAGGATAGGTAAATTTAAACATGAACTAGTAAGAACTTGATCAAGTAACCACAACATGATAGAGATTAACGTCAAATTAAGGGAACTTTTGTTTTCTTTAGAAACTGAAGGAAAAGATCAAGTACTAGACAGCGTGAAAAATCAGAAAAAAAACATAAGCAGTTCAAACTCAAATAACTTGATTGAGAAAATCAACCAAAATTTCAAGTCTATAAAACAAAAGGTAGAGAGATGGTGTTTTGGTTGGTTTTCATCTTTGTTCATGTTGCGGACCAACCATATAAAGAAAGAACAGATAAGTAAATAACAAACTCACTAAAGCCCGGGCTCAACTCGAAAGAACAAAAAGGAAAAAAAAAAACTTAGAAGTCATAACTCTGGGTGCTTGATTAACTCAAAAGAGATGTATTACAATTGTGAAAGCGCAATTCCACATTTAAAATTTTGGATTCCCCAATTAAAATTTTAGATCTGATACAATTACTCTAACGATACCTGACTCATCTGTGGTCGACGCCGTGCAGAATGGCGTACACAAGCAGCAGCACAGGCAACCATTCGTGCCATCTCATTGGCATTGTAGTTCTTCTGCAACCGTGGATCTAGAAGTGCATCGTAATTGCCATCTTCCACTGCTCGCGTAAGTAAAGGCCTTGCCTGCAATGTGAATCAATTAAGTCTTCAGATTTTTCAATACATTCCAAGCTTATTTTATTGCAGATAGCATCTGGGGAGATCTCAATGTGGGCACAAAGCCATGAGTACAAGATTTGTACAACTATGCATTCAAAACTTGCAAGGAAAGAGAACTTGAAGGGCTACTAACCCAGTCCACTAAGCTATCATCCATGAAAGAATTAGTCATATCAACTGGTTGGCGTCCAGTGATCAGCTCAAGAAGCATGACACCAAATGAGAAGACATCTGATTTTTCTGTGAGTTTGCCACTAGATGCATATTCTGGAGCCAAATACCTGTGAGTTGCGAGCATGTCAGTATCTAAAAACATTAAACGGAAGCTATGGATCCTTCTTATTCAGACATGGAGGGGCTGTTTGGATACGTGGATTTCAGAATCCAGGTTTTAGTTTGAAAGCGGTGTAAAATTCTGGATTTTATAATCCATTATCCTGGATTTTAATTAACGAATCCAGGTTTTAGAAATCTCTCACCCATCCTGAGATTTCTAAAACCTGGAAACACGGGACGATCTCCTACTCTCTCGCTCAAAGGACAGAAGGGCAAGAAATCAGAAAACGACGGACGGTCTACGTCTTTTCTCTCATCTCCCATCTCCCATCCAGGATTTTGAAGAAATCCAAGATTCTAAAATCTGTGTATCCAAATGGCCCCGGATGGTTCCGGTAACCTAATCCATGCATTAGAAGCAAGAAAATAGACCAGCTCAGTCCCCTAGCTTGAACCCAGCTATAAACCAGTGCTATAGATCCGCTCCCAGTCACCAATGGGTCCAGACCCAACTAGGCACTCAAACTGAACAAAAAATGCAACAATTGAATGAAAGAAGAAAAAAACCAAAAATACGAAAAAAAAAAGAAACAGGTTGAGGGGTGCATTCATTAATATTTTTTTCTTTTACCATTCAAAAAAAAAGAAAGAGAAACATCCTCCCTGGCCCTGGGTCTGTTGTCAACCCAAAACAGCTATGCACCAATGAGATTTGCCCTCTCTTCTTGAAACAGCAAAACCCCAGACCAGACATCATAAGGAAGTCATGCCATTCATGAATCAGAAGAGGGATTTAACTTACCCGAAGGTACCCATTACTCGTGTGGAGACGTGGGTGTTGTTATCTGAAGAAAGTTTAGCGAGCCCGAAATCTGCAACCTGTATAAGAACTCCATCAATTAAATGATGCATTAAGTAAAGAGAACAACAAAAAACCCCATCCAGAACTCCATCAATTAAATGATGTCTTGAGTAAAGTGAATAACAAAAAACCCACCCTGCTTTGTCATTGAACAGTTAAAATAACAGAATCTTTTGAGTTTTTAGTAATGATTGGAATGTGCCATATATTATGAAAATAACGAAATAACCGAGTTTGGAACATATCATTACATATAACGGCCAAAGATTTGAATCATACCATGGCTTCAAACTTAAAATCAAGAAGAATATTGGATGCCTTAATATCACGATGAATAATTTTAGGATGGCCTGCAAATTAGCATCAATTCAGTAAGAATGCCCGGTTCATCAACACCTTTTATCAGAAAGAGACCACCAATAGTTTAGAACAGTAGAAAACAAAGAAGAGTGGGAACTCACAGTCCTCATGCAGATATGCAAGTCCTTTTGCGGAACCCAAAGCAATTCTTACCCGGGTAGCCCATTCCATGGTTGGTCGCCCCTTCCCTGAAAGAACCAAAGTTTGGACCCGAAAGCCCAGCATCTAGTTAGAAATTCCCAATTACTTTTCCTTGAATAGACTTTAGTTATCAGAACAGCAGGAAGTGAAGGGAGAATGCTAGCACGAAATTGAAAATATGCTATTACAGGATCCAAACTGACTATAATTTACGAGCAAAGCATCCAACTATAATCCTAGAATGCCAAACATGCCAACGACCGTAAACAACGACTTACTCATAATTGACATGTAGTAACCATAATCTTAGACGATTTTATTGAAATATGTAAAAGAATCGAAAAGGGAAATTCATAAAAATCAAGTTTTTTTCATTTTAGTTCCCTCCAGCAGTCCAGCCAATTAGATGTCTGCCCATCACGATATAAAAAGAACTAAAATTATGTTGACATCCAAAAAATATGCACGACAACATATTCTGTAGTTATGATGATACATAATAAGAAGAGGAAAATGATTGTGAGCTTGAAGCTCATATAGCTTATTTGAGCTTGAGGGCCAAAACACATGGGTCCCACATTTCTTGTGGTGATCCAAACCATTCATTTGCAAGGCCCCATCATAGATAGGGTGTGTACCAAAAATCAGCTCCATTGGATCATCCTAACCCCTCCAAAAGCAGAGGGCAAAAATGGGCAGAGTTGTGGCAAACGGTGTCTGTCCATTTTGCCCCCCACTTTTGGATGGATTAGGATGATCCTATGGAGCTGATTTTTGGTACACACCCTATCTATGTAAGGGCCTTTCAAATGAATGCTTCGGATCATCCTAACAATGTGGGCCCACATGTGTTTGGGCCCTCAAGCTCATATAAGCTATATGAGCTTCAAGCTCACAATCATTTTCCTCTAAGAAGAATATTTGGGTTAATAAAATTGCAAATAGAATAAGAAGGGATCAACTTAAAGGTGATATTGATTAAACAGCAACAAAAACAGTTACGTGGTAGGAGCCATAAGTGGTCTTGAAGTGGAGGAATGACGTCTTAGGTGAAATATTCTATTTACTTAAAATCCAACCAAAATTTGCCGCAAATTTGTGGAGGTAAACAATGACAATTCAAGACAACGAAGTTTTTGGTACTTAACAGCATTATATGTGCTAAAAGTGTGCACAACAGAAATTAATTCCTGGAAAAAAAAGGCTTACCATGCAAATGGAACTCCAGTGTGTTGTTGGGAACAAACTCATAAACAAGCATTCTCTGGCCCCCAGAAATGCAGTATCCGACCAGTGAAACAAGATGCTTGTGATGTACACGGCTGATAATCTCAACCTCTGCCTGGAACTCACGTTCACCTTGTCCACTGCCAGATTTCAAACTCTTGACAGCCACTTCTTTCCCATCCCGGAGGATTCCTTTGTGAACGTATCCAAAACCACCTTGTCCAAGTAGGTTGGCATCAGAGAACCCATCTGTTGCAATCGCTAGTTCTTCAAAAGTGAAAGCGCTCTTTGAAAAACCAAGAACAACACCAGGTGATGGTGGAGGAAGTGGGTTCTCAGATACCGAATAATTAGAACCAGATCCCCCACTGCTGTCTATGACTGGAGGGGAAGGACCATGGGCCGGTGAAAGTGGTGGACGTGACGCAAATGCTGGTGGAGGAGGCAGCTTTGGTGGAATTTTGACAACATGGTCTGACGGAGGTGGAACATTGTGTTGCCAATTCTGAGGCCGTCCACCATAAAGATCATCTGAAGTTATCAAAGACAGAAAAAAATGAATAGTTGAATTTCAATAATGTGAAAAGATCCAGGGAGACCATTCAAAAAAAAAAAAAAGGATTCAGGGATACTAAAATGAATATAAGATTAACAAATAATGTGTACTTGCTCATAAAACATACAAATTCTTTTCAACACAAAGGCCATTAAAAAAATAGATTCAGGGATACTAAAATGAATATAAGATTAACAAATAATGTGTACTTGCTCAAAAAAGATACTAATTCTTTGCAACACAATACCAAAGTTACCATTATCAGGATTAAGAAATGCAAGGTCAGGATCAAAAGTCTGGCCTGATTGTTTCGTTCTAACTTGATATGAATTGATTCCCAACTTCCATAGGTGATTAAAACCCGCAAATTGTACACAAGAATTTAATAACCTTTTATGAGTAGCCAATGAATGAATCTAAGAAAAAAAATGTAAGTAGGTTTGCATTCGTCAACGCTTTTCATTCTTTGACTTTTGAAGTGAGCAAAACGGGCGGAAAAATCGCTTGGAGTGACTCCGCTTCGCTTCAACAATTCAGCGGTTTTAGCCGCTTGGAATTTGGGATTTGGACACACCGGCGGATCCGTCTGGGCTTTCTGAACACGATTCTTCACTTGTTTTAATTCTCCGCACAGGAAAAAAAAGAACAAAAACACTGCCGAGAATGGTTAAAGAACATAACCAAAGCAAGCCAGTTATAAAAATTCATCTTTCTGAAATGCATAACTACAAGTTGTTCTTTTCAATTCGTCCTAGAATGATACGCATTTCTGTTAGGTGTGGGCAGAATTATAAACAATGTGGATGCACATTGGCGGTTGTTCTTGTTAGTGGGTTTGCACTTTCAGTTCTTTACTATTTAAACCATTGGAATTTCATTGCATAACAAACAAGATGCAAAGACATTTCAATACTCACCATTAGAGAAGGGTGTCGTCCCAGAAACAGAAACAAGTAAAACTAAACATAACTCCCAGTTAATGATGATATTAATTATCTAGTTTGCTTTCCTTAAAGCGCCATGGCATTACCATTTCCTAATCCTAAAGAAAAATTTCAATTTTTAACTAAATAAAGCGCCATGACATAACCACCCATAAACTCCTAATGTAGATGGTTTGGTTAGCCACCAATGGCTCCTCATTAAATTTTGTGGGATTTCTTATTTTTATCCAAAAAAAAAATCTTGCATAGAAGAAACAATAGCCACCAATGTTTCCTCATTAAGTTTTTCTGGATTTCTTATCTTTATCAAAAAAAATTAAAAAAAATAAATTCTTCTTTATCAATAGAAGAAACAATATTTCAGCATTATACATTAAGATCTCCAAATCCTAAAACAACTCCATTGTGTTGCAATTGTGACCATGGTTGAAATTTCGGATTTCGGTGGAGGCCGACACCGAAATCACGAAAACCTGAAACGGTATTTTATTTCAGCCGAAATTTCGACTTTTCTGAAATTTCACCCGAAAAAACCTGTTTTTTTTTAATTAATTTAATATTTCACCGAAATTTGAACGAAATTTAATATTGAATAAAATATTCTTTTCTTTGTTTCGCAAGATTTCGGCCCGAAATTTTGAAATTTCAGGGGTCCGAAACCGGTACCGAAACTGAAATTTTAAACCATGATTGTGACCATATATAGAATTCATCATACAGAGATCTCCAAACACAATAAATTTCAAATCCATGACTAGAGACAAACCAGGAAACAATTCTCTGGCTTTCTAAATACCACATTTCCCAAACCCTAAAAATTTCCATTTTCACAACACCATCGATTTACCATCAGATCTCGTTTCCATCTCCACATTTTGTAATGGAGATTTGATAAAATTAGTGATTTCAGTAAATTTTATTGTTCCATAGTCAATATTCTAACAAGAATCGAACTCCAAATATAGAGAAAATCCAAAAGAATGTAAATCAAACTTGCATAGTGGTAGAAAACATGATTGAACAGATAGTTTAAAAAACTCAAATATGATTCAATTGTACAAACAAGGTAATGCAGGCAACAAATTCAAAACAAAAACGAAAACAAAAACAAATCAAAACAAACCTTTCTGTGGTGGTGGTGGCGGGGGTGGATATACATAAGGCACGCGATCCCTTCGCCTTTTTCTCTTACAGCATATGAACAGTATACTAAAAAAGGCGAGGACAATAGCTCCAGCAACAGCAATTCCGACTACGAGAGCAGGCGATATGGAGCTCGACGATGATGAATCTGGTGGTGCCGGTGGCGAAGTAGATCCGCCGGAAACAGGCGACGGCGGTGATGAAGACGCCGATGCCGGCGGAGGAGGAGAAGATGAAGTTGCCGGCGGCAGGGGAGATGATGATGTGGCAGGAGGGGGAGGAGAAGCTGATGTCGCCGGTGCCGGCGGCGAAGATCCTGTCGGAGGTGGCGGAGATGAGGCTGGAGTTACTGCCGGAGGCGGAGGAGAGGCGGCCGGAGTTACGGCAGGAGTTGCAGGTGGTGGAGAAACAGTGGTGTTAGACGGCGGAGGAGCGGCTGCCGGAGTTACAGCCGGAGTTGCCGGTGGAGGAGAGACGGTGGTATTTGATGGAGGAGGAGCGGAAGGAGTCGCCGGAGAAGAGGTCGGAGGAGCGGTGGTGGAATTTCCCGGAGGTGGCGACGACATTGCCGGAATCCGATCGAGTCAGTGTCAGTATAGCACTGGCCGGAAACCTAACCCTAAAGTGTTTTTGCTCTGGCCGTTTGGGTTAGAAATTTGGTAAAAAAGATCGGTTAATGGCCGGGTGAAGGTTTTTCCGACCTTTATTCTTCTGAGTTCTTTTTCATGTTTTGAGCCTATATGGGAGTTAATGAACAGGTGTGAGTAAAGCCTGGTGTGTGTAGTCCCTACATCTTCTCGTAGCCGTCGGATGTGACCTTAACGATCAGAGGTTCCTAGCCGTCCGATCAGACCGTGGAATCTGGAGCTCCTCGCGGCTTGACATTCTAAATTACGAAAATATGGAATCCCTTTTCTCATCGTAGGTGACGTGAAACGCGTTTTGGTATTGTATTTGATGTCAAATTCAATTTTCATGTTGCAGGAGGCTACTGTTACTGGCACTACCATGTTTTGATAAGTGCACAAAATTACATTGTCTTTTCTGTTTTATTTTGCTTCTAAGAGGCTTTTTTTTATAAGAAAGAGAACCATCAATGTTTCATGTATTTGATTGGAGGATACTTTTGTGAGGAGTAGAACTTACTCCAAAGCCCGTGCAAGTTCAACATTTGTTGAACAACTGTCACATTTAAAAATACATTATATCATCCAAAATGACCAAAACAACCCTATTTTATTTAAAATGACTAAAATACCACTATTTTTTAAAAAAAAAATGGAGCAAAATACCCATATCTTATAAAAAATAACCAAATTATCCCTATTTCATATAATATTGTCGATATGCCCATATCTTATAGAAAATAACCAAAAGACCTTCATCTTTCATTCACCATACCTCATGGGGATTATGGGTATTTTGGTTAATTTCTATATGATAGAGATGCTTTGCTAATTTCTGGTGAGATAGAAATATATTGGTCATTTTTTAAAGGATAGTTATATGGTCATTTTCCATGAAATAGGGGTATTTTGATCATTTTATTTAGGGTTGGGGGATTTTGGTCATATCTCAAGAGTTAGGGTTGTTCCGGTTGTGATGATTGACATGGATCCAATAGGGCACCCTTGTCATGGGGCTCTTTCAGAGGGTGCTTTCACTTTAGAGTAACGCTAGGGAAACCGGGTTGTACAACTGAATAGGAAACCGAACAAATGGGTTGTTACCACAACATCACAAGTGACTACAACCGGTCCTTTGGTTTAGGAAAGTCACCAAAAAGGTGATTCTCATGCACAAGTGGCACATTCCCATTGTTGGTTTCTACCTTCGGTCTTATTCCCGGTTACCAAATCATTTTCCTTCACTTTATCATACCTTTAAATAATTTATTCCTTGATAATACAACATGTAACTAACAAGGAACAAAAATAGTTCCAAGATAGAAAAAAAAGTCGACAAACAAAAATTAATTCAAGACAAGCTATCAATGACAACAAGCGATTGAGGACAAGGCCATATTCAAGGTTAGATTATCTTGCAATCAAACCTCTACCCTCACGGATTAGGGGTATTTTCGTTAACTTCTATGACATAGAGATACTTCGGTAATTTATTTATTTTTTACATAGGAATACTTGTCATTTTTCATAGCATAGGTATTTGGTCATTTTCGATGAAATTAGGGCATTTTGATCATTTTCTTTGAGATGAGGGCATTTTGGTCGGGAGGTAGGGTTGCTTCGGTTGCCGGGATTGACCCGGATCGAGTAGGGCACCCCTTTCATGTTAGATAAAGTGCCCTAAACATGAAATTTTCATCCTACATAGCCCACATTAAAGTTATTTCAATAGAAAGTCTATTTAGAAAAGGAAACCATTTTCAAGATAAAGAGCAAGAGAGAGAGATTTTTTTAATGAGTATACTGAGTCTACCATATTTGGGGCTCTTCATCCAACGTTCCACTAAGGGGAAGAAAACGTCTTTTGTTGGACGTTTTAGCATGTAAAAGTTGTTTTTTTTTTAAAAAAAAAACTTGTTTTCTATTTTAGATAAAATCAAAGGTGAGAGATTTTAGGATCTAAAATTCAAGAAATAGAATTTCTATAAAGCCCTTACTTAGATTGGATCATCCAACAATTTCTTTGAAGAGTGAAATTTCCGTTCCTCTCCACACAATAGTAGAAAACGTCCAACTCTCTTTCTCTTTCTTTTTCTCTTTCTCTCTTTGGTTCTTCTAAAGTTCAATACTAGTTCCCATTAAAAGATCTAGATTGAAATAAAAAAGCTCCATCCATATTTTAGATTCCCAAATTCAAAAGGGGCCGATTTAGATCAATTCTTAATATAGAACAAATATTGTTCTATCTCTTCTGTGAAGATCAAAAGGATCCCATCGGATCAACTTGCGGTGTCCAAGACGAAAATTTCATTCATGGTGATTCAGGGAGTAGATCAAGCTGACGATCTTCTTCGTGGTAATTTCTACAAAGGTATGTTTTTATCTGTTTATCTTATCACCAAAATATAATCTACTTCCTAGAAATCTTGGGCTAAGGGCAAAATTCAAGAATAATTTTTAAACTATACGATTTTTTTCGGCTGAGCATAGCGATTTTGCCCGGGGGTTATACAGCCCTTCTAACAAGTGGTATCGGAGCAAACTAGGGAATAGATTAGGAGGCCAACAAACCAAAGATAGATTATGCGGTTACCTGCTGTGAGCCCGGACGCTTATCCCGGCCATCCGAGGTTCCAGTCTTTGTGTGATTTAATAGACATAGGACTGTTTTGAGAAAACAGCGGATCTAATCTGCTTGATGGATTTTTTTTCGGATGATCACTTTACATGGTTGGATAGTACACTCGAATACGAGTTCAACGCATCAAGAATTATCGAAATCCGATGGACGAATAGGGAGATATAATTTTTCAAACTTGCATGGAATTTGTAGGAATTGCTGGAATTTTGGTGCGAAAATTGAAACGGGTTTTTGATTTTCACCCCAAACAAATTTGAAAAACATGTAACCCAGGCATGGACTTTTCAAACAATGTATTAGCGAGTTTATAGCATGACCAGAACCATAATTGAGTTGGATTCAATTATCCAAAAGGCCATGCTATCTAGATTATGTCCCCGGTACAAGACACATTTTTATTTTTCCTATCAAATGATCTTGTTTTCATGCAAATTTTTTTATGGTGATTTATTAGATCATATAAAAGTGTTTTATGATGATTCTAATGAAAATTAGAATGTTTGTATATTAATTAAAAATTAATCAACCCATTAAAAGTGCGAAATAATCGCTTAAGGTGAATATTTGGCAGAAAGGGAGTTTGGACCTCAACTTTTGCGCTGCAAGCATAAGTTAATTTATGGTTTTATATACTGATGTGCAAGTTATTTATATTCTCATTCATGGTTTGTCCCACATATTGTTCGCAATTATTAATTTTAATTTTATTTAATTGTTATACTTCTTCTGCACAGTTGCGCGGACAACTAGTTTCCCATTGAGATTTGATCATGATGTATAGATTACCTAGGCTAGTGTAGGACACTAGGATAGTTTATTTCATGTTCAAATAAGCTCAATTAATGATCGGATCATTGACTTGGAGGTCGACAGACGGATCAAACCAACTGTGGCATGGAGATGCTTTAGAAGGGCTGGCAGATGATGGCGGTTTTTTATTCGACCAAGGACAGACATATACGCTGATCTTGCTGATTTATTTAGAAATTTTTGATGAGGCATATATCTAAAATTTACCCCTTTGGATGATTCGCCTTGAGGTCGATGAATTTTTCTAGTGCAAAAGTTGCCCAAAATTCACCCTCGGTATGGTAATGTGGAGTCCTGGGGATACCCTTATTATAATAAGGTTAGTGGGAGTTACCTAGAACCCAAATACCAAATTGAGCCTATGGTTTGGATGGATGTGATCATGTAATGGATGCCTTATGATTGCTTTATGCTTGTTTCATGCATGTTTTATTCCATTGGATAGCTGTTTGCTTAAAACATGCAAGTAATGTTATATTCACACTCCCACTATAAAAATACCCTCATTATGATATTAAGTTGATAAATGGAGTTCAAATTGAAAGAATCAAACTCCATAGCCTTCCATAGCCATCTAGTGGTTGGCTAGTCAAGAGAATAGAACGGTCACATGCCAAAGCAGAAGTCGATTCCATTCCCTTGGCTAGAGTAACCGTTAGATTCCCATGGGCATAAGGGAAACATGTGAAAATGCAAAGGTCACATGCTAAAGCAGAAGCCATTTGCATTATTTTTTGAGGCAATGTGTCTAACTTAACCAAGCAAAGGGTATTGAAGCCCAAAGGATAAACATACCGCGATACTTGGAGGCCAAAAAGAAAATCAGATATTATGTGAGACATAATGGATTAGAAGAATACGCTTGTTTAAAGTTTTGGATAGGTTTCTAGTACCCTTTGGAGAAATTAGACATTTCTCTTGATTCACGAGGTTGAGGGGCAGACGTACAATTGGTGGTACCATCATAGATCGAAAACCCAGATCTGATGGAAGTATGTCATGAAATTAATGAACTTAAATTTGGTAGTCTTGCTAATGTGTGCCTCTCTTTTTCATTGAATGTAGATCAATGGCTTCCTTCAACCCACTAGTTAGAATCCTATAAGTTAACCGACCCTAATTACATTAACTGGAAAAGAAATTTGATGCTGTGGTACCCGATCCCGCGAGAGGGGTGTGGGCGCGAGCCGCCGCGCGCTCTCTCTCTTGGTCTCTCGTACCCACGCGATTGGCGTGTGCCTTTTAATGTTGATTTGAATTAATCTTTCCTGTGAACTTGGGATCACTAAGGCAATCCGAATTCCACACGAAAGAGACTGACAGAGTCGCCACCTAGATGTGGGATCTAGGACCCGTAATTAACCAGAAATCTAGACTCGCTACCTGGTTACGAGAATGGAAGGTATGGGGAGTTATCCGCCACATGCACCATTCCTGCCCGATAATCGGTCTTCGATTCCAAAAGCTAACTCTTTTAAATTTATTTTAAATGGCTCATTCAACTCTATGTTAATGTGCGAACTAAGTGACATGCATCCTATGATCTAATTTCAATGTGAATCCTAGATGTGTATCTTGATTTATTAATTTGTCTGGATTCAATCTAAGTGAAAGTTCTCCTAGAATTCTAATTTCATGGAAAACCCTAACTGATTTGATTAAGTATTTACAAGAAAATTAATATACAAAACACCACAATTTGTTTGTGGTGCCGACTCGCGGGTGGTATGCCATCAGACATCCAAGCTGCCTACGTACCCAAGCCTTACTGGGATCAGAGTCGACGTAGTTCGGTGCATTTTAAGCTAAGCTACATATGCCTAACTCAACTAGGACACCGATCTAGACGGGATTGACTGTTTCAACAGTTTTAAGAGAAGTTATTTAATTCAAGTTGAGGATTTTATTATCTTAGGATTTCATCGAAGATGCTATATGATCCTATCTAAATGCAAGTTGTCCCTTAGACTAATGCAGGTTAGCCTACATCCTAGTTTACTAGGCTTGTCCTAGGGAAAAACTGGATGACTAGTGTAACTTGACCTATGGCACGGTTGCTATACATAGCAAGCGTCCGTGATGAGGCTGGACTCCTAACTCTAGGACTCCCTAAAACTTAGGACACAACACGACACGACACCATTGTTCCTAAATTGGGCTCTAAGGGTTCTTACGACGGAAACCATAATCCAATGGTTCCGAGAGACACGAGATGAATCGAGATGATGAATAGTGTGAGGGAATGGGAAAGATAGAGAAAGGTGCGACTGAACTTGGGAGTGCCAAATTGCCTACGTACCCCGTGATGGGGATCAAGCCACACGTAGTTCCACTGGGGAGGTTGCTTGGATTTTGGAAAACAGGTTTGGTATTTGGATCAGGAATCGGGTTTGTATTTGAGCATTGGACTTGAGATTCAAAAACATTGATATAGCAATGGGATTTTGGAATTGGGAATTTGCATCAAAGAATTGAGCATATTGGAATCATCAAGGGTTTGAATTTTCGGAATTCAAAGTGGGCGGGCTTATGAGATTCGGCCAAATGGATTCAGACATGCGACTCGGATTGTGTTGGGATATGACTTGGTTGGATTGGGTTAATGGTTAGGGTCAAGTGAGTCGGGTCTAAGTTAGGAGCAAACCCGAGACTAGCCATGGTCTAACTAGGAGGAAGCAGGGTACAAACCAGGGTGCGGACCAGGGTGCACCAGGGTGCGAACCAGCAGGGAACTAGGGTGCGAACCAGCAGGGAACCAGGGTGCGAACCAGCAGGGGAACCAGGGTGCAACCAGCAGGGAACCTGGGTGCAACCAGCAGCGAACCTGGGTGCAACCAGGGTCTAACCAGAGTGCGAACCAGCAGGGAACCAGGGTGCGAACCAATATCGAACCAGGGTGCGAACCAGTAGGGAACCAGGGTGCAACCAGCAGGGAAGCAGGGTGCGAACCAGTAGGGAACCAGGGTGCGAACCAGTAGGGAACCAGGGTGCAACCAGCAGGGAACCAGGGTGCAACCAGCATCGAACCTGGGTGCAACCAGCAGCGAACCTGGGTGCAACCAGGGTCTAACCAGAGGCTAACCAGGGGGAAAACAGACCCTACATGCTTCCTAACATGGTTTTTCTTTTAAAGTAAAAGATATGCATGAAAACAGACCCTACATAGAATTGAAATAAATGCCTACCTCTTTGGAAACCCACTTTGTGTTTGATTTTTCTTTGATGGTAATTCCTTGAAGATGATTCCTTGCTTGATAATGACTGCTTTTGATATATATCACCCAACGTATAAAATCACCCGATCCGGCAAGGATGGCCGAACCCTTGAAGAGATGAGGGAGAGGGATGAATTTTCTAAGAGAGGGGTTCTTTTTCTTCTTTTCTTGGATGGTGGGATGAGAGGGTATTTATAGGAGAATGGGATAGGAGGTTAGGTGAGGTTAGGTGGTTTTGGATGGTTAGGATGAGAGGATGAGGTTAGGTAAGGTTAGGTGGGGTTAGGTAAGGTTAGGTGAGGTTAGGTGAGGTTAGGTGAGGTTTGGATGGTTAGGATGAGAGGAGAGGTTATGTGAGGTTAGGTGAGGTTTGGATGGTTAGGATGAGAGGAGAGGTTAGGTGGTTTTGGATGGTTAGACCCAGGTCAAGATCTACCATTGATCTAACGATTTACGGAAATCGGGTCTCGGAATGGAATCAGGGTCCGGGCTATGAAGTGACCCTAGCTTATTTTGTCCTGATTGATGATTCGTAAAGTCAGATCAAGATATTAATGACCTAAAACATATAAATCAATGATAGAGGGGGTTCTCACATGGATTTAACACACTAATTTCTTTGTTGATTAAAACAAAACAAAATGGGGTGTCTACAGATGCCCCTCTTTGGTAGAGATGACGTAGTCATTGAATACCAAAGTTAAAAATGACAGAACCATTTTGCGTAGCTTTAATCGACAAAGGACTCTCTAGACACAACGCACCTTAACATAATGCAAAACCTTAGATGAAACCCTAGAACTTGAATAATAAAAAAAAAAAAAAAAAAAAAAAAAAAAAAACTCGATGCGGCGCCGTTCACAAACGGGCAATTAGAGAATGAGATATCATTTTCGAATGGATTCTGAAGGAAAAGGACAAAGATCGCTCTCAAACAGTTTTTAGAAGGAGATGAGACGCCGCTCACAAGCGGGTTCAACGAGGATAAGAAGCATTCCCAAATGGACTTGGATAATGAGGCACCGTTCACAAACGGCCTCTAGGAGGATAGAAAACCATTCACAAATGGACTCGAGAAAAGAGGCACCGTTCACAAACGGGCTCAAGGAGAAGACAAGACCATTCACAAATGGACTCGAGAAATGAGGCACCGTTCACAAACGGGCTCAAGGAGGACGATACCATTCACAAATGGATTCGAGAAAAGAGGCACCGTTCACAAACGGGCTCAAGGAGAAGACAAGACCATTCACAAATGGACTCGAGAAATGAGGCACCGTTCACAAACGGGCTCAAGGAGGACGATACCATTCACAAATGGATTCGAGAAAAGAGGCACCATTCACAAACGGGCTCAAGGATAAGACAAGACCATTCACAAATGGACTCGAGAAATGAGGCACCATTCACAAACAGGCTCAAGGAGAAGACGAGACCATTCACAAATGGACTCGAGAAATGAGGCACCGTTCACAAACGGGCTCAAGGAGAAGACGAGACCATTCACAAATGGATTCGAGAAATGAGGCATCGTTCACAAACGGGCTCAAGGAGAAGACAAGACCATTCACAAATGGATTCGAGAAATGAGGCACCGTTCACAAACGGGCTCAAGGAGAAGACAAGACCATTCACAAATGGATTCGAGAAATGAGGCACCGTTCACAAACGGGCTCAAGGAGAAGACAAGACCATTCACAAATGGACTCGAGAAATGAGGCACCGTTCACAAACGGGCTCAAAGAGGACACGAGACCATTCACAAATGGACTCAGAAAATGAGGCACCGTTCACAAACGGGCTCAAGGAGAAGATGAGACAATTCACAAATGGACTCAGAGAATGAGACACCTGTTCACAAACGGGTTCGAGGAGAAGACGAGACCATTCACAAATGGACTCGAGAAATGAGGCACCGTTCACAAACGGGCTCGAAGAATTTAGGGATTTTTTTATGAACTTGAATTTGACGTAGGAATGGATTTTTATTTTTATTTTTTAATTAAGGATTTGGATTTGATAAATTTTTTTAATTTTGGAAAATGAGGTACCGTCCGCAAACGGGCTCAAGGAGAAGATGAGACCATTCACAAATGGCCTCGAGAAAAGAGGCACCGTTCACAAACGGGCTCAAAGAGGACATGAGACCATTCACAAATGGACTCAGAGAATGAGAAACCTGTTCACAAACGGGTTCAAGGAGAAGACGAGACCATCCCCAAATGGCCTCGAGAAAAGAGGCACCGTTCACAAACGGGCTCAAAGAGGGCATGAGATTTTTCATGAACTTGAATTTGACGTAAGATTGGATTTGTTTGAATCGGGGATTGGTTTTGATGAATTTTTTATTTTTGGGAAATGAGGTACCGTCCGCAAACGGGCTCAAGGAGAAGACGAGACCATTCACAAACGGCCTCGAGAAATGAGGCACCTTTCACAGAAGGGCTCAAAGAGGACATGAGATTTTTCATGAACTTGAATTTGACGTAAGATTGGATTTGTTTGAATCGGGGATTGGATTTGATGAATTTTTATTTTTGGGAAATGAGGTACCGTCCGCAAACGGGCTCAAGGAGAAGACGAGACCATTCACAAATGGGCTCGAGAAATGAGGCACCGTTCACAAACGGGCTCGACGACACAAGATAGCTTTGATTGATGAATTCAACAATGAAAAATTTAGAGATTTTTATGAATTTGAATTTGACGTAGGATTGGATTTTTTGAATTGGGGATTGGATTTGATGAATTTTTGATTTTTTGAGAAATGAGGCACCGTCCACAAACGGGCTCAAGGAGGACATGAGACCATTCATAAATGAACTCAGAAAATGAGGCACCGTTCACAAATGGGCTCAAGGAGAAGACGAAACCATTCACAAATGGACTCGAGAGATGAGGCACCGTTCATAAACGGGCTCAAGGAGAAGACGAGGCCATTTGCAAATGGGCTCGAGAAAAGAGGTACCGTTCACAAACGGGCTCGAAGAATTTAGAGATTTTCCATGAACTTGAATTTGACGTAAGATTGGATTTGATGAATTTTTTATTTTTTTGAACTCAATGAAATCGGGGATATTATGGATCGTGCCCGACAAAGATGTTGGAAACTAGGACTTTGACGAATGATGAAACGGCAAACCTTTGGAACGAAGAACCATTACTAGCAAGAATGGATTAGGAACATTTTTATGAAACTTCAACAAGATTTTTCTCAAAGAGACTGCTGGTCTTGTCTTCTGGGGATTTTGATAACTGAAACCTTGAACAAGACATTTGAGATTGGTAATTTAGAACAACGACTCTCTTGGATATTAACATGGAAAAGCGGGATCTGCTTCTTGACAGGTGTTTAGATAAACATTTCTTGACCAGGATAACTAACCGGAAGGGAATTATGAATTTGAATGGTTCATCTTTCTGAGAAATTGGCTCAACCACCATTGCATCTGAGGTTCTTCCAAGCTTAAGGTGCCTTCCTGGGGTATGATCTTTTTACGGAAGCTGGGCTTTCTGATGTTTCTACTTCTGAATTTTTCTGAGCTGATCTTCTTTGAAATGAAGTTGTTTGACTAAATTCTCGAGCTCTTTCAGGTATAATTGCAGGGAGATGCCTAGGCCTGGCCTCCTTCACCAAGACAGTTACATCATTTGGACATAGGAACGACAATTGACTCTTTCTAAAGAGAAAACTTAGATGAAAGGCACTACTCAAAGGATTGAGCAGCCCTGAAGGAGTGAACTTAGAATAATAAAGATTGACTGACTATACTGACAAACATAGTGATGCTTCTGACTTAGTTAATGTTTTGTTTGGTAAGTCTATCCTTTCAAGGAATAGTTTTTCAATTGGTAAACACCGGACTTCTTCCTCGAAACAGTAATGCCTCAAGAATTTAATTACGACCCCTAAGATTGCTTAGCTTCAATGCCCCCAGTTTTGAGGATATCACTTGAATTTGCTTGAACTTCAGTTGATCTTCAGTCTTGATACCGGCTGTTGCCTTCTTATACTGATTCTCTTACCGTGACCAAGTCACCTCTTCAGGGTTTTTAATTTGGCGGACCGCGCTAGCCTTAACTTTTGCCTGAACCACCTTTCTAGGTTTTCGATCCAGCAGGCTATCCCCTTAGCTTTTGCCTAAGCCGCCCTTTCGGGTTTTCAACTTAGCAGGGGAATGATCTTAAATTTTGCCTAGACCGCCCTTTCAGGTTTTCAGTCTAGCAGATCTTCAAACTCCGTTATTTTTCTTATTCATCATCATTTCATTTTTTTATTGTATCTCAGGACCTAGCTCATTAGTTCTGAACACCAGAAGGACTTTTATAGGTAGGATAGGGCTTTTCAAAGAATGGCTTAAGGCTCAACAAAGATTTCGACCGAACCTGTGAACAGGTCGCCTACATATCCCAAGGTAGGAATCAGGTCGTGTGTAGTTCAGGGCGAATGCCCCTAGTTTGAAGATAAATTGTTTGATTTTTTTTTTCCTTTTTTCTTTTCTTTCTGGAACAATTAACTTCTCTTCTTTTGGAACTTGTCCCTCTCTTTTTTTTTTGAAAGGATTGAATTTCTTTTCCTTTTTGAATCGACCGAACTCGGTTCAACCGAGTTGCCTACGTACCCCAGTATAGGGATCAGGTCTCGCGTAGTTCGGGGAAATGCCCCTGGTTTGATGGGTTTTCAAGAAAATTTTATTCAGGCTCGAAGGGTTTGCAAACCGGTATTCTTTTGACATTGGTTCTGATTTTGGGATTTATTCGGCCAAAGGGGGCCTTCCGATGTTCAGATTGGGAATCGATCTAGGTTACTAGAGTCTGTCTGGTACTGATTATTTATTTCTTTTTTTTCTCTTTTTTTTTTTTCACGGAGTTTGACGGCATTTCCAGGTAAGATAATGGATTTTCTTCTTTCAAGATTCTAATGCGTGCTTTCGGCTTTCATAGAGCGAAACTTGTTCCTTGACATCCTCCATCTATGGATTTGTAACTCTTGATATCTGATGACCACTTTTCAATACTTGTTCTTGAACTTCTTATCTTGAATTTGTTGGCTTCATGTTATGAATTTGAGAACCAAGGTCATTGATTGGAAATATGAAAGTTATTTCCACTCTATGCCCCTTGCATAGCATATGATATTCACTTCATTCTTTCTTGAACCTTCTATCTATGTCTTGCCCCTGGTATCGGTTGTAGCTTTTCTAGACAATCTTCTTATTCTTGAAATAATTTTATCAATTCTTCACACTCTTTAGAGGGTAATGTATTTTCAATCGGCATTCACTGAATCAAAGTTTCAGTGCCAGTGTTTATCATTTCAATTTCATCTTTGAAAGGTTGGGATTGGCGCTCCTCCTCTCGTTCAAGTAATTGCTGTGACTCAAGTGGAGTTTCGTCAATTTTGTCCTCATTTGAAGAGGGAGTCTTATTTTAAGATCAGAAGCACACTTAAGAACAGACACAAGTGAACTTTTTGGAACTGACCGAAATTTTATTTAAAGAAAAGCTATTACATCAGACGACCTATCCTGAACATGCTCAGGATTCACAACTCTAAATAAGAAAGGGAAACAGAAGATAACTTGCCTGGACTAGGCATTGACCTTTAACTGTAAGACCGGACTCAACAATTATACTGACCATGATGACTGACTCAACATAAAATAGTAAGTGACTAAAACTTTAACTGCTGCAACTGTTTGGCGTTGAAGGCTCGGCGAAGGCTGGTTCGTTCTGAACATCATCATGGCTGATACTTTCAATTTTGGACAATGATGACTGATTCGCATAGGGAAATGCCCCTAGCTCAAGGATTCTGAGAGTGAACTCTGAAGGACTTAGCAAAATAATCTTGAAAAAGGTAGCCCCTAGAGGAGGAACAGACCAGGGGTACAAGCAAGATTGGATTATCTGGACCAGGCATGATCAGATCATGAGAACGCATAATCGAAAGATTGTGAGATTCTGCATCTGCCAGTTAGGGGATGGCATGAAGATACGATTGAATTGTATGATAGAAGAATCAAAGACGCACGATCAAGAGATTAGATGAGATAGCATAAGATTGCTTTCAACGGATAGATCATGAATGACTAATCCTATGAGATCTTTGGAAATGATGGGATTTATATCCTAACCCCAAAGGGAAAGTTTTTAATCTTCACACATTTTAACAGTGTTACCTGAAGGCATCAACCCTAATCCTAATCTATCGGAGTGGAGAGAGGATCTCGACTCATGACTTTGTTTGTGTACCTAGGACCGATCGTAGCCATTGGAAGATGGTCTACGGCCTAATCTAGACACAAATAGGTAGGATATCCTAAACTAGGCTCACACACGTGATGCACATGTGTTCGTATACTACATGCATGTGTGGGTTAATCTAGGGGTAAGGCCAAGAGTTCCCTTAGCGCGAATCCCTGTTCGATATACTGTACCAGTGTCCGGCGTATCAGTACGTGAACAAGAGATCCGTTTACGTACCATAAAGGTACTAGGCTAAGGGTGGAATGTTTCTCTAGCACAGAGGCACCAGGTGATGAAATCCCAGTCAACCATGCTAGATAACACTCCGGGTTCCTAAAATAGGACGTGTGTGCACGTGAGATGCAAGGGTTTAGATGCAAGTGATGTAAGTGTGTGCAATATGTTTGCGCAATCTATGATGCCTTCAGATTTTGTTAGATTAAGTTCAAGTAAAATGTGATGAGAAAATAAAACAAGACAAACTAATCTGACAAGTATACAAGAGATAGAGTTTTCATGAGCCAGTTAAAATAGATTCAAATAAGTTATCCTTTGGAATTGTGATGAAGTTAGGTGATCCCCAGCAGAGTCGCCAGACTGTGGTACCCGATCCCGCGAGAGGGGTGTGGGCGCGAGCCGCCGCGCGCTCTCTCTCTTGGTCTCTCGTACCCACGCGATTGGCGTGTGCCTTTTAATGTTGATTTGAATTAATCTTTCCTGTGAACTTGGGATCACTAAGGCAATCCGAATTCCACACGAAAGAGACTGACAGAGTCGCCACCTAGATGTGGGATCTAGGACCCGTAATTAACCAGAAATCTAGACTCGCTACCTGGTTACGAGAATGGAAGGTATGGGGAGTTATCCGCCACATGCACCATTCCTGCCCGATAATCGGTCTTCGATTCCAAAAGCTAACTCTTTTAAATTTATTTTAAATGGCTCATTCAACTCTATGTTAATGTGCGAACTAAGTGACATGCATCCTATGATCTAATTTCAATGTGAATCCTAGATGTGTATCTTGATTTATTAATTTGTCTGGATTCAATCTAAGTGAAAGTTCTCCTAGAATTCTAATTTCATGGAAAACCCTAACTGATTTGATTAAGTATTTACAAGAAAATTAATATACAAAACACCACAATTTGTTTGTGGTGCCGACTCGCGGGTGGTATGCCATCAGACATCCAAGCTGCCTACGTACCCAAGCCTTACTGGGATCAGAGTCGACGTAGTTCGGTGCATTTTAAGCTAAGCTACATATGCCTAACTCAACTAGGACACCGATCTAGACGGGATTGACTGTTTCAACAGTTTTAAGAGAAGTTATTTAATTCAAGTTGAGGATTTTATTATCTTAGGATTTCATCGAAGATGCTATATGATCCTATCTAAATGCAAGTTGTCCCTTAGACTAATGCAGGTTAGCCTACATCCTAGTTTACTAGGCTTGTCCTAGGGAAAAACTGGATGACTAGTGTAACTTGACCTATGGCACGGTTGCTATACATAGCAAGCGTCCGTGATGAGGCTGGACTCCTAACTCTAGGACTCCCTAAAACTTAGGACACAACACGACACGACACCATTGTTCCTAAATTGGGCTCTAAGGGTTCTTACGACGGAAACCATAATCCAATGGTTCCGAGAGACACGAGATGAATCGAGATGATGAATAGTGTGAGGGAATGGGAAAGATAGAGAAAGGTGCGACTGAACTTGGGAGTGCCAAATTGCCTACGTACCCCGTGATGGGGATCAAGCCACACGTAGTTCCACTGGGGAGGTTGCTTGGATTTTGGAAAACAGGTTTGGTATTTGGATCAGGAATCGGGTTTGTATTTGAGCATTGGACTTGAGATTCAAAAACATTGATATAGCAATGGGATTTTGGAATTGGGAATTTGCATCAAAGAATTGAGCATATTGGAATCATCAAGGGTTTGAATTTTCGGAATTCAAAGTGGGCGGGCTTATGAGATTCGGCCAAATGGATTCAGACATGCGACTCGGATTGTGTTGGGATATGACTTGGTTGGATTGGGTTAATGGTTAGGGTCAAGTGAGTCGGGTCTAAGTTAGGAGCAAACCCGAGACTAGCCATGGTCTAACTAGGAGGAAGCAGGGTACAAACCAGGGTGCGGACCAGGGTGCACCAGGGTGCGAACCAGCAGGGAACTAGGGTGCGAACCAGCAGGGAACCAGGGTGCGAACCAGCAGGGGAACCAGGGTGCAACCAGCAGGGAACCTGGGTGCAACCAGCAGCGAACCTGGGTGCAACCAGGGTCTAACCAGAGTGCGAACCAGCAGGGAACCAGGGTGCGAACCAATATCGAACCAGGGTGCGAACCAGTAGGGAACCAGGGTGCAACCAGCAGGGAAGCAGGGTGCGAACCAGTAGGGAACCAGGGTGCGAACCAGTAGGGAACCAGGGTGCAACCAGCAGGGAACCAGGGTGCAACCAGCATCGAACCTGGGTGCAACCAGCAGCGAACCTGGGTGCAACCAGGGTCTAACCAGAGGCTAACCAGGGGGAAAACAGACCCTACATGCTTCCTAACATGGTTTTTCTTTTAAAGTAAAAGATATGCATGAAAACAGACCCTACATAGAATTGAAATAAATGCCTACCTCTTTGGAAACCCACTTTGTGTTTGATTTTTCTTTGATGGTAATTCCTTGAAGATGATTCCTTGCTTGATAATGACTGCTTTTGATATATATCACCCAACGTATAAAATCACCCGATCCGGCAAGGATGGCCGAACCCTTGAAGAGATGAGGGAGAGGGATGAATTTTCTAAGAGAGGGGTTCTTTTTCTTCTTTTCTTGGATGGTGGGATGAGAGGGTATTTATAGGAGAATGGGATAGGAGGTTAGGTGAGGTTAGGTGGTTTTGGATGGTTAGGATGAGAGGATGAGGTTAGGTAAGGTTAGGTGGGGTTAGGTAAGGTTAGGTGAGGTTAGGTGAGGTTAGGTGAGGTTTGGATGGTTAGGATGAGAGGAGAGGTTATGTGAGGTTAGGTGAGGTTTGGATGGTTAGGATGAGAGGAGAGGTTAGGTGGTTTTGGATGGTTAGACCCAGGTCAAGATCTACCATTGATCTAACGATTTACGGAAATCGGGTCTCGGAATGGAATCAGGGTCCGGGCTATGAAGTGACCCTAGCTTATTTTGTCCTGATTGATGATTCGTAAAGTCAGATCAAGATATTAATGACCTAAAACATATAAATCAATGATAGAGGGGGTTCTCACATGGATTTAACACACTAATTTCTTTGTTGATTAAAACAAAACAAAATGGGGTGTCTACAGATGCTAGTTTTAACAGCTGTGAAAGTTTACTGGGTTCTTACCACTGCAGAACTCGAAGAGCCTACTGCTGATGTCCCACGAGCTAAAAGGGACAGGAAGCAGAAATTGACTGATGATAATGAAATTTGACTAAGTGTTATATCCTTGGCTCCATGTCCAATGTGCTGCAACAACAACATGTTGGAATGGATACAGCCGCAGAAATGATGCTTAATCTAAAAGAATTATTTGGAGAGCAGAATCGTACAGCTAGACTGATTTTGATAAAGTTCCTTGTATCCATTAAGATGGTAGAGGGAACCTTGGTCAGGAACCATATGTTAAAGATGATGGGTTTTCTTAATGAACTCGGCATCTTAAGGGCCATCATGGATGTAGAAACGCAGATAGACATTGTTCTTGCTTCCCTACAATGGTCATTCAAAGAGTTAGTGATGACCTATCATATGAACAAGTTAACAATGACGTTGACGGAGCTAATAAACCAACTCTAGTTAACTGAAGATCTGCAGAAGATAAACAAGAAGAGTGTCTTCTTAGCTGAGGATAATATACCTTTAGTCTTCAAACCGAAAGGTAAGGGGAAAAGAAGCCTCTAAGAAAAGGGCTCCAGTGATTAAGAACAAGAAAACTTTTAAGAAAAAATCAACCAAGAGCAACGATACATGTTTCTATTGTATCAAGCCTGGACATTGGAAGTGGAACTGCATGAGCTACTTAGTTAGCAAGTAGGGCGACAAGCCTTCTCAAGGTATGTCACAAGTCTTTGTTGTTGAAACCAATATGATTGGTCTTGCATTTTTGTAGTGTGTAGATACTGGTGCGACGTCACCCATCTGCAATGTTTTGCAGGGGTTAAGGAAAAGTAGAAGGCTGACTGATGGTGAACTCAACCTAAAAGTTGGAACTGATGTGATTTTTGCAGTTCAGGCTGTGGGTGATTACTATTTGGAGTTTTCTAGGGGATACTTATTATTAAAAGATTGTCTTTATATGCCTTCTATAAGAAGGAATTTGATTTCTATCTTTAAACTTATTTCAGATGGATATCTAGTAGATTTTAATAAAAGTTCAATTTTTATTAAAAGAGCAAATTCTATTATTATGGAAGGTGAATTAGTAGATGGTTTGTGTTAGTGTATGTATATGCCTATGGGCATATTGGTCATTTGTATGTTTCTCTTTATATATAAATACATAAGTGAGGGGGAGACTTTCCAACTGACTATCTCTTCTCCTCATTCTTTTTCCACCCGCGACCCCCCACCCATGACATCTCCCCACCCGCGACCCCCTCACCTGCGACCTCTCCTCACCCACGACCCCCCCACCCTCGACCCGACTCCATCCGTGACCCCCCCAACTTGCGACATCTCCCCACCCGCCACCTCACTCCACCTGCGACCCCGCCCCCACCCGCAACCCACCCACCCATCCATGCGCGACCTCTCCCCACCTTTTTTTAGAACCCTAAAAAAAACCCAAATCCCACAACTCTAATTTCTCTTTTCCTTCTATTTCTAATGGTTTAAATATCTTTTATCTCCCTTCCCTCTTCTCTTCACGGCTCTGATTTTATATACCTATATTCGTTTGTCTTCTTCATATCATCAAGGGTCTCTCTCATGCCCTATTTCTCATTTGTCTCTTTTCCGAGTCACGATCTCCATTATTGATCTCTCTGATCTCCGTCTCAGGGTGGGTCGTTTCTTCTCGTCAGTGGACTCTTCTTTGTTTTTAGATTATTCATTTATGGATTCCCCCGTTATTGAGGATCCATCACTCAGGCAGCCCTCTGTGACTACTATTCCTACGACTCGCCCATCCTCTTCCTCTTATACTCCCTCGTCTTCTTCGATAGCTGGTTCCTTTCCTCCCATGACCACAGTCAGGCTTGATGGTTCCAATTACCTGAATTGGAAAGTGACTGTGGAGACCTATCTGATTGCTAGGGGGAAGATCTCTGTTATTCGTCGTGATCCCCCTCCTTCCACTGATCCCACTTATTAGAAGTGGGAGAAGGATAATGCCCTTATTCGTACTCTCCTCTGGTAGAGTATGTCCCCTCAGATTGTCGAGACCATGATTCATCTTCCGACTTCTCACCAGGTATGGGATCATACTGCCATTACCTTCTCCGAGGTGGGCAACCTCGCCCGCATCTGTGCCACCTACTCTTAGTAGATGAACCTTCGTCATGGTGACACTTCCCTCTCCACCTACCATAGTCAGTTTGTTTCCCATTGCCAGGAGTTAGATGCTCTTATGCCTCTTACCACTGATTTGACTATGACAGCTCAGCAGCGTGATCAAATACGTGTCGTTCAATTTCTCGAGACTTTGGGTTCTGAGTTCATGCACCTTCGCCAGTAGATATTTGGGTCTGGTACGATGCCCTCTCTTCAGATGGTGTACTTGCGTGCCCAGCAGTGTGTTCTTAGTGACTCTGTGTCGGCTCCTTCTGTCGATATTACTGTCAATGCTGCCTATGGCGTAGGTGATCGAGCTACACGTGGTGGGGGAACCTTTGGTTGTGGCCATGACTCTGGTCGTGGTGGTCGTGGCGGTGGACGTGATCTTCCTGCGGGGCGTGGTGGCCGACCACGTCCATACTGCTCTCACTGTCGTCGTAAGGGACGCTCTATGGAGACTTCCTATGTTCTGCACCCTGAGCTTCGTCCCTCCTCTGAGCTCTGTTTTGGCCATTCAGCACACCTTTCAGCACCAGAGTCTTCAAAGCCCTTTCCCCCTTCAGCTCAGCCTAGCCCTGCGCCTACGGCTGATGGGGTCTTTATGTATCGTGCTGACTATGATGAGTTAGAGTTACAGCATCTCAGGTCTACCAGCCGTCCTCCGACTACAACTTTCGCTCAGCCAGGTAGCTCCCCTGCATCTCTTCGTACTGGCTCCAGCTCCTGGATCATTGATTCTAGAGCCTCCAATCATATGACAGGTACTTCTTCCTCACTTAGTTCCTTTCGCCCCCTTTATGCTCATTCCATCACACTTGCTGATGGGAGCTCCACTCCTATCTCTAGTGTTGGAAATATTTCCCCTCGTTCCGTTCTAATATTGTCCTTTGTCTTATGGGTGCCCAAGTCACCCTTTAGTTTACTTTAAGTTAGTCAACTTACTAAAACTCTCAATTGTTCTATCTCATTTTATCCCTCTTATTATTTGTTTCAGGATCTCTTGACTGGGAGGACGATTGGCTCGGGCCATGAGATTGATGGGCGTTATCGTCTAGATTGTGACCCTCCCTGTGCCATTTTACACAGTTCCAACGACACATATCAGTGGCACTGCCGTCTTGGCCTTGATCATTTGCGGCGAACATCTATCGTTTCTTCATATGTTCAGTCTTTTTCGTGCAAGACCTGTGAACTTGGGAAACACCATAGGGTGTCCTTCCCGTCTAGGCCCGTTAGTCAGGCCTCACACCCTTTTGATTTAGTGCATTCCGATATATGGGGTCCCTCACGGACTACCTTTGTTTTTAGACATCATTATTTTGTCATATTTATTGATGATTTTTCACGTATGAGTTGGCTTTACTTACTTCAGGACCGTTCAAAAGTGTTCTCTGTTTTTCATACTTTTCATGCAGAAGTTACTAACCAATTTAATTGTACTCTTAAATGCCTGATAACGCTAGGAAATATTTCTCAAAATCTAATGGTTTTGAGGAGTTCCTTTCCACTCGTGTTATCCTTCATCAATCTTCATGTGCTCACATTTCTCAACAGAATGGTGTTGCCGAAATGAAAATGCGATCCTTACTGGATGGAGCTCGCACTCTTCTATTCCAAATGCGGGTTACCAAGTCTTATTGGGGTGATGCAGTTCTCACTGCAAACTATCTGGCCAATCGGCTTACTTCCTCGGTTCTAGGCGGTTCATCTCCCTTTTCCACTTTACGTCATCATCCGTTTCCTCTTACTCTTAGACTCTTTGGTTGTGTGTGCTTTGTCCACAACCTTGGGCCTGGATTGGATAAATTAGACCCTAAATCTGAATGATGTATTTTCCTCAGCTACTCACGGATACAGAAAGGTTATCGTTGTTATAGCGCTCTGTTACATAGGTCATATGTCTCAACAGATGTCACCTTCTTTGAGACCGAGTCCTTCTTTCTGAGTTCTTCGAATTCCACACCTCTATCTTATCCTTCATATATTCCTCTGCCTATTCTAGTTCTTCCGGACCCAGTGGTCAGTTCTTCTCCATCGTCTCTCTTACCTTCACCTACGGTGGTTCATGTTTTAGAGACCTCTGTTCCCTCACAGGTACCTGTTCGGCCTCCCGTGCCAGCTACTAAGAAGACCTATTAGCGCCGCCATATCTCTGCAGCTCATCCATCTCCGGCAGCATCATCGCCAGCCCAGCAGGAGCTCCCTCCTTCCACCTCTGAAGTACCTGTCGACTCTCCTATTGCTTCACACACTCGTTCTCATAATATTGATCATCCTATTTCATCTGTTCTTTCATATGATTATCTCACGCCTGTTTTTCGCAGTTTTGTGTCTTCTTTTTCTTCTGTTTCTTTGCCACTGTCCTTGCATGCGGCACTTGATCACCCGGGGTGGCGCACTGCTATGAACCTTGAGATCGATGCTCTTCAGGCCAATCAGACTTGGGATTTAGTTCATCTGCCTCCTGGTGCTCGCCCTGTTGGGTGTCGTTGGGTTTATACGGTCCAATATTTACCTGATGGTTCTGTTGAGCACTTTAAGGCGCTCTTGGTTGCAAAAGGCTACACTCAGACTTTTGGAGTAGACAATGGTGAGACCTTTTCTCCAGTGGCAAAGATTCCCTCTGTCCATTCTTGCTGTCAATCATGGCTGACCTCTACATTAGTTGGATGTCAAAAGCGCATTTCTTCATGGTGAGCTCACGAAGGAGGTATACATGGAGCAACCTCCTGGGTATGTTGTTCAGGGGGAAATGTCCTCCTCTGTATGTCGATTAAAGAAATCCATTTATGGTCTCAAGCAGTCTCCTAAAGCATGGTTTGGAAGGTTTAGTGATGCTATTATGCGCTTTGGCATGAATCAATGTGCAGTTGATCACTCTGTCTTCAGCTGTTAGTCTACAGTTGGTTGTGTACTCTTGATAGTCTATGTAGATGACATCATCATCACCGACAGTGATTCAGTGGGGATCCAAAAATTGAAGACCTTCTTACAAAATGAGTTCTCCACCAAAGATTTGGGTCGTCTTAGATACTTCTTGGGCAATGAAGTTGCATATTCTACAAAGGAGATTTTCCTCTCACAGAGGAAATATGTCTTAGACTTACTTGAGGAGACAGGTTATCTTGGAGTGAAACCTGCCTCAGTTCCCATGGATTCAAATGTGAAGTTACAACCTGAAGAGGGAGACTTGTTAGATGACCCAAGCAGATATAGGAGGCTGGTTGGTAAACTTATCTACCTTAAAATCACATGTCCAGATATCTCTTTTGATGTTGGTGCTGTCAGCTAACATATGAGTTCACCTCGTACTTCACACTGGACTGCAGTTCTTCAGATTCTTCAGTATTTGAAAGGTGCTCCAGGTAGAGGGTTGTTATTCAAGAAACATTGACATTAGAAGAAGAATAAGGGTACACAGATGCAGATTGGGCAGGATTTTCAACTGACAGGAGATCTACCACAGGAAACTGCACATTTGTAGGAGGTAACCTTGTGTCATGGCGAAGTAAGAAACAGGATGTTATCTCCACATCTAGTGCAGAGGCGGAATATAGAGCTATGGCGTACATAAGTGGAGAGCTCATTTGGTTACCCTCTCTCTTGTCAGAGATTGGTTTCTCGCCATCATCTCCTTCTCAGTTATATTGTGACAACAAGGCGACGATTCACATTGCCACAACTCCAGTCTTTCATGAGAGAACTAAACATATCAAGGTTGATTGCCACTTCATCCGGCATTGGATTCAAAAAGGAGAAATATGCACAGTGTTCACTAGATCGGTGGAACAATTAGTAGATATGTTTACCAAGCCATTGAACAAAGCCAAATTGAGTGATATTTGTAGCAAGCTAGGAATGTTTGACATATACATTCCAGCTTGAGGGAGAGTGTTAGTGTATGTATATGCCTATGGGCATATTGGTCATTTGTATGTTTCTCTCTTTATATATGAATACATAAGTGAGAGGGAGACTTCCCAACTCACTATCTCTTCTCCTCATTCTTTTCCCAACAGTTTGTATCTTATTAACGCTAAAGAGACTATGAGTAACATTGACAGTATCCCAAGCATTGATGTTCCGAACCTCAAAAGGGCAAGGGACACAGTAATTCCAACTCAACTTTGGCATCTTCGATTAGGTCATATTAGCCTAGAGCGGATCACAAGGTTTGTGAAAGATGGTCCATTGCATTCTATTCAAGTAGAACCCTTTCAAACTTGTGAATCATGTCTACAGGGCAAGTTGACAAAAATTCCTTTTAAAGGTAAGAGTAGAAGAAGCGAAACTGTATTGGGGTTAATACATACGGATGCTTGTGGACCTCTTTCTCATCCTGCAAGAGGATTTGTCTACTTTGTTGCTTTCACGGATAATCATTCAAGGTACGGATATCTATACCTAATGCGACGTAAGTCTGAAACCCTTGAAAAGTTCCATGTTCTTTTAAGGACTACTTAAAAGAACATGGAATTACGTCTCAATGGACTCCACTTGCCACACCCGAGTTGAACAGTATGTCAGAAAGAAGGAATTGAACTCTATTAGACATGGTTCGTTCCATGATGAGCTTTGCCAAGGCACCACTGTTTCTTTGGGGGTATGTCTTAGAAACAACGCCCTAAATCGAGTCCCAACTAAGTCAGTACCAAGGACTCCATATCAGTTATGGACAAGTAGAAAACCCTCATTGAATCAAATGAAGATATGGGGTTGTCCTGCCCATGTTAAAAGAATAAGTGCTGACAAGTTAGAGACACGAACCGAAAGGTGTCTCTTTATTGGATATCCTAAGGAAACAAAGGGTTATTAGTTTTATAACCCTGGTGAGCAAATTTGTGTTCTAATCCAGAATGCCACATTCTTGGAAGAAGAGTTCATCCAGATAGAGGTGAGATGGAGAGGATTGCCTTGGAAGAGTAATATGATAATCCAATAGAGAGATATGTGGAAACTGAGCAAGAATCTAATGAGCCTACTCCGACATTTTGACATAGTGTAGGGAGATAAGAAGAACCCGTAGATATCTCTATCTGGGTGAGGAAAGTAATCCAAACATAGAAGAAACGGATCCCCTTAACTATAGAGAGGCGATGTTAGACATCGATGCGAGCAAATGGTTAGATGCTATGAAATCCGAAATGGACTCTATGTATTCCAACAAGGTGTAGACACCTAATTTTGTCAAGGCGAAACTAATCATAGGTGTCGCGAGGAAAAACCTTATGACGAGTCCCAGAGCACCAGTTCAGTTTCTCTCAATCTCTCTTTAGGGTATTTTTCAGAAGAAAATGATTTCTGAAAACCGTTTTATCCCGAAAATTCAACCGGAAAGCTTGTTTTTACACAGCACCCGCCTTTTCGGCAAACCAAAAGCCTGTTTTTAGACAGCACCAGCCTTTTACGGCATAAACCGGTAAACCCGTTTTCACACGGCATTTCAATCGGTAAGTTAACTTTGAGTCAAAAACTTCCCTTTTTACCCAAAGGACACTTCATTTTTCGAAAGCAAGCGATATTAGATTCATTGGAAACTCCCAAGAATGAGTAATTCAAATGATTTGACGTGTGATTCGGAATTCAATCGAAGGAGTTACGGACATTCGAAACTCACCGATAAAGGACAAAAAAATCATATTTTTCGATGCACACAGAGAGACGAAGTCTCGCGCCTTTTGAAATGTGATGTCACCCAGATGATGTCATCTGGGTGACACGAAATTTCGCTGGGGCAAAATTTGGCCGAAATTACTAAAAAATACCCCCCCAAAACTATAAATAGGGGGGTAAAGTAAAAGAGGAGAGGGTGGTGGTGATTTTTCCCTTCTCTCTCTCCTCTTTTGAGTGTGACTTGAGCCCCTGGTTCAACCCCCCTTTGACCATTTGCAGTCCAAACCTCTGAATTTCCAAAAAAACCCTAGTTTCTTTATTTCTAAAAGAGAGAAAGTAGAGAAACTGTAGGCAGCTCACACTGGGCGTCGGCATTCTGCCGAAATTTTAGAGTTTCTAAGCGACATCCTTCAAATAGCACCGTTGTTCTGTTGAATTTCGCAGAACCACGGGCTATTTTTCTATAATAGCGCCGTTGTTCTGCTGAAAACTCGGCAACTCCAAATCCCCTTTTCAAAACAGCGTCGTTACGCCGCCGATTTTTCTACAACTTTGGAGCCCCTTTTGTCAGAATAGCACCGTTACGCCGCCGATTTCTTGACAACCTCGGAGCCCCCACTTCTGAATATCGCTGTTTCCCCGCCGATTTCTCCTCAACTTAGGAACCCTCTTTTTCAGAATAGCGAGTTACTCTGCCTATTTCTCTTCAGATTTTGGTAAATTTACATTTATTTACTAGCTTTCTGTAATTTTCTTTACAAAGTAAGGTACGAGGTGGTGAAATTATAAGATCTACGTCTCACATTGCCCTCAGAACTTATTATATAAATTCCTCTTCCTTTGTTTTACTTTCTGCACTGTCTTTTCCGTTAGATTTAAGTTAACCTGATTGTGATCAGTTGTGAGATCTTCCGGGACTCATATAGCAACATACGATCTCAATCAGGATAACTACCGCTTATTTTTAGTATTTTTGTAAATTCTTCTTATTTACATCTTGGAATTAAGTATAATCCAAATAAAGGATAAAAAAATAAGTTATCCTGATTAAATTCTTCAAAAAATGCCAAATCAAGTCAAAAGACCGGATTAATCCGGGCAAGAGGGGTGCCTAACACCTTCCCCGATTGTAACCATAACCCTTACCCGGATATATGTAAGGACCATGCCTTAAACAAACAGAGCAAAATTATAAGGTTTTAGGGCCAGAGCAAACGAACCCCTTTGGTTACTGTTCATCAAATGAAAGTCGAGTACCATTACTCTTTTCATTAGAAGAACAGGCGCGGGTCCTAGGCCCTAACTTAGGTGGCGACTCTGAGTTTCTCTTTCTTGAGAAGTTAGGACCCCTGTCCCTAGTCCGCAAGAAACGCAGATCAAATTAACACTCCCAGAGAACCCAATGTGGTGATCCCTTGCAGCCTCACGCACACGGGAAAAAATCGGCTCCCACACAAGGTTTGGTCTCTAGTTGATCCACCAGAGGGTATTAAGCCCATTGGATGCAAATGGATCTTCAAGAGGAAGAAGGGCTTTGATGGAAAGGTGGAGACCTACAAGGCACGGCTTGTGGCAAAGCGTTTTACTCATAAGGCTGGAATTGATTATGAGGAAACCTTCTCACCTGTAGCTATGTTAAAGTCCATCAGGATTTTGTTAGCTATCACTAAACATTATGATTATAAGATCTGGCAGATGGACGTCAAAACTGCCTTCTTCAATGGAAATGTTCAAGAAGATATTTGTATGGTCCTGCCAGAGTGTTTTGAGGCTGCTGGAGAAGATAATAAAAAAGTGTACAAGTTGCAGTGATTCATTTATGGACAAAAGCAAGTATCTCGTAGTTGGAATCATCGTTTTGATCAAGTGGTCAAAGAGTATGGGTTCTCTCAAAATGTTAATGAGACTTGTGTATACAAGAAGGTCAATGGGAGTGCCGTAACATTTTTGGTTCTATATGTGGATGGCATTCTACTCATTGGGAATGATGTAGGAATGTTATCTAACACAAAGTTATGGCATTCCAGTACATTTGCAATGAAAGATCTGGGTGAAGCATTTTATATATTAGGACTTATATTGTTTAGGGACCGAAAAAGTTGGAAGCTTGGGCTATCACAGGAGGCTTACGTAGACAAGATATTGGCAAGGTTTAATATGACAGATTCCAATAAGGGATTAATCCCTTTCAGGCATGGAATCAAGCTATCTAAGAAGATGTCTCCAAAGACATCTGAGGAGAAGCAGATGATGAATAAAGTTCCCTATGCTTCAGCTGTGGGAAGTCTTATGTACGCCATGTTATGTACGAGGCCTAATATCTGTCATTCTGTGAGTGTGGTCAGCAAATATCAGTCAGACCCAGGTCCTGAGCATTTGACGTCAGTTAAACATATTTTTAAATATCTTAAGAGAGCCAAATATTATTGTTTGGTTTATGGGGCAGACAAGTTAGTCGTTTCTGGCTTTACCAACGTGGACTTTCAATCTGACGTGGATGACATGAAGTCTTCTTCAGGCTTTATTTTTACTTTGGCTAGTGGAGCGATATCTTGGAGGAGTTGTAAACAAGACAGCATAGTAGATTCTACCACTGAAGCAGCATATATCGCTGTCAGTGAAGTGGCGAAAGAGGCAGTATGGCTATGGAAGTTTTTGGATGACCTTAGTGTCGTTCCCTCTGTTGAGAGACCTATTACTCTGTATTGTGATAACAACAGGGCTATTGCTCAAGCAAAGGAACCAAGGTCTCATCAGAAGTCCAAGCACGTCCTTCGGAAGTATCATGTTATACAGGAGATCATAGACAGAGGTGATGTTACCATAACAAAGGTGGCTTCAGCGGATAATGTGGCAGACCCTTTCACTAAGTCCCTTTGTCAAAAAGTGTTTGACTAGCATGTTGAGGGAATGGGTCTTAGATATATGCATGACTAGATCTAAATTCAGAGGGAGATTACTTTAAATTCCAGTGTACCTTGCATTTTTTATTAATAAAGAATTATTTCATAACATCTTTGGGTGCTATTTTGTTAATATGTGAGATGTGCTTGTTTTACACATATTAGTCCTTAGGGAGCAAAGTAGGAATACTATGCTCAAGGATTCACAGATCCTAGGGAGCAGGGAGATATGAAATTCTGATTCTTTGCAAACCTTAAAAGTTCCTGGTTGGGGTGGAGATTGGACATCTCCTCCTGTACACAACCAGCACCAGTCTTGTCAACATGCACGTGTCGTGGGGTGACTTATCTCAATCACTTGGGTAGTAGACCTTAATCAAGAAGAGTGGGAGTGACGATTGGGATCGCCCTCTGAACTGGATCTCATTGGAATAGCCTGTGGATAGGAGATAGTAAGGCTATTCCACCAGTCAGGACCCTTTACATATCCTTTGACCTGAGGGATCATAACGGTCTGCGGGCCTATCCCATTTTTCTTGGTCTATCTTACAATTGTTTTCTTAGGAATCATTTAAGGGTGGTACTAGAATCGTGGACAAACCTATGAGAATAATAGTGATACCCGACAAGGAATTCTCTGCCTCATATAAATGAGGGTACAATCTACAGTTTTGGTCAACGCAGTAGGCCTATAAAATATCTGGCCAGGTAGATTTGATAAATGTTTTATCAATTGATTTTACAAAAATATTTTGATTGGTTTTAGCAAATGAATTTGCGGACCGAAGCTGTTTGACTGAAAGGTATACCCAGAGTGGGCCCAGGGGGTAGTGTATGTCCCACCCCTAGGACTCAACTCAGGAAATGGAGAATAGAGAATGTACTTGTACATATTGGATATGATTAGGGGTAAGATGATTTGACCGTCATCTTCACGGTTATGTCTCGGTAGAGGCCACTAATCCAATGCGATTATAGTATTGACTATGGATAAAATTGCAGTGGAGCCCATCATTGGGTTCTGCATTATCGACCGTTGAATCCCTGCAATGATCCAACTCATAACTCGAATGACTTGTTTATCTCTTCGGATAAGGGTCCCGCATTTATTTGATTGCACAAATAAACTTGTTTTGATGTACTTTATAAAAATGGAATAGATATCATAGTGTATGCACACTATTGGACACATTTGGAATACCAAATTGGTTAAGTGTTAACCGAAAGGGGTATTATAGGATGAAGCTTTACTCCCATTGGATGAGAATTATTTAAAAGATTTAAATATGGATTTAAATATTATTGGACATAATTGCATGTTAAGGGCAAGTGGGAGATTGTTAGATAAAGTGCCATAAACATGTCAATTTCGTCCGATATGGCCCACATTAAAGTTATTTCAATAGAAAGTCTATTTAGAAAAGGAAACCATTTTCAAGATAAAGAGCAAGAGAGAGATTTTTGGAATGAGTATATTGAGTCTACCATATTTGGGGCTCTTAATCCAACATTCCACTGAGGGGAAAAAAACGTCCAACTTTTGTTGGATGTTTTAGCATTGTAAAAGTTGTTTTTTTAAAACTTGTTTTCTATTTTAGATAAAATCAAAAGTGAGAGATTTTAGGATCTAAAATTCAACAAATAGAATTTCTATAAAGCCCCTACGTAGATTGGAACGTCCAACAATTTCTTTGAAGACTGAAATTTTCATTCCTCTCCACACAATTAGAAAACGTCCATCTCTCTTTTTTTCTCTCTTTGGTCCTTCTCAAGTTCAATACTAGTTCCTATTACAAGATCTAGATTGAAATAAAAAAGCTCCATCCATATTTTAGATTTCCAAATTCAAAAGGGGCTGATTTAGATTAGTTCTTAATATAGAACAAATATTGCTCTGTCTCTTCTTTGTAGATCAAAAGGATCCCATCGGATTAACTTGCGGTGTTCGCGGCGAAAAGTTCGTTCGTGGCGATTCGGGGAGTAGATCAAGCAGACGATCTTCTTCATGGTAACTTCTACAGAGGTATGTTTTTATTTGTTTATTTTATCACCAAAATATAATCTAGTTCCTATAAATCTGGGCTAAGGACAAAATTCAAGAATAATTTTTATACCATGCGATTTTTTTCCGCTGCGCATAGCTATTTTCCCGGGGGTTATACAACCCTTCTAACATGTCATTGGGCTCTTTCAAGGGTACTTTTTATCATCATGTAGTGACCCCATGTGATCTTGGTCTCATGCCAGAGAAACATCTATCCATAAGACAAAGTACAAAAAATTTCAATGGTTTAGATTTTTTTGTAGATTTTTTTGGAAGAATCCTAAGCAAGGTTTGATTGATCAAGGGTCCATTCAATAGAGGTAGGGTCAATAGCTATAAGCTGGACTTGTGGTCGTCAATCGGATCAACAGATCTGGTCACATTCACGTCCCAAATTTGGGGAAAATGAGGAAGGACTGGAATTGGAGTCACCCATGTGATATCTCACAAGATCAGAACCACTTTCGAGTAGGCCCTGTATAGATGCCATAACATGAAAACCACACTCATTGAGAAAATGTTAACAAACCGATTGGAGGACTTGAATGTATATCAATTATTAGATTAGGTTTGGTTTTCAGACCACAAATGGACGGCTAAGATCATGCAACATCACCTAGGTGGCCAGTCGTAGTGCTTCTCATTGCATCTTAATTAGTTAGTGTCTTCTTATAGACCGTTCCTCAATATTTAAAGGGTCCACTCCAAAATTAAGAGGGCCCACCTCTAACTTCTATGAGCCCCATGATTTATACCAAAGAGCAGTAAAGACAAGGTAGTAAGGTGCACCTAGTAATATTTGCCCAATGAAAAATGCTTGAAGCGAGCAACCACATTGTTGGCACGCTCAGTACTCCAATAGTGGCCTTAAATTTGATTGATCTGGACCGTCCATCTGATGGAACCTACTTTGGATAGTCAAAGGCCCAAAAATCAAGACATCTAGAGATCTTAGTACGTTGTTTTTTGTTGTTGAATCTGATTCGTTGGTTATATGTAATATTTGGCCTTCCACATCCAACTGAAAATACATTTTGGTGAATGCTATAGCTGTCCAATTGGTATGATATTTCGGCTATTGGAGATCCAATACCTAGCCTAACAGCATGATCAACCAAAGTTGGGCCTACTAGAAATATCAAGAGAGATGGGGGGTTGTGTGTAACCTTGTCATTTTTAAAATTTGAGTAATGCTAGTGAGAGTGAGAGTAAGACCGAACAAAGGACGGAACAATATATATATATATATATATATATATAGAGAGAGAGAGAGAGAGACACTTTCCTCATATATATATATATATATATATATATATATATATATATATATATATATTTTTTTTTTTTTTTTTTTTTTTAGCACACATGGTTAAGAACATTTAGGTGGCCATATAACCAACCCAAAATAGAAGATATAATGAGCCAAATCATGGAACCCAAATCTTGGCTGATTAGATGCAATCTTGGCTGTAAATTGAATGTAATATTCTTGTGATTGCAATTACCAAATATTGGGTGTAAGATTCAATTTGTTTCTAACTTTATCCCTAAGGCTTGGGGACAATTGTAAAGTGTATAAATACATATGTAAATCAATGGAACATATACTACTCTTCTCCCAGCATTACTTTGTGCAGTTTTTCATGGTATCAGAGCATATGATCCTTGGGTAAACTTTTGACGCATTTCTGTCGTTTTTTGTTTTTGTGACGCACTTCTGTCACGTTCTTCCATTGACTGGGAAGCATTTTCGTCTCATATTTTCCACCTTTCTGATGCATTTCCGTCTCTCCATTGATCTTCCATTGTTGCTGGTTCATTTCCGTCTCGTCTTTTCCACGTTTCTGACGCATTTCCATCTCGTGTTTTCTTCATTTTACTTGTCATCATTCCATGGCAGAGAAGACACCATAAATCAATACCCATTCATTGGCCAAATATGAGGATCCCAAATATCCTCTATACATCCATGATTCTGACAGAACATCGTTCTATCAAACAGAAAATAAAGAAGAACATTGATAGATTGAGAGGAAAAGAGAGAAGAGAGTGAGCTTCGAGGAAACTCAGGCCTTCAATGAGTTAATTCGAGGAAACTCGGCCTCCAATATGCAAACTGCACTAAATTTGATTATTCCTTGCTCAAAAGCCATATGGCATCTACATTATATAGAAAAATATGGAAACAGAAATCAACAGAATAGAAAAAAAAGAAATAAAGAAACCTGATATAAGATAGCAATAACATAAATAAGGAATGCATCTAAATAAGAAAATATATTTCTAACATTCCCCCGCCCTTGATGTCAACCTTGTTCCCAAGGTTGGAGGTTGATCTTGTGCAAGACCTTCCAAATTTCTTTTCTCTTCGCATATTCTTTTTTTTCTTGCTTCCTCCTTCTTCCTTTTTCTTTGTCTTGTAATTAGTCACCATCATCAAGGGTTGAGGCTACTCTAATTGCAAACCGATCTCATCATGCCGTTCATCAAAGCTTCTTTGATGAATTTTTTTAGATTGATTCACGGATGGTTTTAGGTGAGGATCTTTTCTATGGCGTTGGAAAGGTTGAGAGGCATGACAAGTTTTTCGGCATCGACGTTGTTGGACTCAAGAACTCTAATAATCATTAAGCCCTTTCTTTTGTGAATTTTTTGCTTTTTCTTCGACCTGATTTCCTTCTCTCTTTTTTCTGTTTCGTCTTTTCTTTTTTATTGTGTAAGCCTTCTCGATGATGCTCTCACTGAACTCTTCACTTAGAGGCTCTCCTAGCTTCACGCCAGGTGATGGTACCATCACCTGAGGAAGATTGGGATTTTGAGAAAGAAATTCTCTAAACATCTTCATTATTTTCTCTTTGAAAGCTTGAAATCTCGAATCGATCTTTGCATCCAACTTCGCTTCCACGCCTTGTTCTTCTGATGACGAACCATTCTTGTTTCTTGTAGCCATGGAATAAGCCTTCAAATCCTTGATACCAATCTCGTTCTTTTGACGACGAGTAAGAGGCATCCACCAGTAAACCGCTCTGATACCAACTTGATAGAACACCGTTCTATCAAACAGAAAATAAAGAAGAATATTGATAGATTGAGAGGAAAAGAGAGAAGAAAGTGAGCTAATTCGAGGAAACTCGGCCACCAATATGCAAACTGCACTAAATTTGATTATTCCTTGCTCATAAGCCATACGGCATCTACATTATATAGAAATTAGGGAAAGCAAAATATGGAAATAGAAATCAGCAAAATAGAAAAAAAAAGAAATAAGGAAACCTAATATAAGAAGGCAATAACTTAAATAAGGAAAGCATCTAAATAAGAAAATTTATTTCTAACAGATTCTGATCATTTGGGTGTGGTTATAGTTCCGCAACCATTAACCGGTGACAACTACAGCACATGGAGTTGTGCAATGTTCATGGCACTGTCTGCCAAGAACAAAGTTGGGTTTATTGATAGATCTATTCCAAAACCAAGCAACTCTTCGAAGATGGAATTGCAACAATGGATCGGTTGCAATAATAAGGTTAACTCCTAGTTACTGAACTCTCTTTCTATAGAGATCTCAACCAGTGTTATCTACTGTGATTCGGCATATGATGTTTGGATGGATCTGAAAGAACATTTTTCTCAAGTCAATGGACCCCATGTCTTCCAGATCGAGAGAGACGTTCTTAATCTGAGTCAACAAACCATGTCCGTTGCTGCTTATTTCACCAAGTTGAAAGGACTGTGGGATGAATTGTCACCCCTATGCCCAATACCTTCTTGCTCGTGCGGAGCGATGAAGGAGATTCTGCAGTACCAACAATGTCAAAGGACCATGAAATTTCTCATGGGTCTTAATGAATCCTATTCAGCAATACGTGGTCAGATTTTACTCATAGAGCGCCTACCGACAATCAACCGTGCTTACTCTTTGGTGTTGCAGGAAGAGCGTCAGAGAGAAATCTCCTCAACTGGTTCTGCTCTCCCAAAAGCAGCAGCCTTCGCTACTAAAGGTATTTCAAATGCTAAATATTTTGATAAGAAGAAAGTGTTTGAAAGGTTAGAAAAACCCCGAGCAAAATTGCTACACAAGTAGCGGAAAATTAAACAGTGTATAACAAAAATTTTGCTCTAACCCAGGATTCCTAGGGACTAATTGATTTTATGTTAATTTATTAAACATAAATATAAATACCTTATTTTGCTGAAGAAAAGGAAAACGTCTGCATGATCTACTCTTCGAAAATCTACCAACGATCTAATTGATGCGAAACTGCAAGTTGAACCGATGGATTCCTTTTGTTGCACAAAGGATCTTGTAAACAACTATTTGTTTAGTTTATAATATTATCTAAATCAAATTATAATATGGGAATATGTATTTAGATCAATGGAGCTTCGTTGGATGTTTGTCTTTGACTTAGAAAAGATAAAACTAGTTAATGGAATTGAAGAAAAAGAAAAAGTGAAAGACTTTGGGGTGTTTCTACCAATTTCCAGCACATGGAATTATGGAAGAGCTATTGCAAACTCTATTCATTTGTCTTGTATTTATAGAGTTCTTAATTTCCATATGCACAATCCAAAGTTTCAACAGAAATCCCAAAAACAATGGAAACTAGCCACAATTGGAAGCTCCAATTTGGAAACAAGATAGTTTGCTTTTTCAAAATAGAAACCAAACAATGTGGGAATGTTTTTAGAAATTCTTGGACTTTTAGAATGCCCTAAATTGGGGCCTTTTCCAAGAAAAAAATGTGGTTGCTTTATTGGATAAAAACAATCCCTAAAATATCTCCTACATTCTTTCCTTTTTCTCCATTCCCGCTATAATGCTGTAGGTCAAATCTTGACTTTAGTTTTGGACAAGTAAATGGCCGAATTAGAAAACATCATAAATTACAAAGTTGTATATCTTTTAAAGTTCTTCGAAACAAGTACTTATACATTAATTTTGACGAAGAGAAGAGTAATTTATGACTGTTTTAGTAAAACCAGTCTATAAGCTAAACTTACAATTGTTTATTTACTTTTTTTAATTAAATAAACATATTTCCTCCCATCCAATGGGATAAAAGCTCCATCCATATTTTTCAATAATTTTCAAAATAATCTTTACGGTTAATACTCAACCATTTTGGTATTCTCAATGTATCCCATAGTGCAATTACACTATATACGTTGTGTATATCCTTTCAAAGGATCCAATGCCACGAAACTAGTTCGTATATGCCATCAAATAAATGTGGGACCTCTATCTAATAGATTATAATAGGTCAATCGAGTAGTTACTGGGATAATGTCAGAGATTTAACAGTAGATCCTGCAGAACCCAAAAATGGGCTCCACTGCGATCATTACTCTGTAGCTAATGTTACAATCGCAATGAGTCAGTGGCCTCCATCAAGACATAACCCTAAAGATAACCGTCAAATCATCATACCCCTAATCACATCAAATGTGCAAGTCCTATCTCCAAGTCCACATCTACCGAGTTGAGTCCTACTGGGACATTAACTACCCCATGGGCTTACTCATGGTATACCTTTCAGTCAAGCAGTGTCGGCTCGCAAATGCATTTGATAAAACCATTTCAAAACTTATTTTGAGAAATCCTTTTGATAAATACTTTATCAAATCCACCTAGCCAGGTAATTTTCTAAGTCTACTGCTCTGACCAAAACTGTAGATATTACCCTATAAAATAGGTGGAGAATTCCATGTCGGGTATCACTATTGACCTCGAAGGTTTGTCCAACACTCCAGTACTACCCTCTAGTGACTCCAAGAGAATCACGGTTAGATAGACAAAAAATGAGAGACTCTCCAACAGACCAATATGACCCCTCAGGTCAAAGGTAAAGGGTCGTGTCTGGTAGAATAGCTCAACTGTCTCCATCCATAAGCCATTATAATGTGATCATGTTCAGTATACAATCTCATTGTCGTACCCATTCTATCTTGCTTAGGGTCCACTACCCAAGTGATTGAGATAAGTCACTCCACATCTCGTGCATGTAGGTAAGATAGATGCTAGTTGTATATAGGAGAAGGTGTCCAACCTCAACCCCAACTAGGAACTACTAAGGTCTGCAAAGAATCCGAATCCCATATCTTCTTGCTCCCTAGGATCTGTGAATCCATGAGCATGGGTTTCCTACTTTGCTACCTAGGGACAAATACGTGTCAATGATCAGTAATATATCACACATATTTAACTTTTAGTACCCATAATTTGTCATGAAAAAAAACTTTTATTGATTAACATGCGAAATATACTGGGTTTTAGGGCACCAACTCTAACAGAAAGGTGGTGTTCAGCAACCTTCGTGTGATCATTGCAGTTGGGTGGGTCACATCATCGGCAAATGTTATTGTCTGGTTGGATATCCGCTGGGGCATTGTCTTCTCAAAAACACAACTTCATCCAATGCTAACAATGGAAATGCATCTAGTTCTGCAAATAAGCCACAAAAATTGAACTGGTTCTTCTTTACACTGGAAGAAGGTCAACAGATTTTAGCTATGATTCATAACACTAATAAGGCATCTCCCATGGTAAATCATGCAAGTAGCATGCCTTTTGTTTCTAACCTATTAGGTACTGCTATTGGTCTCCTTTCTTCTCTTGATCACTCTCCATGAATTTTTTATAGTGGAGTGACAGATCACATGGTTAACTCCCCCACTTACCTCACTTTAGTTTTTCCTGTTCAAAACCAAACTGTAAGGCTTCCTAATGGAACATTTGCTCTTGTCACACACATTGGTTCAATTGGTCTCTCTCCGTTGTTCACCTTGAACAATGTCCAATGTGTCCCTCATTTAATTTTAATCTCATTTCAATTAGTAAACTCACACAAGCCTCTCATTGTTCAGTCACATTTCTCACTAACTCTTGTGTGATCCAGGACTGACACTCGAGGATGACGATTGGGAAGGGAACTGAGCGGGACGACCTATATTACCTCATTGATCCTCCAAGTGCAATATGCCACTCAGCAACATCATTTTATTCTCAGTTATGGCATCGTCGCTTAGGACATTTGTCGAATAAAGCTTAACATTTCATTTCTAATAATGTTGCTGAAATAGAAAATTCTGGGATTGGTTTTTGTTCTATTTGCCCTTTAGCTAAACAAGCACGACTTAAATTTCCTCTTGGTATTATTTCAACTAAAATTCCTTTTGAGTTGTTGCATGTTGATATTTGGGGGGGGCTATCACACACCGTCCCGTTCTGGTGCTCGGTACTTTCTCACCATTGTTGATGACTACACTCATTGCACTTGGGTATTTTTAATGGGCCATAAATTTAAGACGTGACATTTGATCATATCTTTTGTGCATATGGTCGAAACTCAATTTTCTCATAGGGTTAAAGTCATTCAGAGTGACAATGGCAAAGAATTTGACATGTCGCGTTTCTACTCAGAGAAGGGAATTATACACCAATCTAGTTGCAATGCCACTCCACAGCAAAATGGAGTGGCGGAGCGCAAGCACTGACACCTCCTTAAAACGGCACGAGCTTTATTATTTCAAGCCAATTTGCCTAAACAATTTTGGGGGGATGCAATCCTAACTGCTACATACTTAATAAATCGTACACCTACACCCGTTCTATCCGGAAAATCACCTTAAGAAATGTTATTAAAAAAGAAACCTTCATATAATCATCTCAAAGTTTTTGGGTGTTTATGTTTCGCTTCAACACATGACAAGAAGCCCTCCGAGTTTGATGCGCGTGCTACACGTTGTATATTCCTTGGCTACCCATATGGTCAGAAGGGGTATGAGGTCTATGAACTTGACACCAACAAGATTTTTACTTCACGAGATGTCATTTTCTTTGAAGACCAATTTCCTTTTACTCAAAATGAAACAACTCAGCCCCAACCAGTCTTGCCTTGTCCTACTCAGGATGATGTACCCTTTCCAGTCGCTTCAACTCCCATTGCACCTATGGGCTCATCCACTAGCACAATCATGTCTTCTGACAATATAAATGAGTTGCCTACTCCTCCATCCAACCACACTCACTTTTCTCCTAGCAATGATGTTTCCATGCCTCCTCCTCCCCAACCGGCCCCACTGCAACAAGCAATAAGAAGTCAACTCGACCATCCCTCTTCGTATCGAAGACTTATAGGCCGGCTGATTTATCTAACCATTGTTAGAGTATATGCCCCGAAAAGCAAGTCGAATGGCATTTATTAATTAATAAAGGTTTATTTTATGACATGAATGGGTAATTATAATAATGAATGTGCGTGATCTGCTTGTTTACTGACACATGTTCGTCCTTAGGTAGCGTAGTAGAAATGCCTTGCTCAAAGGATTCACAGATCTAAGGGAGCAAGGAGATATGGCATCTCGGTTCTATGCAAGCCTTAATTGTTCCTAGGTGGGAAAGAGATTGGACATCTCTTTCTGTATACAACTAGTACCAGTCTTGCCTACATGCACGTGTCGGGAGGTGACTTATCTCGGTCATCTAGGTAGTGGACCCTAAGCAAGAAGAGTGGGTGCGACGATTGGATCACGCAACCGAACATGGTCAAATAAAGAACAACTTGTGGATAAGAAAGTATAAAATTCTTCTTCCAGGCATGACCCTACACATGTCCTTAGACCTGAGGGATCTTATTGGTCTGTCGGCCCGTTCTAGGGTCTTAGTCTATCTTACAGTAATTCTATTTTAGAGTCACATTCGGATAGAGCTATATCCTACATCAAACCCTCAAGACCAACAGTGATACTCAACAAGGGATTCTTCACGCTAAAATTTAGGGATTGACATTTACAATTTTGTCAGAGCGGTAGGTCTATTAAATAGCCTGGCCAGGCGGATTTGATAAAATATTTATCGGAAAGTTTTATGAAACATTGAATTGTTTTCAAAGGATTTTACAAATGAATTTGGAGGCTGAACACCGCTTGACCAAAATAGTATATCAAGACTGGGCCAAGGGGGTAAACGGTGTCCACCTCCTGTATGACTCAACTTAGTAGATGTAGTTACGAAGAAATGACTTGCACATACCTGATGTGATTAGGGGTAAGATGATCTGACAGTCATCTTCAAGGTTACATCTCGATGGAGGCCACTGACCTAATGCGAGTGTAGTTTAACTATAGAGCGATATCGCAGAGGGGCCCACCATAGGGTTCTGCAGGATCGACCGTCGGATCTCTGCGACGATCCTACTTATAACTCGAATGACCCGGTAACATCCAAACGGATCATGGTTCCACATTTTATGTAATTGCAAGGACGAATATGATCTGTTACAGTAATATGGATATTAATTAAGTATATATATATATATATATATATATATATATATATATATATATATATATATATGTGTGTGTGTGTGTGTGTGTGTGTGTGTTGATATATGTATATATATACATGTCTTTGTTAAGTGAGTCACAAGAGACAGTAAGAGAATTTTTCGAAGACAAATTTGAGCCGAAATAACTCCCATTGGATGTGAGTTGCTAATTAATTAAATTGTTAATTAATTATTTAATTATTATACATTATTATGTATCATTAATTTGATTAATATTAAGCATAATAATGTGTAATCCAAATGAGGATAGTTATTCCCAAACCGGTTTTGCAAAAGTTGCAGAATTGGAACGAAATTGCGAATTGGGATAGGACTACACATTTGGATAAGGTTTGTGGGGCCCACAACACTCCTAAATAAGTTGGAGATCTAGGAAAAAGAGTCTCAATTGCTTAAGGACTTTGAGTTGCACTCAAACTTCTTGTTGGATAAGAATTGCTAAATTATAGGATCTACAAAGTAAGCAATTTGTTTCCAACACCAACTCTTATGAGATAAGGCCACAAGGGCTGGAAAGAGGCAACCATACACATTCTCTCATGTATCTTGAGTGTGCCCACACAACCTTGGAGGTTTGGGAGAGTACCATTCACTCGGAGAGTCTCAATTCAAGTTGATTTTTCAAATGGATAGGAATTGGGAGAGAGAAACAAGGATTTATCAAACCAAAACTCTACTTTATATAAAGGAGAGAGGGCTGAACGAAATTTGAAGTGTGGAATAATCCAAAATTCCCTCTCCCTTGCTTCCCCCTTTGAAAAAATTATTTTTCATCTCCTCTCTCTATCTCTCTTCCAATTGAAATAGTTTCAAAGAGAAATGCTTCCAATCAATTTCTCTATTCTCTACAAAAAAGGTGCTGATTAGATCAGACCTTAAAGAGGTGAATAAGAGTTATTCACATCCACAGTAATCCGAGCAAAGAAAAAGAATCCATCGGTTCAACTTGCAGGGTTCGCAGCATTTAGAACGATCGCAACCGTTCGAGGAGTAGATCAAGCAGCGTGGTTCCTTGATTTCTTCTTCAAAGAGGTATTTATTTATATTTGATTAACATAATTAACTAATCTAGACTCTAGGATCTTGGGCAATTGCAAGATCAAAAAGAAAAAATTAAAATTCTATGCGTTCTTTATTCCGTCGCGCATAGCGATCTTGCCGGAAGGGGATAACCTTCCTTCAAGTGGTCTTAGAGCAACTAGGGCTCAGATTAAGGGATTAAATTAACCAAAGATAGATCAAGCGGTATATTCACTGTGAGTCCTGACGTTGTATCCCGTCTATCCGAGATTGGTAGTCCGTAGTTTTAATTAATCAACATAAGGACTGTTGTGTGAAGATCAGTAATTTTGATCTACTCATTATGATTTTTGATTTGATCAACCTTGATGGTTAAAAACCAAACTCGAATACGAGTCCAGCGCATCAAGAATTATCAAAATCCGATGAGCTAATTGGGAGATATGATATTTACAAGTTAGGCCAAGAGTCTAGTCTTTTGCTAATTTTTATTTCGGGAATTACATGTTTTATTTCAGAATGGCCCCAAAGTTGTGAGAAAAATTTATTGCCCAAGATTAAAATTTTCAAAAATTATTTGGGTGTATTCTAAGTATAATCAGTAACTAATATGGTAGTCCGAATAATTTTTCTCCCACTTAAAATATTCGGAAATTATGCTATTCTGAAAAGGTTCCTGAAAACTACTATTTTGAGCTTTCCTCGCTCAAACGATTTCGTTTGTGTGCGAAATTTTTTTGTGGTGACTTCTGACATAATAAGGATTGATTATATCAAGTTTTTTAGATGTCAGTAGTTTTTATGGCTAAATTAAAATTTATTTAATTTAATTTCAACATGATTTGATCTCTATTGGTGAAAATTAGGCAAAAAGGATTATTCGACCTCTATCCATAGGAGTACAACTCGGGTTGGGTTGGGTTAGGTTGAGGCCAACCCAACCCAACCCAACCTGACCCAACCTGATTTCCAACCCGATTTCCAATTCGGGTTGGGTTGGGTCGGGTTGACCCGATTTGATATGGTACCAATAGTTGACCACCTCAACTCAAGCAGGGTTGTTTTGGATTTTGAGAGCCAATAGTGAGTCACCAATAATCAGTTTTGACTCACAACCGGTTCTCAAAATCCAAAACAAACAGGGACTAACAATTAACAAAGGGAAATGTTATCAGCACTACTATATTTTGATGATCACACTCCTCACTTTACTAAAGTAAGGTATGGCCCGCACCATAGGATTATCCAAACCGTCCATTGTGGACTATGGAGACTATTTCAATGTTGAAAAAGAGAAACAATAAACTAGGATCATATGTATATGTTGGAATTGACATCACTACTAAATGGGAATTTGAAATTTCCAATTCGGGTTGGGTTTGGTCGGGTCGGGTTGCCCGACACCCCAACCCGACCCAACCCAATTTTCAATTCGGGTTGATTTTTCCCAACCCTGGTTTCCACTAAAATGGTGGAAGGAACCCTAGTTAGAGATCACATGTTGAAGATGATTGGCTATCTAAATGAGCTCGAAGTTTTAGGGGCCATGTTAGATGGAGAGTTACAAGTCGACATGGTGTTAGCATCCCTACGACCATCATTCAATGACTTTGTCATGAATTACCAAATGAGCAAACTGTCAATGATGTTGATAGAGTTGTTGAATCATCTTCAATCTACTGAGGATCTTCAGAAAAAAATTAAAAAAAATCCTCTTTCTTAGTTGAAGCTAATGTAGTCTCAACTCCCAAAACGAAAGGTAAGGGAAAAAGAAAGGGTAAAGGCCAGAGTTCTAAGAAAAATATTTTGAAAGTTATGAAAAAGAAAACTTTCAAGAAGAAGTCAACCAAGACCAATGATGTTTAGTTTCATTGTGGAAAGGTTGACTAAGGGCGAACTCTACCTACAGGATGCAACGGTTGCAGTCCAAGATGTGGGTGATCTACTACTAACATTTTCAGGAGAATATTTACGTTTAAATAATTGTCTTGATGTAGCTTCCCTTAGAAGGAATTTGATTTTAGTTTCTAAACTGTTGATTGATGGTTATTCTACAAGTTTTAATAGAAGTAGTGTTTTTAACAAACACAAAAATTCCTTAATTACAGAAGGTACATTAGTTGACGGATTATTTATAGTAAATGCTTTAGAAAATGCAAGTAATATTGAGGATATTCCTATTCAAAATATTCCAAACCTCAAGGCACAGACATTTATACCTTATGCGACGTAAGTCTGTGACCTTTGAAAAGTTTAAAGAGTTCAAGAATGAAGTGGTGAATCAGTTAAATAAAAGAATAAAGACTCTTCGCTTTGATAGAGGTGGAGAGTATCTCTCGGATGGGTTTAGGGATTACTTAAAGGAAAATTGAATCCTCTCTCAATGGACCCCACCTGCAACACCAGAATTGAATGGTGTTTGAGAACATAGAAATAGGACTTTGTTGGACATGGTCAGGTCTATGATGAGTTTCAAAGCATCTCTATTTCAATGGGGATATGCCCTAGAAACGGCGCTCTATGTCTTAAATCGAGTCCCACAGTCCCATCTACTCCATATGAGATATGGACAGGCGAACACCCTCATTAAATCATATGAAGAAATGGGGGAGTTCCGCACATGTTAAAAGATAAGTGCTGATAAGTTACAGACAAGAGCCGAAAGGTGTATTTTCATTGGATATCCTAAGGAGACAATAGGTTATATATTCTATAACCCAAGCGAGCAAAACTGTTTTGTAAGCAAGAATGCGGTATTTTTGGAAGAAAAATTCATCCAAGATACTGTCAAGAGAGACAGGAGTGTCTTGGAAGAGCAACCTGAAACTCCAATGGAAAGAGAAGACACTGAGCAAGAGCCCACTATACGTATACAAACACTCCGACGTAGTGGAAGGGTGATCACACAACCTAATATGATATGATTTTAGATAAAAATGATAATGATCCCCTTAACTACAAAGAAGCACTGTTAGACATCGATGCGGGAAAATTGATGGAAGCTATGAAATTCGAAATGGACTCCATGTACACTAGCGGGGTTTGGACTTTAGTTGATCCACCAGAGGGCATTAAGCCTATTGGATGCAAATGGATCTTCAAGAGGAAGAAAGGCCCTGACGGTAACGTAGAGACCTACAAAGCATGGTGTGGGACCCGATCCCGCGAGAGGGGTGGTGGCGCGAGAGCCGCCACGCACTATCTCTTGGTCTCTCGTACCCACGCGATTGGCGTGTGCCTTTTATTATTAATTTTAATTCATCTTTTATGTGAACTTGGGATCACTAAGGCAATCCGAATTCCACACAAAAGAGACTGACAGAGTCGCCACCTAGATGTGGGATCTAGGACCCATAATTAACCAGAAATCTAGACTCGCTACCTGGTTACAAGAATGGAAGGTATGGGGATTTATCCACCACATGCACCATTCCTGCCCGATAATCGGTCTTCAATTCCAAAAGTTAACTCTTTTAAATTCATTTTTAATGGCTCATTCAACTCTCTGTTAATGTGCTATCTATGTGACATGCATCCTATGATCTAATTTCAATGTGAATCCTAAATGTGTATCTTGATTTCTTAATTGGTTTGGATTCAATCTAAGTGAAAGTTCTCCTAAAATTCTAATTTCATGGAAAATCCTAAGTGATTTGATTGTTTCAACAGTTTTAAAAGTGATTAGCCCGAGTCCTCAGATGATCTGGTATTCATCCAAAGAAGCCTACGTATCCCCGCCTCCACGAGAATCAAGGCAACGTAGTTCTTCGCGCCTATTCTAAGCTAGGATGCCTAAGACACCTAGACTTCTATCCTAGACTCGATCTAAAAGACCGAACCGGTTATTAAAGTTTCTTGTACGATTATTTAAATTTCAGTGAATTGTGGATTTTATGACACCCTATATGCCCTAACTAAATGCAGATTAGCCCTAAGCTAATGCAGGTGGTTCTTACAACCTATGTGTGACTAGGCTGTATTTCCTACGGAAAACCAAGGGTGGACTAGCGTATCCTACTCTAGTCATCACTCGGCGATATGGATCGCCGACTGACCGGACGGAGGCGCTCCTATAACTCTAGGACAGACCTCTAACTCTAAAACAAGCACACAGCAAACAATCAATCAAACAACCTATCAAAAGAAAAACCCTAACTCTAAAATTCTCTATCGAGGAGAAACTCCTAACTCTAGAGGAAGGTCTTTTGAAAACTATATTTTAAAGGTTTTTGAAGAAGGTTTAAAACGTTTATTTACAAAAAAGGTTTGGCTGGACTTGGGATGTAAATCCCAAGCTGCACTACGTACCTCGGAAGAGGATCAAGCCAACGTAGTTCGAAAATCGAACTCGCCTAATACGCTTCTAAAAGAAAACACTCAACACTTTAGATTTTTTTTAAGGTTTTTGATGTTTTCAAATGTTTTTTGAGTTTTAAATTTCTAATGTTTTTGGATTTTATAGCTTTTCCAATGCTCAGGACCTTAAAATATTTTTAATCTTAAAGGGAACACGCAAGTAATACCACAAACTAGGGCAAAGCCCTAAAGCAAAAGGGGAAACCCCGAATAAGCAACTAGCGTCTCAAAGAGACAAACCACAACAAGAAAGATAGCGTCCCAAGAAGAGAGAAAATGGTCCAAGATCCTAAGCAAGCAAAGCTCTAATAAGACTGAGTTAGCCTCTAATCAAAAGCGAAGTAATCAACAACTCTAAAGGAGAAACTCCGAACTAACAACATTAAAGAGGGGAACAAATGAGTCAGAGACTCTCTAATACTACAACTTAGAGGAGGAATGAGTCAAAGACTCCCAAATAACGCCAACAGAAGAACCAATGAGTCAAAGACTTCCTAGTAATACAACAAAAGAACGAATGAGTCAAAGACTCTCTAAAAGAAATGGAAACATGAGTCAAAGACTCCAATAACACCAACTAAAGGATAGATGAGTCAAAGACTCTCTAAAAGAAAAGGAAACACGAATTTGCACATTTGGCAGAGGTAAAACACCCAGCCGGGCCGGACAGCTACCTAGCCCTAGGGTGCAACAAATGTGCAACCCAATACCCATAAGGGTAGGGGTATGAAGCCAAGCCGAGTAGGGTGTTCTCCCAAAACCAAACGGCGCACAAAGAGGACTAACGAGAGAATGAGACCTGGCGGGTCTCCCAAACACACACAAAGATGAAGGTGCTTTAGAGATTTTAAGATGATTTTCACTTAATTTTTATTTTTTTAATGGATTTTACCAATTTTTAACCATATGAGTGATTTTACAAGTGAAGCTGTTGCAAACGAACTCGAAATGAGTTGAAACTTCTCCACCAACAAGATATGATGAGATGTAATTTACTGGAAGATTTTTACAGATTTTTACATTAAACTCATATTTAATATGGATTTAAAAATTAATTAACCAGATTGCAAAAATAACACATAAACTACTAGAAATAGATATCTAAATTCCATGAAATTTCTACAGTAGTAAGAGATAAGTGAAAATAGCATGCTGTGAGATTTCCATGAATTTAGAAAACTATTTACTATCAGTTTCGGATTTTTCAAATTTCAAACCAGATTATGAATTAACACTACAGCTCATATGAAACAAGATCCAAATCACTTGAAAATTTTACAGAAGCAAGAAGTATAGAATTTAAGACTACTGTAAAACTTTGGAGAATTTTATCTGTGATTTGACGTCAGTAACAATTCTCCCAAAATCTGATAATTTTCAAAGAATGCGTAAAATAATATACCAAACAAAATCCAAAAATTCTCACAAATTCATGGTAGAATGTATCATTATCATATTATTTTCCCACGAAATTTCATTATTTTTGGAATCTGTTTAGTATATCGTTTAGTTTTCTTTGTTAAAAATCATGCAAAAATCCGAAAATATACCAAATAATTCTAAAAAAAATTCCGAGAACGGTGTACCTACCTGTGATCGAAATCCTCGCCGAATCCGAGAGCCGAAAAACTCGAAAATTCCGCCTCCGTGCGATCGCTTCCGCTTTCTTTCTCTTTTTGCTTCTTTTTTGTTTCTTTTTCTTCTTTTCTTGTTTCTTTTCTTTTTTTTTCTTTTCAACCCCTCATAGCAACTTTGTTAGAACACATGATAGAAGAGAAATGAGTTCTCCCTCCTTCTTACTCACCCTCATTGAACCATTTATAGCAAAGGAATGGGAGGGTGGTGGCCACCATTGTGGACTTATTCCATGGTAGGTGGCCACCATTGTGGACATATTCCATGGTAGGTGGCCACCATTGTGGACATTGAATTTTGACATGTGTGTGGCCCCATGCATGTTTTTTAAAGTTCTTTTGAGTAGGTAAAAGATAACCCAAATGGGTCCCATATGTGACCAAATTCCCAATTGTGCATAAAATCATATGCCCCACTCCAAAGTATGATCGGAACCGTTCATTTGATGGGCGACAATGTGATTTAATTTGTGCTCCGCTAATCAATCCTATGGGCTGATCCAAGCCATCCAATAGATCAAAATGTGAATATGTTACCCCATTTTTAAATCACTCCCATTTGATGATCCGAACCGTCCATTTGATGGGCGACAATTGATGATCTTGACCGTTCAAATGGTGGGTCGCAATGTAAATTGGTTGTGCCCCCTTAAATCATTCCTCTATGACGATCCAGACCATCCAATTGATGGGTCCCCTACCTAAGTAGGTTGTGTCCTCCTAAATCATTTCAATGGGCTGATCCGAGTAACTCAACCTGATGATCGAAACAAAATTGGTTGTTAAAACGACTTCTCTGAGATCTTGACCGTTCTCTTGATGATCATCTTTAGGTGTTGGATCGAAGTAGGTTCAAAACTCATTTTTCACTAAAACAATGTGCGGGCCACCCTGTTTGATCCAAATCTAAACAAATACTCAAGACGGGCCCATCAATCGGATCCAAATTCTCTCTTGTTCGGATTCTTGGGAATAATCTCTCTCAACATTTAACGGAAAAGTGCGAAACATGGCGGAAATGATTGAACGGGATTTCGCCCAAGCATAGCGAACTTGGGTCCGGTCAAAATGGGGTGTCTACAGATGCCCCTCTTTGGCAAAGCGTGTGTAACACACGAATGGCAAAGCTGAACAGACGACACATTTTGGCCGGCCCGAAAACAAAGTAAAACAAGTTTTTTTTTTTTTTTTTTAAAATGATGTTCATCAGGGTAAAACAACAAAATAGCACTACGAGACTGAAAGACTAGAAGCAAAAGGGAGATGACCTCTCACCGACCCTTAACTCGGCAATCACGACATCTCAATGAGATGGCCTCTCTCTAATACTCACAACTCAACTATTTAAATCAATACGCAAAGACTCTATTAAAGCAAACACAAACATACTCTGTTAAAATAAAGCTTTTAAGAAAACGAACCCAATGAAATTACCTCAAAGAAAGCAGACCACTATCGATGCAGACGTAAATCAACCCTTCAAAGAATATCAAATCAAATTACTCAAAGAGTATGTAACACTCATAGAGTCTCAAATCAAACACTCAGAGAGCTTCAAACACATAGAAATCTTTATACTCAAAGAGCCTCAACCACCCGAAGAGTCTGTAACACTCAAAGGGTCTCAACTACTCAAAGAGTCTCAAACACATGCAAAAACCTTTATACTCGAAAGAGTCTCAACTACATAGAGAAACCTTTATACTCAAAGGGCCTCAACTACCCGAAGAGTCTGTAACACTCAAAGGGTCTCAACTACTCAAAGAGTCTCAAACACATCAAAGAAACTATTTATACTCAAAGAGTCTCAACTACCCGAAGAGTCTGTAACACTCAAAGGGTCTCAACTACTCAAAGAGTCTCAAACCAACACAAAACATTTATACTCAAGGAGTCTCAACTACCCGAAGAGTCTATAACACTCAAAGGGTCTCAACTACTCAAAGAGTCTCAAATCAACACAAAAACATTTATACTCAAAGAGTCTCAACTACCCGAAGAGTCTGTAACACTCAAAGGGTCTCAACTACTCAAAGAGTCTCAAATACACACAAAAAACCTTTATACTCAAAAAGTCTCAACTACCCGAAGAGTCTGTAACACTCAAAGGGTCTTAACTACTCAAAGAGTCTTAAACCGACACGAAAATATTTATACTCAAAGAGTCTCAACTACCCGAAGAGTCTGTAACACTCAAAGGGTCTCAACTACTCAAAGAGTCTCAAACCAACACAAAAACATTTATACTCAAAGAGTCTCAACTACCCGAAGAGTCTGTAACACTCAAAGGGTCTCAACTACTCAAAGAGTCTTAAATACACCAAAAAAACATTTATACTCAAAGAGTCTCAACTTCCCGAAGAGTCTGTAACACTCAAAGGGTCTCAACTACTCAAAGAGTCTCAAATTACAACATAAAAACATTTATACTCAAAGAGTCTCAACTACCCGAAGAGTCTGTAACACTCAAAGGGTCTCAACTACTCAAAGAGTCTCAAATTAACACAAAAACGTTTATACTCAAAGAGTCTCAACTACCCGAAGAGTCTGTAACACTCAAAGGGTCTCAACTACTCAAAGAGTCTCAAAACAAATCAAAACATTTATACTCAGAGAGTCTCAATTACCCGAAGAGTCTGTAACACTCAAAGGGCCTTAACTACTCAAAGAGTCTCAAATCAACACAAAATTTTTATCGATCTTATATCGAGTTCATTGATAGCATAGCTATCTCCTGCTGAGAATAAATTGGAGTGCATGATCTTTGCTGAAAGCAAAACTCAAGTAGATTGATGAGATTTTTAGGTGCTGACTCTCTTTAACAGATGAAAAGCATTCTAATGAGGTTTGAAGGATGCAGGAGTAGATTATATACCCCGCTGGGAATTGAAGTTTATGAAACTTTGACTCCAAAAGAAACAACTTGATCAAGGGAATTCAACTCAAAGAGTATGTTCAAGCTTCTCTGGTTTCTATTTGCTAAGAATAGATATCCCAGTTATCATTGTGTAATATCTTTTATGACGCAAGTCATAAAAGATGCCCCTAGTATGATGTGCTTCCATGACAAGGTTTTAAGAAAGCAGAACCAAGGTAAGTAGGAAAAATTTGAGTTTGCATGGGTTCTTTCTTTGGTATAATGGTAAGACCACCTTCACAAAGGCTGAACGTAAGAGTTCTTCATTTTGCTCAGTGCTTGAGGCTTTGATGTTTCAGGCAGGTCTGAATAACAAATCTCTTGCCCTTCTTTGATTCTTAAACCAGGATCTACTCTAGATTTTTCTTTACATTTCGGAAGGTGTACACCCATTCTCTCCAGTGCCAAACACTTTTGATTCTAAAAGAAAACAATGAGAAACAAGGAACAAACTCCTGAGGACTCTTTCAAAGAAGACTTACAATATTCATGGGACTTGACTAAATTTTGATTCACTCTTAAATCAAATGTGTTATTTTTAAATGGTAAGGTCAGCCACTCTTAGAGTAGTCTCAAAAACCATGCCAAAAGGCTCTAGTTTCCTCCATCAGGACATCCGTCATGGTTATACCCCTTCGGATTGCTCGGTTTTAATGCCCCTAGTTTAAAAAGGTGTCAAAGTAAGCCTTGCTGACACTATTCGGATTCCAGGATCCTGCCCTATAGAGGTTGCTTCTCAGTCTCATTGATTTGTCTTTTCGGAAGAAGTCAAAATTAATGTCTTCCAAGTTTTCAGTCTAAAAGACCACTTATCTCAACTTTTGCTTTCCAAGCTTTCAGTCTAAAAGACTACTTATCTCAATTTTTGCTTGTACTCAAACTTAGGAATTCTACGTAACTGAGGAACTCCTTCTGCTTCTATTCAACTCAACTTTTCATGGGAAGTATTTGCCTCTGACTAGATTGTCTCTTCAAGTTTTCAATCCAGCATACCACTACCCTTACCTTCTGATAAGTCAATCATTTTGCTTGTTGACTTAGCAAGAAAAACGACTTTCACCTTTCTCTAGGCCGCCCTTTCGGGTTTTCAACCTAGCGGGTCTTCAGACTCTCATTCTTTTCTTTCTGTTTTTCTTTTCATTCGCCTCGAACCTTTACTTGTTTCACCAGAAGGACTTTCTAGGTGGGCTTGGGTTCAAAAGGGTTGAATACCTAAGTTTCTAAGGATTTAGACCGAATCTGGTCTAGCCAGACTACCTACGTACCCCAAAAATGGAGGATCAGGTCCGCGTAGTTCGCTTAAGGATTTTTCAAAGAATGGTTTAGCATTTAGCTTCAAAATTTTGAAAAGGGATTTTATCCCAAGGTTTGACCGAACTTGAATTAATCAAGTTGCCTACGTACCCCTGAAGAAATGAGGATCAGGTCCGACGTAGTTCGGGTGCATAAATGCCCCGGATTTATAATGTGTTTGAAAAGAAACATTGGCTTTAAATTGTTGGCCCAAAGGGTTCTCAAAAGGATTTTAAAACGTTAGGATTTTGGCTATTAAGGCTCAAACGTCCAATGATGGCCTCCTGATGTATTTGATGTATAAGCTCTTGAATGCTGAGGTTCAATGACTTTGAAAATTTTCGAGGAGTCTGATGGCATGTCAGGCAAAACTTCAACCACTATGCTCCACTCCCATCTTGCCTTGAAATCATAATGAAAATACACAGCCCAATTTTTCTTTTAGGGCTCAGATCTATGACTTCATTTCGAGAAAGTCTTCTCTCACTTCTTCATCAGCTCCACAGGATATCTGATGCTCAATTCTTTAAAATTTTACTCTTCAACTGGATGTCTAAAGCAGATGAAGTCTTGCTTTGCTCAACGACAGGGCATTCCCCTGGTTTATCCTTATAGGATCAAGCAAGACTACCTCAAACCCCTCTAAACAGGTTTATCAATTCTTTGTGCTCCTTAGGAGATAAAGTTTTTTCAATCCATTTCTCCCGAGTTTCGAATTTCGATACCACTATCAATGGCTTCGATTTCTTCTTTAAGTGGCTATGCTCGACGCTCTTCCTCTCGTTCGACCATCTTCCAGATCTCGAGGTGAATTTCGTCTGCATTCTCATCTGAGAAGGGGGTCTTTAGTTGTTTAAACATTAGATCTAAGAGTGAATCATAGAGTATCAAAGATACGAAATCAACCATTTTATTGAATTGAAGACTGTAAGTACATTGATGATTTTTGACACGCCTCGATGGGCTCTTCACCAGTTCTATAAAACAGAACACTGACTCTATATAAGAAAGACTGACAGATATGTCACCTTTTTCTTCTTCTTTTTTAACATCTACATAACTGAACTTTTTCAACTTAGAGAGAAGAAAGTTGATGTACACTCAATGAAAGACAAATCTAAAGACACAGGACGCTTCTTCAAAGGTAGTGAACCGGCACTGAAAGTTTATAGGTGATACACCTTTCTTCATGATAATGATAATTACAAAGTTCGATCCCGAAGTAGGAATCCCAGAAAAGGCAACTCCACAAGGTCTAGGTTAAATGGGGCAACAAAAGGCTTATGCTGACAATGTGGGTAAAGCAATAGACTGATGTATCGAATGAATTCAGAAATGGTCAGTCTTTTGGAAGAGGGGCTTTTTGTTGAACACAGACTTTTGACTTAGAAGCAATCACACTATCTCAATAGTCATGGGATAAAAATTCTAAACAAATAGAGAAAAGAGTAATCTTGAAATACATCAACGGGTATGTTAATTTGGAAAGAATCCTCAATCTATTCCTTAAGGTGTTCTTTGGATATAACCGTTCTTCTTTTGGGAATGAAAGAGTCAGGAACGATAAACATCCCTAATCAAAATAAGTTTCGATCTCAGCAACGATCATGCACTCAAAGAATACAGGTAAGATCAAACTTCTCCATCAATGATTTCGATATGATCCAAGGGTAAAAGATATATGATAGGTAAACATTGATCAATGAAAAATCAATGGCTCAGATAATAGACCATGGCCATAAGAATGACAAAAGTAGAGTCCAGGGCCAGATCTAAAATCTGAATGATGGATATCAACAACTGTAGACCAATATGATTAGATCAAGATGAGATGAGATAGCATAAGATTGCTTTCAACGGATGGATCATGAATGACTAATCCTATGAGATCTTTGGAAATGAATGGGATTTACATCCTAACCCCAAAGGAAAAGTTTTTTTAATCTTCGCACATTTTATCAGTGTTACCTGAAGGCATCAATCCTAACCCTAATCTAGCGGAGTGGAGAGAGGATCTCGACTCATGACTTTGTTTGTGTACCTAGGACCGATCGTAGCCATTGGAAGATGGACTACGGCTTAATCTAGACACAAATGGGTTGGATATCCTAAACTAGGCTCACACACGTGATGCACATGTGTTCGTATACTACATGCATGTGTGGGTTAATCTAGGGGTAAGGCCAAGAGTTCCCTTAGCGCGAATCCATGTTCGATATACTGTACCAGTGTCCGGCGTATCAGTACGTGAACAAGAGATCCGTTTACGTACCATAAAGGTACTAGGCTAAGGGTGGAATGCTTCTCTAGCACAGAGGCACCAGGTGATGAAATCCCAGTCAACCATGCTAGATAACACTCCGGGTTCCTAAAATAGGACGTGTGTGCATGTGAGATGCAGGGGTTTAGATGAAAGTGATGTAAGTGTGTGCAATAAGTTCGCGCAATCTATGATGCCTTCAGGTTTTGTTAGATTAAGTTTGAGTAAATGTGATGAGAAAATAAAGCATACAAACTAATCTAACAAGCATAAAAGAGATAGAGTTTTCATGAGCCAGTTGAAATAGATTCAAATGAGTAATCCTTTGGAATTGTAATGAAGTTAGGTTATCCCCAGCAGAGTCGCCAGTCTGTGGGACCCGATCCCGCGAGAGGGGTGGTGGCGCGAGAGCCGCCACGCACTATCTCTTGGTCTCTCGTACCCACGCGATTGGCGTGTGCCTTTTATTATTAATTTTAATTCATCTTTTATGTGAACTTGGGATCACTAAGGCAATCCGAATTCCACACAAAAGAGACTGACAGAGTCGCCACCTAGATGTGGGATCTAGGACCCATAATTAACCAGAAATCTAGACTCGCTACCTGGTTACAAGAATGGAAGGTATGGGGATTTATCCACCACATGCACCATTCCTGCCCGATAATCGGTCTTCAATTCCAAAAGTTAACTCTTTTAAATTCATTTTTAATGGCTCATTCAACTCTCTGTTAATGTGCTATCTATGTGACATGCATCCTATGATCTAATTTCAATGTGAATCCTAAATGTGTATCTTGATTTCTTAATTGGTTTGGATTCAATCTAAGTGAAAGTTCTCCTAAAATTCTAATTTCATGGAAAATCCTAAGTGATTTGATTGTTTCAACAGTTTTAAAAGTGATTAGCCCGAGTCCTCAGATGATCTGGTATTCATCCAAAGAAGCCTACGTATCCCCGCCTCCACGAGAATCAAGGCAACGTAGTTCTTCGCGCCTATTCTAAGCTAGGATGCCTAAGACACCTAGACTTCTATCCTAGACTCGATCTAAAAGACCGAACCGGTTATTAAAGTTTCTTGTACGATTATTTAAATTTCAGTGAATTGTGGATTTTATGACACCCTATATGCCCTAACTAAATGCAGATTAGCCCTAAGCTAATGCAGGTGGTTCTTACAACCTATGTGTGACTAGGCTGTATTTCCTACGGAAAACCAAGGGTGGACTAGCGTATCCTACTCTAGTCATCACTCGGCGATATGGATCGCCGACTGACCGGACGGAGGCGCTCCTATAACTCTAGGACAGACCTCTAACTCTAAAACAAGCACACAGCAAACAATAAATCAAACAACCTATCAAAAGAAAAACCCTAACTCTAAAATTCTCTATCGAGGAGAAACTCCTAACTCTAGAGGAAGGTCTTTTGAAAACTATATTTTAAAGGTTTTTGAAGAAGGTTTAAAACGTTTATTTACAAAAAAGGTTTGGCTGGACTTGGGATGTAAATCCCAAGCTGCACTACGTACCTCGGAAGAGGATCAAGCCAACGTAGTTCGAAAATCGAACTCGCCTAATACGCTTCTAAAAGAAAACACTCAACACTTTAGATTTTTTTTAAGGTTTTTGATGTTTTCAAATGTTTTTTGAGTTTTAAATTTCTAATGTTTTTGGATTTTATAGCTTTTCCAATGCTCAGGACCTTAAAATATTTTTAATCTTAAAGGGAACACGCAAGTAATACCACAAACTAGGGCAAAGCCCTAAAGCAAAAGGGGAAACCCCGAATAAGCAACTAGCGTCTCAAAGAGACAAACCACAACAAGAAAGATAGCGTCCCAAGAAGAGAGAAAATGGTCCAAGATCCTAAGCAAGCAAAGCTCTAATAAGACTGAGTTAGCCTCTAATCAAAAGCGAAGTAATCAACAACTCTAAAGGAGAAACTCCGAACTAACAACATTAAAGAGGGGAACAAATGAGTCAGAGACTCTCTAATACTACAACTTAGAGGAGGAATGAGTCAAAGACTCCCAAATAACGCCAACAGAAGAACCAATGAGTCAAAGACTTCCTAGTAATACAACAAAAGAACGAATGAGTCAAAGACTCTCTAAAAGAAATGGAAACATGAGTCAAAGACTCCAATAACACCAACTAAAGGATAGATGAGTCAAAGACTCTCTAAAAGAAAAGGAAACACGAATTTGCACATTTGGCAGAGGTAAAACACCCAGCCGGGCCGGACAGCTACCTAGCCCTAGGGTGCAACAAATGTGCAACCCAATACCCATAAGGGTAGGGGTATGAAGCCAAGCCGAGTAGGGTGTTCTCCCAAAACCAAACGGCGCACAAAGAGGACTAACGAGAGAATGAGACCTGGCGGGTCTCCCAAACACACACAAAGATGAAGGTGCTTTAGAGATTTTAAGATGATTTTCACTTAATTTTTATTTTTTTAATGGATTTTACCAATTTTTAACCATATGAGTGATTTTACAAGTGAAGCTGTTGCAAACGAACTCGAAATGAGTTGAAACTTCTCCACCAACAAGATATGATGAGATGTAATTTACTGGAAGATTTTTACAGATTTTTACATTAAACTCATATTTAATATGGATTTAAAAATTAATTAACCAGATTGCAAAAATAACACATAAACTACTAGAAATAGATATCTAAATTCCATGAAATTTCTACAGTAGTAAGAGATAAGTGAAAATAGCATGCTGTGAGATTTCCATGAATTTAGAAAACTATTTACTATCAGTTTCGGATTTTTCAAATTTCAAACCAGATTATGAATTAACACTACAGCTCATATGAAACAAGATCCAAATCACTTGAAAATTTTACAGAAGCAAGAAGTATAGAATTTAAGACTACTGTAAAACTTTGGAGAATTTTATCTGTGATTTGACGTCAGTAACAATTCTCCCAAAATCTGATAATTTTCAAAGAATGCGTAAAATAATATACCAAACAAAATCCAAAAATTCTCACAAATTCATGGTAGAATGTATCATTATCATATTATTTTCCCACGAAATTTCATTATTTTTGGAATCTGTTTAGTATATCGTTTAGTTTTCTTTGTTAAAAATCATGCAAAAATCCGAAAATATACCAAATAATTCTAAAAAAAATTCCGAGAACGGTGTACCTACCTGTGATCGAAATCCTCGCCGAATCCGAGAGCCGAAAAACTCGAAAATTCCGCCTCCGTGCGATCGCTTCCGCTTTCTTTCTCTTTTTGCTTCTTTTTTGTTTCTTTTTCTTCTTTTCTTGTTTCTTTTCTTTTTTTTTCTTTTCAACCCCTCATAGCAACTTTGTTAGAACACATGATAGAAGAGAAATGAGTTCTCCCTCCTTCTTACTCACCCTCATTGAACCATTTATAGCAAAGGAATGGGAGGGTGGTGGCCACCATTGTGGACTTATTCCATGGTAGGTGGCCACCATTGTGGACATATTCCATGGTAGGTGGCCACCATTGTGGACATTGAATTTTGACATGTGTGTGGCCCCATGCATGTTTTTTAAAGTTCTTTTGAGTAGGTAAAAGATAACCCAAATGGGTCCCATATGTGACCAAATTCCCAATTGTGCATAAAATCATATGCCCCACTCCAAAGTATGATCGGAACCGTTCATTTGATGGGCGACAATGTGATTTAATTTGTGCTCCGCTAATCAATCCTATGGGCTGATCCAAGCCATCCAATAGATCAAAATGTGAATATGTTACCCCATTTTTAAATCACTCCCATTTGATGATCCGAACCGTCCATTTGATGGGCGACAATTGATGATCTTGACCGTTCAAATGGTGGGTCGCAATGTAAATTGGTTGTGCCCCCTTAAATCATTCCTCTATGACGATCCAGACCATCCAATTGATGGGTCCCCTACCTAAGTAGGTTGTGTCCTCCTAAATCATTTCAATGGGCTGATCCGAGTAACTCAACCTGATGATCGAAACAAAATTGGTTGTTAAAACGACTTCTCTGAGATCTTGACCGTTCTCTTGATGATCATCTTTAGGTGTTGGATCGAAGTAGGTTCAAAACTCATTTTTCACTAAAACAATGTGCGGGCCACCCTGTTTGATCCAAATCTAAACAAATACTCAAGACGGGCCCATCAATCGGATCCAAATTCTCTCTTGTTCGGATTCTTGGGAATAATCTCTCTCAACATTTAACGGAAAAGTGCGAAACATGGCGGAAATGATTGAACGGGATTTCGCCCAAGCATAGCGAACTTGGGTCCGGTCAAAATGGGGTGTCTACACATGGTTAGTGGCGAAGCGATATAGTCAAAAGGCTGGAATTGACTATGAGGAAATCCTCTCACCAGTAACCATGCTAAAGTCTATTAGGTTTCTTGAATGGAAACATTCAAGAGGATATATATATATATATATATATATATATATATATATATATATATGATCCAACCAGAAGGTTTTGAAGCTGCCGGAGAAGTAACTCAGAAAGTGTGCAAGTTGCAAAGATTCATTTATGGATTAAAGCAAGCATCTCGCAGTTGGAATCTTCGTTTAGATCAAGCAGTCAAAGAGCTTGGCTATACCCAAAACATTGATGAGGCTTGTGTTTACAAAAAGGTTAGTGGGAGTACTGTGACATTTCTTGTTTTGTATGTAGATGACATTCTACTCATTAGGAATGTTGCTGGAATGTTGTCTAATACAAAATTATGGCTATCTAGTACCTTTGCTATGAAGGATATAGGGCAAAATTATGGCTACCTTTACAAAATTATGGCTATCTAAACAAAATTATGTCTAATACAAGAATATAGGGCAAAGCGTCCTATATTCTTGGCCTTAAATTGTTTAGAGACCGTAGGAATAGGACACTTGGACTATCACAGGAAGCTTACATAGATAAGATATTGGCCAAGTATCATATGACAGATTTCAAGAAAGGGTTAATACCTTTTAGGCATGGAATCAAGCTCTCTAAGAAGATGTCTCCTAAGACATCTGAAGAGAAGGAAGAAATGAATAGGATTCCCTATGCTTCGGCAGTACGAAGCTTGATGTATGCCATGTTGTGTACAAGGCCAGATATTTGTTTATCTGTAAGTGTGGTTAGTAAATATCAATCAAACCCAGGTCAAGAGCATTGGGTAGCGGTTAAGCATATCTTTAAGTACCTTAGAAGAACTAAACATTGCTGTTTAGTATATCGAGGAGACGAATTAGTCATTTCTGGATATACCAATGAGGATTCTTAAGTCAGATGTCGACGACAGCAAATCCTCATCAGGTTTTGTCTTCACCTTAGCAAATAGAGCAGTTTCATTGAGTAGTTGTGTAAGCCCAAGGGTCTACTCTCCTATCTTGTTTTGATGATTCTAAACATAATTGATTGTGTTATTGAATACTAATTAATTTACCTTGAAGTGTTGTGTTTAAGATAGGATTGATCATTGAAGAAACCAACACACTACATGGTCATGCTTGAAGACGTACCAACACAAGAGTCAAAGGAGCTAAGTGGAGCTCACATCATCTCTCAAGCAAGCATACAAAAGATGGATGATCAATTGAAGACCAAGACTAAAGAGAAGTTGAAGGTTACATAGGTATCATTGTACATCCTTTCTCTTTAGATTTCCAAGACAAGGCAAAGTGTTTTTTAAAAGAGTTTTTCAAACACACTTAAGAACTTAAAATGGATTAGTGAATGGTTATGTGGTGGACCAACATGTTGGGACCCTCATAAACATTCCAAAATTATCATAGGAGTTGAGTTCCAAAAGCCAAAAATCAAACAAGCAAAAAAAACACAAAATCTGCTGATTTTTAGGCTTCTCGGAGCTCCGAGATTTTTCTCGGAGCTCCGAGAGTTCCCTCGGAACTCCGAGAAATGGTCCAGTAGCTTCTGGCCATTTTCTCGGAACTCCGAGAAATGGTCCAGTAGAATATTTTCTTCTTCTGGCCGTTCTCTTGGAACTCCGAGAATATTTCTCGGAGCTCCGAGAATGGTTCTCGGAACTCCGAGAAGCTCGCGACAGACCAAAAAAGAGCCGTTGGGATTTGAATTAATTTGTGATTTTTGTTATCTACACCCCCAAACGGTCATATTTTGTAAGGAAGCTATATATACAACATCAAGAGGATTATTTCCTCTCTCTTGAATATTTGAAAAACCTCCTTAAGCATTCAAGAATACTTGCAACCCATTTGAGCTTAAGATTTTGTTTTTCTTCCCAAACTTGCCTTGCAACTTGCAAATCTATTGAGTTGGAATTTAGGGCTTTCACTTGCAACCATTATTCAAGAGCAATCAAGGGACTACAAAGTGCATCAAGCTTTCAAGAGAAGCCAAGCTATTTAACTTCCATTTCTTGTAAAGGTGGCTAGGGCATCCTATCTTAATACCCTAGGGAGCATCGCTTAGAACTCGGCGAAGAAGGAGAGTCGGTGTAAAGGTGTAAGGGCATCCTTATTTAATATCCCTTGAAAGTGTAATCGCCTCGGAGCCGGGCATCGTGGAGGTCTCCAATAGTGGAAAACCTTAAGGACAATCTTAAGAAGAGTGGAGTAGGGCTTTGCCCGAACCACTATATATCGGTGTGTTCTTTTCTTTTCTTACATCTTCATTCTTGTTTTTGGTTTGGTATTTCTTTTATTTTTAATCTTACTTGCACTAACCAAAAATCTAATCTAAAGAAGAAAATTCAAACTAGGTTCACTACTTAAATTTTCAAAAGGGATAATTTAGTGTTTAAACTCAATTCACCTCCCCTCTTGTTTATTTCAATTGGTATCAGAGCCTCGTCTCTAATTTTTAAAACCCTAACCGGTCTAGAGTAAAGATTCTAAAAACCGTAAACCATCCTCAACACCATGAAGGTTACTCAAACACTAGGCCACCCTACTTTGATGGAACAAACTATGGATTTTGGAAAACCAAATTGAATACCAAATGTGGAGAGCAATTAATAATGAATATATATTACCCACTAGAAATCTAAATGATTGGACCGAAGCCGAACAACAAGCCTCAAACTACAACGCCAAAGCCATGAATTCCCTAATTTGTGCTTTGTCTCCCGGAGAATTCAATAGAGTGTCAAATTTGAATTCGGCTAAGAAAATTTGGGACACTTTAGAAGTCACCCATGAGGGAACCAACCAAGTCAAAGAATCTAAAATGAATCACTTATTTAGGCAATATGAACTCTTTCAAATGACACCCGATGAAACTATTGCCGACATGTACACTAGATTCACAAACCTTGTAAATGGATTAAGGGGACTTGAAAAGCAATTTTCAAATAGAGATTTAGTGACCAAAATCCTTAGATCCATACCTTTATCATGGGAATCCAAAACCTCCGCAATCACCGAAGCCAAGGACATGAATACATTGAACCTAGATGAACTAATAGGGTCCTTGATAACTCATGAAATGATTTTCAAAATAAAAGCACCCGAAATTAAAACTAAAATTGAAAAAGGAAAAGGAGTTGCTTTTGCTTGTAATGTAGGTGACAATGAAGATGCAAAGGAAGACATGGAAGATGAAGTTGCCCTCCAAACAAGAAGGATCAAATTCTTGCAAAGGAACATGGGAGGCATGAAAAATAGAAGGACCAATCTTCCATTCAAGAAGAAAGAAGAGCTCGGTGATGGATCGTCTCAACCCCGATGCTATGGATGCAAGAAGCTTGGACACATTCGCCCGAATTGTCCACTCAACAATGAGCCTTCTTCAAACAACCGTTTCAAGAGAAGAGAAGGCAAGAAAGGAATGACCGCCACATGGGATGAGGAAATTGAAAGTGAAGGCGAACAAAACGATGGAGAAGATTGCTTGATTGCAAGAAACATTTGCTTCATGTCCTCAACAAACGACAATCAAGAGATATGCCTTAAAAGCCATAACAAGAAGAACACATGGTACCTTGATAGTGGATGCTCTAGACATATGACCGGAGACCTCACTCAATTTGCATCCCTATCACTCAAGGATGGTGGAGATGTTACCTTTGGAGATGACAAGAAAGGAAAAGTCAAAGGAGAAGGCACCATAGGTAACTCTACCTCTCCCATACATGATGTGCTTTATGTTGATGGCTTATCCCATAATCTTATTAGCATTAGTCAATTATGTGATAATGGTTTTGAAGTAGTCTTCAACCCCGACAAATGCATTGTTAAAAATTAGATAGATGGAAAAGTGAAATTCATAGGTTCTAGAGATAATAACATTTACACCATTGGACTAGATGATCTTAGACTCCAAAATGTGACTTGTCTTAATGCCATTAGTGAAGATTCTTGGTTGTGACATAGGAGGTTGGGTCATGCCGGAATGGATCTCATTTCGACGCTCTCCTCAAAAGAAATTATTAGATGATTGCCTAAGTTCAAATACACCAAAGATCACATTTGTAGAACTTGTCAATTAGGAAAACAATTAAAAAGCTCATTTGCCCCTAAAAATATGATTTCAACCACCTACCCCTTGCAACTACTTCATGTGGACCTTTTTGGACCATGAAGACAAATAGCTTAGGTGGAAAGAGGTACGTGTTTGTCATCGTGGATGACTACTCACGATTTACATGGGTCATATTTTTAGCACATAAAAATGAAACCTATGAAAATTTCCTTAAATTGTGTAATCAAATACAAAATAAAAAGGTATTGCCATATCTTACATTAGAAGTGACCATGGAACGGAATTTGAAAATATACATTTTGACACTTACTGTAATGAACATAGCATCAAACACAATTTTTCGGCACCTAGGACACCTCAACAAAATGGGATTGTAGAAAGAAAGAACCGAACCCTCCAAGAAATGGCTAGAACTATGTTGCATGAAAATGATCTCCCTAGATACATTTGGGTAGAGGCAGTTAGCACCGCTTGCTATATCATAAATAGGGTATATATAAGGCCAATTTCTAAGAAAACACCTTATGAGCTTTGGAAAAACTTGAAACCAAATATAAGCTATTTTAGAGTGTTTGGTTGTAAATGCTTCATCTTGAACATTAAAGATAATTTACACAAATTTGATAAGAAGTCGGATGATGGCATATTCTTAGGGTATTCTTCACATAGCAAGGCATATAGAGTATTTAATAGAAGAACTCTAGTTGTAGAAGAATCCATGCATGTGACATTTGATGAGAGAGAGCCAACACCTCAAGAAATGCCACATGATGAGAATGAACCTATTGAACATCTATTACCTAAGACAAATGTTCCTTCCCATGCATCTACAAGTAATACATTGCCTAGTGAGGAAGTAGAAAATGTAGATAATGACTCATTGCCCAGGGATAGGAGAATATTGGTAGATCATCCTGAATCCCAAATCTCAGGTGATGCCACATCGCCGGTAAGAACTAGATCATACTATCGTAGTGTGAGCAATAACTTGGCGTTCCTATCCGAATTAGAGCCTAAGTTCATCAAGGAAGCCGAAAAGGATGAATATTGGTTGATGGCTATGCAAGAAGAGTTAAGTCAATTCGAAAGGAACAAGGTGTGGAGGCTAGTGCCTAGACCTAGTGATCATCCAGTCACTGGCACGAGATGGGTGTATAGAAACAAATTGGATGAAAATGGAATTATCACTAGAAATAAAGCTAGGCTTGTAGCCCAAGGGTACAATCAGGAGGAGGGAATAGACTATGATGAGACATTTGCTCCTGTTGCCCGTATGGAAGCCATTAGGATACTCTTGGCATATGCATCTCACAAAGGATTTAAACTCTATCAAATGGATGTCAAAAGTGCATTCCTAAATGGCTATATCCAAGAGGAAGTGTATGTTGAGCAACCTCCAGGTTTTGAGGACTACAGACATCCAAATCATGTCTTCAGGCTTGATAAAGCTTTATATGGATTAAAGCAAGCTCCTAGAGCTTGGTATGAGAGGCTTTGCACTTTCCTGGTGGAAAAAGGATTTGAGATGGGAAAGGTGGATAAAACTTTATTTATCAAAAGAGAAAATCAAGATATCCTCCTTGTACAAATCTATGTAGATGACACCATCTGTGGCTCAACTAATCAAAAAATGTGTGATGAATTTGCAACTCTAATGAAAAATGAATTTGAAATGAGCATGATGGGTGAGTTAACCTACTTCTTAGGACTCCAAATTAAACAATACCAAAATGGGATATTTATAAATCAAGAAAAATATACAAAAGAGTTACTAAAGAAGTATGGTATGGATAGCAGTAAGACATCAAGAATTCCCATGAGTACAACTGCTAAGCTAGAAAATGATGAATTTGGCAAATCTATAGATCAAAAGATGTATAGGGGTATGATAGGTAGCTTACTCTATTTGACAGCCAGCAGACCAGACATTATGTTTACTGTCTGTCTCTGTGCTCGATTTCAATTGGATCCAAAAGAGTCTCACCTATCGGCAGTCAAGAAGATCTTCAAGTACTTAAGAGGAACCCAAAGTCTGGGACTATGGTATGAAAGATCATCTGCCTTCACTCTCATTGGATATTCAGATGCAGACTTTGCTGGATGTAGAGTGGATAGGAAAAGCACTAGTGGGACTTGTCAATTCTTGGAAAAATCACTTGTTTCATGGTTTAGCAAGAAATAAAATTCAGTAGCTCTGTCCACAACAGAAGCAGAATATGTGGCAGCTGGAGCTTGCTGTGCACAAGTCCTATGGATGAAAAGCACATTGATGGACTATGCAATTAAAATGAAAAAAATTCTCATCCAATGTGACAATACTAATGCTATAAGTTTGACAAAGAACCCTATACAACACTCTAGAACAAAACATATTGAGATTATGCACCACTTCATTAGAGATCACTCACAAAAAGGGGATATTTGCTTAAAATATATCAACACTGAGGATCAATTGGCGGATATCTTTACAAAACCCCTTAGTGATGATAGAATTTGCTATATCCGAAGTGCCTTAAACATTTGGAGTGCGGATCAAGTCAAAGAAATTGCCAAATAAATACTTTGTGCCTTTCACCAGCTTATCTATATAGTATTTATATATATCATCTTTGTTTGGTAGTATCTGCATGAATGAGATGTCAAATATTAATCTTAAAAATTACTCAATTGGTACTCTTAGCCTTCGTAGTTCTCTAAGATGGAGAGGTGCCTTCACTTTAATTAAAAATACCTAACAATTTGACATTTGTCAACATCTCGATCATGAAAAGGTATATGTGCATTACTTGGCTAAATTTTTTTTATACCATAAGCATTGATTTAGGGGGAGTACCTAACTCAATCTTCATTTACTCCTCAATTGCTTTACATTTTAGTTCACCCTTTCTGTCGATGACAAAATGGGGAGAAGTTTGAAATTGATTATCTATTCAATTGACTATATGCACCATATGCTTTTAATTATTATAATTTATCTGTGTGCATATATTGAGGGGGAGTTCCAGCAATCACTTGCCTACTATGTCACTCCACACACACTTCATAATCAATTTTGTTTGTCATCATAAAAAAGGGGGAGATTATAAGCCCAAGGGTCTACTATCCTATCTTGTTTTGATGATTCTAAACATAATTGATTGTGTTATTGAATACTAATCAATTTACCTTGAAGTGTTGTGTTTAAGATAGGATTGATCATTGAAGAAACCAACACACTACACGGTCATGCTTGAAGACGTACCAACACAAGAGTCAAAGGAGCTAAGTGGAGCTCACATCATCTCTCAAGCAAGCATACAAAAGATGGAAGATCAATTGAAGACCAAGACTAAAGAGAAGTTGAAGGTTACATAGGTATCATTGTACATCATTTCTCTTTAGATCTCCAAGACAAGGCAAAGTATTTTTTAAAAGAATTTTTCAAACACACTTAAGAAATTAAAATGGATTAGTGAATGGTTATGTGGTGGACCAACATGTTGGGACCCTCATAAACATTCCAAAATTATCATAAGAGTTGACTTTCAAAAGCCAAAAATCAAACAAGTAATAAAAACACAATCTGCTGATTTTTAGGCTTCTCGGAACTCCAAGATTTTTCTCGGAACTCCGAGCTCGGAACTCTGAGAGTTTCCTCGAAACTCCGAGAAATGGTCCAGTAGCTTCTGGCCATTTTCTCGGAGTTCCGAGAAAATGGTCCAGTAGAATATTTTCTTCTTCTGGCCGTTCTCTCGGAACTCCGAGAAGCTCGCGACAGACCAAAAAAGAGCCGTTGGGATTTGAATTAATTTGTGATTTTTTTTATCTACACCCCCAAACGGTCATATTTTGTAAGGAGCTATATATACAACATCAAGAGGATTATTTTCTCTCTCTTGAACATTTGAAAAACCTCCTTAAGCATTCAAGAATACTTGCAACCCATTTGAGCTTAAGATTTTATTTTTCTTCCCAAACTTGCCTTGCAACTTGCAAATCTATTGAGTTGGGATTTAAGGCTTTCACTTGCAACCATTATTCAAGAGCAATCAAGGGACTACAAAGTGCATTAATCTTTCAAGAGAAGCCAAGCTATTCAACTTCCATTTCTTGTAAAGGTGGCTATGGCATCCTATCTTAATACCCTAGGGAGCATCGCTTAGAACTCGGCGAAGAAGGAGAGTCGGTGTAAAGGTGTAAGGGCATCCTTATTTAATATCCCTTCGAAGTGTAATCGCCTCAGAGCCGGGCATCGTGGAGGTCTCCAATAGTGGAAAACCTTAAGGACGATCTTAAGAAGAGTGGAGTAGGGCTTTGCCCGAACCACTATATATCGGTGTGTTCTTTTCTTTTCTTACATCTTCATTCTTGTTTTTGGTTTGGTATTTCTTTTATTTTTAATCTTACTTGCACTAACAAAAAATCTAATCTAAAGAAGAAAATTCAAACTAGGTTCACTACTTAAATTTTCAAAAGGGATAATTTAGTGTTTAAACTCAATTCACCCCCCCTCTTGTTTATTTCAAGTTGCATGCAAGACACCACGGCGGACTCCACGACTGAGGCGAAATACATCACTGCGAGTGATGCGGCGAAGGAGGCGGTATGGCTATGGAAGTTTATAGACGAACTTGGAGTAGTGCCCTCTGTTGAGAGACCTATTACACTCTATTGTGATAACAGTGGGGCCATCTCTCAAGCAAAGGAACCAAGGTCTCATCAGAAGTCAAAGTACATCCTTCGCAAATATCATGTAATACAAGAGATTATCGACGGAGGGGATGTGGCCATTCCTAAAGTAGCTTCAGTGGATAACGTGGCAAATCCTTTGACCAAGTCCCTTAGTCAAAAGGTATTTGAAAAGCATCTAGAGGGAATGGGTCTAAGAAACATGCATGACTGGCTATGAGGGCAAGTGGGAGATTTTTAGAGTATAGGCCCTGAAAAGCCAATAGAATGACAAATATTAATTAATAAAGGTTTATTTCATGACATGAATGGGTAATTATAATAATGAATGTGTGTGATGTGCTTGTTTATTAACCATGTTCGTCCGTAGGTAGCGTAGTAGAAATGCCATGCTCAAAGGATTCACAGATCCAAGGGAGCAAAGAGATATAGCATCTCGGTTCTATGCAAGCCTTAATTGTTCCTCGTTGGTAAAGAGATTGGACATCTCTTTCTATATACAACTAGCACCAGTCTTGCCTACATGCACGTGTCGGGAGGTGACTTATCTCGGTCATTTGGGTAGTGGACCCTAAGCAAGAAGAGTGGGTCCAACGATTGGATCGCGCAACCGAACCGGATCAAATAAAGTACAACTTGTGGACAAGAAAGTATAAAGTTGTTCTTCCAGACATGACCCTTCATATGTCCTTAGACCTGAGGGATCTTATTGGTCTGTCGGCCCGTTCTAGGGTCTTAGTCTATCTTATAGTAATTCTATTTTAGAGTCACATTCGGATAGAGCTATATCCTAGAGCAAACCCTCGAGATCAATAGTGATACTCAACAAGGGATTCTTTGTCCTAAAATTTAGGGATTGACATTTCCAATTTTGTCAGAGCAGTAGGCTTATTAAATAGCCTGGCCGGGCGATTTTGATAAAATGTTTATCGGAAATTTTTTTGAAACATTGAATTATTTTCAAAGGATTTTACAAATGCATTTGGAGGCCGAACACCGCTTGACCAAAATGGTATACCAAGAGTGGGCCAAGGGGGTAAATGGTGTCCACCTCTCGTATGACTCAACTCAGTAGATGTAGTTACGAAGAAAGGACTTGCACATACATGATGTGATTAGGGGTAAGATGATCTGACAGTCATCTTCTGGGTTACTTCTCGATGGAGGCCACTGACCTAATGCGATTGTAGTTTAACTACAGAGCGATATCGCAGTGGAGCCCAGCATAGGGTTTAGCAGGATCGATCGTTAGATCCCTGCGACGATCCCACTCATAACTTGAATGACCCTATAACATCCAAACGGATCAAGGTTCCGCATTTTATGTATATGATCCGTTAGAGTAATGTGCATATTAATTAAGTACATATATATATATATATATATATATGTGTGTGTGTGTGTGTGTGTGTGTGTGTGTGTGTGTGTGTGTGTATACATGTGTTTGTTAAGTAAGTAGGGAATTTTCCAAAGACAAATTGGAGCAGAAATAACTCCCATTAGATGTGAGTTGTTAATTAATTAAATTGTTAATTAATTATTTAATTATTATACATTATTATGTATTATTAATTTAATTAATAATAAGTATAATAATGTCTAATCCATATGAGGATAGTTATTCCCAAACCGGTTTTGCAAAAGTTGCAGAATTGGAATGGAATTGGAAATTGGGATATGACTACACATTTGGATAAGGTTTGTGGGGCCCACAACACTCCCAAATCAGTTGGAGAGCTGGGGAAATGAGTCACAATTGCTCAAGGACTTTGAGTTGCACTCAAACTCTTTATTTGATAAGACTTGCTAAATTGTAGGATCTACAAAGCAAGCAATTTGTTCCCAACACCAACTTTTAAGAGATAAGGCCACAAGGGATGGAGAAAGGTATCAATAGATGTTATCCCATGTATCTTGAGTGTCCCCACATAGCTTTGGAGCTTTGGGAGAGTCCCATTCACTCGGAGAGTCTCAATTAAAGTTGGTTTCTCAATTGGATAGGAATTGGGAGAGAGAAACAAGGATTTATCAAACCAAAACTCTACTTTATATATAAGAGAGAGGCTTAAGGAAATTTGAAGTCAGGAATACTCCAAAATTCCTTCTCCCTTGCTTCACCCTTTGGAAAAATCATTTTCCATCTCTCTCTCTCTATCTCTCTTCCAATTGAAATAGTTTCAAAGAAAAAGGCTTCCAATCAATTTCTCTATTCTCTACAACAAAGGTACTTGTTAGATCAAACCTTAAAGAGGTGAATAAGAGTTATTCACATCCACAATAGTCCGAGCAAAGAAAAAGAATCCATCGGTTCAACTTACGGGGTTTGCGGCGTTTAGAACCATCGCAATTGTTCGACAAGTAGATCAAGCAGCGTGGTTCCTTTATTTCTTATTCAAAGAGATATTTATTTATGTTTGATTAACATAATTAACTAATCTAGACTCCAGGCTCTTGGGTAATTGCAAGATCAAAAGGAAAAATTTAAAGTTCTATGCGTTTTTTATTCCGCTGCGCATAGTGATCTTGCTGGAAGGGGATAACCTTCCTTCAACCATTACATGACTAGATCTTGGTTATGCAGTACACGTGCTAAACCAATTCATGGAAAAACCATGTATGCCACATTTGGACGCTGGACATCGATGTGCTAAGGTACATCAAGGCAATGCTGGGGCAAGGAATCCTTTTATCAGCCTCTAGTACGATTCAATTGATGGCATTTTGTGATGCAGACTAGGTACGTTGCAGAGATAGACATAGGTCAGTTACAAGATATTGCGTATTTATTGGTGATTCACCAATTTCTTGGAAGTCCAAGAAACAAACGACTATCTCACGCTCGTCAGCTGAGGTTGAGTATAGATCCATGGCAACGACATGTTGTGAGATCACATGGTTAAAGTATGTGTTAAACGATCTTGCTCCATTGTGATAACAAAGCAGCTTTACACATTGTCGTGAATCCAGCTTTTCATGAAAGAACAAAACATATAGAGCTTGACTGTCACCTCATTCGTGAAAAATTACAAGAGGGGCTTATTAGAACAACATATGTGTCAGCAACTCAGCAACCCGCGGATCATTTTACAAAAGGCACTCGGAGCAACACAATTTCGTCATTTAGTTGGCAAGTTGGGTGTACTTTATATACACCTTTCAACTTGTGGGGCAGTGTTAAAAATGACAACATTTAGCTGGCCATATAACCAGTCCAAAATAGAAGATATAATGAGCCAAATCATGGAACCCAAATCTTGGCTGATTAGATGCAATCTTGGCGGTAAATTGAATGTAATATTCTTGTGATTGTAATTACCAACTATTGGGTGTAAGATTCAATTTGTTTCTAACTTTATCCCTAAGGCTTGTGGACAATTGTGAAGTGTATAAATATGTATGTAAATCAATGGAACATATACTACTGTTCTCCCAGAATTACTTTGTGCACTTTTTCACACATGGCACATTATCATTGTTGGGCTCTCCCATCGGTCTTACTCATTGGTCATGATATCATTTTCCTAAAAATTTTAATGAAGAAAAGTAACCAGTGTTGTAAATGGTGTAAATGGCCATCTAATTTTGGTGGCCAGTAATGGATAACCACCTCATCCCTTCCCCTATAGTAAGGGGTATGAGGTGATGAAATGGATAACGAGAAATCCTCTTTCTCATTCTCTCTCTCTCTCTCTCTCTCTCTCTCTCTCTCTCTCTCTTACTCTCTCTTCTTACATACTCTCTCTCTCTCTTATATACTCTCTCTCACTTACTCTCTCCCTCTCTCCCTCGATTACTTTTAATTAAATTTATAACACGTTATCAGCACGAAGCTCTGACCAACTAATTTGTCATTCAGATGAATTTGCTCCAATCAACTCAAGTTCTCTCTGAACATATAAGTGCACACTTTGGATCAGTTCAATTTACAACGATAGAATTTTAAGGTAACTAATTTATTTACAGTGCTTTAATTTTTATTTTGTAGTCTCGTTCTTTCGTGCAGATTACCGCCTATGTAACAGGAACACAGAGTTATTTTTCATTTTGTATAATTTGTTAATCTTCGTTAAGTTTTATTTTGTGGGCTCATTCATTTGAGCGGATTACCGCCTTTGTAACGAGAACATAAATTTAATTCATTTCCAGTACTTAATGCTTATTCTGTGGGCTCGTTCATTTGAGCGGATTATCGCCTTTGTAACGAGAACACAAATTTAATTCATTTCCAGTACTTAATTTTTAGTATGTGGTCTCATTCCTTTGTGCGGATTACCGCCTACGTAATGGGAACACATATCTATTTTCACTTAGTATAATTTGTTAATGTGCTTTAATTTTTATTCTATGGTCTCATTTCATTTGTGTGGATTACCGCCTATGTAACGGGAACACAGTTCTATTTTTCATTTTGTGTAATCTCTTAATCTACTTTTATAAGGTCACACCTTTGTTTCGCCGATAACCGCATGTCATTTGGTGGGAATTTATTTATCGTATTATATATATAAACAATATAAACATATTATTTTCTATCATCATTTAGGGTAGTGGCTTAGTGGTAGGAAGCCGCTCAATCCAAATACGCTCAGTGTCTTGTGTTCGGGTCGTCCCAGCCCCATTATGTCAGATGATCTCATGTCCTAGGTAACTCGGGGGAACATGAGCAATGGCCGATGAGTCCCACCTATGAGGCTCCAATTTTGATTTGTGCTTTAATAATTTTTAAATGTTTATTTTTTTATATCAAGATATTAATGATTAATATTATGTTTTTGCTAGAATGTCTAATTATTCAAAATTGAAGCTTGTTGCTTTGGACATTACTGGCAACAATTATTTATCTTGGGTCGTTGATGCTGAATTCAATTTAGTAGCAGAGAAACTAGGTGAAACAATAAAAAAGGGGAATACAACAACTTATGATCAAAGAGCGAAGGGTCTGATATTCCTCCGTCGTCATCTCCAAGAAAGTCTAAAAATGAATATCTTACAGTAAAAGATCCACTTATTTTATGGGCGCATTTTAAAGAGAGATATGATCACCAAAAGTCTATCATTTTTCCAAATGCTAGAAATGAATGGATGAATATGAGATTTCAAGATTTCAAGAATATTGTTGATTATAATTCAACATTATTTAGACTAAGCTCCCGATTGGAGCTATGTAGTGAAAAATCTTCAGATGCATCAATGCTAGAGAAAACATACACCACATTTCATCCATCAAATATAGTAATACAACAACACTATCGGGGAATGAACTTTACAAAGTATTCCCAATTACTATCATGTCTTCTAGTTGCTGAGCAAAATAATGAAATTCTCTTGCAACAACATCGATCTCACCCTACTGGTTCCACCCCATTTCTAGAAGCGAACTCAATTTCATTTAGTGAACGTGGACGAGGGCGTGGAAGAGGTAGAGGTAGTCGAGGCCGAGGCCAAGGTCGTTGGCAAAGTCGAGGTCGAGGACGTGGATATTACAATAATTATCTTAGACCTCATAACGATTTTGGACATCAGAAGACAGAAGTACAAGCATTGAAGTGGCATAATCCTGATAACCAAATTGAGGATAAAGGCCAATAAAGTAAGCCGCAAAAGCATTCTGTAGATGCTTATCATAGATGTGGCATGAATGGACATTGGGAAAAGACATGTCGGACAACAAAGGATTTGGTGGATCTATACCAATTTTCCATAAAAGGCAAGGAGAAGATAGAAATAAACTTTGCTACTACCCAAGATAATGAAGAGAATGAAAAAAATGGGAATTATTTTGATGTTGGAGATTATCTTACAGATCCTAAAGAAAACAATAACCATCCAAATGCATATGATGATTTCGGATCTGTGTAATTTCTATTGTTATTATGTATAATTTATATTCCTACTTCCCTTATATTCAATTTGCAATAATACTCAATATGTGTTTTCAATGCATCTTATTGTAAGTTGATATTAATTTTTCAAGATTGAATCTCACAATTTTTTAAAAATATTTTTTTTTTTCAGATCATGAGTATAGTATATGCATGCATAGCTGATACTGCTACGACACATACAATTCTTCAAGATAAAAAATATTTCTCCCATTTAACATTAGTAAAAGCAAATGTCGATACAATATCTAGATCATTAAATCTGATTGAAGGCTCTGGGATAGCAAAATCGATTTTACCAATTGTACAAAATTTATTATAAAAGATGCTCTTTATTCCTCAAAATCCAAAAGAAATTTACTTAGTTTCAAAGATATACAACTTAATAGTTATCATATTGAGACCATAAGTGAACATGGTAAAGAATATCTTTGTATTATTTCAGTTGTATCATGCATGAAACATGTACTTGAAAAACTTGTCCTTTTTCTGGATTATATCATACAAGCATTAGAACAATTGAGTCGCATATATAGTTGTGAACCAGGAGTTCACCAATCCCACAACTTTTATGCTTTGGCATAAGCGACTTGGTCACCCAGGAGAAACAATGATGCACCGAATTATTAGTTATTCAAATGGGCATCCATTAAAGAATAAGAAGATTCTACAAGTTGTGATTATTCATGCACTGCATGTTCACTGGGGAAATTAGTTATGAAGCCATCTCAAATAAAAGCTATTGGTGAGTCTCTAGTATTTTTAAAGAGAATTCAAAGAGATATATGTGGCCCCATTCACCCACCATGTGGTCCATTTCGTTACTTTATGGTATTGATAGATGCATCAACTAGGTGGTCTCATGTTTGTCTTCTTTCTAGTCACAACGTAGCTTTTGCAAGACTTCTTGCTCAAATAATAAAATTACGAACTCAGTTTTCAGACTATTCAATCATGAAAATTCATCTTGATAATATTGGTGAATTTACATCAAAAGCATCTAATGAATATTTCATATCCATTGGTATAAAAGTTGAACACCCAGTTGCTCATGTGCATACTCAGAATGGTCTAGCTGAATCTTTGATTAAAACACTTCAATTGATTGCAAGACATTACTTTTGAAAACAAAATTATCAATTTCTGCTTGGGATCATGCAATATTACATGCGGCAGCTCTTATTCGCATTAGACCAACTACTTATCATAAATATTCACCATTGCAATTTGTAGTCGGTCAAGAACCAAATGTCTCTCATTTACGAGTTTTTGGTTGTGCTGTACATGTCCCAATTGCACCTCTACAAAGGACAAAAATGGGTCCACAACGTAGACTTGGAATTTATGTTGGTTTTGATTCTCCATCTATTATTAGATATCTTGAACCACTTACTGGAGATGTATTTACTGCAAGGTTTGCAGATTGTCATTTTCATGAAATGGTTTTTCCATCATTAGGGGGAGAAAATATTTTACCAAAAGTATATGAACGTCCTGAAATCTCATGGAATGAGTAAACTTTATTATTTGTTGATCCACATACTAGTCAATCTGAACTTGAAGTTCAAAGAATTATACAATTGCAAAATATTGCAAATAAAATACCAGACATTTATTGATGCAAAGAAAGTGGTAAAATCTTATATACCAGCAGCTAATATCCCAGCGAGGATTGAAATTCCAAGAGGTCAATCTGTGAGTAAAGCAACAGAAGAGTCTAAACCAAGCCTGAAGCGTGGTAGACCAATTGGTGCAAAAGACACAATTCCTAGAAAGAGGAAAGTGTTAAATGATGACGTCCCTAAAGGAGTCATACAGGCAAATCAAACCACAGAGATGGTTGATGAACTGATAGATCTTGAAGAGGCTAATTAGAATATTGTCATTAAAAGAACATAAGTACCTGAAAATGAAGAAATTTTGATCAATTATGCCCATAAGAATGAAATATGGGATCGAAATAAAATTGTAATAAATGACATATTTGCCTATAAAGTAGCATTAAATATTGAAATGAATCCTGAAGAGGATCTAGAACCACTAAATGTGGATGAATGTCGACAAAGAATTGATTGGCCAAAATGGAAAGATGCAAATCACGATGAATTTAATTCATTAGCAAAACGTGAAGTTTTTGGACCAATAATACAAACACCAGAACATATAAAACATGTTGGATACAAATGGGTATTTGTTAGAAAGTGAAATGAGAGAAATGAAATTATGAGATATAAAGCACACATATTGTTGCACAAGGTTTCTCACAAATGCTTGGAATTGATTATAATCAAATATATTCTCCAGTAATAGATGGAATTACCTTTTGCTTCTTAATCAGTATGGCAGCCAAAGAAGGGTTTGGCATGCGTCTAATGGACGTTGTTACAACATACATACACACATATACATATATATATATATATATATATATATATATATATATATGAAAATACCTGAAGGATTAAAATTGCAGAATAATTCAGAACCACGAAATTTGTATTCAATCAAACTAAAACGATCATTGTATGGCTTAAAACAATCTGGTCGTATGTGGTACAATCTTCTCAGTGAATATTTGTTAAAGGAAGGGTATGCAAATAACAAGATATGTCCATGTGTCTTAATTAAGAAAATCAAATACTTGTTTTGTGATTATTGCTGTATATGTTGATAACTTAAATATTGTTGGTACTCTTGAAGAGTTCATAAAAATATGTGAGTATTTGAAAAAGGAGTTCAAAATGAAAGATCTTGGAAAAATAAAATTTTATCTTAGTATACAGGTTGAACACTCATCAACGGGAATCTTCATTCATCGGTCGGCATATACAAAAAAAGTTCACGATCAATTCAATATGGATAAAGCTCATCCATTAAATTCTCCAATGGTTGTACGATCACTTGACACAAAGAAAGATCCATTCCGACCACAAGAAGATGGAGATGAACTTCTTGGACCGGAAATTCCATATCTTAGTGCCATTGGTGCGCTTATGTATCTTGCAAATTGCACAAGACCTGATATTGCATTTTCAGTCAATCTATTAGCAAGATTTAGTTCAGCACCAACTAAAGACATTGGAATGAAATCAAGCAAGTACTGCGCTATCTCCGTAGAACTACTGATACGGGGTTGTTCTATTAAAGGGAGGCAAAGTCACAATTACTAGGGTATGCAGATCTAGGATATTTGCCGGATCCACATAAATACAGATCACAATCAGGGTATGTATTTACATATAAAGATACTGAAGGAAGGTTATCATCTTCCGAAAAGAACGCTATGTCCAGCGGAACTTTAAATTTATTTCTTTTTTATCTTGCAATTCCCCAAGATCCTAGAGTCTAGATTAGTTAATTATATTAATCAAACATAAATAAATACCTCTTTGAAGAAGAAATGAAGGATCCACGCTGCTTGATCTACTCCTCGAACGGTTGCGATCGTTTTGAATGCCGCAAACCCGCAAGTTGAATAGATGGATTCTTTTTATTTGCTCGGACTATTGTGGATGTGAATAACTCTTATTCACTTCTTTAAGGTCTGATCTAATCAGTACCTTTGTTGTAGAGAATAGAGAAATTGATTGGGATCCTTTCACTTTGGAACTATTTCAATTAGAAGAGAGATGGAGAGAGCAATGGAAAAATATTTTTCTAAAGGGAGAAGCAAGGGAGAACGAGTTTTTGTGTATTCCTTCTTCAAATTTCATTCAGCCCTCTCTCATATATAGAAAATAGAGTTTTGGTTTGATAAATCCTTGTATCTCTCTCCCAATTCCTATCCAATTCAGAAACCAACTTGAATTGAGACTCCTCGAGTGAATGGGACTCTCCCAAACCTCTAAGCCTGTGTGGGGACACTCAAGATACATGGGAGAATGTGTATGGATGCTTCTCTCAAGCCCTTGTGGCCTTATCTCATAAATGTTGGTGTTGGAAACAAATTGCTTGCTTTGTAGATCCTACAATTTAGCAATTCTTATCCAACAAGGAGTTTGAGTGCAACTCAAAATCCTTGAAGAACTGAGACTCTTTTCCCCAGTTCTCCAACTGATTTGGGAGTGTTGTGGGCCTCACAAACTTTATCCAAATGTGTAGTCCTATACTAATTCCCAATTCCGTTCCAATTCTGCAACTTTTGCAAAACTGGTTTGGGAATAACTGTCCTCATTTGGATTACACGTTATTATGCTTATTATTAATCAAATTAATAATACATAATAATATATAATAATTAAATAATTAATTAATAATTTAATTGATTAATAAATCACATCTAATGGGAGTTATTTCGGCTCCAATTTGTCTTCAAAAAATTATCTTACCGTCTCTTGTTACTTACTTAACAAAGACATATATATATATATATATATATACATATATCAACATATATATATATATACTTAATTAATATCCACATTAATCTAACGGATCATATCCGTCCGTGCAATTACGTAAAATGCGGAACCTGATCCGTTTGAATGTTACTGGGTCATTCGAGTTATGAGTGGGATCGTCGCAGGGATCCAACGGTTGATCCTGCAGAACCCTATGGTGGGCCCCACTGAGATCTCGCTCTGTAGTTAAACTACACTCGCATTAGGTCAGTGGCCTCCATCGAAATGTAACCCTGAAGATGATCGTCAAATCATCTTACCCCTAATCACATCATGTATGTGCAAGTCCTTTCTTCGTAACTACATCTACTGAGTTGAGTCATACGAGAGGTGGACACCATTTACCCCCTTAGCCCACTCTTTGTATACCAATTTGGTCAAGCGGTGTTTGGCCTCCAAATGCATTTATAAAATCTATTGAGAACAATTCAATGTTTCATACAACTTTCCGTTAAACATTTTATCAGATCACCCTGGCCAGGCTATTTACTAGGCCTACCACTCTGACAAAATTTTAGATGTCAATCCCTAAATTTTAGGGCGAAAAATCCCTTGTTGAGTATCATTATTGGTCTTGTGGATTTGCTCTAGGATATAGCTCTATCCGAATGTGACTCTAAAATAGAATCACTATAAGATAGACTAACCCCCTAGAATGGGCCGAAAGATCGAGAAGATCCCTCAGGTCTAAGGACATGTGAAGGGTCCTGTCTGAAAGAACAACTTTATACTTTCTTGTCTACAAGTTGTTCTTTATTTGATCTGGTTCTGTAGCGCGATCCAATCGTCGCACCGACTTTTCCTGCTTAGGGTCGACTACCCAGATGATCGAGATAAGTCACCTCACGACACGTGCATGTAGGCAAGACCGATGCTAGTTGTATACAGAAAGAGATGTCCAGTCTCTTTCCCAACTAGGAACTACTAAGGCTTACATGGGACTGAGATGCCATATCTCCTTTGCTCCCTTGGATATGTGAATCCTTTGAGCATGACATTTCTACCACTCTACTTAAGGATGAACATGTGTCAATAAACAAGCACGTCACACACATTCATTTTTATAATTACCCATTCATATAATGAAATAAACCTTTATTAATTAATAAATGTCATTCTACTGGCTTTTCAGGGCATATATTCTAACAATCTCCCACTTGGCCTCAAAGCCAGTCATGCATGTATCTTAGACCCATTCCCTCCAGATGCTTGTCAAATACCTTTTGACTAAGGGACTTGGTCAAAGGATCTGCCATGTTGTCTGCTAAAGCTACTTTAGTTATGGCCACATCCCCTCTATCGATAATCTCTCGTAATATTTGCGAAGGACGTGCTTTGACTTCTGATGAGACCTTGGTTCATTTGCTTGAGCGATCACCCCACTGTTATCACAATAGAGCGTAATAGGTCTCCCAACAGAGGGCACGACTCCAAGTTCGTCTATAAACTCTCACAGCCATACCGCCTCCTTCACCGCATGACTCGCAGCGATGTATTTCGCCTCAGGCGTGGAGTCCGCCGTGGTGTCTTGCTTACAACTCCTCCATGAAACTGCTCCATTAGCTAAGGTGAAGACAAAACCTGATGAGGATTTCATGTCGTCAACATCTAACTTAAAATCCGCATCGGTATATCCAGAAACGAGTAATTCGTCTCCTCCATATGCTAAATAGTAATGTTTGGTTATTGTGGGGTACTTTAAGATATGCTTAACTGCCATCCAACGCTCTAGACCTGGGTTTGATTGATATCTACTAACCACACTTACTGAGAAACAAATATCTGGCCTTATACACAACATGGCATACATCAAGCTTCCTACTACCGAAGCGTAGGGAATCCTATTCATTTCTTCCTTCTCTTCAGATGTCTTAGGAGACATCTTCATAGAGAGCTTGATTCCATACCAAAAAGGTATTAACCCTTTCTTGGAATCTGTCATATTGTACTTGGCTAATATCCTATCTCTGTAAGCTTCCTGTGATAGTCCAAGTGTTATATTCCTACTGTCTCTAAAAAATTTAAGGCCAAGGATATAAGATGCTTCACCGAAATCCTTTATAGCAAAGGTACTAGATTGCCTTATTTTTGTATTAGACAACTTTCCAGCATCATTCCCAACGAGTAGAATGTCATCTACATACAAAACAAGAAATTTCATGGCACTCCCACTGACCTTTTGTAAACACAAGCCTCATTTACATTTTGAGTATAGTCAAACTCTTTGACTGCTTGATCAAAGAGAAGATTCCAACGGCAGGATGCTTGCTTTAATCTATAATTGGATCTTTGTAACTTGTACACTTTCTGACTTCCTTCTCCGGTAGTTCCAAAACCTTATGACCGGATCATATAAATATCCTCTTGAATGTTTTCATTTAAGAAAGCAATTTTGACGTCCATCTTCCATATCTCGTAGTCATAGTGTGTTGAGATAGCTAATAGAATCCTAATAGACTTTAGCAAGGCTACCGATGAGAAGGTTTCCTCATAGTCAATTCCAGCCTTTTGCCTATATCCCTTCGCCACTAACCGTGCTTTGTAGGTCTCTACCTTACCGTCAGAGCTTTTCCTCCTCTTGAAGATCAATTTGCATCTGGGCTTAATGCCCTCTGGTGGATCAACTAAAGTCCAGACCTGATTAGTGTACATGGAGTCCATTTCAGATTTCATAGCTTCCATCCATTTTTCCGCATCGATGTCTAACATCGTTTCTCTGTAGTTAAGGAGATCATTATCATTTTTATCTGAAATCATATAATATTTTCACCCAAGTAAACTAATTTATTAGGTTGTGTGATCACCCTTCTACTACGTCGGAGTGTTTGCATAGGTATAGTGGGGTCTTCCTCAGTGTCTTCTCTTTCCATTGGAGTTTCAGGTTGCTCTTCCAAGGCAATCATGTCCCTCCTGATAGTATCTTGGATTAACTCTTCCTCCAAAAATACCGCATTCCTGCTTACAAAACAGTTTTGTTCGCTTGAGTTATAGAATATATAACCCTTTGTTTTCTTAAGATATCCAATGAAAATACACCTTTTGATTCTTGTCTCTAACTTATCAGAACTTATCTTTTTAACATGTGCGGAACACCCCCATCTCCTCATATGATTCAATAAACATTTTCTGCCTATCCATATCTCATATGTAGTAGATGGTACTGATTTAGTTGGGACACTATTTAAGACCTATAGCTTCATTTCTAAGGCATATCTCCATAGAAACAGAGGTGCTTCTACGAAATTCATCATAGACCGGACCATGTCCAACAAAGTCCTATTTCTACATTCTGAAACACCATTCAATTCTGGTGTTGCAGGTGGGGTCCATTGAGAGATGATTACATTTTTCTTTAAGTAATCCTAAAACTCATCCGAGAGATACTGTCCACCTCTATCAGAGCGAAGAGTCTTTCTTTTTTTATTTAACTGATTTTGTACCTCATTCTTAAACTCTTTGAACTTTTCAAAGGTCTCTGACTTACGTCACTTAACATACAAATATCCGTACCTTGAATGGTCATCCGTAAAAGTCACAAAGTATATTAGCCCTCCTCTTGCCGGATGAGAAATGGGTCCACATACATCACTATGTATAATCTCCAACAAATCTTGGGATCTTCCACTCTTGCCCTTAAAGGGAATTTTGGTCATTTTACCTCGAAGACATGGTTCACAAGTTGGAAAAGGCTCCACTTGGATATAATCCAATGGATTGTCTTTTACCAATCATGTAATCCTATCTAGGTTAATATGGCCTAATCGAAGATGACATAGATGTGTGGGATTGGTCGTATTCCTTGCCCTTTTGAGGTTTGGAATATTCTGAATAGGAATATCCTCAATGTTACTTGCATTTTCTAAAGCATTTACTATAAATAATCCATCAACTAATGTACCTTCTGTGATCAAGGAATTACCATATTTGATAAAAACACAACTTTTATCAAAAGCTGTTGAATAACTATCAATTAAAAGTTTAAAAATTGAAATCAAATTCCTTCTAATGGAAGGTACATAAAAACAGTTATTTAAACGTAAATATTTTCCTGAAAATGCTAGAAGTAGATCACTCATAGCTTAGACTGCAACCGTTGCATCAATTCCAACCTATATGTAGAGTTCGCCCTAAGTCAACCTTTCCATAATGAAAGCAAGCATCATTAGTCTTGGTTGACTTCTTCTTGAAAATTTTCTTGTTCTTAACTTTGGAAATATTTTTCTTAGGACCACTGGCCTTTACCCTTTCTTTGTCGCTTGCCTTTAGTTTTGGGAGTTGACACTACATTCGCTTCAACTAAGAAAGAGGATTTTTTTTATTCTTTTTCTGAAGATCCTCAATAGATTGAAGATGATTCAACTCTATCAACGTCATTGACAGTTTGTTCATATGATAATTCATGACAAAGTCATTGAATGATTGTTGTAGGAATGTTAACACCATGTCGACTTGCGACTCTCCATCTAATGTGGCCCCTAAAACTTTGAGCTCATTTAGATTGCCCATCATCTTCAACATTTGATCTCTAACTAGGGTTCCTTCCACCATTTTAGTGGAAACAAGGCCCTTAATCACTATTTATCTGGCACTGCGATTTTGTTGTTCAAACATCTCCCTAAGATTATGCATAATATCCATGGACGAAGCCATTCTGACATGGTTGATTGGTATTGTCATTGAAATTCATAGCCGCAAAAGATTGAGGAAGATGATCTGTTATATAAGCTTGATTAAATCAATTTTTGCACTCAAGTGCGACATGGTTGGGTTTATTACAGATTTGGCAAATATCTTGTTGTTTAGGAGAAGGAATTGGAGGACAGCCCAATATACTGTCAGTTGAAGGTACAAGATTTGTAGGAGTGACATTCCTTGCCTAGTTGAATTCACGATAAAAGAAAGTAGAATTCTTATTACCTCTTCCACAACCATAGATTTGATTATTGTTGTAGTTTGATCAGCCACCACAACCACAACCACCACGTCCTCCACGGTTGCCTCGACCATAATTAGCAAAATATGCTTTGTCAATTGGAGGGGAGGAATGATCATGTTGGTTTTTATGATGATCTTGGGCAAGAAGAACTGGGCGGATTTGCTCAAATTTTGGTAAAGGGGGGTGAGCAAAACTGTCAGATTCAGAGGGTAAACCACTTAAAGCATGCATAACCAGATCATCGTCTAAGGGGTGGCCTATAGCCGTCAGAGAATCAGAAATGTTTTTGAATTCTTGAAGAAAGACATCCATGGTCTTGTTTTCTTTCTCAAGATCATTTGCTTGATCATGAAAAAGCTTTTCAATTGCAGTCCAAGTTTGTCGGGCTGTAAGTGATTGATAAGGAATTAAGATGTGTTTAAGTACATCAGTGGAAAGAGTTGCGTTCAACCAAGATACAATTCGGCCTTCAATCCTTTTCCAAAGGAGAAAGTCTGGATTTTTAATTTCTTGAAGAAAGACATCCATCATCTTGTTTTCTTTCTCAAGATCATTGAACTCCATTTTTAATTGGAGATAGCGAGCATTTGCTTGATCATGAAAAAGCTTTTCAATTGCAGTCCAAGTTTGTCGGGCTGTAAATGATTGATAAGGAATCAAGATGTGTTTAAGTGCATCTGTGGAGAGAGTTGCATCCAGCCAAGACACAATTCGGTCATCAATCCTTTTCCAAAGGAGAAAGTCTGGATTGACAACCGTTTGACTTGATTCGGTTAGAAGTGTAGAAGGAGGAGGCAAAGTAGTGCCATCAACATGATTCAAGGCATCATGACGGTTTAGGATGGGAATAAATATTGTTTGCCAGAGAATGAAATTTTCTTGATCAAGGTTAATGTTTACGAGAGACTTGATGTTAGTGATTTCAAAAACAGGATGAGAAGAGAATTGAGAAGAAGAGGCCGAAAATGTTTGAGAGGAAGGAATTTGATTGAGTGTCAGAGGATTGTTGTCTGTCGTAGAAGCCATAGGAGTGAATCAGAAGTAAAGAAACGTGAAAGAGAGGCGTGGTTTGATCTACCCGGTAACTGATACCATGAAGAGATTTGAGATTTCATAGAATTTGCAACTTTGAGTCATAACTGACTCTCATTGCTATTTATATTAAATTGATAATTAGAAGACAATAATGCCCTTTGAAGAGAGTGAATATTACAATACGACAAATTTTTCAGTCTATTAGAAGAGAGTTTTCATAGAGATGGTAGACCCTACCATATCAAAACATGAGGTGTAAATAATGGACCCCACTTATGATATGTATGAGGTGTAAAAAAATCCATCATAGAAAAAAATCTAGTGAAGTTTTTCGTGCAAAATGTTTTTCAATAAAAATTTTCCGTGAACAGAAAATGAATGACTAAGGTAATGAAACATGTCTAACATTTCTTATATGAGAAATTATATGATGAAAGGCCTGATGAACACGTACTCATTCTCCCATCCTTGATATTTGATCCCACAACAGCTCACTTTTTAAGCTGCTAAAAAGGGAGCAGCTGTTGGATCAAAGATCAAGGGTGGTACTTCTATTGTACCACCTTTACATGTTCATACGGCCTTTCATCATATAATTTCTCACAATATTAGTTATTTTGCTCCTTTTGTGAGTAAAAAAATATATAACGTGGGTAATTTGGTTAGAAATTGATGGTAAGATGGGATTTGCAAAAAATTACTCAAAAGTAATGACTCAAATTTGTAATTTTATTTTATATCAGCCTGTATCAACCTCGAGTTAGATATGGCCAATAGATCGGGACCTACCAGCCTTATATGTAACTTGCATATGGATGGCTGACACATACACACACAAGATGCTAGACTGAAGGGCACCCTTGCCACAAAAAAGAAAAAAAAGAAAAAAAATAGCTACATGGGCACCACCGTTGGACCATCTCACGAAAAACCATGGCACTGTGAATATACAATTAAATGAATAATAAATGCACTTAAGTGAGATGATCCAATGGGGCGCCCTTGCATCTTGTGTTTTGCAAGGGCACCCTTAAATTAAGCATTCCTATATGGGATTTGCTACGCAATTTCGCGGAAAGCCATTTCTCGGCTAGCTTTTGAATGTGAGAAAAGCCACCTTAGATAAATTACACCAACAAGACAAAATCTGCCAATACGTTAACTTGTGTGGCTCTACTCACATGCAAAAGCCAGCAGAAAAATGGCTTTCTGCGAAATTCCCTAGCAAATCTCTTATATATATATATATATATATATATATATATATATATATATATATATATATATATGAGGAAACTGTTGGTGAGCTTAAGCTCACCAAACTTATGGTGAGCTTAAGCTCACCAAACTTATGGTGAGCTAGCTTGCCCAATCACATGGGTCCCACATTTTGGGGAGTGATCCAAACCATTCATTTGCAAGGCCTTATCATAGATAGGGGGTGTACCAAAAATCAGCTCCATAGGATCATCCTAACCCCTCCATTTGTGGAGGACAAAAATGGGGCAAATATATATATATATATATATATATATATATATGAGTTAAGTGAAGCTACATATACGTGTAGCTAACTTAGCTACACCGACGGCTTAAACTACAGTGGGCCCACATTGTTTGGGTGATCCGAACCATTCATTTGATAGGCCCTCACATTGATAGGGTGTGCTAAAAAAATCAGCTCTATTGGATCATCCCAACCCTTCAAACCGTGGAGGCAAAAATGGACCGATTTGTGAAGGTTTTTACACGTCCATTTTTGCCTCCACAAATTGTAGGGTTAGGATGATCCTATGGAGCTGATTTTTTGGTCACACCCTATCTATGTGAGGGCCCATCAAATGATTGGTTTGCATCACCCAAACAATGTGGGGCCCACTGTATTTTAAGCCGTCGGTGTAGCTAAGTTAGCTACACGTATGTGTAGCTACACTTCTCTCTCTCTCTCTCTCTCTATATATATATATATATATATATATATAGCAGAAGAGAAAATGAGAGAGTTATTTGAATTTCTCCCAAAATTCTATGAGAATTACACATCAACTTTTTTGACTTTTTTTAATAAAAGCAACCATTCAACCCACATATTTTCAATCCTACCCCCTCCTTTATGCTTTTTAACAAAGGCACTCATTAAAGCCCCATAATTTCAATCCAACCCCTATTTGGAATTATTTGAAAAAGCAAATCATGATTTGCTAGCCACCTTCTCCAAATGCTACGTCTCGCCCATCCTTTGCAATTGTATGTGTTCAGAGATTTGTCTTATTAGACGTGGTGAAAAATTGCACGGAAATACTATTTCTTGAAAGGTGGCTAGCAATAATAAGCTTGGTTTTAAATTTCGACCGAAATCCAATTTCGGATTTCGGTGGAGACCGACACCAAAATCGAGTAAACCCAAAACGGTCATTTATTTCGGCCGAAATTTTGGAATTTCGGTCGAAATTTCAGTTTTCCCGAAATTTGACCCAAAAATATGTTTTTTTTTAATATTAATTTAATACTTCACAGAAATTTCGGCCGAAATTTAATATTGAATAAAATATTAGTTTCGGGTCAAGTACCAGATTTCGACCGAAATTTCAAAATTTCTCGGTCTAAAACCGGTACCGAAACCGAAATTTTAAACCTTGATAATAAGTACCGAAAGGAGCTAGCAATAATAATCATTACGTAGTATAGTTTTGGAGGGAAATTACGGACAACGGGTACCTGTATATGACAATTACGGAAAAAAACTACAAAGAAGAGGTATCGAAATATGACAATTACGAAAAAACTACTTTTCCTTAGTAATTTTTTAGGATATTATTCCACAAACCTTTAAAAATATTTACGAATTCCAGGCACCTTAAGAGGAACAACATATTATGGAAACCTCTATAGATTGGAGGGCTAGGATCAGCCTATGAAAATGATTTTACGGGCACAACGTATTGATGTTGTGTTCCATCACATGGACGGTTTGGATCAACCTATGATGTGGTCCATACAGTTCTTTGTTGGCCCGTGCATCGCACGGGGTTTTTTACTAGTATATATATATATATATATATATATATATATATATATATATATATATATATATAGAGAGAGAGAGAGAGAGAGAGAGAGAGGAAAGTGAAGCTACACCGCCGGCTTAAAATACAATGGGCCCACATTGTTTTGGTGATCCAAACCATTCATTTGATTGGCCCTCACATAGATAGGGTGTCCACCAAAAATCAGCTCCATAGGATCATCCGAACCCTTCAAACTGTGGAGGCAAAAATGGACAAATTTGTGAAGGTTTTTACACGTTCATTTTTGCCTCCACAAATCGTAGGGTTGGGATGATCCTATGGAGCTGATTTTTGGTGGACACCCTATCTATGTGAGGGCCAATCAAATGAATGGTTTGGATCACCAAAACAATGTGGGCCCATTGTATTTTAAGCCGGCGGTGTAGCTAAGTTAGCTACACCGGTGGAGGCAAAAATAGACAAATTTGTGAAGGTTTTTACACGTTCATTTTTGCCTCCACAAATCGTAGGGTTGGGATGATCCTATGGAGCTGATTTTTGGTGGACACCCTATCTATGTGAGGGCCAATCAAATGAATTCTTTGGATCTCCAAAACAATGTGGGCCCATTGTATTTTAAGCCGGCAGTGTAGCTAAGTTAGCTACACCGGCGGTGTAGCTTCACTTTCCTCATATATATATATATATATATATATATATATATATATATATATATATATATATATATAGAGAGAGAGAGAGAGAGAGAAAACGGTTCCTACACATGTGTAGAGAGTTCTCTACACACTAGCTTAAAATACAGTGGGGGCCCACATTGTTTGGGTGATCCAAGCCATCCATTTTAAAGGCCCTCACATAGATAGGGTGTCTACAAAAAATCAGATCCATAGGATCATTCCAACCCTATGATTTGTGGAGGTAAAATGGATGTCTTTAAACATTCACAAATTAGTCCAATTTTTGCCTCCACAGTTCGAATGGTTAGGATGATCTTCTGGATCTGATTTTTTGTGGACACCCTATCTATGTGAGGGCCTTAAAAATGAATGGTTTGGATCACCCAAATAATGTGCCCCCCACTGTATTTTAAGCTAGTGTGTAGATAACTTATCTACACATATGTGTAGGAAATGTTCTCTCATATATATATATATATATATATATATATATATATATATATATATATATATATATATATATAGAGAGAGAGAGAGAGAAAGAGAGGGAGAGAGAGAAAACGGTTCCTACACATATGTGTAGATAAGTTATCTACACACTAGCTTAAAATACAGTGGGGGCCACATTATTTGGGTGATCCAAACCATTCATTTTTAAGGCCCTTACATAGATAGGATGTCCACAAAAAATTAGATCCATAGGATCATCCTAACCATTCGAACTGTGGAGGCAAAAAATGGACTAATTTGTGAAGGTTTAAAGACATCCATTTTGACTCCACAAATCGTAGGTTGGGATGATCCTATGGATCTGATTTTTAGTAGAGTTGCCTCCACAAATCGTAGGTTGGGATGATATATGTGTAGAGAGTTCTCTACACACTAGCTTAAAATACAGTGGGGGCCCACATTGTTTGGGTGATCCAAGCCATCAATTTTAAAGGCCCTCACATAGATAGGGTGTCTACAAAAAATCAGATCCATAAGATCATCCCAACCTACGATTTGTGGAGGCAAAATGGATGTCTTTAAACCTTCACAAATTAGTCCATTTTTTGCCTCCACAGTTAGAATGGTTAGGATGATCCTATGGATCTGATTTTTTGTGGACATCCTATCTATGTGAGGGCCTTAAAAATGAATGGTTTGGATCACCCAAATAATGTGGCCCCCACTGTATTTTAAGCTAGTGTGTAGATAACATATATATGAGAAAACGGTTCCTACACATATGTGTAGATAAGTTATCTACACACTAGCTTAAAATACAGTGGGGGCCACATTATTTGGGTGATCCAAACCATTCATTTTTAAGGCCCTCACATAGATAGGATGTCCACATATATATGAGAAAACGGTTCCTACACATATGTGTAGATAAGTTATCTACACACTAGCTTAAAATACAGTGGGGGCCACATTATTTGGGTGATCCAAACCATTCATTTTTAAGGCCCTCACATAGATAGGATGTCCACATATATATGAGAAAACGGTTCCTACACATATGTGTAGATAAGTTATCTACACACTAGCTTAAAATACAGTGGGGGCCACATTATTTGGGTGATCCAAACCATTCATTTTTAAGGCCCTCACATAGATAGGATGTCCACAAAAAATCAGATCCATAGGATCATCCTAACCATTCTAACTGTGGAGGCAAAAAATGGACTAATTTGTGAAGGTTTAAAGACATCCATTTTACCTCCACAAATCGTAGGGTTAGGATGATCCTATGGATCTGATTTTTTGTAGACACCCTATCTATGTGAGGGCCTTTAAAATGGATGGCTTCGATCACCCAAACAATGCGGGCCCCCACTGTATTTAAAGCTGGTGTGTAGAGAACTCTCTACACATATGTGTAGGAACCGTTTTCTCTCTCTATATATATATATACTACACATATGTGTAGAGAGTTATCTACAAACTAGCTTAAAATATAGTGGGGGCCCACATTGTTTGGGTGATCCAAGCCACCAATTTTAAATGCCCTCACATAGATAGGGTGTCTACAAAAAATCAGATCCATAGGATCATCCCAACCCTACGATTTGTGGAGGTAAAATGGATGTCTTTAAACCTTCACAAATTAATCCATTTTTTGCCTCCACAGTTCGAATGGTTAGGATGATCCTACGGATCTGATTTTTTGTAGACACCCTATCTATGTGAGGGCCTTAAAAATGAATGGTTTGGATCACCCAAATAATGTGGCCACCACTGTATTTTAAGCTAGTGTGTAGATAACTTATCTACACATATGTGTAGGAACCGTTTTCTCATATATGTATATATATAGAGGAATAAGATTGTACGCTCGACCGTACCTAAAGTTAGGTACGGTAGAGTGCCAAATCACATGGGTCCCACATTTTTTGTGAGCATCTAAACCATTCATTTGCAAGGCCCCATCATAGATAGGGTGCATACCAAAAATCAGCTCCATAGGATCATCCTAACTCATCCATTTGTGGAGGCCAAAATGGACAGACAGTGTTTGTTCACAAATCTGCCCATTTTGGCCTCCAGTTTTGGAGGGGTTAGGATGATTCAATGGTGCTGATTTTTGGTATGCACCCTATCTATGATGGGACCTTGCAAATGAATGGTTTAGATGCCCACCAAAAATTGGGGACCCATGTGATTTGGCACTCTACCGGTCGAGCGTACAATCCTTTTCCTCATATATATATATATATATATATATATATATATATATATATATATATATATATATATATTATTCAATTAAAAAATCACCATTGATTTAACAACAGCTAGGATTCTCAGGTGGGTAAGTTTTTGCCATTCTTCTATTTTAAGAAGATTTTCAACTAAGTATTGGATGTGACAGCTTTCTTAATCTTTTGTTTTTCAATTTCAATTTTTATTTTCTCAGTAGCTGTGACAGTAAGCAAAATGCAAACCAGCTAGATAAAACAGCTAACATGGATAAAGATATAACGCGCTTACGAATAAATCAACCTATAAAATAAATAAATAAATAATTCATTTAAGTCGATATCATATCAATGCAACGATGATACATTAATTTCGTTGTGTTCCCGGTTACTCAACAACGACGAAATAACAGATGCTATTAAGGTCTATGTACGGGGTGTACATATTAAAAAAGTGGGCCACTAAGTTGATGTTTTAAACGTAGAAAAGATGAGAAGACCATCATTATATATGGCTTTCTAAAAATGGAAAACAAGGATATCTTTTGTCCAGGAAATTATTTATTTTGGAAGACCTTTTCTAATGAGAGATCGTCTACATACATAAGAGGATTAAAAAAATAGAAGACAGCAATTCACTCAGCTTTCAAAATGTCTTCATCTGTTTCAACATTTATAAATCATTCAGGGATTTGCTAGCGTCCATCGCAGAAGGATTGTCACGGATGGTCAGTTGCATGTGAGAACAGCCACCAAGGCACACTTTTCAAATGAGAGATCTTCTACCTACATAAGAGGATTAAAAAAAATAGAAAACAGCAATTCACTCAGCTTTCATAATGTCTTTATCTGTTTCAACATTTATAAATCATTCAGGGATTTGCTAGCGTCCATCGCGGAAGGCATTTCACGGATGGTCTGTTGCATGTGAGAGCAGCCACCAAGGTACACTTTTCAGCAGATTTTGTCTTCATTCATGATGTGGCTGCTCTCACATACAACAGACCATCCGCGAAATTCCTTCTGCGATGGACGCTAGCAAATCCTAATCATTAAAATACCTTCAACATGGCAGTATAGTTGGAGTTGGACCATAAAAGACGTCCATATATATAGTGGATCTTATTATTAGGGAAATAGTATCAGTACAACCATATTTTAATAATTGCACAACCCCAACTTGTCTTTTCTTTATTAATTGGCTTGTGAGAACTTTGTGCGAACTATAATAACCTTTGATAGCTATTTAAATAATAAAAGACAAAGATGCGTTAGTGAAAATATCAAAACATAGTTGTGCAGATATCATTTCCCTATTATTACAGGAGAAAATTTTAAGGGTCTAGTAGAGTATTAGGTTTGCAATTTTCCTAAAAACCATGATTTTTTTTTTGCGTGGGAAAATATCCATGAAAAATGAGCACCCAAACGATAGAAAATTTATTTTGCATGAAATTTTTTACCAAAAAAAATTCCTCTGCATTCAAACAGTAAAAATGCTAAAAAGAAAGGGATTCTTATGCTTACTCCTAAAAGACAGCAAACAAATTATGTTTAGCCGATAGTCATATGACCGCCGAGACGAGCAAAATATCAAGGGTGCTGTTGTTGGATCAAATATCAAGGCACGGGTCTTAGTTTTTTGTAGTGCAAATGCCAATGAGTACACCTTGATCGGATGATCTAGTCCTTTGATTCATGGAGCCTTGTATTAGCTCTATTTAATTCGAAATTAATGCAGAACTTACCTTTGACCTTGGCGACTAGAATCAAAGATCATGAACCCCTCGAGCTTAGAGGATCCACAAACACGAACACGATCTCCGCTGCGCACGAACAAGATAAGAGAGATCTTCTAATCTGTAGAAGACCTTAGGGCTTGATCGATGGAATCGCAGGCAGAAATTTTCTGGTCAGATTAGGGACTCTCTTTATGATGGAACTTTAGCTATACGTATGTGTTGTTCCCATCAAACACAACACACGCACACACACACACACACACACACACACACACACACACACACACACACATATATATATATATATATATATATATATATATATATATATATATATATAGAGAGAGAGAGAGAGAGAGAGAGAGAGAGATTTTTGATACCACGTTTTCATATCCTTCCACACTTCTAACACCTCAATGCTTTTAGAATTTCAAAACCCTTGGAAATTATCTCCTAAGACTCCCTTTTGTGAATAGAACACTTCGGAAATAGAAAAGCCAACGTTTTCATCTAAAATGGGTCCCATCAATGTGGGCCCCACTAAAAAAACGCCAACATTCTCCCACTTGATCCATATTGGTATATCCACAAAGTAACTTAGAGTCTTAAGATAATAATTTTCAAAATTTTATGGCCATTGTTTTAGAAAAAAATCAATCACAAATATCTTTAACTCAATATTTATTGTACACCCTTATAGTATGTCTCAAATGTACGAATCACAGTCGCATACACCTCCAACCGGAAATGTTACCTTCTATGTATCACATACACCGATTCACACTAATGTACACTTTATGTGTGGTTTAAAATTTTATTGAGTAAGCCCTCAAATGCTTATTCGGGTCCAACTTTATCTGTCGTCATTGATAGTCCATCTTATTAAACCTAGATGTATATACACTTTATATAAGATAGAATATATGTAAAAACATATAAACAGAATCATCATCTTCATGTTGCAACCAAAAGTGACGAATGTAACTAAGCACCAAATACCTCAAGACCCATATGATCCACATGTTTCACATATAACTTAGGCGAAAGTCCTTATTCATGGGATCCACAGTTAACTTTATAGCATAAATGTGCTTAATAGCCACTTGATAATTCATAAAATTCTTTCTAACTTTAAGAAAATCCATGTTAGATAAGAATACCGTAACATAATTATCACTAACAGCTTAGAAATGGACACCAGAATTCTAAGCCCTGTGATTAAATTTCATAACTGTAACGCTTGCATAGTTACCTTATAGTACGCAATAAATTGAGCCTCCATAGTGGAAAAAGCTATCTATTTTGCTTTATGCTTTTCCATAAAATTGTGCCTCTTTAAAGTAGGATGATATACCCTAATATCAACTTCCTAGTTTAAGACACCTAGCATAGTCTGAAACTGAATATCTGATCACTTCTAAGTGATCTGATCATCTGTATGTAAGCATGCAATCCTTCGTACCCTGAAGGTACCGTAAAACCTTATTAGCAGCTATCTTATAATCTATCCCAGAATTATTCTGGTATCTCCCTAGCATTCTCACAACGTATCTAATGTCCAATCTAACTTAGACCCGTGCACACATCAACTGTTAACCGCTGAAATATAGGAATATTACTCATGTTCTCTTTCCAAATCATTCTTAGGGGATGCTTTTCATTGAGTTTATCACTTTAAGGATAGGTGCTACATTTGGTGAACAATAATGCATTCTAAACCTTTCCAAAACTTTGTTAATGTAGGCCTTTTGTAAATATCAATGCCAAAAACATATGAGGCTTCATCTATACCCTTCATATTAAAGTTTTGAGTTAGGAATTGTTTCACCTCATTTAGCATTCCCAAATTTTTAGTAGCCAACAAAATCATCTACATACAAGACTAAAAGAAAATTTTACTCCCATTGACTTTAAGATATATGCATTGGTCAGGAAACTTAAGATACTAATACGGGAGGCCTGCTTTAGTCCATATATAGATTTCTTTATTTGCAAACTTTATAACTACTACTTCCGACTAGAATCCTTCAGGTTTATTCTTATGTACCTCTTCCTCTAAATTATGGTTGAGAAAGGCCATTTTCATATCCATTTGATGTAACTCTAAATCAAAATGAGCTACAAGGGCCATTATGATCCTTAATGTGTCCTTTTTCGAAACAGGTAAAAAGTCTCATGATAATCTATGCCCTCATTTTGAGTAAATCCTTTAGCTACAAGTCTCGCTTTATATCTTTTGATATTGCCGGCAGAGTCTCTTTTAATCTTATAAACCCCTTTACAATCAATGGCTTTAACCCCTTTAGGCAATTAGACAAGATCCCGGACTTGGTTCCTAGCCATAGACTCTAATTCATCATTCATGGCCTCATGCCATAAATTAGAGTCCTCACCACTCATAGCTTGTAAAAATGTCAAAGAGCCTCCATCATTCGCACACTCTTGGTCAACTTCGTGAAGATACACATTGTATTCTAAAGAGATAGCTGGTCACCTTATTCTCAAAGATCTACTTAGTGTCACCACATCATCCACATCATGTGGATTCTGGTTGGCATTTTCAATGACAACATCTTCTAGGGGTAGCAAACCACCTATTGGTTCGTCCTCCATAACCACATCTAGTGGATGATCATGAATTTTGACTTGATTTCGAAATGCAGATGTAATGTCTGGAGTCTGCACTTCCTAAAGACTAAGTCTCGAGGTGGTTCGCTCCCACTGTTATCACCATCCTCAAGAAAATAACATTCCTTCATTCAATAAACTTAGTAGTATGATTAGGACAGTAAAACTTATAACCTTTAGACCCTTCAGCGTAGCCAATAAAATAGCCACTAACGGTCTTTAGGTCCAATGTTCTCTCATGTGGATTGAGCACTTTAACCTCAGCTGGACAACCCCATATCCTTAAGTATTTTAAACTGGGTTTCCAACCTTTCTACAACTCAAATGGAGTTTTAGGAACTGCTTTACTTGAAACCTTATTTAAAACTGCACGGATGTCTTTAAGGCTTCGCTCTACAAATTTAATGAGAGGGTTAATGGCTAATCATACTCCTAACCATATCCATTAGCGTGCGATTCCTCCTTTAAGCAATACCATTTTGTTGTGGTGTTCTCGGCATGTAATATTGAGCAATAATGCCATCTTCCTTTAGGAATTCCACAAATGGACCTGGCCTTTGTCCCATTTCAGTGTACCTACCGTAATATTCACCTCCTCTAACTGGTCTTACGATTTTTTATTTTCTTTCCAGATTGTCTCTCTACTTCTGTAAACCTAAAAGGCACTTAATGCCTCACTCTTTTCAAAGAGAAGATAAATATACATATATCTCGTATGATCATCGATAAAAGAGATGAAATATTTGTTACCATTCACACAAGGAGTTGGAATTGACCCACAAACATCAATATGTATGACTTATGACTTTTTAGAACTCCTCTTGACACCCTTCTTAGACTTGTTTGATTGCATTCCCTTATGCAGTACACACAAGTCCCAAGGTCTGTAAAATCAAGAGTCTCTAGGACTCCATCATTCAGTATCCTTTTAATGAGCTCTATGGAGATGTGACCTTATTTTTCGTGCCACAATGTAGAGGATTTCACACTCTCATGACCACGTTTAATGCCAACACCATTTTGCACAGTTAGGGTATTTTGAGAAATAATATTCAGGCTCAAACGATGTAGACCAACAATCAAGGTACCATTACCAATAACAGAATCTTTAATCCTTTCAAGAGAAGAAGAATAAAAATTAAGGTTCATATAATGGTCCAAAGTCTAAAACAGATAAAGGTAAGTTGAAGGTCATTTCTCTCTGTAAAACAAATTATGTAGATGGCTCAAACTGATAGGTCCCTATATCCTCTACCTGTGAGCGTTTCTAGTTTCTTAAGAAGATAAACCGCTCACTTTCCGTAGGTGTCGGATGACTAATTAATCCTTATAAGGTGTTGGCAACATAAATTGAATAATTGAAGTCAATCCACCACGTGTCATTTTGAACATAAACTATATTGGATTCATACAAATAAAAAGAGATTATCTTGCTTCTGAGTCACTTTACGTAATTGAGACAGTCTTCCTTTACTTGTCCCTTCTTTTTGTAGAAGAAGCACTTTTACTTGAGTATCTTTAGTGTCATTTTGGTTAACTGACGAGTTATTTGCTTTCTTCTTCATAGGAATACTTCTGCCCTTCTTTTCTTTTTTCTTTTCTCGAACGACAAGATTGGCTGTTCCAGCTTCTCTTGTCTCAACCTTCCTTCATCCCGGTCGCACATGGTCAGAAGTTTGTTGAGAGACCATTTGCCCTTATGAATGTTGTAGCCAATCTTAAATTGACTATATTCAGCAAAGAGGGAGTTGAGGATAAGGAATACCAGGAACGACTCGAAGATCTCGATTTCTAGGGCTTTCAATTGCGTATTTCCATGATGTGCTCTCACTCCTTTATCTGTAGTGTGCTTCAAAAGATATAAGTTTGCTCATAAATGTGGCTGCTAATGCCTTATCTGAACTAACAAACTGCTCTTGAACAACTTACATAAACTCTCCGGCATTGGTGGTCTTAGGGAGATGAAATGGCCAAGTTTTGGGTTTAACATTAATCCTATGTGATTTAGAGAATAAGAGTGATTAAGTGAGATTAGTGTTTATTATTTGATTTATTTAATTATTTATGCCAGAGGGTATTTTGGTAACTTCACTAGGGGACGCAAGTGGAATTAGTAAAGGGCTAAGTGTAATAGTCAAGGGTATTTTAGGTATTAGATATTAGCATGGCTAGGAGAGAGAGGAGAGTGACACTTGGAAATCCAGGTGCTATATCTCTCTCATACAAGCTTATAAATCCATATTAATTTATTTTAATTATGATAAAATGAAGAGAAAAAAGGAACAATATTCAAGAAAAATTCGTGCAAAAAATTGAGAAAATATATGTTATTTGATTTGTGGTCTGGAAGTGTTTGAAATCAAAGTTTGATTGCAAAGTAATGGAAATAGAGAAGAAATTTCCTAAAATTGTAAGTTTCATCTTGTCTTTCTCGAATCTTTTGATTTCTATGTGATTTACACTCATTTTTAGCAATTTTGGTCAACTACAAAGTTGTAGATTTTTTGTTATAGTATGATAAAAAAATTAATCTTTCCTGATTTGGTTTTGAATTGAGAAAGTTATAGCATTTTTACTAAACTGTAGTTTTTAAAGACACGAAATGGTGATTCTCATATTTTCGGGTCACTTCCGGCAAGGTTTGGCAGGAGTGATAAACATAAATGTTCCGGGAAATAATATTTAGAATAACTTTTAAGTTTATGACTTATTCCAGTTTTGAGTGTACAAAAAGATATACTGAGTTTAAGACTTCAATTTTACTTGAAACCCTATTTCAAATATCAGGTCGGAAACGTTATTTTTTCGGCAAGATTTTGCCGGAGGTGTCAACATGAAAGTTTTTGAAAATGTTTTACCAAACAACTTTTATGTTTTCAACTAAGCCTATTTCAAAAAAATTTAAGAGTTATGATTATAACAAAATTTTAGTTTTGAAAGAAAATACAGATTTTGTGCATTTTGAAGTTTTAACTTTTCCGGCCATTTCCGGTGGGATTTGGCCGGAGTTGTTAAATAAATAGATGTTCTTTGGTTTATAATATATAGGTTATATGTTTTCAAGTTCTGATAATTCATGCATTTAATTTGAGTTTTAGAGTGTTCAAAGACAAGATAATATGAATTTCTGCCTAAACGTGCGTTTTGGGTTTTGAATCGTGGTTTCACCACCTTATATGTTATACTTGATGTTTAAGACATAAGAAAGGCATTGATTTGGAAAACTCCAATATGTGTAATGTGTAAAGTGCTTAAATACCAATTGATTACTTAAGTCCAATTATTTGTTAGAGGTTTAGGTCAAGCAAAGAGTGCTTGAAGCATTACACCCAAGGTATCTAGTTTGGAATATCAAGTTTGTTGCCTCCAGCCCCTATATATAGATACACTAGGGTTAATGACTGGTTAATGGACTCTAGCCCATGTAGGCCTACTACACCGGTCCATTATCTTATTGGGCTTATATTAGAACATACATGGGTTATATTATATACCTAACAATCTCCTCCTATGTTCTACATGTAGCACAATCCAGTAGATAGATAATGTGATGTTCAAACAAAATATTGAATCATCCATAGCACCATATCAAAAAAGATCTGTAATCCAACTGAAAACAAGAATACTTTTAAGACTAACCAAGAGTTTTAGAAATAATCTAAACTCAAACAAAACAAGTTTTACATGTAAGTGAACTATTTCTTCAACTGAAAAGAAAATAATAGTCCACACCGCTCTATAAGGATTCACTCATCAAGTTAGCCATCCCAATCAAAATCCAGATCGAGGCAATCTCCTCCATTTCGCCAATTCTTGTAAATTACAAAATATGAATTTCATGAAAATGGATCCAATCATTTGTGTAAAACACAAAAGTATCTAGTTCTACCAGAAGAACTTAGTACCATTTCATATTAGCTGAAAAAACAAATATCAATAAGCATCAATGTCAAGTTTCATTCAAGAATAAGACCTAAATAGTTTCTTTTGCAAAGAACCATTCCATGTTTCCATTTGGAATGTTACAGTCATCATATCCAAATTGAGTTAAGCTATATCATCAAGTTTGGAATGAAACAACCTTTCCTAAGAAGGGCATGTCATCTGAAATACAAGGGGACAATCCAAGAGGGGGGTGAATTGGCTAATTAAAAAATTGGTGCTTAATTAAATGGATTATTAAAATTAATTTACCCATTAAGCCTTAACAAGTCTAACCCTTTATCAATCAATGAATATAATGTAGGATAGGGATTAGATATGACTTTATGCTTATATACTCTAACCGTTGTTCAATAAAACATAAGCACAAGTAAATGATAGAGATTACCAACCACCAAAGTGCACAAAAAAGAAGATAAGAAAGTATCCACAAGGCACAAGTTTTATAGTGGTTCGGTCACAACTTGACCTACTCCACTCTTCCAAGTTTTCCTCCTTGGGATCTCCACTAAACTAATAAGATTCTTCAACGGGCGAATCTCAAAGTCGTACACCAACTTCTCCTTCAAAGGGAGAAGATAGGATTTAATCTTGCCAAAAGGTTATTTAGAAAGGTTTTGATTGTGTATTTATAGTCCACAAGAAAATATGACCGTCTGGGGGTAAAACTATAAAATATAGAGTTGAAAAAGTCAACCTGCGCAAGCCCCAACGGATCTATTTCCATGTCACGGCGGTCGACCTAGGTACGGCGGTCGCCCGCCCTTATCGAGCTCTTAGTTTGAATTTCAAATTTCATACCGGCGCTGTCGCCCGATGAGGGCTATCTGTTTAAAATTAATTTTCGGCTCAAAAATACTATCACGGTCGACCGGACCTATGGAGGTCGACCTCCAAGCCCAACCTGGATGTTTTCTAGATTTTCAGAAAACATATCCGCGATCGCCCGGCTTACCCCGATCGACCGGCCCGATAAATTTCGAGATGCCCTGGACTTCCAGGTAGCATCCCGCGGTCGCCCGGCATAGCCCGGTCGACCGGCCCTGAGTAGAATTACATTTTTAACTTTAAATTCAAGGGGCTTTGGGCTTTGGGCTTTGGCCTTGGGCTTAAGCCCTAGGCTTTCAAACACATTTTTGGGTATGTGTATGGTTTTCAAAGATATAAAAACTTATGTATGAAAACTATTTTGAAAACCTTTTGAAGGTGCTTTTAAACATAAAATCAAGAGGACTCCAAATACATTCTAAAAGTAAGAACCTTGAGTCTTCTTGGAATGTCTTTGCTCTTTGCACTTCCTTGGACTTCTTCAGCTTGAATGAACATCTTGAACTTTGTCTTGGCTCTTGTGACTTGTCCTCCAATCTTCAATGCATGTCGAGGTACATGAGGTGTCACCATGGCATGTTCAATTCCAAGCTTTTTCTTGACACTTGCTGGAAAACTTGTGGGATCTTCATGTTGAGCTCCTGACTTGATCATCTCCAAATGGTGATGACTCTAATGTAGGTACAAGCTCTTTGTTCCTTTGTCTCTTGATCCACAAGCCATGTGTTGTGAAGAGTTGTATAATGGTGATTATGACATGAAATTTCTGTATACAACACAACACCTCAAAGCAACACATTAGTCCATAAAAGCAAATCAATTTAGTTTGCTAGCATCAAAACAAGAAGGTAAGGTGAATGATTAACCCATGAAAACCCTTGGGCTTACATTCTTCCCCTTTTTTATGATGGCAAACAACTTGATTAGGGAGGAAGGAGATGTTAACCAAAGAGATGAGTATGTATGATATGATATATACAATAGAGCATAGCTCCCCCTCACTTTATGCACAAATATAATTAATAACTAAAAAGCATATGGTGCATATACATTTGGACTACCTAATCAATTCCCAAAATTCCCCCCTTTTGGCAACAACAAAAAGGTAAGGATTTACAAGTGAAATAACAAGTGGGGTGTCAAGATGAATAATAGCTTGTCTAAGCTATGTGCATTGTATATGATATACCATTCAAGCTCTAGGAATGCTTATCAAAGAGAAAACAAAAGTGAAATGCATGATAAGCCCTTTTTTTTTTTGATCAACGGATTCGCAAGTTAAGTATAAGAATAGGGGCAATAGACCTTATGAGCACATCACAATGATCTATAAAAATATTAAGATATAACCATTTGGCTCTCCCCTTATGAATTTGTCATTGGCCCTAGGTGAAATCTATGTTGTAGGGCATGACATGGCAGAATGATTTTAATACTTGGGCTTCATTTGCAACTTTTTGAAGCAGATAAGTATCTACCTGAGCAAGAATATGCTCATATCTATAACTTAACCTTTCAAGTTCATAAGTTGCATTATGTAGGGGTTTTCATGTCATAGGGCATACAAGACTTTTCCTGGGCATGAACATGCTCAGAACTATAAAATAACTTTTGAGTTTAAGTTGTTTGGCCCTAGATAATTATACATTTGCAAGTGAAAGCTCCCCCTGACTATGTGCATATAGTCTAACTGTAAAAGATCCAAGCACTTAGGCCCAGCGATTCACCAGTGATTTGAATCACTTTAACCATTCCACATTTGTTCCATTCAAAAGATATTCACAATTTGAACATGAATGGATGAATATTAAACAAAATATGATGACCTTGAGGCGAATTCAGTCTAATAAACACATGGATACCAAAATAATGAACAAGAAGGGAATATGCATCCGTGACAACCAAAAGATCATGTATATATATATATAGGAAACATAAAACTCCATATACATGAACCAATAGATGGAAGAGATACACCCTCTTCACATCCGATCAACATGTCAGAGATACACATATGATGGGTGTGAGGAACAAAAACTCATCACCACCATAATAGATACAGTCATACAATCTCTGAGACATGAACCAAAATAAAACATAAAAAGCCCTTTACTGGGCACAGACATTCATAATAGACCACAAAGCCCACACTGGGCGTCTAAGCAACAATTTTCACAAGCCCATCTAGGGCAACATCCACATCAGTCATAAAGCCCATACTGGGCATATACAGACCACAAAATAAAAAGCCCACATCGGGCATAACCATCATCGATGAGAGAATAATAACATAGTCCAAAAGCCCATACTGGGCAAGATAAAGCTAAATAGAAAACATGATAGTCATCAGCAAGATGTGATCGTATGTGTCTGCTACAGGGAAGGTGCTGTCTATCGATCAGTCCTGAGGTGGAGGCTGGTTCTCCTCACGAGGTGAAGTCCTGGAGGTGTAGTATCTGGTGACCTGACTCCTCTGATATGCTTGCACCATCTCCCTACGCTGCCTTGCCATAAGCTCCATAAGTTCCTCATGATCAGAGGCTCTCTGGCTCTTTGCAGTCGTAAAGTCAATAGAGAGGGTATCAAAACTAGCCGTGAGGGTGTCCATCCCAGATTTCAATGATGCGATATCTCTGGTAAGAATCTCATATGAACCAGTGGTAGGAGGCTGACGCTGCTGAGCCTGTCCCTGCTCATGTGCTCTAATCTGCTCTTGCATCTGAGATACGTGTTCAGCTTCAGCTACCTCCTCTTCAACCTCATCAAGTGTGACCCCACTAGGACCACCTACTCTTGGTATAGGAATTCTCATAAGGGTAGTGGTTGAGTGATTGAGTGGAGGATCAGGGTTTGTTGAGAAGGCTTTTTCAAGATTGATTTTATGGAGCCTTATGACCTTAGTAATTTGCATCCCATAAGGCAGGCCACCCTGTCCTCTCTTGACTGCCTCATCCATATACCCCAACATGATGAAGTCTAAAATGTAATTGGATCTTTTTCATAATGCAATGGATTATGAGGGCTTCAAAGGGCTTCACTGCATCAAAATTTCCTGCTCTAGGGTGATATTGTATGATACAATTTTATGAATCACCCTAGCCGCATCATTCATTGTACTATCCTTGATGTTTAACTTATCCTTTTGGAGGAGCAACAACTAATGTCCCGTATACTTCTTCTCTTGGAAAGTGATTTTCTATTTCATCTTACCCCGAAAAGAAGATCATCTTCCCTGCATTAGGTATATCAAGCCACGTACAGAAGTTCTTCAAATTTAATCCAAATTTATCTCTTTGAAGATGGGTATTCATCACTACTCCTTCATAGGAAATATCCAGATTGGCATAAAAATACCTAACTATCTCAAGATAGACTGGGGCACTATAGACTAGAAAGAAGGACCAACCTTAGAATTCAAAAAGTGATAGATGATCAAATTTGTTAAAGTCTTGAAAAATAACTTTTCGCCCTGAGATGACAACTCGAGCTATGAAGGCTTGGTAATGATCCTTCGCTTGTTTATTGAAGAAGTGTTCGGTGGGGAACACTTCTTCTTCCGGTTCCGTTCTTGCTCACTTCCCTTTTTTAGCTAAGCTTTTCCTTGACATTTCATTTCTAGGGTTTTGAGAGATGTGAATAATCAAAATGAAAATCAAGAGGATTTTGATAAGGATGATGAGAATGGATGAAGAGAATGGGAGCACGTGAAAAATGAATAATTTGTGAGAGAAAATGATGAAAGAAAAGAGAAGAAATGGAATGAAAAGATTATACGGATGAAAACAAGAAAGAGAATGAGAAAATGAGAAATAGAGAGGAAGGATGGATCAACACTTACTTGAATGCCTTAATCTTGATTACTTTCCACCGAAAATGGCTTAGGAGCAAGGAAGGAAGAGAACCCTAGGAGAAGAAATGAGTGGCGGAAGTTAGAAATGACAAGCGATCGCCCTTTAAAATGCAGTTTTCGACCGTCGCGGTCGACCGGGCTATCGCGGTCGCCCGCCGTGACCCGCCTGTCCCTTTTTATTTTTCTCATTTCGACCATCCGCGGTCGACCGGGTTCACGCGGTCTTCCGCCGCAACTAACCTGTGTAGATTTTATTTTTGTCCAGATTGCCTTCCGCGGTCGCCCTCTGAGGCTCGGTCGACCGCCACACCCCAATTTTTAATTTCTTGATATTTTTCAAGGGATTTTGTGGACAAATCGATTTTCTCCTATTTTTCTCGCCTTTATGGGATTATAATGGATATGTAAACTCGATCCCTAGGCTATGTGAAGACATCTAAAAATTCATTTCTATTTTTTCAACATTTAAGCTCAAGAGGATGATTGGACATATGTTTTTGTGAAGTTCTTGGATGAGTTTTTGATGGATTTTGCTAGATACAAAATGTGACACTTGTTTAATCTATGTCTAGCATTATTTGACATGTTAACTCATCTAGTTGTGGATGCTAAGTGCATATGTGTGTGTTTTTGCACTTAGATGGATTTTACTAAATGATTTTCAACAAAACACAGCATATAGTCTAAAGAGATAATTTCTTGTTTTCTTTATATACTATATATGATATATGATGTGTTCATGAAGCTCAATAAGCAAAGATAAATTCTATTAAAAACATGACTAATGATATGTATCTATGCTTAATTATAAAATGATATATCATTAAAGCACAAGTGATCTAGATACATTGAATGCAACATTGAAATAGTATCTAGATAGAATTCAAATGATATAACAATTAAAGCACAACCCCATATATTAATAATTTTAAACAAACTTGTTATCCACCCAAATTAGTTTGGTTCTAACCACGTTTGTGTGTGGAAGTGAATCTTTTCTTATCCACACAAACTTGTTTGACTTCACAAATCTAAGCCTACACCTAGATTTGTGATGTCCTAATCTACCACAATATGAACATGAATATGAGTGGGTAGATGAGGAGTAACTAGAACCACAAGAATACATATAAGAACATGTATGTTTGTCTTTATCTTCTTGTAATCTTTGGTTCTTTAAAGAGAGTTCTTTATTTACTAATTTTATCTCATTCAATTGACTTTCAAAGCAATTTGTTTGTTGAGATAAATTAGCTTTTAATTGTTCTTCATTTACCCAAACATTCTTATATTTTTCATTTAAATCATTGTTTGTGTTTTCAAGGCTTTCATTTTATTTTCCAAGGCTAATGCACTTTTTAATTAAGTCATCATTTTTGTTTATCAAAATTTTGCGCCAATGACTTAATTTATCATTTCTTTCCAAGCATTCATTAGCTTCCGATTTCAAATTTTCAATTGGTTTTTCCAAATCGGAAATTAAATGTTTGAAAGAAATTTCATTTGCAAAAGATTTTTGTAGAGTCTCTTTTTGCTCAACAACAATATTTTTATCATTTGAAGAGAGACTACTATTTTTCTCATAAAAATTATCAAGAATAGTCCAAATCTCTTTTGCATTTGTACATTATGATATTTTCTCAAAAGCGTTAGGACATAGTCTACAACATATTACAATAATAGCTTTTGAGTTTAATGAAAATAGTTTTGCATCATTTTTAGTGCATTTCCTTGGAATAGAAAATCCCCTTTCAATGACATCTAAGATGTCAATGTCTATGGATTTGAGATAGGCAAACATCTTTACTTTCCAAGCTCTATAATTTGATCCATCAAAAAATGGAGGAATTATAGCGGATTGGCCTGACTCAAAATCCATTTGGATTGTCACGGATCTTTATCTCTTGCAGATTTTGAATTTTAAAAATATCTTTTAAGAGCCTGTGCTCTGATACCAAATGAAATACAAGGTGACAATCCAAGAGGGGGTGAATTGGCTAATTAAAATTTTGGGGCTTAATTAAATGGATTATTAAAATCAATTTACCCATTAAGCCTTAACAAGTCTAACCCTTTATCAATCAATGAATATAATATAGGAAAGAGATTAGATATGACTTTATGCTTATATACTCTAACCCTTGTTCAATGAAACATAAACACAAGTAAAGGATAAAGATTACCAACCACCAAAGTGCAAAGAGAAGGAGATACAAAAGCATCCACATGGCACAAATTTTATAATGGTTCGGTCACAACTTAACCTACCCACTCTTCCAAGTTTTTCTCCTTGGGATCTCCACTAAACCAATAAGATTCTTCAACGGGCGAATCTCAAAGCCGTACACCAACTTCTCCTTCAAAAGGATCACACTCTTTTCAGACAAAGCGTTGCGAGGGCGCCTCCCTCTTAGATAGGGCCGAATCGGAGACCCTCACAAACAAATGAAGAAATAAAATACAAACTCTCTTTGCCTCTTAGATAGGCTGATTACAACTTTGAAAGCTCATAAACACTCCAAGGAAGATAAAATGTAAAGCCTATGGAGTACCTCTTGATAGAATGTATAAATACAAGTTCAAAGAGGTTTTAACCTTTCATATAAAAGTTTAAGTTCAAGAAGATAGGATTTAATCTTGCCAAAAGGTTATTTAGAAAGGTTTGATAGTGTATATATAGCCCACAAGGAAATATGACCGTTTGGGGTTAAAACTGTAAAATACAGAGTTGAAAAAGTCAACCTGCGCAAGCCCCAACGGATCTATTTTCATGTCGCGGCGATCGACCTAGGCACGGTAGTCACCCGCCCTTAGCGGGCTCTTACTTTGAATTTCAAATTTCATACCGCCGCGGTCGACCGGCCCTAGCGCGGTCGCTCGACGAGAGCTATCTGTTTGAAATTAATTTTCGGCTAAAAAACACTATCACGGTCGACCGGACCTATAGAGGTCGACCTCCAAGCCCAACCTAGATGTTTTCTGGATTTCCAGAAAATATATCCGCGGTCGCCTGACTTACCCCGGTCGACCGGCCTGATAAATTTCGAGATGCCCTGGACCTTCAGGTAGCATCCCGCGGTCGCCTGGCATAGCCTGGTCGACCGGCCCTGAGTAGAATTCCATTTTTAACTTTAAATTCTAGGGGCTTTGGGCTTCGGTCTTGGGCTTAAGTCCTAGGCTTTCAAACACATTTTTGGGTATGTGTATGGTTTTAAAAGATATAAAAACTTAGGTATGAAAACCATTTTGAAAACTTTTTGAAGGTGTATTTGAACATAAAATCAAGAGGACTCCAAATTCATTCTAAAAGTAAGAACCTTGTGTCTTCTTGGAATGTCTTTGCTCTTTGCACTTCCTTAGACTTCTTCAGCTTGAATGAACATCTTGAACTTTGTCTTGGCTCTTGTGACTTGTCCTCCAATCTTCAATGCATGTGTACATAAGGTGTCACCATGGCATGTTCAATTCCAAGCTCCTTCTTGACACTTGCTGGGGAACTTGTGGGATCTTCATGTTGAGCTCCTGACTTGATCATCTCCAAATGGTGATGACTACAATGTAAGTGCAAGCTCTTTGTTCCGTTGTCTCTTGATCCACAAGACATGTGTTGTGAAGAGTTATATATGGCGATTATGACATGAAATTCCGGTATACAACACAACACCTCAAAGCAACACATTAGTCTATAAAAGCTAATCAATTTAGTTTGCTAGCATCAAAACAAGAAGGTAAGGTGAATGATTAACCCATGGGAACCCTTGGGCTTTCATCATCAAATGTGGAATTACATAAAGGCAACTGTAAATATCATTGAAACATATCAAGTACCTATCTAGGCCAAGATATGGAGATTCAAAAAATTTAAAATAACATGAATGTAGGTTAAGACACGTCTACGCAGTCTTTAACCCCATCTCCCCCACAGTTTTGAATTTTCGATCTTTGTTCAGTCCCTTCGTAGGAGCATCGGCCATATTATCCTTCGATCTCACATCAACCAAATGATAATACATTGTTCTATAAGATAATTTAGCGTGGCATGTTTTAGACTAACATGTCTCCTCTTACCATTAAAGAGTGAGTTCTTCACAATCGTAATTGTGGCTTGATTATCACAGAACAAACTTACAAAGTTAATCTTTAAACGGGTCAATGGAATGTCCAAGATCGGATCTCTTATCCACTCTGCTTCATCTCCTACAGAAGCAAAGTTCTGATTCCATAGATGACAGAGCAATACAAGTCTGTCTCTTTGACTTCCATGCAGCAGCGGCTCCACCCAGTGTAAATACATAACCACTGGTAGATTTACTGACTACTAATTATGAGCCCCATGATGCATTAGAATATCCTTCCAGGATAGGAGGATGGCTACTATAGCATAGAGCATAACCTTGAGTACCTTTAAGGTATCTCATCAGTATCATAGGGGCATCCTAGTGCTCATGGCCAGGATTACTAGTGAAACGACTCAGCATGCCAACTGTAAAGGCTATGTCTGGTCTAGTGCAACTCATTGCATACATGAGACTACCAATCATTTTAGAATAATCCAACTGATTCACGCTGGCTCATTCATTAGGTCTCAGCTTTTTGGTATAATCAAACGGTGTCTCAATCGGTTTACACTCACTGTATCCCCATGTAGAAAGTAGTTTCTCAGTGTAATGAGCTTGGCTAAGAGCGATCCCTTGCCTTTCAAAATTTACTTTCATACCAAGAATGATGTCTACCACACCAAGATCTTTCATGTCGAATTCTTTAGCCAACATTGATTTCACATCACTTACTACAGAGAGATCGGAACCAAGAATCAACATGTCGTCTACATACAAGTAAATAATTGCAACCTTATTCGACATAGAACGAAAGTAAAGGCATTTATTTGAGTAACTGATCTGAAAACCAAAGCTCTTTACTATCTTGTCAAGTTTTTTATGCCACATTTTAGGTGCTTGTTTAAGACCATACAAAGATTTGTTTAATTTAAAAACTTTGGTCTCTAAACCTTCTATGACAAACCCTTCAAGTTGGTTCATGTAGATTTTCTCTGTGAGGTCTCCATTAAGGAAAGCTGTCTTTACATCCATTTGATGCACAACATACTGCTCAATAGATGCCAAAGCAAGAAGAATTCTTATCGTAGACAAATGACAGACCGGTAAGTAGACATCAAAGTAGTCTATCCCACTGACTTGAGTATAGCCCTTAGCTACTAAATGTGCTTTATACAATGCTAAGGATCCGTCAGGATTAAGTTTCTTCTTCAAAATCCACTTACTGCCAACAATCTTAGCCCCTTTTGGCAAATCAACTGGCTACCAAGTTTGATTTTGTAATAGAGAGCTCATTTCATCATCAATGGCTTCTGCCCACAACAAAGAGTCCCTAGATCTCATCGCTTCCTTATAGGATGATGGATCATTCTCTAAATGGTAGGTCACAAAGTCATCACCAAAATTCTTGGGTGCTCTATCTCTTGTAGATACTCTTAGAGGTTCTGATTCAGAAATCAGTGTAGGACGGGTGTCAAAAATATTATGTTCAGACTCTACATACGATTCTGCAACCATCTCAGTATCGCCAGGTATGGTCAAACCATGATCTCTGAGAAATTTATTCTCAAAGAATACTGCATCTCTAGATTCTATAACCATATTGGTAGATAGATCCAAAAATCGGTCAGCAACACTATCTTCTACACCACCTAGATAAAGACAAGTGTTGGTTTTAGGTCCTACCTTAGGTCTCATAGGGTCTTGTATCCTCACATAAGCAATATAGCCCCAAGTCTTAAGAGTGTCATATCTACAAGGATGTTGATGTTGATGCCATAACTCATAAGGAGTAGAGGTCAACTTAGAGTGTGGTACTCTATTCAGGATGTTATTTGCAGTTAAAGCTGCTTCTCCCCAATAGCTAGTAGGCATGCCAGCTATCAATAACATGGAGTTCAACATTTCGGTTAACGTCCTGTTCTTACGTTCAGCTATGCCATTAGATTGAAGTGAGTAAGGAGTAGTAGTTTCAAGTATTATGCCCTAAGAGGCACAAAATTCCTTGAACAGTGTCATAGTGTATTCTCCTCCTCTATCACTCCTAAATCTCTTAATTTTCATGTTGAATTGATTTTCAACACGATTCTTAAAAATTTTAAATTTATCAAAAGCTTCATCTTTCAATTTTAGGAGATAAATATGACAATATCTAAAACAACTGTCTATAAAAGTGATTAAATACTTCCGACCACCTCTAGTAGTGAAACTTTTAAAGTCACAGTGGTCACAATTTACTAACTCAAGAAGTTGTGTGCTTCTAGAAACCGAACGAAAAAGTTTTCTAGTGATCTTAGTTTGTGCACACACTTCACATCTGTCAAATCTAATCAATGTATTTAAAGATATATTATAAGTTTTAGCAAGTTGAACCATTTTCCTATAGTTCACACCAATTTATTGTGTAACAACTTAGGATCAATCAAAGTTGAACTAACCTGACTAATTGTATCATTTGCTAAACTCAATCTATACATACCATTAATTAAGAAAGCATAGCCAAAATAATAAGAGTTAATAGTTAAAGTTACTCTTCCACCCAAAAAAGAAGAGCACATGCCAGCATTGTCTAAAAGACTAATGAAAATTAAATTCTTTTGAATAGCAGGAACTACTTTAACATTTTTTAAAGTGAATATTTTTCCTGAAGAAAAGACCAGGTTCGCAGTTCCAGAGTGAGTCACCTCTGCCTCGGCTCCACTAGCCACTGTAACGGTCTCTTTCGCGCCAACAACATCAACTAAAAGTGTTTTGAAGTTGCAAACATGACACGTCGCTCCTATATCTAACCACCAATCTGAAGAAGTACTGGCCTTACCGTTTCCCAACATAGCAACAAAACTCTTAAGCTCAGCCTTGCCCACCATCATATGAGCTTCCTTCTGTGGTGTGTTAGATTTAGGATTCTTAGGTGACCGATAGTCTGTTGCAAAGTGACCCCATTTTCCACAATTGTGGCACTTGCCCTTCATTTTTCAAAAGATAGTCTTTTTGGCCTCCAACTTGGGATGGTCACTTTTAGGTGGCTTGGATTTCTTAGGAAATTTCTTGGGATTTGATACTGTGTTAGCAGCAGATTGTTGTTGTCTTACCATCTCCAAGTTATTCCTAGCTCGATTCTCATCTTCAATTCGAATGAATCGTTTGAGATCATCCTGTCCCACTTGCACTTTTTTCCTATACATTTTAGTTTTTAAAGAATGCCATTGAGATTAATCAACTTCTTCAACCCTATCAGCAAAAGTACTCAAAACGGTGTAAAAACAGTTCATATATTTTAGACTGAATTGAGTCTTTCGCTTCCATGAATTAAACTCGGATCCACCAAGCGATTGAAGTTTGACCATCGCAAACGGAATTAAATTCTTTTCCATTGTATATTTCAGATGAAATTAAAAATTGAAAAGAGTGCACCTGATTGGCGAATTGCGAGAACCCAATCCGACAACCACTGAATATGTGAATCAAATCCAAGAACCAATTCGAAGAAATATAGGTTCGGCCACCAAAAAAAACTTTGGGCAAAACAAGATTCGTTCCACCATCGTGATGAAAGGATCTCCAATGAATATAGCGCCACAAGTCTCTTCTCGTGAACAGAGAAGAATCACGATCTCAAGATTCGGCTTAGAGATGACTGATCTCGGCAGTTAAGACTGTACCCAACCAAGGTTTGAGCAACAGTAGCTTCGCTCCTTTATCTCAAGAAGTTAGATCCCAAAGGAAAACTTCAACCCAAGAATCGGGCACAAAGGCAAAAAAAAACCCCTCCAAAATCTCTACTCAAACGGATCTGACGGAACTCCGGCAAAATTGAAACGCTCCGGCGAACGCCGGTGGTTGGAAGTGAGTTGCCCTGCAATTTCCGGCGAACTCCAAGAGGGGAAAGCTTCAGTTTTCCTTGCCAGCAAAATCGAGATGCGTTCGGTTAGGGTCGAGAACCTCCCTTCAAAATAGGAATCGAGAGAGAAACCCACGATCCATGTGGTGGGGTAGGAAAAAATCTCACACGAGCAAGAGAGAGAGAGAGAGAGAGAGAGAGAGAGAGAGAGAACAAATGTCTATGTGTGTATATGAGATGGGTTAATGCTCAAAAAACCACCAAGAACAACCGAAAAGAGTGGTATCTGAAAGATGGGTTTCAACCCAACAAACGCCAATCCTCCCGGCAAACCCACAGCGAAAATTGGTTAGTTGTTTTGAAAAGAAAAAACTTTTTTTAACACCCAATTTACCCTCATGGGTTGCCACAATCATACTTGGGCCTATCGTTGCATTCTCACTTGGTATCAAAGCTTTGGCTCTTAGAAGAGATTTTTCAAAACTGTGGTGAAGTTTTCAAAATCTAACAAGAGAAAGATATTTTTTGGCAAACCCTATGGATTTTCATATAGACCAGTCTATCTCTATGCCTCCATCTTTTAATGGAAGTAATTGTGGGCTATGGAAAACCTGTATGTGGTTCTTCCTAAGATCTTTGGATGTTGAGATTTTAGAAGTGGTTAAAAATGGTTTTTCTTTTTCTAAAATGAAGTGGGAGAAAAATGATTTGAAATTGAAAGATTTTAATGTAAAATCTATGATTGCAATTTGTTGTTCTTTAGCTACTCATGTGTATGAGAAAATTTCAAAATGTAAGAATGCAAATGAGATTTGGATTGCTCTTGAGAATATCTATGAAAATCATGTTTGTCATTTAGCATTAGTAGATGAAAGTACATCTCATACACATGATAAGATTGAGGCTCCTTGCAAAAATTTGAAGTCCTTACAAATTCAAAAGGATCTCAAAACTTCAATTTCCAATTTGCTAAAAGAGATAGATTCTTTGAAAATGAAAATTGATGATTTCTCGCTAAAAAATGATGCTTTGAATCAAAGGAACAAAAACTTGATTAGTGTTAACTATGATTTGATTCAAATATGCAAATCATTTGAGAAAGAAAATGAGAGATTGCTTTTTGAAAATCAAGTTTTACATGAAGAAAAGAAAATTTGTGAAAATTTTAAATCTTCTTGTGATTTCACATGTCCTTCTATATGTTGTGGTAAGTGCCATTTTGTTGGTAGAGTTGGACATTTTAAAAATGATTGTAAGTTTAGAATTTTGCCTAAAAGTAAGTTAATTTTGGTTGAAAAAGGTTCATTACGCAAATCTAAACCCATTGGACCCAAGCTAGTTTAGGTTCCAAAGGCCCCAACTTAAGTTTTCTATGCTTTGCATTAGATTAGGGGCTTGTGCTAAATTGAAAATTCATTTTATTTTGTTGACCAAGATTCTTGTTTGATTTGATATGTCATTACCTTCACAATTTGTTTTGATAATCCCCATAACATTCTTTCTTGTAATTCATTTAGGGGGAGATTTGATTTAGGGGGAGCATTGTATGTGTTTTACTTTGAAAACCCTATTTATGCTTAAACCTTCCTTGTTTTGCATTTCGCTATTTAAAAAGGGGGAGTTTTGTATTATTTTATGCCTTGACGAAGGGAGAGTTTTATTTGCGTATCTTAAACCCTTATGTTTTAAAAACTCTCACCCCATATTTTTGTTGATGACAAAAGGGGAGAAGTTTTAGGTAAATTGTGCTAAAATGTGGCAATCACCTTGTGTGTTGTTATCATAAAAAATGGGGAGATTGTAAGCCCAATGGTTCACACCTTGGCAATCTTTTGTGTTTTGATGATTCTAAACACAAGTTGATTTGTGTTGTATTTCTAATTTGTTTGATGTTTAAGTACATGTGTTGGAGATTCAAGCAATCAAACACAAAAGTCAAAGACATTGCATGGATCGTGGCATGAACCAAATGGTGAAGACCTTGTGAAGCCAAAAAATGGAACAGATGATCCATGGTGACATTAAAGACTTGAAGAGATGAAGACATTGAAAAACCCGAGTGTTTATGAAGTCTTGAATGTAAAAGTCCAATCCTTAGCTTAGGACCTATGAGAGGACCAAGGAGCACTTAACAAGACTTAAACATACATTATTAGGATCCTAAAACATGATAAATATCTTGGGACAAGCCTTAGAGAACACACCCAAAAGATAGACATCATTGGCACTTGCTTAGTAGTTCACTTAGTGACCACAGACCGTACTTTGATAATAATTGGTCCTAAACATTTTTAAATATTTTTGAAAATATTTTTAACTGATATATCTCCTTCTTCTATTATTTGTAGAGCACAAGAACGTCAAAATCCGATAAGAAACGAAAGAGATATGAATTTTACAAGTTAGCAGCAGTAATCTGGAAAACCAGTTACGGAATTTCGGAGAATCCCACAGAGTTCCAGCTCGGAATTCCATGGGATCTCATGGAATTTCGTGGAGGCTTCTGGTCCAAAATAAAAAAGGGCTAATGGCTAGCATGGAATTCCGTGCATAGTTTCCGTAATAGCCGTTGGGAGCCCTATAACGGCTAGTTTTGGTCTCCCTTGCCTATATAAAGGCCTCTAACCTTCTTAAACTCAACTCTAACACTCCTAAACCCCAATGGAACATATATAAGTGTGGAGAGCCCTCCTTGAGCCTCTACTTGGTCATTTGTAAAGAATTGGGAATAGTACTTCATTGTATATCTTTGAGAGTTGTTTTGTTAGTACTGAGAGATTGATCTTGCATTTGAAGAGGCATTTGTATTTATTTTTTATTATTCTTGTATTTGGGCGAGTGTCAGGAGAAGCGGAGCCCTCTCTCCGTGACAGAGTTCGCCACCAAGGTTAAAGCGTTCGGATTGTAAATTTGGCACCGATCTTCGCCAAAGTTAAGAAAATCAAATAGTGGAAGCCATCAACGTGATTGGTTGGTGGAGTGAAGTAGGCCTCGTGGGTTTAAGGACCGAACCACTTTAAATCTTTGGTGCACTTCTTCTAACTCTCTCTTTATATTTCTTGCACTTAGATTTATCTTTCTTGGTTTAATTTGTTAATTGATCTTCTAGCTTTAATTTGGGCTAAAATTGGTTATTTTGAAAAGGGAGAAGTTTTTTTAACACCCAATTCACACACCACCTCCCCCCCCCCCCCCCCCCCGCCCCCCCCCCCCCCCCCCCCCCCTTCCTGGGTTGCCACCATCATACTTGGGCCTATTGTTGCATTCTCACATTGGTTTGGCTTAAGACTGCCCACCTATCCTTATAGCTTATATCTCAGTGTCCTTGGAACACCAACAATTGATGCATCTGCTATGGGCCCTTGTTTGTAAATAAGATTATTTAAAATTACCAAGCAAAAAAGATTGTTTAAAGTTAATCTTTTTTGCAAATGGGGCATTTTATAGGCAAAAAATTATATTTCACTACAAGAAATACCTTATCTGGCGACGATTTATAACCATCGCAGAAGACCAATAAAACCGTACCATTAAAAAAAAAGAAAAACCCCAATAAAACCGTTGCTAAATTTTTATTGGCGATGGTTGCTTTTTCATCCCAATATTTATCGTCGCTAAAGAGTTATGGTGACGGTTAGTAACCGTCTCTTACTATTTTTAATGGCGATAGAATTTGCTGTCTCCGAAGATTTTTTTTTTTTTGTGTAAAAAACAATATGGACTTTACCAGAGACGATAAGTATTCATTGCTAAAATAAAACCGTCACTAATAATTGATTTTATTACGACGGAATTCTGACGTTGCAATATCTACCAAAGATGGGTGAGGTAGTGACCACCGGGGTAATATCTATATTAAGGACGAATATCAATCGTCGCCATTCTCTTTTGTTTTTTTTTAAATAAGGCGATGAAAAAAGCCCGTCACCATTCCTTCTTTTATTATTATTTTTAAATATGGCTATATAAAAAGACCGTCGTCATTTGATATATTTTTTAAGTAATAAATTTTCCTTGCGCTTCCGATCGGCAAACCAGGTAAATTTATTTGTATGCATTTAATTCTTTATAGAATTTTGTACATATACAAAAAGATTTGACTTTATATACAACCATTGAATTTTATTTTTATTAAACATAACTGGATTATATAGAAAATTATGTTCAATAACAGAAAGAGTAGATATAATGACTGCATTTCATTTTAGTAAACAGAACTTTACACAAAAAATCGAAGCACCTGTAAATTTAATTGTAAAAAGTGCATCCTTTAATATATGCTCGACATATAGAGTTTCCGTCAGCAAAAGTATAAGAACTTTGAAGTTTTTTGGAAGATGAAGTAAGAATGCCAACTACAATTCCATCGATCTTTTGTCTCTAAGAGCGTGAAATCCTTTCCCACATGTTGAGGATCATGGGGCAAAAGAAAATATAGAAATATGCCTTTTAAAAGGCCATTATTCACTCTTTGACGCAGATACATTCTTCCTTGGAGAAGTCATCGTCTACAATAATGGTTTGGTCTTTGTTGTCATCATCTAAATCTATTTTTATGCCTCCATATAATAAATCTTCGCCGTCCGTCTGCATAATCTTTGAGCATGACGCTCGCGAAGTAAAGTCCATCGTTCGACGCAATTGGTCATAATAGGCAAGAGGAACTATAAACACTGATCGAGTGCACTAAACATATGTGTGCATCATCTTGGGACTGACCATCTAGTTTCTTGAAAACCGAAACTCTTAACACAGAACTAGTATTGGTGATGACTTCCACAACGCTATTTTTTGTAGCTCCACAGATGCACCAAAAATTTATGCCTCCATACACTGAATCTTCATCGTCCGTCCGCATAACCTTTGAGCATGATGTGGACTTCAAGCAGGTCGCGAAGTAAAGTCCATCGTACAACGCAATTGTGTCTAATAGGCAAGAGGAACTATAAACACTGATCGAATGCACTAAGCATATGTGTGCATCTTCTTGGGACTGACCATCTACTTTCTTGAAAATCGAAACTCTTAATGCATAACTAATAATGGTGATGACTTCCACCCCTCTATTTTTGTAGCTCCACACATGCACTGAAAATTCGCCGTCCAACGACATAAACTTCAAGCATGACATGAACTTTGAGTAGATTGCGAATCTCTTCATTTATAGGGAAGAGCTGTAGCATTTCGAACCGAAAAGCATGCACAACAAGGTGTCAGAAAGTGGATAGGAAAATCACAAACAAAAAATCATAACCCTAATCTTCGTTTCAAAACCATATAATTCACTAGTACAATTATAGGGATACGCCAAAGTGTGTAACTTTTAGCATTATCAAAGCATATAATAACAATACATTGTATTGGCCCATCAGAAGTTGATCCGCCCGACAATGGATCCACCATTTGTTCCATATTTTATTGGATACGATCCACATTTTAATGGTTAGGATCCCTATTGCGATTAGGAGGCTGCAAGATAATAGTGGATCGATGCTCTTGAGGCATGAGTCAGAGACACCGTGGGCCGAAAGGCCAAATTGTTGTGGATACACACGTTGACTTAAAGTCGTGACTTGGGTGAGCCTCTATTCCGTATGTGGGATTCTTATGAACCACTAGCATATCATTGGTATGCAAAGAGGTTGATGCATGAAGAAGCAGCTCGTCGTGAACGAGAGTTGAAGTTAAAGGCAATGAAGAAAAGGCTAGAGCTTCTCATGAGACAATAGGATTTGCAGGGGAGCAGCTTAGCTACTTATCCTCTTCTACCACCTGATGATGAGGTCAATTCTCAAGAAGGGGAGGAGGAAGTTTTGAACATTATTGAGTCACATGATGAGTCGGATGTTACTGTTGGTGAGGCTGATATATATGTTGAGCTCGGTCCTATTTCAGAACATGCTCAGTGAGATACTCTAGCATAGCCGGATAGCGTAGATACAAAGCCAGAGAGTATAGTTATTGATGAGGCATTGTCAGAGTATGGAGAGCTGGAGCATTCCATCGACAATGCCAATTCCACATCAAGACAAGAGCATAATGCCAATGTTAACTCTACAATAGATGTTCAGATTGAGAGGATTGAGGAGGTTGAGACAAGGGGTTTTAGTTCACATGAGAATAATTGGGTGAATTGTCAGTCTGGTTTAATGGATCTAGATAAGATACCAACAAATGATTTTATTGGTTCTAACCTTATGGAGGCTTGTCATGGATTGGTGCAACCCAAAGCTATCATGTCAGCCCAAGAGGAGTACATTGCTCCCTGCCAATTTCCTTTTACAGAAGAGGCTTGCGTTCTTATAGTTCTAAATGGGTGCTTTCTTCCCTCCCACTCCGCTTGTGTATCACACTACTTTAACGGGTGCTAGGAACATTATACAGCATGAGCGACTTCAATGGGTTACTACTCCAACTGCTAGAATAGGTAATCCACATATTTGATCTAGGCAGACTACCATGATGACAAGGCTAGTAGGGAACTCGAAGGCAAGTTCTTTTAAGAAGGGGAGAATGATGGGGATCGGGACGCTACTTTCAGTGGGGTCGCAAAACCGTGGGGCCCCCCAATAAGTGGCAAATTTTCCTTCAGTTTATTTTCAACTTTTATTCTCATTTTATTTCATTTGGTAATTTCATTTGCCCATATATATGGGAGATGTGGTGTTGGACTAGTTAGCTTTTGGAATAATACTACATGCAATTTCTCCCCTCTTATTTCTTCATTCTTCCCTTCTTCTTCTCTTTCTCCCTTTTTCCTGTCTTTCCCCCCTGTCTTTCCCTTTCGTCTGTTTCTTCTATTCTTGTCTTTCTTACCTTTCTATTCCCCATCCTACGTCAGTTCGTCATCCACTTTTGGCAATGTTAATAGAAAAAGTAGGTAGAACACTCACCTTCGCTATCGCAGAACACCCCGAGCAGGTAAAATAGAGGTTGCGAAAAGGAGTTTGGGGAATCTACTACATAGTTTGGTGGGACGCAACCCGAAGCAATGGGATCATTTATTATTTCAAAATGACTTTGCATATAGCCGCTCAGTCAATCAATCGAAGAGATTTAATTCGTTTGAAGTAGTGCTCGAGAAATATCTGAGGTGTATTAGACGTGGGTTAATAAAGATCAGTTGCCTTTAGGAGCGCAAGGAAACTTAAGCCTTATAAAGATTAGACCATTTGAGATCATCGAGCACATTAATGATAATGCCTACCTAGTGAGGTTTCCCAGTCACATATGAAAATAAGACGTGTTTAATGTCAAGAATTTGGTACCGTATCATGATGAGTCGACATATGAAAAGTTTGTGAATTCAATGAAGAATTCTTCCCAACCTAGAGAGGATGTGCATTGTGGGTCATAGAAGACACTTATAAGTAGCACCATGATATTCAGAACAAATCTTTTTTGGGGTTGGGGTATTAAATATGTGGTCTTTGTTTAAAATATCCTCGTTGGTGTAGGGTCCAAATCTTCTTGTTAGGGGTGTGGTGTTTCAGAAGACACGTTGAGAATTTGGTAAGCAATTAGAGGATGCCAAATCTGATCGATTAATTCCATTTATTGTTTTTTAGATCAATAATCTCATGGACCCATCTGATTGATTGACTATTGTTGTATTATTAAGGGGTGGATGTTTGGGATCTAAGGGTCATCCCAAAACTTCATATGTGCCATCCCCAATTCTGATGATAGGCATTATTGGATGATTAGGCTGCAAGAAAGGATGGATTTCCACGTGCTTGAGGATGGGCAAATAGTTCACCTTTAGCCAAATATGAATGCCTATTATTTCGGCCCAAAGGTAACCTTCCTCTTTGAGGGTGCTCCAGCTAAGGTTGAAAATGAAAACTTTGTTCATTTCAGTTCCATTTTTATTGTCCATTCTTCCCTGGCTAGTTAGTTTAGTAATTTCCACCCACTTAATTGTGCCCCAATCAAGTTTGCCATTGCATTTGCTCCCAAAGAATCTTCTTTGCAATTTGCCAATGGCAATGTCTGTTGGGAGTTTGATGCATGCCATCATGTAATTCAAAATGCTGGAGTCTAGACTCTTGAGCAAGGCAAGCCTAGTTCCCATAACATGAAAGCCTTTTGCGTTGGCGTTTACTAGATACCTGATCTCTAATACAATTGAAGTCCTTTTTGTTATATTAAGATTTCATGGGTGCCTAGATGTGATTGGTTGGCGCGGCCTTCTTGACATGCATAAATTGTTCAAGATTTTTGTTATATATTGGGTATGCATCTTTGGGGAAGTTGATATTTAATTTGGTGGGGTTGATTCGTTGGTCTTGACGGAATGAAACCATGAACCTATGAATGATTTTTCCTGTTTTCAAGGTTGCTCGGGTAAAGATAAGAAGGCCGTCTATATTTCCACTATGCACCAGCTATTTATTGAACCTAATATGACTTCTTTGCAAGAAAAAATAGCAGATAAGATTCATGCTTATTGACTATTCCCGGTCATTTCAGGGTTTACATTACCTGCATTACTAGAACTTAGACATCCGATGTGCAAGAGAAAAGGAAATCAAATCTAAGTTATATATGTGACCTTCAAATACAAATAATAGAAAATGCATTTGAATGAACGGGCTGCAAACATCAAGTGAGAGAGTTGTGGGCAGTTCTAGTAAGGTCATCATTTGAATGTTCTCGTGACAGGATTCCTGCACGAGGACAGATAATGGTGATAGTGGGTCACCTTGTCTTAATCCTCGGAATCAGTGAAAATAATCAATAGTACCATTGAGAAGATTGCATACTCTATTGTGGTGACACATTGTCTGCTTGGTTTGATCTAATGATAGTCGAATCCAAATATTTTCAGGAATTGAAAAAATATACATGTCATTTGATTTTGTCATAAGCATTCTCCATGTCAATTTTATAAAGGATTTACCTCTCTTTTAATCCTGATATGATTTTCTCAGATATTATTGTATCCGAAAATTTTCTTGTAGGAACAAATAAAGATTGATTTATTTTTTGGGGGGGGGGGGTGGGGGTAGGGTGGGATTTTTTGGAGGTGTGATCTCATACTATGAAGCGATATTTTTGAAATAATTTTATATGTTATATTGCATAAGCTTATTGGTCAGAATTTGTTGAGTTGAACACCATCAACAACTTATGGTAGTAGTTTTAAGAAGATTTGGGTGTCATGCCCCGAGCCAAGCCCATGGCCAGGCACGTGACCGTGCCACATACCTGCAAAAAAGGCTCTATAGACATGCAAAGGCTAAAGTATATAGAGCAATTCCAGTCATTTTAGTTCTAACCAATACAATCCATAATATTCCGTCCATCCATAACCAAAATAAAACCAAACTAACCAACAGGTTTTTTGTGCTTACCATATTCTGTCTCTCAAATTCGGTTTTACTCAAATCACAACAACAAACAAGATCACTCAAACACACAAGATCACTCAAACTAAAGTTTTCTCAGTCTCAGGATCTCCATTCTTGGAAATTCAAAATAGGAATAAGAGAGGGGAGTTTAACAGCCAATACCTATAAGTTTTCACGGGGTTCCACCAAACACTCGAGTTTCTTTTTTCCTCATTCCATCTCCATTTTCCTGTAATACCTTAGTTCAGATTGTTCAAACGCCCTTGCAGGAATTGAACTATCTGCTCAGTGTCAGATTACAGAAACATGTTAAAAAAAATATTAGTTTCATAAAAAATGCAATTCGAGGAATCTAAAATCACTGTTTTTAAAATCTAAGAATTTGAAACTTCCAGCAAAAGAAAATTTTCAATGTACAATTAAAAATATAATAGTTACCGTTCTTAATGTCGAAATGAGTGCTCAAAATAGTTAGTGTTCTTAATCTCGAAAATCGAAATGAGGGTCAAAATGTAACTTTTTTACATCTCTCAGGACCAATAAAAGCACCTTCGTATGAGTCCAGGAAAGGTTAAACTATGCCACAGCGATGATAGGTGTCATACCTTACTCATTCTTGGTCGAAGTTGAGAAGGGCCCACACAAACAGCTGCACAATTAACCATTCGTGTCATCTCATTGACATCGTAGTTTGAATTCAACCGTGAATCGACAAGCTGCCCGTACCTTTGAGGATTCATTAAAGGTCTCGCCTGCAATGGCAGACAACTAATCCGTTAATTTTCCAATGCCAGAACCGATAGAAAATGGGAAACAGAACATAAACAAAAGTACAAATAGGCTATTTTATGGCCTACAATGTCTTGGGATCTAAGGATTCCAGGGCAGGAATGGTATTGTAAGTGAAGATTTGTACAGTTCCATCTTCAAGACATGTACGGAAACGGAGAATCTGTGATGTAAGATACTAACCCAGCCTACCAATTTAACCATAACCATAGACAACAGAGTCCTGAAAATAGCTTCGTGTCCAGTAATTAGCTCCAGAAGCATGACCCCATAAGAGTAGGCATCTGATTGTTCAGTGAGTTGGTGGGTCAAAGCATATTCGGGATCTACATACCTGTCATTAGTAAACACAATATTAGAGAAAAGAAAAGGGTATAAATGATTAAAACAAGAATTGGATAGTTGTCATTGGATATTTGAAAATGATTCTGTTTTCCATGAATTTGCAGATCAAAAAACATTCTGGATCTAAGTACCTGCCATTAATAAACACGTTAATAGAGAAAAGCAAAAGGCATGGATAATTAAATTAAAAAATGGACTGTTATCATTGGATATTTGAAAATTGTTCCCTTTCTCATGTCCGACTCTTCAATAACATAAAAAAATAACTGCAGTTTTAATCAAACACTTCAATAAACGGACTCCCCAAGTAACATAACTTGAATTAGAAACAAAAAAATGACACCAACTAGGTCTGTCCATTACTCCAATGTGACTAAACCAGTTTTATATCAATGGGATTGGAGCTCTTGACCAGAAATGAGTCCTAACGAGGATAACAATAGAGTAAAGCCTTTTATGACAATGCAAGAGTTAGAAACAAAATCCACCCCCAACTAGGCCTCCCTGGTTCAACTCAGACCAACTATAAACCAATGCAGTTGGATTTTTTCACCTGAAATCAGTCCAACCAAGACTAAGACCATGCTTTTGAAAATGAGATAATTAGAAACAATATCACACTAGCTGGGTGATGAGGACTATCAAACGAAGATGAAAAATAAATAATTGGGACCATCTATCCACCAAAAGTTTTTTTTGGTAGGTTAGCTGGGATCGAACCCCGACCTCAAGGTTGTAGGCCAAAGCCTTAACCATTGAGTTTTAATTAATGGGTTTCTTTTAATTAATGGGTTTCATAGGTGTAGATTTGTCTTTGGGTTGTTAATTAATTGTTGATTTCAGTTCCTAATGGGATTTAAGTTTTAAGTTTCAATAGGAGTTTCATTAGTTGCTTGAGTTTTAATATGATCGGATTCATGTTTTAGAGGGAGTGTTTTAGTTTTTTTATGAAAATAGACTAGGCAACCTAAGAGGGGGGGAATTAGGTATTATAAAAAATTTGTTGCTTTGAAAACCTTGTTTTAAGAAATTCAAACAATTACTTTAAAGCTATCTAGCATATTGTAAAGAAGAGGGTCTAAGATATTACCAAGAGAGTTGAGAGATGAGAGAGAATAGAAGGCACACCACAATGAACACGGAGATTTATAGTGGTTAGGTCTTCTTAAAAGCCTACTCCACTCTTCCAAGTTTGTCGTCCTAGGGTTTCTTCACTATCCGGACACCATACCACGGCCGGGTCCGAGGCCTCCTTACAAACACCGAGTCTTTAAACTCTCCAAGGGTCACAACCTTTCTTTACAATGGTAGAATGAAGTAAAAGCACACTAGCCTCTTGTTTAGGCAAATACAAAAGTAAAAGCTTAAGCAATAACTCTTGTCTCACTCAAAATATACACCCTAATGAATCTCTCTTGGGAGAATGAAAGTAATGGCACTCAAGAGAGGTAAATGTATGTAGAAGAGAGTAGGTGAGAGTTAGGGTTTTGAAAATTGTGGCTAATAACTTTTTAAGAGCTCAAGAGATGTGTTAGGGTTTTCAAAATAGCATATTTATAGGTTAGAAAACAAAAAAAACCTAATTTTTTACTTTCCTGGGCGTCGCGGACGAAGTCTAGACGTCTGAAAAATAGAGCCGTTTAAAATTCTAAACGCTCGCTCAAATCCGTCCACGGACTTCCGCAATATTCCCGGACGACCGAAATATTCTCAGTCAACCTTTCAGGCTTCAGACGGACGTCCGCCAATATCCCGGACGTCCGCAATTCCCTCAGTTATCCAGTTTCAAACGGACGTCCGCCAGAACCCCGGACGCCCGTAATTCCCCTGGATACTTAAATTCATAATTCTTGAAGGAATTTTCTATGAACTTTGAGCCAACTTTAGGGAGTGTGATTCCTAGTGATGTCTAAGTTTATTTTAAAACTCCCTAAGTGCCAAGAACCCTCAAAACACCCAAGAGAGACGCTACATTCTAAACTACACATATAACATCTTCTCTTCTGGGCTTCGATTGACCTTAGATTTGTGTGCGTCAAGGTTCCGCGGATCGCTTGTAGTGTCCAAGTCGTCTTGCTTGACTGCGATGTATTGAACCTGTTCATTTCATAGGCAATTGACATTTGTGTGATCAATCAATATGGGTTTGGTTCCAATCAAAGCGTTGGTGATCGATAGCCTTCCGGCTTACACTTTATATTATCTAAATGGATTGTAAACATTTTCAAGAGCTTGCAAGCCTTCTCTATCCATTTGGATTCTTGTTATGCTGCTCTAGGTGGATTTCTAGAGACCCTCAATGGTGTGTTGTCGTAACCCTACTCTTATTCCTTTTACTAATCTTTTATTTCTTAGATCTTCTCAGCTAGTACAGATTTATCTCCCATCTTAACTCTATATATTGTTTCCTTTCTCTTAATCTCCTTCAGTTTCCTCAACCCATTTAATCTGTATTCAACTTCGGTTCATTCATTTTTTTTCATATGTAGTTTCTTGAAGCCAACTGTGTTTTTCTTGAATCTGAACTAATTACAAGATTTAATCAATCCCAGTAGTTTTCAAATCTCATACGATTAACAAAGAACCTTGGTTCTAAAGTAATTGCTTGACTTTCATATGGCATTTCTTGTTCTAGTTCCATTGTAGGACTGTATTTATCAAGCTAAATCATGTTGTCTGTTCGAGGTAAGAGTAATACTTCTGAGTTGTGACTTCACATTCAACGAAAGAACGATTACTCTTAATGCATTGCATATTGGAGTTGAAAAGACCAAGAAATGTGTGAGTTCAAAGGTATTGAATCGAAAAAACTTTGCAACATACTCATCATGAAGCAGTTTGAAGATGAATGCAAAGAACAAGATGTTGTACAAATACTGGTGACACAAGAGGTAGATGATACTAGCGTTGAAGAGAAGTCGACACTTCCTCGCTAGTAAGGTTACATGGAACGCGGTTCGTTCCGGTACCCGGTACGTGAAGGGTACAGGGAACGATGGTAGCCCATACGCAGTATGATGAGGGCAGGTAAGTTGATTCGCTATTTGGGGTCATGGAACTGTTTGGAGCACTAATTCGGGTGCTTTGGTCCACACACACTCTCTTTATACTTATACACGCACACACAAGAATATCATTCCATAGTCCACACTGCATACATTTAATAAAAATAAAAAACCTCATGCATGCCATATATATTTATTAGGGTTGCAACTCGGGTCAGGCGGGTCAGGTTTTCCAGAACCCTACCGTACCCGAGAAATTATCTCGGGTCGGGTTGGGTTTAGTTTTCTTTAAAAAAACCCTAGATTCCTAAATCCAACCCTACCCAAGATAGTTTCTCGGGTTGTTTCGAGTCGGGTCGGGTTTTTATTATTTAGCATAAGATAGTGAATAATTTCAAAGATTTAAGAAAGCGACAAATTTTCACGTTAAAAATCTTTAGATTTATATCATCAAGTGCATAAATTTAAGAAATACTTACCCCGTCCAAGAAGGTATGTCTCAATCGCAACCTTCCAGGGTAAGTAGTTGGTTCCATCAAACTTGGCAATGTTCAGTTGTGGGTAAGAGTTGTCTACAGGTGCCAAGGTAGAAGACGAAGAAGGGGCCAAGGGTGTGGTAGAAGCACGAACCTCAGTGGTCATTTCAATAGAGGGATCAACAATAACAGGAAGATCCATCAGGACAACAAATGTCGACAAACAAAGAGACCACCACCAACAACTACAACGAGTAAAAGTGGAGAGGATGGATGATAAAACCAACTAATCAACAGAGAGACTCGTAGGACGATCGCACGAGCGAAGGACAAGTGCAGATATGAACCCATAGAGAAGCTAGGAAGATGCGCGAGATGAAGATAAAAAAGAGAAATTTAATACATCAAAGGGAAAATGGAAAAATAGGGTTTTATGTAAGATTAAGCCAAAATATGGTTGTCGGGAAGGCGAAGAGCGGAGGAGATAAGGGGCTGATATGACGAAGGAAAGGGTTTGGGGAGGTACTGTAGCGGTACTGTAGTGGGTTACTGTAGCGGGGAATGGAGAAGAGGAGGAGGTGTGGGGTGGAGGAGGGAGGAGAGGGTGGGGCGTGAGATGGGTTAGGGTTAGGGTTAGGTTAGAGAGAGGGATTAGGGTTGAAGGGATTAGGGTTGGGGTTGATGAAGAAGGTAGAGGCTAGGGTTAGGGTTAGGGATCAAAAACCCTAGGGCTCTGATACCATGTTGAGAGAGAATGAGAAAAGTGAGTTGAGGTATCTCCCTCTCACTCATTTATTTATATACTAAAATATTTGTACAATGACTAAAATGCCCATAGGCTTATTCTAACAATTCAAATATGACTTCAGCACATGCGGATCGACTCTGGTAAAAAAGATCCAGAGGATCAAGTTTGCAATCCAAAGTACAGTGCCAAACACTCTTGTAACAACAGATTGCAAAGAGGAAAATAAAACTGTGAGCTCCAATGTTCTTTGAGTGCTCATCCCAAACACCTCAAATGCATGACCAAGAGCCAATGAATTGAGCTAATGAATTATATCGCAACTGATGTTTAACCCTTCCTTCTACTAGAAGCACATGCCAGATCTATCTGTAAACAGAAACACTGCAACTCTTGCCTATTGGTTCAATCAAAACCTGTCAAATGAGTAATTCAACTCATGTCCTCAATAGTTGTAAATCGATTGGGAAGACACCATATCTATGACTGAGTCCTGTACCAACTTAGAGACTTCTTCGTTTCTTCTTTTACAGAAATGTTAGATTGCAGTTAAGGAAATGAATTCGGTCAGAATAAGAATGAAGAGGGCTGGGAACACCCAAACAGTCACACACTATTGGGACAGACATGCCGCCATGTTCAAGATGTCATTTTCCTTGATCAAACAACACAAGACTCCTTCAAAGGAAACAAAAGATAACTGATCCAAGTCTCTTAATAGGCATTTACAAACTTCAATGGAATTCAAAGGGAAATAAGGCATAATGATTCTACCATGAATTACCATAGGTTTGGCATTCAACAGCCTTAAAGCGTTAAGATCCTGAGCATCAAACAGAACCAGATATAATGCTTCTTGTTCACATCCAAAAATGCTCTTTGAGGACTTTTTACAAGCACGCACAATGCCTCATGAATTAGAACCTAAGAAGGGAGGTGAAAGCCTTGGATTGCTACAGTGAGTACTTGTCAATGACATTAAAACAAACAAGACTCCAATCCATTATCCTATGGAGTCTCATTGAAGTAATTCACCAAACAGCTTGCAGATAATAACAGAAACTCATCGATCTATTCAATTGGAGGAGAATTCAAGTCGATTACAACCAATTGCCACTTAATTGTGCTGAGATTTAGTGAGTTAACCACAATCAGGAGAATGACACCTACAGAACGGTTTTCTTTTTGAAATTCAATCTCAGAGCAACAACGTTTCTCATGGAATTCTGCAAAGCTCCATGGAAATCTGCCTTAGAGGGGATCAAAATTCCAGTTCTAGTGGAAATCAAAACATACATCAAGATATTTTGATTCTGTTTTTGCTTTGAAAAGAACTGGATCTCGACCACTCCAACTCAGCAGAAAGTTGTCAGAACAAAAGATTTTTAAGGCATGCAGAGAATTTCATGTTTGGAAAATTATCTTTGAGCAACTGCTTAATTTTTTATGTTTTGAAGTCCAGAACTCACCAAAGACAAAAGCAATAAATGAAGGCACTCACAGATCCTTGAGTAGGTGGAAAATTCCATGAAATTAGAATGGAACCTTGTTGAAATGAAGCCAGAATGCTTAGAACCGATGTTATAAACCATGAACACCATATCTACCTTCTTGTTCATATTGATCTTCACTGGTTTCTTGATCTGGAGAAAATTCTGTATCTTCACAAGAGATAAAAATACTTAGAAAATGCAGCGTACTTTCTCCGATTCAAGTCGAAAGATAGTCTTTTATGTATCTGGTTATTGGATAGATTAGAAGCTGAATCCAAATGTGATTAATCTCGTCCGACTCAACAATACTTGCGAGATCTGATTGTAGTGGACCGATTCACTCTTGAAAAATGTCAGATGCAATCCAGATCAATCAAAGGCCTATCAGAACGTTTAGATCGTTCTTTAACATTGACACTTGATTCAACTAACGTTTCATAGATCTCTTCCAATTTTAGTATCCGATCAGGTCAATATGATCTGGAGATGTAGATGACTTCGGCTCAAGAAAACTCACAGAATTTAGCAATTCCAGCGACTTTTCTGCAACAAGAACAAGATAATAGGGATTGTTCTCACAATTTCTCACAGATCTACATCAATTCCTTCGCTCCGATGATAATGATCTCCATGTGATCTTCCTTGATGCTCCCTCATTGCTCCAAATTAGGAATTAGAGATTGAATCGGATTCCAGGTACATAGAATATAGAATATAGAAAAAAAAAAAAAATTACCCAAAAATTATTTAGGAACCCGGGTTATTTTCTTCATTTATTTTTTTTTCTTTCAAAAGTTTGCATTTGCCTTTCTTCATTTATGCTAGAATATATTACATGTTAAATTACCAAACGATCCATCGAGAGGTAATTAGGCCATGTTTCTGTGGTGCTACAATATTTTATAAATTTTCACATCAATTTGTTGATGTGTGCAATCCATAATGCTGCACCCACAAGCTGGTTTGTGGCTGTTTTTGGAAGCCAATGGAAGGTTAAAAAGATGGGGTGATAAAAAGTTGGCTAAAGGGGAACTCATATGAGTTCCTGTTTGGATTGCAAGAATCTTTTGGAAAAATTTAGAAAGGAAAATTCTTTCTAAAATTTTCTACATGTTCTACACACGAGAGAACAGAACTTGAACAAAACCTATTAATTTTTTATTTACAGGGTTCTTCAATTTATGATTGTGTCCCTCTAAATTAATCACAATCATATTATTTCCCCCTAATCTGAGGAATTTAAAAAATTTCCTTGGAAAAAATCTATCTGAGATGTTTTTCTTGCAATCCAAATGTGAACATGATTAAGAACCGATTATTGCAATCCAAAAAATTTTCCCAAGAAAAAAAAAATTCCTGGAGATTTTTCTCTTGCAATCCAAACTCATTTTTGGATTTTAATAACCGATTGTGAGTGCCATATGTCTCGGTTCGTTTCAGATTGTAATAACCAATTGAGAGCCCCAAACCAATTATTGGACTCAAAATTTAATTTAATTTTGAGTCCAATATTCGGTGGGACACAATTAGTTCCAAAAAATAATAAAAGAAATAGGTTTGATTGGGACACTATGTTGCAAAAATAAAAAAAACAAATAGGTTCTTGGCTCCAAACCCCACAAAGGAAATTTCACCCCACATTCTTCTTATCTAGCTGCAATTGTCTCTCTCTCTCATTAATCCACTTTCAAACAGTTTTATTCTACAGTAATTGTCTCTCTCTCATTAATCCACTTTGAAACAGTTTTATTCTACAGTTGGCGACGAGAGAGATTGATAGAAAGAGAGACAGGGGTTGAGAAAGATAGAGATCGAGATAGAGAGAGAGGGAGAGAGCAAGAGAGGATGAATACTTTAGGAAAGATAGCAAGGATGCAAAAATCTACGGAAATCTTCTGTGAATGTGAAAGGAAATCCGAAACTGGGATTGAGAGAGAGAGAGAGAGAGAGAGAGAGAGAGAGAGAGATTACCTAAATCTTAGGGGCCGTTTAGATACACGGAGAAAACCTAAATCGATTCTTCAACCCGTAACAATGAGAGAAAGTTTTGCAAAAGATCCCTGAAACTTTTCGGATGCAGTGATTTGGCCTAAAAGGGGCAAAGTCTTTAAGTCGCTTCATTTAAAGAGGTGAGTGGCTCTTCCCATTAAAAAAAAAGATGTAAATGGCTTTTAAATTTTACGATATGGATCAATAATACTTTTGAGAGCTTGCAGCACTTCTCTAGCTGTGTGGATTCACGGTGTGTTGGTCTATGTGGATTCCTAGATACTCCCAAAGGTGGGTTCTTTCGGTAAACCAGCCCTTATTCCTCGTTAGTAATTTATAATTTCTTAAAAACTTTTTAGTTAATACAGATTTCTTTCCAATTTTATATAGTTTCCCAATTCTCTTAAATATATTTTTTCAGTTTTCTAAACACATTTTATCGATATTCAAATTCAGTTCCTATTTCCATCTGTTACTGTTTCTTGAAACTAACTGTAGTTTTCTAGAATCTAAAATTATTCAAGATTGAATTAGTCCTGCTAGTTTTAAAATCTCTGTGATAAGCAGAGTCTCTTGATGTTGATCTAATTGAAGGACTTTCATATGAATGACTAATGCGAGCGGAAGGAAGAAGAATTGCAATCGAAGAACACAATCCAATAACCACAACTCTAATATACGTTTTTTTTTTGTGAAACCGTAACTAGAACAGAAAACAACAAAAGTCTGCAAAATGTGTCATCAAAAATTCAATTAATTTCTTTCAATTTATGATGATTTAATTCTCAAAAAAAAAAAATCAATTAATTCCCCCACCTCACGTCCACTTAATCCTTTTATAAAGGTAAGTCACATTACATGTAGGCATCTTAATTGTCAAGGAAGGATTCTGAAAGAAACCTAATAAAAACATACTTTCTAAAATACTGACTCTTAAAGAATTCTAGTAAAAATAGAGTTTCTAAAATACTATGACTCAGTAAGGACACTAAAATATATGAAAAAATAAAGATAAAGCTCCCAAAATATCTATTAGATTATCATAACTAATTTGCTCTTACGATAGGGATAACGACTAGGAAAAAAATCATGATCTCCTAATTTTCCCTTCTACTGACTTTTCGGCTTCAAATTGCACAAAAAAAAGAGAGATGTTGTTGCATCAGACTCCCCGGGTTGAAGAAAATCCGTCCTCGAATTTGAATCTTCGAAGAGTGCACTTTCTCACTAATATTTGCCAGCATCATTTTCCCATTATTCCGAAAAAATCTTCCTCGAATTTTGAAGTATTGAAGAACGATAATCATTTGAAACTCCAGAAAATCAAACTCTTCTACATAATCTCTAAGACAAAAAGATAATCGTTCTCGACCTTGAACTGGATCGAATTCATAAACCTCCATTGTAGGCTTCAATGTATGATCTAATAAAAATGATCGACAAAAATTGACGAAGAAATAAAATTAGTATTTCGCCATTTATCCTCCATGCCGTTGATCAAATTTATTTTGCTTCTTTATTCGTGGTTTCATAGCACACAACAGTCATCTCTTGTGTCACCACGTCATCGCAACTCCCACTATCAATGATAAGATTATTCGTAGTATGCCGAGTAAGCAACGCCTCACCACGATCATTCCAAGTAATCTTGTCACCCTCATAATCATTGAAGTCGTCATAACACGGTTGTTCATTGAGAACCTTCGATTCGACCAAGTCCTCAAATTCTTAAACCAAAATTGCGTATCTATAGTTGGACACTCTTCCACTTCATGACCGACACCCAAACACTTAAAGCACATATTAATATCACGGTATGGCTGATTAGAACCGAATCGATCTTGAGATCCCCTATCACCCGGCCCCACCCTACGAAGCACGATGATAATAAGGGTTAACATCTTCCGAGGTGAGATAATTGTCATAGCCTCTTTGAGTTTTGAAACGCGCTACACGTTCCGTAACTTGTTGGACTTAGGGGTGCAACTTGGGTCGGGCTCAACCTGAACCCGACGGGTTCAACCCGATTTTTTCTTGGGTTAGGTTGGGCTTTGCTCGGGTCGCGTTGGATAACAAAATTTTGGGTCGGGTTAGGGTTGATGCGTTGGCAACCCGACTGGATTCATAACCCGACTTAAAATCAATCTTTTAGTACTATGTTTTTAGTTAGAAAGCTAAGAATGCTATTTTTATTGTACTGTTTTAGCAAGAAAGCACAGATTGCAAAACCCAAGGCAAAATCAATCTTTTTGAGTAAGAAATCTACGAATGCGTAAGCACATTTACTGCCATCTAATATTTTATTATTTTTTCAATTAATGATTTCTTGCTTTTTCAAGAGAAGTTTTTTTTATGGAAGCATGCTTGCATTAATACTCTTGCCTTTTGAGAAAAGCAACCCGTCTTTTCTCTTTTACACCAATATCCTTCTTTTATTGAGACACTTTCATCTTCATCGTTGGATTCTTCTTCTTCTTCTTTCTTGAACTATATGGAACTTCTATCAAAAGGTCTTTCAATATTTCTTCTGCAATATTCTTCACTACTTTACAGTGGGAACAGTGAACCATGTCAAGCAGAAGAAGTAGTCGGGGTTTTTTCCTTCAACTCGGGTCAGGTTCGGGTTGGGTTCATGTTCATAAAAAAGCCATGCATGTTGGGTTGGGTTGGGCATCTTCGGGTTGAGGCTTGGGTCGGGTTGAGTTCAGGTTGGAGAAATAGCTCCTCGGGTTGGCCCCAGCCCGACCTAACCCGACTCGAGTTGCACCCCTAGTTGGACTTGCCTCCTTAAGTCTCTGACTTCATCGATTTGGTGATCATGAAGATGAGCCTCACACGGATACTTCAATCAAGCCAACGAGCCATGATACCAAATTAGTGCAAGTGGGAGGAAGAAGGATTGCAATCGAAGAATCCAATAACCACAACTCTAATATACGGTTCTTTTTGTGAAACCGTAACTAGAAGAGAAAATAACACAATGCTCCAAAACGTGTCATAAAAAATTCAATTAATTTCCCCACCTCATGTCCTCTTAATCCTTTTATAAAGGCAAGAGGCACATTACATGCAGGCGTCCTAACTATAAAGGAAAGTTTCTTAAAGAAACCTAATAAAAACATACTTTCTAAAATACCGACTCTTAAAGAATCCTAATAAAAATAGACTTTCTAAAATATTATGACTCTTAACCACAAAGGACTCTAAAATATATGAAATAATAAATACGAAACTCCTAAAATATTTATTAGATTATCATAACTAATTTGCTCTTACAATAGGGATAGCCACTAGGAAAAAAATCACGGTCTCCTAATTTTCCCTTGTGCTGCCTTTTCGGTTTAAAATTGCTAAAAAAAAAAAAAAAAAAAAGAGATGCAGCTGCATCAATGACCAAATCTTGATTTCTGTTTCTAGAAAATTCTCAATATCTGATTCTTGATTTGTTACTCCAATGTGTACTCTGAATTCTGTTCATTCCTAGTTCTTTTTCATGAATCCTTCATGTACTTTTGCAACCTAAAATCTTCCTAGTCATTTGAGTTGTTCTGTTTCAATAATATTACCTCAATTTTTTTGAATGGTGAAATCTTACATATTTTTTATATGAATCTAAACACTTCACATGTTATAAGAATTCTTGTTCTAGTTTTGTCGTAGGACTTTTCATTCATTATCTGAATCTTGTTTCCTGTTCCATCAATACAACAGTTTAATTTTCATTATTCCTAAACCAAAAATATTCATAAGGCATACTTTTCCAATCCTTTTTATTAGCCACTATAAGTTTCCCGCATCACAGTTTCTGCCGAGTCTAATTAAATCTAGCAATAAATCAATACAATCGGGCCACGACCTCAAATCAATCAAAAGTATAACAAATGAAAAGGGTAAGGTTTTCATGAAAATGAAATGGATTATCTTACCCGGGAGTTCCAATTACTCGAGTACCATCAATGTGAGTGTTGCCATTAGGTAAAATCTTTGCAATGCCAAAATCAGCAATCTGTATGACTTCAGCTCATTAGATGAACCATAGAAATAAAAGCTCAGCAAATGAAAAACTATAAAACTGCCCTTACTTTGTCATTGAATGCCCAATGCAACAAGCACTTTTAAGTAATTTTTGGAATAGACTTGATTTTTTTAATGAACTTTACAACCCAATTTGACAATAAAAAGAAATCTACTTCTTTATGAACATAAGAAATTTCAAGATACAGTTATTTCATGAATAACTGGTAAACTGACATAGAGAAGGCCCCGGCCAAAGAGTATGGGCACTATTTGTTGTAGGGGAGAATCATTTTTTTTTTCATTCATATGTAATAAGGTGTGTGTGTGTTTGTGTGCGCGCGCGCACTAAATAGCCTTAGGAAGGTTATGTTTGTCTTTAACATATTAGGATTAGTATAAATAGGGGTCATTTCCATTTTTTTGGGGACTTTTGAAATTGGGAGAATTGTATTAGAAATTTCGTTTGGGAGCTCCAAATGCCCAACTGAGGTGGTCAGACTCTCTTTTGCAAGGAGTAGAGTGCTTAGAAGGAGATCTTAAGCTATCCTTCCTTCTTGCCTGAAGTTTTTTGCCCATCCTTTCTTCATGTTAGGATTTTATTTTTCTTGAAGAAATTTGGTGAGTTCCTTTTGTACAACAACGATTGGAAATTATCTTGCTGAATTTCAACCCTATTTGTGAATGTTTTTGAATTCAGTGTGAATTTGATCAATGTTACTCATATTCAGTTGAAGTCTCTGTAAATTTTCCTACCCTTCGATTTCCTTGAAGCAATCAAGTAAAGGAGCACTCCATTTATTTTCTTTCAATTCCTAAAAAGTGTTGCTCGTTGAAAGTACTCCGGACCTGGACTGTAGTGGATATCAATATGGTCCATACTAGAGAGGAACTGGCTAATGGTTGTTCTATTAAAGTTTTGAGCTGATTTGCTTGCATCGGAAGGGCACTTAGTCAATCCCACTAAAATTAGCATTTGATGTTTCTTTTCAAGCTGAACTGAAATAAATGACAGGCAACTCATCATGGAGTCCTTGGATTCAGTCGAGTGAAGGAAATGTGTGAACATTGCTTGGAAATTACATTGAAATAGTTGGGGTTCTACTCTGTATCTGTTTGTAGGAAAGCCTGAACCAAAGGCTTGAAAGCCTACTGATTCAGACGCTTTTGCAAGAGGTACGCCTTCAGTCTTCAAGAAACTATGCATTCATAATTGCATGTAGTTAGAGCCAAGCTTCATGGCCTCTTAAGTTGAAGGAATTCATTGTAGCTTCAGAGTCAGTGTGAAGGCATTCCCATTTGAAATGCAGCACCACAAAGTACTATTCTCGACTTTCCTTTCATCCTACTGTAAAGAAGTAATAGGACTACTTTTACCATTTCAAAAAAAAAGAAGTAATAGGACTACTTAATCTCTGTTTATAAAAAGGCTTGTGCCAAAGCTTGGTTTTCCTATCATGAATAAAACTATGGACTAAGATGGACAACCGGAGGATTATTCAATAGATGTCTTCTTACTTGTATAAGGCTTGGGATTGTTAAAATTTGAAGAAAAATGAGTTACAGTTTGGACTCAGTTTTTGAAAGAAGTGAACATTCGAATTTAGTCCATGCTCCTGCAGATAACTTACATACTCTCACCACTCCTTGGCCCTTCTGCCGTTGGGCATTTGACCTCATCGGTCCAATTTCCGCTTCTTCCAATGGCTTCAAATTTATCATTATTGCCACTGATTATTTCACAAAATGGGTTGAAGCCGCCCCTTTAAAGAAAATTGATGGTCCCACAATCGTTAACTTCATCTACCATAACATTCTTTGCCGCTATGGCATTCCTGAATCTATCATCACTGACAATGGAACCCCTTTTAAAAATCAACGCATGGATGAGTTCTGCCAAGACTATCACATTCGTCACCACTATTCTACTATATACTACCCTCAAGGCAATGGTCAAGTCGAAATATCAAATAAAACAATAATCACTATTCTTACCAAGACTGTCAATGAATCAGGTAGAGATTGGCCCACTAAACTCTTTCCCACTCTCCTAGCTTACTGAACATCTTTTCGCACTCCCACTGGTGCCACCCCATTCTCTCTTGTCTATGGCACAGATGATGTTCTTCCCATGGAGCTCGAACTCCAATCACTTCGAATTTCTCTCCATGGTCTACAATCTGATGACGAACTTCGCCAAGCTCGTTTAAACCAACTAGATCTCTTAGACGAACAACGCTTAACTGCTTTAAATCACTTACACGCTTATCAAAAACGCATTGCCCGTTCTTACAACAAACGTGTCAAACCATGATTCTTCCGACCTGGTGACTTAGTGCTCAGACAATGCTTCCACAAACAAGGTAAATTTCACCCAAATTGGGAAGGTCCTTACACCATTGCTATTGCATACTCACAAACAGTTCACCGTCTCGCAAACTCTGATGGACGCATCCTACATGAACCTGTAAATATTCAACACTTAAAGAAATTTTATCCATAACTATACTGTTAAATAAAAAGTAAAAACAAACAAACAAAACAACATTCACATATTGCAATACACACGTTTGCCTTCGCATCCTATGTCGCCTACAATATCGCCTGAGTTATAATGTCACCTGAGATAAAATATTGTCTCGGTTATACAGTTGCCTCGATAAAATGTTGCCTCGGTTATACAGTTGCCTCAAATAAAATGCTGCCTCGGTTCTTCAGTTGCCTCGATAAAATGTTGCCTCTGTTATACAGTTGCCTCGATAAAATGTTGCCTCTGTTATACAGTTGCCTCGAATAAAATGCTGCCTCGGTTATACAGTTACCTCGTATACATTGTTGCCTCGATAAACGGTTCGGGGGATCCTTAAAACCTCCACTTATAGTCCGGAATGACTCCAAACTACCATGTATATAGTCTCGTGCGACTCTAACTCACACCCCATCCCGCGAAATGGTTGCCTCGATCATCATACATGGCAAGTTGGATATCCTGAGATAGCTCTATAGCTGCTCTCACACATCCACTGCCCAACATCAACATCAACATGAAGACCAACTCGACGGTGTCGCTATCCGCTGCTGCCCTGTTATTTTTAATTTTATTTTCCCTCTTTTATTTTCACCTCATTTTACTTCGTGCCTATCTCCTTCTTGGCTACCCCATGTCTTTACATGGGGCACCCAAGAGGGGCACCTTATAGGCATCCATTTTAAACTCAAATATCTAAAACCAAGAACCCCATTTCGCAAACTTCACTTCTTTGTCACTTATTGCACACAACAAGTGACAAAGAGGGGCAAATGTAAGCACGTGATTTTCAACCACCTTTTGAGGACAACCAAAATGCCCTTGTTTTGTTATTATTTACAGCCCATGCCTCCATCCTTTTAAGTATGCAAAAAACTAAGAAAACAATTGAATTTACAACACCATGCCATTGAGCCCTTAAAACGTGATTTTCATTCCAAAGACACGATTTTTCCCCAAAATGGAAAACCAGTCCAATCCTCTCCCATTGCTTCACCCAAATCTTCCTTAAATACACAAATCCATTCAAATAACCCTAAACCACAACCTAGATACCATATCCCCACAGGTAAATCCGATTTTCCCCCTTTAAAACCTTCCCCAAATGCCCAAATCTATGTCAAATCCCTAACTTCTACCCAAATCTTCCAATCACCTTACCAAATGCCTTCTAAACAACCTATTTTACACTGATTTCATTCCAAAATTTCATCCAAAATCCAATCAAATCAGATTTTGAGAACCCTTAATTGAAACACTAAAAATAGCACTTTCTCCTCTTTTTTACCTATAAATAGCCCCCTCTACAACCCTTCAATGACACGAAAAATTCAAGAGCAGAAGCTATCAAACAATCAAGCTCTCTCTCTCTCTCTCTCTCTCTCTCTCTCTCTCTCTCTCAAGCTCTCTTTCTACAATTTTCTCCCCTCAAGCTTTTCACTTTTTTTCTTTCTTTCTTTTCACTGTTTTCATCATTTACACCGGGCAACGGTTTGGACCTCGTCCCAAGAGTCTTCAAACATCCCTACAACGACCCATCCACATGATCTCTGTCACTAACGTCGGCACGATTCATTAACCTTTTCCTGCAGCCTCACTCATTCATCCGTGAATTGGGGCCGTAAAGGGAAGGACTGAACTCTCTTGTCTGTTTTGAAATTTCATGTTTGTGCTGAATTTCATTTTCAAAATAAAGCTTTGTTTCTGCATAAAAATTTGAAAGTTCATTTTGTAATCATTCTTGCTTCTTTACAAAACATCTCTATTAAAAGTCTTTGCAAAATATTACCAAGTTTATTGCAAAACTGTCTTATCTTTTTTTCACTTGCATTATTCACTCAATTTTCAAACTTAAGTTTATTACAAACATCATTTAGGTTTGTCTGCATACTATAACCTTCAATCTGCAATAATTTAAACCATTTAACTTGCCAAGTCTCGCGAACCACACACACATTTGCCTTACCTTAAAATTTTATTTTGACTTATAAATTGCATACAGTTAAGTTGCACCTGCTGTAAGTTCTAATATTGATTGTCTTGCTAGATAATCTTTGCCCTTTGTATTGTTCAAACCAAGATTTTTAAATCCCGTGTTTACCAACTTACTATTTACAACTGCTAGGCATCAAAGCTGTCTTTCACTTATTCTGGATTGAATCGACCCTCTCTTTGATTGGATATATTTAGCTCACCCAATTCCTTCTGCATTATATAGTAGATGCACGCACACATATGTACTTGGATACACCCTATTGTCTGAGGTCAAATTAAATCTATCATTGGCATTTTTCATTTTGCAAATCTGGACACCATTTACTGAAAATAAATTTATCTCTCTTATTTTGTCATCTAACCAAGTGTAGATCTTATAAAAGAATAGCTTTGGATTGTACTGTAGCATCTGATATTCAAAGCAGCTAGCGAACATCACCTTTGCCGGATAACATCCTCACCGAAGCGCATAGTCATTTGCACCTTGGAACTCACATAAAGCAACGCAACAAAATTCTACTCCGCTAAACAAAACAAAAAAAAATAAAATAAAAATTGCCCTGACGTTGTACTTTGAAGCAAAGCTCGTCACAACAGGTCGGTACTCTAAACCTTAAAGCCCATCCCAAACGACCCGAATCCAAAGCCGAATTTCTCAAATAGGATAAATCTTGAAACTTCACTAAGTTCAAAATCAAACATCTGAAATTTTAGAATTTCTCGTTTTCAATGAGAAAGAATTTGATTGTGTAATTAAAAAAATGTATGAAACCTCCATTAGTAGACTTGTGAATCTCTGTATTGTAAGAGAAGTCAGATAAATAAAAGGCTTACCATGCAAATGGGACTTGAGTGAGCCGTTAGGAACAAACTCAAAAACAAGAATCATCCGTCCTTGATCGAAGGAGTATCTGATGGCGTCTGGATCCGGGTCTGCGATCGCGCGGTCGGTAGAGGGCCACCGCGGGGTCTGCAATCACAAACAAAAGGGGGTCAGGGGGTCCGGGGTGGGTCCCGGACGACCACTTCGACACCCAAGTCAGATCCTTCGACCAGTCAATATAAAGAACAGCTAGAGAGGGAGGGGGTTTTGACCAGGGTTACCAGGGCCGGTGCGCGGGGATATTTCTGGGTGCATAAATGAGTGAGTCGGAGGGGACTAGCAGGGAGGGTAGGATGGGATTCCTGGCCTCCTCTGTTGTTGCCTCGCCTCTTTTTCCGGTGTTGCGGGGTGGAGGATGGGTGAATTCCCTGCTTTCCGGGGTCAAAAAAAAAAGGTCCCCCTCTTCTTCCTTTCCCTCCCCTTTTAAAGGGAGGTGTGCGGCCTTTTTCATCATTATGGAGGGAAAAACTTCCTTTGCAGGATTGGGTCGTCCCTCTGCCTCGCCGGCGCACGTGGCTTTGGCGGCCATTTCCTTCCCTAATTTGTGATGATGAGGCATGGGTGGTGAGAAGAACTTCCTTTGCAGGATTGGGCCGTCCCTTTGCCTCGCCGGTGCGCGTGGCTTTGGCGGCCATTTCCTTCCCTAATTTGTGATGATGAGGCCTGGGTGGTGAGAGGGCGACATGTGTCATGAATGTGTGGTCTTTGCCGTTTTCCAACACCCTTCTTCATGATGGTTGGGCTCTGCTCGTGCATGGATGACACGTGGCGATATTTGGGAGCGTAGCCGTATTTGTGCCCCATCATAACTCCCCCTTACTCCTTTGGTCCATTGAATGGGCCAAGGGAGTAACGTTTTGTTCGAGCTAAGTCATGATGAGGATATTTACGAGGGCTCCGGGGTGCGTGGAGACGTGCCGTTTTATCCAGCGGCTGTCCTTGGGAAGCGGCGGCGTCGTTAGGAAGGCTGCGTTGTCTCGAGGCACCAGGATTTCTTTCCCGAGTTTAAAAGAGGGGAATTACCCTGGTGTCTTTTTGTGGCTCCTCGTCGCTCTTCTTCTTTCTTTTGCGGTAGGGGTTCTTTTCGTATATTCTCCAGCAACATGTCTGGCTCTTCTTCACGAGTTAGGGGCAAGGCCTGTTTCCTCCAGGAGTCGTCGAGCGACCCTGACTTGTCCTCCGATCCGAGGGAGGATCTCGTGGCTCGTCGGAAGAAGGCTAAGAGGGGCCCGGGCGCTTCGTCGGGCTTCCCCCCCCCCTTCGCCTTTCTTCCCTGCCTAGGAAGGACAGATCGTCCAGGTCCCGCGTTGCCCGGGAGTGGTCGTTTTTCTCTCGAGCCTATCGTTAGGGAACGGAACTGCGTGGGCGTGTTTCGAAGATGGGTCAGGAGATCGAGGACTTGAAGCGGGAGAACGAGGTTCTACAGAAGAAAGTTCATCTTCTCAACGAGCAGCTGTTGGAATATAAGGTGGACCCCCTGCTGGAGACCTCTTGGGAGGAGGAGGGGAACTCCTCGGGGGAGGAGTCGTTCTCCGATTAAGCTTTGGCTTTCTATGTTTTCCTGTGTGTCTATCCCCTTCTCTGGCGGGGATTTCTGAGGCCTGCGTGCCCTGTGCTGTTTTTTGGTTTCCCTTTATTTTTGTAGGCCTATAGGCCAGGAGGATGTTAATGGGTAGTTTATGTGTATTTGGGCCATATCTCTTAATGTTGTCCTTGGCTTGTGATGGAGAATCTCTGTGTTTGCAAGGATTTGCGATGCTCCGACCCTTCCGGGCGCTCTCCCTTTTTTTTTTTTTTTGGGGGGGGGGGTGTATGTCGGGCCCTTGTGACGGGGTCCGAGTCCTTTCTTTATGAACGCAGTTTTGTCCATCTGGTGGAGGTGTATGGATGGCTTGCTGGGGAAGTTATGTCGTGGGTAGGGGTAGAGACGTCCTTTCCGTATGGCGCTTCGACTTATGGCGGTTCCCTTGGGTTTCTCAATCGGCGCCACGTGTGTGCGTCCCATCGACTTAGAAAGGGCGGGAGATCGAACGACAGATGTCAAAACGCTAGCCCTTTTTAAAGCCTTTTTGGGGATTTCATTTTTTAACTTTATTCCTTCGTCTTCCTCGATTAGAACGGGTTTTATTCTCCGCGGCGATTCTTCTACGTGTTGCTTGTCGTCCACGCTTCGTTCGGTGAGTTCTGTGTCTTTGTTTCATAGCTTACGATGTCTGTTGCGACTGTGCCTCAGAGCCCCTCTTCCGCGTCGGTAGAGGTGGTGGAGAGGGCTCCGGTGAGAAAGAGGAGGCGGTTGTCTGTAGAGGGTGGGAGCGGCGTCGCTGAAGATGTGCGGCAGCCCACGGAGTTGAGGGATAGTTCCGGGACCTCCGGGTCGTCGGTGGGGCCGCTGCTTCGGAATCTCCGGCTCGAGTTTCTTATGCTCGTGGGGCGGAGATTGGGGACATTCGGCCTGGCGCCGTTATTCGTCCCGGCCGGGTGGCGTGTTTCAGGAATACTTTGGAAAAAGGGGCGGCGGAGAAAATTAGGAGGGAGTTCCATATCCCCGACGATTATGGGATTAGAGTCCCCTCCTTTGTAGAAGGGGTGTGTGGGGGTACCACGGAGGAAGAGGTAGCTTTCTACGTGGAAGCTTTCCGGGCGGGGGTTAGGTTTCCGCTCTTGGACATTATAATAGAGGCCCTCGAGTTTTACCAAGTGGCTCCTTCCCAACTGGCGCCTAATAGTTGGCGCACGCTCCTGGCCTTTGTGGCCAAGGCGGGTCTTCATAAGGTTCAGCCCACCCTTCCGCTGCTCCGGGCCTGCGTGGCCCTCAGTCCGTTGGTGAAGGGGGAGGACAGCTGGCTTTATCTGACCCAGCGTCCTCAGGTGAAGATTGCAGCGAACTTGTCTTCGTCTATCAAGAAGTGGAAGGAGGAGTATGTGTTTGTTACCCCTCCATCGGACGCTGGCTGGGATTTTCCTCGTTCTTGGAGGCGCTCCATTGAGTGGCGGAGGAAGTCCCTTCCCGACGAGTCTGACTACAGCAAGTTTGACTTGGGGAAGCTCGCCTCTGGGGAGGCTATTGACGTCTCCGAGTGTAGGTGGGAGAGGAGCCTGAAGAGGTTTGGCTTGGTGGGAGCTGTGGAGAGGAGGGTCTGTTGCACGGGCGAGGGAACGGGGGAGAGTTCAGCCAGCTATCGTGGTGAGCCCCTCCCCTCTTCCTTTCTCTTTTTTTTTTGTTTTTTTGTTTTTCCTTTGCTCTGAGCGATTGTTATTTTCTTGTTTTTGGCAGGAGAGATGTCTTCTTCTGGTGACGTTGGTAAGGGGAAGGAGGTTGCGGCGGTGACAACGGGCTTGTCGAGCCGTAAGAAAGCTCCTTCTGACTTTATGGCCGCGGCCAGGCTAGGTCGGTCGCAAGCGAGGCTCGCAACATCTATGCCTTCCAGCCCCTCTGGTCGAGCGGTTGGAGAGAAGGGGCCGGTTAGTTCCTCACCCCCGGGGTCTGAGCATCCTGCCATGAGGGTCGCCGGCCGCGTGGTGTGTCCTTCAATCTTTGCGGAGGACGTGCCAAGTCGGATGGAGGGGGCGGTAATGACCAAGCTTCTTCTGGAGCGGGCGGAGCTTCCCCCGCAAAGTTTCCAGATGCGAGGGGAACTGTTTAAGCCTGGCTGGAGGATTGGTGTTGAGGACAGCGTTCTTGCGAATCCCCGGGTTGGGGTGGAGCTAGGGGTGACAACTGCCCTTCCTTGTGACGAGGCTGAGCTGAAGGGCTATGATCGTAGGGCCCTGGGGGCTCAGTATTTTCAATCAACTTCCTGCGTAAGTAATGGGTGGCCGGTTTTCTGATGGTATTTTTCTCTCCTCGCTGTTTTCGAGATTGTATGTTGGAATTTTCCTGATAACTTGCCTTTTGCAGTCCCAAAGTTATGCCAGGAGGATGGTGCAGTGCCTTCTTGAGGATGAGGCTGAGATAAGTGCTGTGGGGGAGCTAAACCGGCAGTTACGCGAGGAATTGGGCAGAGCCCGGGCGGAGAGAGCGACCTTTGATGACACTATTGCTCAACTCCGGGAAGATCTCCGGGTAACTGTGGAGGGGAGGAGTCGTGCGTCGGACAAGTTGGCGCTGGCCCGGCGAACTCATGCCCGGGAATTGGCGAAGGCACGGGAGGAATGGCGCGACTCTGCGGAGTTTTTTAAGGCTGCGGCTGCGTTCAGCGTGGATATTGAGATTGATGCGTTTGCTGAATGCCGGCGACGCGTTCAAGAGGTTGATCCCTCCTTCCCTCTCGATAAACTGATGCATGAGTCTGAGGTTGATCCTTTGCCGGCACCGGCGGAAGTGGTGGAGCCGGTAGGAGAGGAGGTGGCCGCCCCGGTGGATCGCGTAGTTGCCGAGACTTCCGAGGGGGGCCCAGTGATGTTGTGAATGCCTCGGGGGGCTTGCTCTTTTCTTTCAATGTTCCTGGTTATTTGGTCTGTAATAACTTTTGAACTACCTATTTTTTGTTGTTTGGTGTGTAACCGTATTGACATCTCTGCATATATACGATGCGTCGCGGGGTTTTCGAGGTCCTCAGGCCTTTGCGAATTGTGTTGGTGAGAGTATTCTTAGTGCACCCCGTAGGGCGTCTGTTTATGGGAGGACTATCTTCCCCTCGAATGATCAGTTCGGGGTTAATGGGTCCCGCCTGCCCTTAAAGGGGGAGGTCTTTTTTTTCATGGGGAGCGTTTTAGGGTATTCTCGGGGGGATCGGCCCCGATGTTACCTCTGTCTCACTCCCTGTTTTCTTTCGGGTCCCTCATTTATCGTGGGCCGGAAAGTGGAGATGTACGCTGCTTTTGTAGAAGTGCTTTTCCATTAATTTGTTGACAAGAATACATCTTTGCTTCTAGAACACAAAAAGGAAACCAAAACACTTGTCATATTTTTAAAAGAAAGGCACGGAACTTACCCTGTCGTTTTACTGATAGAACTTTCGGAGGTTGTCCATGCTCCAACTGCGAGGGACCGGGGTCCCATCGAGGCGTTCTAGTTGGTAGGCCCCGGGTCGAAGTGCTCGAACGACTTTGTACGGTCCTTCCCATTTGGGTGCGAGCTTACCCGTGTTGCGGGGGTCTGATACCTCTGCACGCCGTAGCACCAGATCTCCGGGCTTTACCGAACGCTTTTTTACCCGGGCATCGTAGTATCGTGCCACCTTTTGCTGGTAGGAGGCGGTTCGGAGGAGGGCTTGCTCTCTTTTCTCAAGCACGAGATCGAGGTTGTTCCGGAGGAGTTCGGAATTTCTCTGCTCGTCGTAATTCGTGGTGCGGAAGCTGGGGAGGCCAATTTCTAGCGGAATGACCGCTTCGGTCCCAAAGGTTAAGCTAAAAGGGGATTCTCCAGTTGCGGTTCGTGGTGTTGTTCGATAGGCCCAGAGGACGCTAGGGAGTGCGTCCAGCTAGTTTTTTCTGGCTTCTCCCAATCTCTTCTTGAGACTTTGTAGCAAAATCCTGTTGGTTACCTCGACCTGCCCGTTGGCCTGCGGGTGTGCTACGGAGGCGAAACGGTGTTCGATGCTTAGGCTATCACAGAATCTGCCAAATTCGGCGCTTGCGAACTGGGGACCGTTGTCTGTTACAAGGGTCTTTGGAATGCCGAAACGGCAAACGACGTCGTGATAGAAGAACTTCTCCGTCGCTTTGGAATTGGGTTTCACCACGGCTTTGACCTCAACCCACTTGGTGAAGTAGTCGATGGCGACGTATAACATTGTATGCCCCCCGGGGGCCTTGGGGAATGGTCCGAGTAGATCCATGCCCCACATGGCGAAAGGCAGGGGTCCTGCTATCGCGGTGTACGGTGTAGCCGGTTGGTGGGGGGTGGTTGCGTACCTTTGGCAGGGGCTGCATTTTTTGACGAATTCCTTGGTGTCCCTAAGGACCGTGGGCCAGAAGTAGCCGTGCCTTACGATTTTCTGGGCTAGGGTCCTGCCGCCTCCATGGTCTCCGCAGATCCCTTCATGTACTTCTCGTAGCGCGTAGTCTGATTCGGAGGGTACCAGGCATCGGAGGTACGGCCATGTGTATGACCGTTTGTAGAGCCTGGGCCCGTGGACCACATAATGGGTGGCTCTTGCGGTTAGGCGCCGGGCTTCCAGCTTATCTGCGGGTAGTATACCGTCTTTCAGGTATCGTATGATGGGGTCCATCCAGTTTGGCCCCGGTGGAATCTCCAGAACTCGTATCTTGTCGATGCTAGGGTGGGGCAGGATTTCTGTGAGCACGGTGCCGAAGTCATGGGTCTCTTCGGCGGCCATTCTTGATAATGCATCCGCTCAGTTGTTCATGTCTCGCGGCACCTGGAGGATCTCTACCTCTCCCATCCCCTGCAGTTTCTCTTTTACCTTGTGGAGGTATTTTTTCATTCTGAAGCCCTTGGCTTCGTATATTCCGTTTACTTGGTTAACGACAAGCTGTGAGTCGCTATAGACTTTCAACTTGCCTGCGCCGAGCTCCGCGGCTAGACTTAGTCCTGCTAGTAAGGCTTCGTATTCGGCCTCGTTATTGGAGGCTTTGAAATCCAACCTGAGGGCATATTCCAGTGTGAACTCTTCTGGGCCGTGGAGGACCACTCCCGCTCCGTGTCCTTTATTGCCGGCGGAGCCATCAACGTGCAGGATCCAAGGGTTTCGCTGTTATGTTCCGAGGGGTCTTGCATCCCGTCGTCGCAAACCGTGTGCGCAGTGGGGCCCTCGCTGCTCCCCATTGTTGCTGGTTCTTCGGCCGGGGCCGTGAATTCCACTATAAAGTCAGCGAGGGCTTGAGATTTGATAGCCGGCCTTGGGCGGACTTGTATGTCGAACTCGCCCAGCTCGACGGCCCAACTTACCATCCTACCCGAGGTCTCTGGTTTTTGGAGAATCTTCCTGAGGGGCTGGTCGGTTCGCAGGACTATGGGGTGGGCCTGGAAGTAGGGGCGGAGCTTTCGAGCGGCACTGACGATTGCGAGGGCAAATTTCTCTATGTTCGAATATCGGATTTCTGCACCGTGGAGAGTCTTACTCACGTAGTACACAGGGTGTTCCTTTTTGTCGCTTTGTTTGGCCAACACCGCGCTTACTGCCGTGGGGCTGACGGCCAGATATAAAAATAGCTCTTCCCCCGGCTCGGGTTTGGCGAGTACGGGCGGTGTCTGGAGGTATTGCTTCAGAGAGTCGAAGGCCTCTTGGCAGGCCGGGGTCCATTCGAATTCCCGTATGTTTTTTAATTGTTTGAAGAAGGGTTGGCACTTCTCTGCTGATTTGGGCATGAATCGGCCGAGGGCCGTGATCCGTCCTGCGAGCCTCTGTACTTCTACTGCTGTCGTCGGGGGTTCCATGTCTAGGATGGCCTGGATTTTTTCTGGGTTGGCCTCGATCCCTCTTTGGCTGACCATGAACCCCAAGAACTTTCCGGAAGTCACCCCAAAGGCGCATTTCGCGGGGTTTAGCTTCATTCGGGCTCGTCGTAAGGTGTCGAAAGTTTCCTGAAGGTCGGAGATGTGTCTGGCGGCTTCCAGGCTTTTTACCAGCATATCATCGACATACACCTCCACGTTCCTTCCAATTTGCGTTTGGAATAGCTTATTCACGAGCCGCTGGTAGGTGGCGCCTGCGTTTTTTAACCCGAAGGGCATGACAGTGTAGCAGTAGACGCCCTGATCGGTGATGAACGCTGTTTTCGGGATGTCTGGCTCGTGCATTTTGATCTGATTGTAGCATGAGAACGCGTCTAAGAAGGTGAGAAGTTCGTGTCCGGAGGTGGCGTCGATGAGTTGGTCAATGCGCGGGAGGGGATAGGGGTCTTTTGGGCAGGCCCGGTTGAGGTCGGTGAAGTCTATACAGGCCCGCCATCCTCCGCTAGCTTTCTTGACCATCACGACGTTTGACAGCCACTCAGGATACCGGATTTCCCTGACGAATCCCGGCTTGTAGCAGTTTTTCCACTTCGGCCTTTATGTGAGTTTGGCGCTCTACTGCGAAGTTCCTCTTTTTCTGCCGGACGGGTTTAAGGGCGGGGTTCACATTCAATTTGTGGACGGCCATTTCCTTGGGTATCCCGGGCATGTCCTTGGCGGACCATGCGAACATGTCTTTGTTTATTCTGAGGAAGTTGATCATCTGGTCTCGCAGGGGGCCTGTTAACATGGAACTTATCCGGACTTGTCTCTCCGGCTGATCTTGGGTCAGGGCGATGGAGTCTAGCTCCTCGGCGGGCTCTCCTCTGATTGCGCGAGCCCGCTGCCGAGGGTCTTCACTGCCGATTGTGAAGTTTTCGGCTGGGGCGTTGGTTCCTTTCAGGCTTGCCGCGTAGCACTGGCGTGCTATCATTTGCTGTCCCCTGACCTCTCCCACTCCGTCCGGAGTGGGGAATTTAATCTTGAGGTGGGGGGTGGAGACTACGGCTCCCAAGTCTCTGAGAGCAGGGCGCCCAATGATGGCGCTGTAGGTGAACGGTATGTCTACGACTAGGAAGGTGGTCAGGATGGTTTTCTGCAAGGGGTACCCTCTGAAAGTCACGGGCAAGTCGATCTTGCCGTCTACCTGTACGGATGCCCCGGAGAAACCGTAGATGGAGTATTCCGCGGGTCCCAGCCTTTCCCTGCCCAGCTTCATTTCTTCGAAAGTTTCGAGGTGTAGCACATTGACGGAGCTTCCTGTGTCCACCAAGATTTTTCCTATATCGAAGTTGGCGACGACTAGCCTGATGACCAGTGCATCGTCATGCGGGACTTGCAGCCCGTCGAGGTCTTTGTTGGAAAAAGTGATGATCTGGTTTTCATGGGGTGGATTTGTTCGGGCCTTCTTGGAAGGTAGATCCATGGAGAATACCCGTTCCGCGTATGCCCGCCGACCGGCTATTGTCGGCCCTCCCACCGCGGGCCCGCCTGCGATGATATTGATTTTTCCTATGATGGTAGGCGGTTGCTCGCGAGCCTGTGGCTGTTCGGGGGGCTCGCCCTTTCGGGGGCGCTGGTGGCGGCTCGTGTCGTGTCTGCTGCGGGATCGGCGTCGGCTTCTTGAGTGATGCCTACCGGGGGATCGGTGTCGGCTTGTGGACCGGCGGCGGTTTGGTGACCGATGCCTACCTCTGGGTTCGTCGAGCGGGCGCTGGGCCTCGCATGGGCTTTTGTCAGGACTCCTGAGGTATTGGTTTAGGTGTCCTTCCTCGGCCAGCCTTCCAGCTGGAGGCGGAGGTGGAAGCAGTGGTCAGTTCGTGGCCGTGGTCCCTGTGGAATTCGCAGAATTTCCTGGCGGACCTCTTCTTTGGATCTGTGGCCATTTTCTTGGGGGGGGTCAGGAGACCCTGATCCCTAATAGCCGATAGAACGTGGGAGAGGGGGAACTTTAGTGGGGCGGTTCCCAGCCTTTCGAAGACGGGGATGGGGTTGCGGCCCGTCTGTCTTTCATCGGTTCGTGGCCTTATGGCCCTTCGGCCGTCGTTTTTTCTCTCGTGGGGGCCGGGCCGATTCTGTTCTCGAGCGCAGGCTTCTTCTGCTCGGACGAACTTATCAGCCTTTGATTCAAGCTCCTGTAGGTCCCGCGGGGGCTTGAGGGTGAGGTGCAGCTTAAGATTCGGATCGGTGGTGGCATGCTTTAGTGTGGCGACCGCTATCTGGACGTCCATGTTGGAGAGTTGGGCCAATTCGGCGTTGAACTTCAACATGAAGTCTCTTAGGGTCTCGTTTCTGCCTTGGCGGAGGGCTAGGAGGGCGTCCGCAGGATCATGGCGGAGGCGGTTGTTTGCGAACCTCGTGCTGAACTTTCGCCCGAATTCGTGGAAGGATGCGATGGAGTCGGGCTCCAATCTCATGTACCAGTCGTTGGCGGTTTTTTCTTAGTAGGGATGCAAAGGCTCTGCACATGAATCCATCCGACGCGCCTCGAAGCGTCATTACTCTCTTGAAAGTCTGGAGGAACTTGAGGGGGTCCGTGCTCCCGTCGTATAGACCGAAGCGGGAGAGGTCTATGCCTGCTTCTGCGGGGGTCTTTAAGACCTCTGAGGTGAACGGGGATGCCGTTTCCCTTTCCCACTCATTGATGATGCCGTGGGCGTAGGGTTTTTTCATTTCTAGTTTTACCTCTCGGATTTGCCTTTGCAGGTCCGCTATTGGATCCAAGCTGGGCGGTTGCGCCGAGGTTGCAACTTCTTCTGCCCGAGCCAAGGGCGGTTCCCGGAGACGGGTATCTTGGACAGGGGGGGCGCGGCTGTTAGTAACCTGTCCCTTGCTGCCTCGCTGATGTCCCCCGGCTGCGTGGGGCAAGGGGCTATTTGTTGATGGGGACGGCGTTCTGCGAGTCGGTGCTCGCTTTCGCCGGGGATGTCGTTCCCCTGATTGTTCCTCGTTGCCTTCGTCGTAGGCTTCTGTCCGGTCCTGTGTCGTCCCGGGCTTTTTCAAAGCCGGGAGAGGCAAACGCTGGAGTAGTTCGTTGCGAAGTTCGTTGAACATCTCCATGGTGGGGACCATCTGCGGCGTGCTGGAGGAGGGTCGGGGTTGGTCCGAAGGCGGTGAGTTTCGCTCTTGGGAGCTTGAGGAGCTGGCTTGTGCGCGTTGGGCCTGACTCCTGGTTATTACCCCTGTTTCTGGCTGTTGGGTGTGGTTTCTCATCGCCATAAGGCGTTCAGTTACTCGACGAGTCCCACGGATGGCGCCAATATGATGGCGTCTGGATCCGGGTCTGCGATCGCGCGGTCGGTAGAGGGCCTCCGCGGGGTCTGCAATCACAAACAAAAGGGGGTCAGGGGGTCCGGGGTGGGTCCCGGACGACCACTTCGACACCCAAGTCAGATCCTTCGACCAGTCAATATAAAGAACAGCTAGAGAGGGAGGGGGTTTTGACCAGGGTTACCAGGGCCGGTGCGCGGGGATATTTCTGGGTGCATAAATGAGTGAGTCGGAGGGGACTAGCAGGGAGGGCAGGATGGGATTCCTGGCCTCCTCTGTTGTTGCCTCGCCTCTTTTTCCGGTGTTGCGGGGTAGAGGATGGGTGAATTCCCTGCTTTCCGGGGTCAAAAGAAAAAAAGGTCCCCCTCTTCTTCCTTTCCCTCCCCTTTTAAAGGGAGGTGTGCGGCCCTTTTCATCATTATGGAGGGAAAAACTTCATTTGCAGGATTGGGCCGTCCCTCTGCCTTGCCGGCGCGCGTGGCTTTGGCGGCCATTTCCTTCCCTAATTTGTGATGATGAGCCTGGGTGGTGAGAAGAACTTCCTTTGCAGGATTGGGCCGTCCCTCTGCCTCGCCGGTGCGCGTGGCTTTGGCGGCCATTTCCTTCCCTAATTTGTGATGATGAGGCCTGGGTGGTGAGAGGGCGACTTGTGTCATGAATGTGTGGTCTTTGCCGTTTTCCAACACCCTTCTTCATGATGGTTGGGCTCTGCTCGTGCATGGATGACACGTGGCGATATTTGGGAGCGTAGCCGTATTTGTGCCCCATCAGTATCCAACTAATGAAACCACATGTGGGTGATGCGCTTGGCTAATAATCCCAACCTCTGTTTGGAACTCACGATCGCCTTGTCCTATACCGGATTTCGGCTTTTTGACTGCCACTTGTAAATCATTTGCTAACGTTCCTCTATAGACAACCCCAAAAGCCCCTTCCCCTAGGCAGTTTCTATCTGAGAACCCATTAGTCGCCTTGGCTAATTCCTGGTAATTGAACACTCTGGCCCTTGAGACATTCAAGGGATTACCCGGTGCTGATGGCCGATGGTTATCATGGGGATGGGGATGGGGATGGCGATGGAAATTTGGGATGGGAACCTGGAAAGGAGGACAAGGGGCAATCTAAAATTGTGGCAAGGAGAAGGGATGCAGATCCGGTGATTGAGGATCGGGGTTATAGCTCCACAGTTGCCGCAACGATGGAAGTGACTAAGGGAGGGTCCGAATCACTTTTTGCCGGGTCTATCGGTTGCCGACAATTAATTTATTTAAATCCTTGAGCAAGGTAGGCCCCACCCATGTTTTTCAAAATGAATCCAAACTGTACATTTGATGGCCATATCGTAAATAGGTTGTGTCCCAAAAAACTTATTTTCTTAGGATGATCCTAGCCATCCGATCTAAAGAGAAACCGCATATTATGGAAACCTCTATAGATAGGAGGGTTGCGATCATTCTATGGAAATGATTTTGGGGGCACAACCTATTTACATTGGGGCTCATCAAATGGACAGCTTGAATCATCCTATAGTGTGGACCTTACACTTCATTTTGAAAAATATGCGGGGTGGACCCCACTTTATTTTTAAAAGGATACATGCACTTCCATATATATTCCAATATAGAGGCGATTTTCGAGGAAAGGCCTTTTTTAGTGGGCCCATCCAAGCTTGTTTTTAAAAAACACCATAGGATGATCCAAACCATCCATTTGATGGGCCACAATGTAAATAGGTTGTGCCCCAAAAATCATTTCCATAAGATGATAGCAATCCCCCAATCTATAGAGGTTTTCACAATATGCAGTTTCTCTTTAGATAGAAGGGGTAGGATCATCCAATGGAAATGATATTTTGGGGCGCAACCAATTTACAATGTGGCACGTCAAATGGACGGTTTGGATCTTCCTATGGTGTGGGCCGTACTATTCATTTTGAAAAACATGGATAGGGTCTACCTTGCTCAAGGATTTAGATAAATTAAATGTTGAACCCACTAGCCGTTCATGTTGGAGAGAGAGAGAGAGAGAGATATTGGTTTGTATAGTGGTGCACCAGAGACCGGTTTCTATAGTGGTGCACTGGTTGTGGCTCCACAACCGGTAGAATGGGGGGTATATAACTACCTAGGGGTGGTTATTCGGTTTAAACAGAACCGAACCGACTGAATAGTTGGAACCAAACCAATTTCGGTTACCCCAATTTTGGAACCAAAACTGAACCGATTATGAGTGCAACTGAAACGAACCGAATCCGAAAACCAAATTAGGTTTTTCGGTTTTAACCGAAAATCGAATTCACTGAAAATCATCAGATTTTGGTTTTTCGGTTTCGGTTTTGGTTCGGTTTTACTCCGACAAGACCATAGATTATTCCAAGATGTATCTGATAATAACTATGATCAGCATCCACCACTATCTTTCCGGAAACTGTTTCGGTCGTGGATATTCAAAGCCCGATTTATCCCAAGTTTATCGCTAGGTTGAAGACGAATTGGATAAGGATAAGGATAAAAATCTCTTTAATTTGGTAAAGGCACCCACCCAAATTTTATTTAAAAGGCCTTCGCAATGTACACGTATCTCATTTATTGAAAAGGCAAACAGATACGTGGGAGTAAGTGAAAGTCTTTTGACTTTAAGGCCCACTTGAAACCCCACTCCCACTTAATAGTATTGCCACCCATGTCAAAACAAAAGAGGTTGAGGCTGTGTTACTGTTACCCATGACTCTACTTTGGGTGTCGCTATCAAAATTGGCCAAATGATTTTAAAAGGATCCAAAAACCATTTTATTTGACCACGACAGTTGTTGTGAAACTGCTAAGTTCAAAATTGGCCAAATGAATTTTGGTTAAACCGTTTTAATTTTCTTCCACAACCGAAACCGAAACCGAAAACCGAATTTCTGAATTTATAAAACCGAAACCGAACCGATCCACTGCGGAACCGAACCGAATGGACCGACCGAATTCGGTTCGGTCGGTTAATTCGGTTTTAACCGATTAATGCTCACCCCTATAAGTGTTCAGTCGGTCCATTCGGTTTTAACCGATTAATGCTCACCCCTATAAGTACCTGTTTTTATCTGCTTTTTACTTTAGTTTTGCTGGGAAGGAGGAGTAGTAATTGAAATTAACCTCTTTACATTTTATCTAAGGGAAGTGATATATTTACTCCTTTTTCACTTGGGACAGCCAGCTGAAGTGTATCTATGATTGCAGAGGGGCTGATGTACATCACATGGGAAGGATTCAATGGACCTGATGATTGTCATCATACATTGTAGGTGGCTGTCCCATGAAATGGGGCACATTTATCATTTCCCTTTATTTAATTTTCCTCCCATCTGAAATTGGTTTCCCCCCTCTTTTTCCAATCTTCCTGCATCTTATATGATTTCAGAGTGAAATACCCCAATTATCCTTAGGCAAAACTCGCCCAAGTGATGGGGGTGTTTTTGTCCCAAATTAAAAATTAGAATAAAAGTCCAATAAAAGAAAGACTCTTGAATGTAAGTTCAAGATAAAGAATTGCGAGCATGATAGGCAAACCTCTCTATATGGATACTCATACTGCTGAAGCAACCCGTTTGAATTATGCCCGAATGTGCATCCAAGTCAAGGCCGGTGATCCTCTTCCCGAAGCTATAACCCTTCGCACCTCTTCTGCCAGTATTCTGCAGAATATAATATATGATTGGAAACCAAAATTCTGCACTCACTGTAAAGATTTCAGCCACCTCTCTGAGAATTGTTCCCCTCTCCCTCAGAAGCCGGCCGAGCAACCAAGAAATGTGTGGAGACCAGTTCAAAAATCAATAGTTCCTATCTTGTCTAAAGAGATCATTCCCTCTAAGCCCAGCTCTATAGACTCTGAACTTGTTGAAATTCCAGTAGCCTCCCTTCACTCTGAAGCCCATTCCTCTGCTAGAGGGGTGCCTATTGTTAATTCTCATAGAAACAGCTTTGAGGCTCTTAACATTCTCAATGGAGAGCTCCCCGGCTTGGGAGATCCAAAGGAACACCCTTCCTCCTCCTTGGGAGCTGCTAGAAACCATAGTTCAGAACCCGATGGTGAAGCTTGGCAAAAAGTCAAAAACAAAAAAAAAAGAAGAGACCCGCGCCCTCTTTTTGTTTGATGCTTATGCTTTTGTGCCATCTGTGACCACGATCGTTGTTTGTGTGAGTGTGTTTGTTATCTCTTCTTAGTTAGCCCGGGTTTGGGCATGTATTTTGCAGCTTAATTGTATCACTCTTTTCTATCAATATATCTGGTTGGGGTCCGCCTAACCCCAAATTACCCATCAAAAAAAAAAAAAAAAAAAAAAAAAGTTCAAGATAAAGAATGTTTCCTAGTTTATTTGATTGGGGAATCCTTTATTTGGGTAAAATTAGGATTCTGCGTGAATATTTTTTCTAAAGGATTCATTTAGTTGACCCCAACTAGTTTGGGACAAAGGCTTTTTTGGGTTGAGTTGAGCGAAATCTATAAATACTTCTTAAGAAGCCAAATTTTGCACAAATACCTAAACTAGAGAAAAACGTGTGCAGTTCTTGGGCGAGGGGGGAGAGAGATGTTTTATACCAAGAGGTATGTAAAAAGATTTTCCAATTTTTATTTCTCTGATCTTTAGATCTTTAAAATCAGAAATTATTATTTAATTGTGAGGAACAAGAGTTGGTCTTGGATGTGTGAATCACTCGTCGATTCTTACAACCCAACCCATGCGTTCTTCACGAATTCCTGGGTAAGGTAGATGTTTAAGGTACTGAGTTTCACAAACCTCGGGTCAACATTGACGTTTTTTTATTGATATTCAAAAGAGATCAGAATTTGAAGAACTCACATTTCATCAGAATTTAGGAAACTCGTTTTCATTGAGGTTGGAAAACTCGTTTTCATAAGGTTTGGAAAATTCGTTTTCTTCGAGATTACATAGTCTCTACGTGTTTAAGAACGTAATTTATGTTTCGTAAACAAAGGATTTATTTAAAGGTATTTTCGTTATAAATTTGTGAAAAAATAAGGATTTTTGGGTATTTTTGGTGTAGCAAAAGAGCCAAACCAAACCAAAAAGGGTTCTGGACGGTCGACCAAGCAGAGACCCATCCGGGTCCAGCAAGTTGAGTTGTGGTTTCGGATTTCAGTTTCTATTTTGGGGTTTTGGGGAAATCTAAAGACCTGAAATATGTTTTAAAGGGATGATCAACTTTCTAAATGAGAAAGACATCCCCAAACCGTGTAGGTTGCTCGTCATCGCACGGCACTCGTCTTTTGGCCAACCCTTAAGAGACCAGCACTGAATCGCAGAAAGACATCCCCAAACCTTGGGGCTCATCCTAACACGAAGCCTGCCTTTTGGCAAATCCTTAAGGCACAATGCACTAGATGTCAAAAAGACATCCCCAAACCTTGTAGGTTGCCCATCATCGCACGACACCAGTCTTTTGGCCAACCCTTAAGACACCAGCACTAGATATCAGAAAGACATCCTCAAACCTTGGGACCCATCCTAGCACGGAGCCCGCCTTTTGGCCAACCTTTAAGGCACCATGCACCGGATGTCGAAAAGACATACCCAAACCTTGTAGGTTGCACGTCATCGCACGGCTCCAATCTTTTGGCCAACCCTTAAGACACTAGCACTAGATGTCAGAAAGGCTTCCCCAAACCTTGGGGCCCGTCCTAACACGGAGCCCACATTTTGGCCAACCCTTAAGCCACCAGTATCGGAGGCCAAAAAGGCATCCTCCATCAACATTGCACCCGATGCCAGAAAAGCATCCTCTTTCATCAATCTTGCACTGGGTGCCATAAAGGCATCCCCCTCATAAATCTAGCACCTGATGTCGAAATGGCATCCCCTCAATGTCCCTCCCAACATTTGGCAACAACCTGACCCCAGATGACCCTCTTAACTATTAACGTGGTAAGACACTTGTCTAAAATCTGTTTAACGGTCACACGATTTTCAAACATAAAACCGTAGGCAAGAGTTTTCAGTTGTAGAGCTTCACTTGCCTTATGACTCTCATCACTTGATGAAGATGATCTAGGTGTTCTTTCTTGTCCTTGGTATATATTAGAATATCATCCAAATAAACAACATGGAATCGACCAATAAATGAATGAGTACATGCATGATCATTGACATGAATGTGCTCAAAGAATTGTAAGGCTGAATGACATAACCCGTGACTCGTATAGTGAACCATCTTTCATCATTAGTTTGAATTCTAATTTGATGATATCCGCTCCGCAAATCAATCTTAACAGGAAATCATTACTTGATCGTGATCTTATTAGTAAGCTGACCGTGAATACACGTCCTCCTTGATTCATCCTTCTTTGGTATGAGCATAGTTTGCACTGTGCATGGACATGCTTTCTTGGAAGAAGCACTTTGATCATGGCATAAGATTTATAACTTGTTCTAAATCATGCATTGGTGACAACTCAATGCCATTCATCTGGTACTCAATTCTCAAAGTATGGAAGGACATCCTGCACCTCAGGAGAAAGTGTCGGCTGCTCTTCAACGCTAGTATCATCTACCTCTTCTGTCACTAGTGCGAGTACAAAATATTTTTCATTGCATTCATCTTTAAACTGCTTCATGATGAGTATGTTGCAAAGTTTCTTCGATTCAATTCCTTTGAACTCGCACATTTCTTGGTCTTTTTCAAATTCCTTATGCAATGGATTAAGAGTAATCTTTCTTTCAATGAACATGAAGTCACACCGAACAGACAACAGGATTTAGATTGAAAATTAAAGTCTTACAATGGTACTCGAACAAGAATTGTCATGTCAGGTGAAGGATTTAGACTAACACAAAAAATAAGGAACATTAAAGAAGGAAATGAATGTTATAAATGACTAGGAAGATTTCAGGTTACAAAACTATAAGACCGATTCATGAAAAAGTACTAGGAACGAACAGAATTCAGCCTATTAATTGGACTGACAGATCAAGAATCAAATATTGATAATTTTCAAGTAACCGAAATCAAGATTCCGTTAGTCATATGAAAGTAGTGCAATTACTTTAGATCCAAGGTTCTTAGCTAATCGTCAATTTGAAAACTAGTTGGATTGATTAAAGCTTGAAATAAATTTAGATTCAAGAAAACCACAGTTAGCTTCAAGAAACAATAACATATGGCAAAATCAAGGAACTGAAGTTGAATACAGATTAAGTGGATTGAGAAAACTGAAGGAGATTAAGAGAAAGGAAACACTATAGAATTAAGATTGGAGAGAAATCTGTACTAGCTGAGATGATCTAAGAAATAATAGATTAGTAAATAGGAATAAGGGTGCGTTATCAAAAGGACTCACCATTGGGGATCTCTAGGAATCCAACTAGGTCACCATACCATTAATCCAAATGGATAGAAAAGGTTTGCAAGTTATTATAAAGCAACTAAAAGACTCCCACTAACACTTGAACTCCAATCCTATTAAAACTCAAAGAATTAATGAAACTCATATTGGAACTTAAACCCAAATCCTACTAGGACTTGAACTTGTGAAATTCAAGTCTTCTAACTGAAATCAACAATTAATTAATCAATGACCCAAAGACAAATCTACACCTATGAAACCCAGTAATTAAAAGAATTGGAGTTCAAGTTTTAGCGTGGGTATTTTAGTTCCTGGGTGATGGGGACTTTATTCCCTCCAATAAAAGCACCTCCTTTAATTGTTTATACATTTTTATTTTCTTTATTAATGTGTTTACTATTGACAGGTACTTAGATCCAGAATGTTTTTTGACCCGCAAATTCACTGAAAGATCGGATGTCTTCTCCTTTGGGGTCATGCTTTTGGAGCTGAGTACTGGATGCCAAGCTATTATCAGGACTCAGTAATCTGGGGTAAATAGCTTGGTAGAGTGGGTCAGTATCTTACATCATTGATTCTCCCTTTCTTTGCATGTCTTGAATATAGAGCTGCACAAATGTTCATGTATAATACCATTCCAACCCTGGAATCTTGAGATCCCAAGACACTATATAAGTTATAAAATAACCCATTCCTACTTTTATTTATGTTCTGTTGCCCATTTCGTACCGGTTCTGGTTGCCTCATGGAAAATTGAGAGATTAGTTGTCTGGCATTGCAAGCGAGACCTTTAATGGAAGCTCACAACTACCACCTGCTTGTTGATCCACTATTGCAGTCAAACTACAATATCAATGAGATGACACAAGTTGTTGATTGTGCAGCTGCTTGTTTGAGGCCCTCTTCTCAAAGTCGAGAGAAGATGAGTCAAGTATGATATTAGAGTGATTGCACATATCATGATTGTGGCATAGTTGAACCTTTCACTTGATGCAAAAGACGGTGCTTTTATTGGTCCCGAGAGATGCAAATAATTTACACTCTTGACCCTGAATTGGACATTAGGAACACTCACTATTTTTTGTTTATTTGTACTTGCATTCAATTGTTTGGGTGAAATTCTTTTATTTGCACTGTTTGGATGAAATCCACAAATTTTTCTAAAAATTGTATTGGTGCTATTTTGGCTGATAAAGAAATGAGATTGTGCAGAACTCCCCATTGCAACATTGAGGTTGCTGGTTTTTTTCTTGCTTGCATATCAAAATGGGTAACATTGAGAAAAAAAAGAAAAAAAAATCATAGCAAGATAAATAGAAATAACATAATGGTTCCTTATTAGCATGATAAATTTCTTTTACAATTTTTAAAGTCTGTTGGCATTTTGTTTAGCAAAATAGCCAACTTGACACAGACATGCATAAATAGCATTATTTATGTGGTCTTATAAGATTTACTGTCTCTCTCTGTTCAAGAAGCCCTCCTTGAATATGTTTTTTGTAGCCATCTCCCAAGTTTTTTTTTAAATCCAGAGTCTGATGCCTAACGACAAGAAGGAAAGAAAACATAAATGCTTGTAAAAGAGCTTAAAACATAATAGATTTGTAGAATTAGATAAGCAGGAAAGGTTACTCAAGAAATGACTTCCCCGAGGACCAAATTAGAGAATTAACAACAAAGCTCTTCAAACATGATCTCAATTCTCATGAAACATAGTGCTTTGGCTGAAGCCAGCACACATGTGAATGATCGAGTGCTAGAGAGGCTGTTACGAACCTAGATCGGTTCGCAACTGATTTGATCTTCTCGGAGGGAAGATCGGCCTCTTGATCCACTTGGAGGGAAGGATCAATCCTCCTTTGTGCACAAAACACAATTTCTGAATAAGTTTTCATCATTGATTTCCAAAGACTGCTTAGATCATATTTATAAATAAAAAAACCCATGTGACCACTTTCTCTAAAACTACCTAACACCAACCAATCTAGATAATCTTTATCTCTAAGACTTCTAGCAAATCTAAAAATAATGAATATCTAAACTAATTTATTTTACCCAAAGTGGGACCCATTTTGGTATGTAACAGAGGCAGCAGAGTTTCTTGAAGTTTTTGAACTCAACAAATTGAAGAATATAAACATAATAAAGTGAAAATTCCAGATGAGAAAAGGAAAAATAACTATGAAATTCGTATAGGGTGCCCTCACCCCTCTATCCTCACACCTATAAAGAAAAGCATCAACTATTCAAAATAAACTAAAAATCTAAGCTAGCAGCTGCGCTAAAACTATCAATTTAAAACTATAGCTCTGAGTTAAAACTAAGAAATTACACACTTCTACCAAAGAAGAAAACCAATACTAAGTCATTTAAAGCTCTTTAAAACTATACTAATATTCTTCCCCATGATTTTCATGTTTGAGAGTCCAAACCAAATGGAAGTATGCTTGAAATCTGTTGTAGTTCGTCAACAAAAATTTGCAAAAAATCTCGGTGTACATGTAGTGAAGAACAGATCCACCTACTGGTGCTCTTTTAGTAAATAGTGTAGCTTATAACAGAAATACGATCCAAGAGTCAATGGATAGCTCTTGAATTCTGTGAAACGACCAGTTACTCCAAAAGCTTAAGCTGTTGGAGAAGGCATTATTTAATCTTTTGTACTTTAGCACTCCCCCTCACGTGTGGCCCCTCTTTCTTTGGGTTGGCCTACACGTGGCACATGTGGCCCCACTTTCAAGGAGGTTTGAACTCAGGACCTTTGCTTTAATACCATGTGAAAGGACCAATTACTCCAAAACCTTAAGCTGTAGGAGAAGGCTTAATTTATTAACAATGCTAACATTACTTTCTAACTACTCACTTCAAACGTGAATAAATCAGCTTTAGTCTCAAACTCTAACCCTGTTAATAATGACGTGATCAATAACGCGAACATTGTGAACAGTGCGTGAACAGTAACATGAACAATGACATTAATGGTGGCATGGGCCTTCTTTGGTTCTAATTCGACCAGATAACTTAAATGAATCTTTCTTGCTTCTTGGGAATGATATGCCCCATTTGTGTCACACTGTCCTGTGTCACACTGTCCTACAATGAAGTGGGCCTATCTATGTCAAAATTGGGATCCAATCCTGGGTCAAAATTTGGCTATGAAGTTATACTACATCAGTCACCTCCTCTTGAAAAGAACTCGACTTCAAATTCAAGTCGTCGTCTTCTAAATATATTCGTTTATCAACAAAAATATTGTAGCTACTATCTACGAATATAAGGATTCCATCACTTTTCCAAACAAGATATTTTAAAAGATGATACTTAAGCAGTAACCATAGTGGTATATCTTCGGGATGATATAAATAAACTCTTCCAAGATTGGATAGTCATCAAAGAAGACCTCAACAACTCAATCATTTTATTTTTTTCACTAAAAGTTTGACAGGATAAGATAGAATGAAAGAAAATCATTTTTTTATTTCATAACAGAGAACATGACCTTGGATAGGATAGAATGAAAGAAAATGATCCATGTAGACGAATCCAACTAGTGTTAGGAGTAGACTTGTTCAATTTTGAGGAGAGAAAGGAAATGCATTAAAAGTTGTGCTATGGGTCCGGAGAGGAAAAGCTCGCACTCATCCCTATCCACTCCATCCTAGAAGAGATTTCGATTAAGATTTCTTTGCCTCTCTACATATCTGGTTCTATCTCTGAGATCGTAGCTTAATCTGTTTAAAGTTTGATATCATTTAGTTTTCTGCTATTTATTTCTTTTCTTTTTTTTTCCTCTCTGAATCAATGTTATCAAGTTCATTTCTCTGATTCAGGTTGTCTGGTTCTTTCTTATAGTGCTTAGTTACTCCGTTTTTTCTGCCTTATTAACTGTTTTTTGACTCAGCTCTTTACTCTTCATGCTGCCATGGATAATGTGAAGGCCCCTGCTCCAAACATCCTTCAGCGCCCGCTTGATATAATGCTACAAGAAGAAGGGATTTAAAAAAAAAAAACTCCTGCTTCGAGCAACTCTACTCGGAGCCGAAACCAAAATCCGGAAGAGAAAACGGTTTCTACACACAAGTGTAGATAAGTTATCTACACACTAGCTTAAACTTCAGTGGAGGGCATATTGTTTGGGTGATCCAAACCATTCATTTGATTGGCCCTCACATAGATAGTGTGTCCACAAACAATCAGCTCCATAGGATCATCCCAACCTTACGATTTGTGGAGGTAAAATTGACGTGTATAAACCTTCACAAATCTGTCCATTTTTTGCCTCCACGGTTGAAGGGTTAGGATGATCCTATGGAGCTGATTTCTTGTGGACACCTATCTATGTGAGGGCCAATCAAATGAATGGTTTGGATCACCCAAACTATGTGGGCCTCCACTGTATTTAAAGCTAGTGTGTAGAAACCGTTTTCTCATATGAGAGTGTGTAGAAACCGTTTTCTCATATATATATATATATATATATATATATATATATATATAGAGAGAGAGAGAGAGAGAGAGAGAGAGAGAGAGAGAAAACGGTTCCTACACATATGTGTAGAGAGTTCTCTACACACTAGCTTAAAAAACGGTGGGGGCCCACATTGTTTGGGTGATCCAAGCCATCCATTTTAAAGGCCCTCACATAGATAGGGTGTCTACAAAAAATCAGATTCATAGGATCATCCCAACCCTACGATTTGTTGAGGTAAAATGGATGTCTTTAAACCTTCACAAATTAGTCCATTTTTTGTCTCCACAGTTCGAATGGTTAGGATGATCCTATGGATCTGATTTTTTGTGGACACCCTATCTATGTGAGGGCCTTTAAAATGGATGGCTTGGATCACCCAAACAATGTGGGCCCCCACTGTTTTTTAAGCTAGTGTGTAGAGAACTTATCTACACATATGTGTAGGAACCGTTTTCTCATATATATATATATATATATATATATATATATATATATATATAGAGAGAGAGAGAGAGAGAGAGAGAGAGAGAGAGGTTCCTACACACTCACACTAGCTTAAAATACACTGGGGGCCCACATTATTTGAGTGAAACAAACCATTCATTTTTAAGGCCCTCACGTAGGTAGGGAGGGTGTCCACAAAAAATCAGATCCATAGGATCATCCTAACCATTCGAACCGTGGAGGCAAAATATGGACTAATTTGTGAAGGTTTAAAGACGTCCGTTTTACCTCCACAAATCGTAGGGTTGGAATTATCCTTTGGATTTGATTTTTTGTGGACACCCTATCTATATGAGGGCCTTTAAAATGAATGGCTTGGATCACCCAAACAATGTGAACCCCCACTATATTTTAAGCTAGTGTGTAGATAACTTATCTACACAAGTGTGTAGGAACCGTTTTCTCATATATATATATATATATATATATATATATATATACATATGTATGTATGTATGTATATATATATATACTATATAGCCACAGAAAAAGAGAATTTCTTCTTCTTGCTCTCGAATTTTCTCCTTCACTCTCTCTCTCTCTCATGGGGATTTACCATCCAGCCCTTTAAAAATTCATATTTTTAAATTTTTAAATGAACGTATTCTTTATATTATGTTAGATAGCAGATTCATCGGGGATATTTTCGTCCTTTCAATACCTTTCCCCTTGAGTTATATTCGCAAATCCCGCCACCTGTCACCCTAAACAGAACAGATGTCCACTTCAACGATTGTTTCCCCAGGTGCCATCCCTTCCTTTTAACCCTATATGTGTCGCTATAGTTTGCAGAAGTATATTTTCCATTTATTTTCTGTGCTTTGATTTGGGTACAATTTTCTCCCGCCGTCTTTATTCTATTTCTAGAAATTGGATCAAAGATTTACTTTTTGGTGATTTTATTGATTTTATATGCTTGGTTTTCACTTTACAAGTTGCAGGATAGAAACCAGATCTATGTTGTTGAGGAATGGAGAGAAGAAGAAGATGGGAGAAATAGTTGTGAGTGGGATCTCCCCCTCACTAATGTATTTATATAAAAGGGAGAACATACAAAATGACCACTATGCCCTTAAGGCTAAATACACACATACACACACACACACACACACACACACACACACACACACACAGTTCTGACACTCCCCCTCCAGCTGGAATGTATATATTATACATTCCAAGCTTGGTACAATTGTCATTTAATTTAGCATTACTTAAGGGCTTAGTGAAAACATCTGCAAGCTGGTACACTGATCAAGTGAAGGAAACATGAATCTCGCATCTATGTATTCTCTGACGGATGAAGTGATAGTTAACCTCTATGTGCTTGTTTCTCTCATGGAAGACATGATTGGTAGCTATATGAATTGCAGCTTTATTGTCACAATAAAGATGAGCTGGAAAAGATGAAGGAAAACCAATCTCTGATAAAAAAGAATGTATCCAAATAAGCTCACCACTGGTATGGGAAATGGCTCGATACTCTGCTTCAGCACTGAACCTGGAAACTATGTCTTGCTTTTTACTCTTCCATGACACCAAATTGCCGCCAACAAAGGTACAGTATCTGTGGTGGATCTTCTATCTGCAGTAGATCCTGCCCAATCTGCATCACAGAAGCCTTCCATTTTGATATGCCCCTGCTTCTTGAATAGGAGGCCTTTACCTGACGCCCCTTTCAAGTAGCGAAGAATCTGAATCACTGCTGCCCAGTGTGAAGTACGGGGTGAGCTCATATGTTGGCTGAGAATGCCAACATTAAATGATATATCTGGATGAGTGATTGTAAAATATATCAGCATACCCACCGGCCTCCTGTATTTGCCAAGGTCTTCTAATAAATCTCCTTCTTCTGGAAGAAGTTTAACATTTGAGTCCATAGGAACAGAAGCAGGTTTCACTCCGAGATGACCTATCTCCTCAAGAAGGTCCGGAACATATTTTCTTTGTGAGAGGAATATGCCTCTAGTGGAATAGGCAACCTTAATGCTAAGAAAGTACCTAAGTCGGCCCAAGTCTTTGGTTGAAAATTATTTCTGCAAGAAGGTCTTCAGCTTGTGTATCCCCACTGAATCACTGCCTGTAATGATAATGTCATCAACATATACTATCAATAGTATACAACCATTAGCGGAGTGATAACTGAAGGAGTGATCAACAGCACATTGCTTCATGTCAAAACGCATAATAGCATCACTAAACCTCCCAAACCAAGCCCTCACAAACCAAGCTCTAGGGGACTACTTGAGGCGATATATAGATCTCCCCAACCGACACACTGGGGAGATCTCCCCCTGAGCAACATACTCAGGAGGTTGCTCCATATACACCTCCCCGGTAAGCTCACCATGTAAAAAGGCATTATTGACATCTAAATGGTGTAGGTGACACCCTTGGTTAACGGCAACTGAGATGAGAACCCGAACTGAAGGGATCTTTGCCATAAGAGAGAATGTCTCGTTATAATCAACTCCAAAGGTTTGAGTATAATCTTTGGCAACCAACCGCGTCTTAAGGCTCTCAATAGTGCCGTCAGCTAAGTACTTAACTGCATAAACACAGCGGCAACCTACAAGCCGAGCCCCAAGAGGAAGGGGAACCAAGTCCCATGTATGATTGGCCTGAAGGGCCTCCATCTCAAGATCCATGGCCGCATGCCAACCCGAATGATCAAGAGTAGCTGGCAAGGGATGCGACAAAGAAATAGAAGACAAAGATGCCACAAAACTCTGAAACATAGGAGTGAGAGAGTCATAGAAAATAAAAGAGGAAATATGATGAGTAGTACTATGAGAGCGAGTATGAGAAGCAATACTATGCTTTGTTACCATGTTGAGGAATGGAGAGAACAGGAAGATAGGAGAAAGAGTTGTGAGTGGGATCTCCCCCTCACTAATGTATTTATATAAAAGGGAGAACATACAAAATGACCACTATGCCCTTAAGGCTAAATACACACACTTCTGACATATGTGTATACATATATACATATATATATATATATATATATATATATATATATGGAGAGAGAGAGAGAGAGAGAGAGAGAGAGAGAGAGAGAGAGAGAGAGAGAGAGAGAGAGAGAGAGAGATTTGCTTTCTCTCTTGTTCTTTCCTTGTTTTTTCCCACCATCTCGTGGAAGCGAAGAAATTTAGATGGATACATCATAATTCTCAAACTTGTACATGACGGGGAGATCCTCTCAACTCATTATTTTCTCTCTAACTCTTTTCTCTCAACATGGCATCAGAGTCCTAGGGTTAGCGTGACCTAGGGACCTCCATTGAAGACCTTCTATCTTCTTCTTCTCTGCCACAGCCTGCCTCCATGCCCTAAACCTCACGTCGCCGTTCTCCTCTTGCTCCCTTCCTCGCTCTTCTCGGTACCCCGTACCCCATACCCTCGTACCCCCCATCAATAGTAACCCCTCAACCCCCCTTTTGTTAATAGCCCCCCCCCCCCCAACCCAGTTTTTGTTAAATCAAAACAGTAACCCTAACCCTAAATCTAACCCTAGACTTCACTCTATCTTTATTCTAGTGCGCTCATGCCCTAGATCCCTACTTGGAATTAATCTACCTCTCGTATTTGTGACTCTACTTCTCTATTTCATGGATTTCATCTGGGATTGTGCTTTCGATTTATGGACTTCGTGGAGCCGCGTTTAGTGCTTTTCTCCGTTTGCCTCATCTTTTGATTTCTAGTTCCTTTTCTGTGCTTACCGTTGTCAAGGTTGTTATCTCCCTTGTTGTTTGACATTATGGGTCCCGTGATTGAGAATCCATTAACATGAGTGGTTCCTGTAGTCAGTACGGTACCTTCTTTGGCTTCTTCTTCTTCTTCTCATTCGATCTTGGTGGATGGTTCCTTCCCACCGATGACTACTGTCAAGCTAGATGGGGAAAACTATGTCACTTGAAAGGTCGCAGTAGAGAGAAATCTTGTTGCTCATGGCAAGTAACCCACCTCCTAAAACTGATTCCATATATGATCTGTGGGAACAGAAGGACGCTCTAGTTCATTCTCTACTTTGGCAGAGTATGGTTCCTCACATCTCTGGCCCTCTGATGCTTCTTCCTACCGCCAAACAAATATGGGATCATATCATTCTTCTCTATTCTAGAGTAACCAACATTAGTCGTATCTGTTCCACGTACTCAGAGTGGGTCCAAGTGCTGCCCTTGTTGGAATCCGGGCAGTGGTCATAAACTCGTAAGGTCCATGACCTGAGAACTAAGAGGCTACCCTACTATCGATACATGGGAAAGTCAACCCGTGCAGGCATAGATCAATCGGAGCGGAAACCCGGTCCGTCTCCGGCGTGGAGATCTTTCGCTTGCCACTCACTACAGCCAGTTTATAGCCCTCTGCCAGCAGCTCGATGTCTTCATGCCTCTCACGACCGATCTCAGTGTTGCTGCTCGCCAGAGGGATCAAATTCAGGTTGTTCAATACGTGGAGAGTTTGGGTCTGGAGTACACTCATCTCCATCATCAGATTATTGGATCAGACAATATTCCTTCCTTCACCAAGGTTTACTCCTGTGTACAGTAGTGCTCTCCTACTGATTCTTTCTCCCCCGTCCAGGTTGATGGCTCGACTCTTGTGGCCTATGATAATAGTAGTCGTCCCAGTCATGGTGGTGCCTCCTTTGGCCGTGGTCGTAGCCGTGGAAGACGGGGAGGTGGTCATGCTGGTAGCGGTCGTGGCAGGTCATTTTGCACTCACTGCCAGAGAGAGGGCTATCACATCGACATCTGTTACACGCTTCATCCCGAGCTTCGTCAGGCTCACTCAGCCCACTTGAGTGCTACTGGTTCTTCCGACCCACCGAAACCCACTATTTCTACCAGTGCACCAGCTGATGATTCATGCACCCTCTCTTGTGCTGACTATGAGGAGTTTCATCACCTTCGTCTCGGTGCCCGTCCACCTACTGCAGGATTTGCCCATCCAGGTAGCTCACCCACCAATCTTCTTTCAAGGTCCGGGTCATGGATCACTGATTTGGGAGCCTCAAACGACGCGACTGGTAACACTTCTCACTTGTCCTCATTTCAGTCCTTTCCCTTTGGTTTTCCATCTATCACACTAGCTGATGGGTCTACTACTCCCATCACCGGTGTTGGTACTGTATCTCCTCACCCCAGTTTAACCTTGTCTTCTGTCCTGTGTGTTCCTAAATCTGCTTTTAGTATACTTCCGGTTAGTCAACTTGCTAAAACTCTTCATTTCTCTGTCTCATTTTGTTCGTCTCATTGTGTTTTTCAGGATCTCTCGACTGAGAGGACGATTGGATCGGGCCGTGAGGTGGATGGACTGTATCGTCTGGACTGTCAACCACCTACTGTCCTGCATAGTTTCATGGATACCTATCAGTGGCACTGTCGTCTTTGTCATCCATTGGTTTAGTGGATTCAACAGACACATCTTGTTCCAGGCCCTCTATCATCTTTTCAGTGGGAGTTGTGTGAACTCGGAAAGCACCATCATGTGTCCTTTCCTTCCCGAGTCGTTAGTAGAGTCTCTAGTTCATTTCAGTTAGTTCATTTTGATATATGGGGACCCTCTAGGGTCGAGTCTGCAACTGGGTTCAAGTATTTCATTGTCTTTATTGATGATTATTCTCGCATGACATGATTGTATGTACTTAAAGATCGTTCTGAGGTCTTCTTTGCCTTTCGCATGTTTCATGCTGAAATTCGAAATCAATATAATTACAATATCAAATGTCTACGCACTGATAATGCTAGAGAATTCTTATCTGGTTCACATGGTCTTCAGAATTATTTATCTAACCATGGTATCCTTCATCAGACCTCTTGTGCTTACACCTCTCAGCAAAATGATGTTGCTAAGAGGAAGCTCCGTTACTTACTCGAGGTCACTCGCACCCCACACTTTCAAATGCGGGTACCTAAGCAGTATTAGAGTGACGCTGTCCGTACTACTTGTTATTTGGCTAATCGCCTTCCTTCTTCCCTCCTTCATGGGGAATCGCCCTTCATGGTGTTACATCCTGGCAAGGAGCCATTTCCACTTACCCCTCTTGGTTTTGGATGTGTTTGTCTTGTACAATACCTAAGTCCGGAGCGTGAAAAACTAGATCCTCGTTCCGAACGATGTGTTTTCATGGGATACTGGCGTACACAAAAGGGGTATCGTTGTTATAGTCCTCGTCTTCATTGATGGTTTGTGTCTGCTGAAGTTACATTTTTTTGAGTCTGAGCCATTCTTCACTTAGAGCTCTGAGCATCATACCTCCCTTCTAGATTCAGAGCTCGCTCTTTCTCTACCAGTCATGTCGGATTCACTCGTGCTTTTGTCTATTCCTCATTCTATTCCTGTGGCTCCTTCGCCAGCTTCTGAGACTGTGCCCACTTTTGTGGCACCGCCAGCGCCTCCAGTTACTATGAAGCAATATCAATGACGTAGGTAAAATATTGATCCCATGCAACCTCCAGCCAATTTGTTATCCTCTCAGGCGATGATCCCAGCGTCTTCTTCTCAGGTATCCACTCAACTCACCTCTATTGATATTTTTGACTCCCCTATTGCTTCCCGCACTCGTTCTCATTCTACTGCACATCCTATCTCTAATTTTATTTCATATGATAATCTCTCACCCTCCTTCAAAAGCATTGTATCTTCTTTGTCTTCTGTCTCCTTACCGCGACTGTGGCTGAGGCTCTCGCCCATCCTGGCTGGCATGAGGCCATGGACATGGAAATGGGTGCACTTCATGCCAATGAGATTTGAGATCTGGTTCCTTTACCGTCTGGTGCTTGCCCCATTTGTTGTCGATGGGTGTTTTCCATTAAATACTTACCAGATGGCACTATTGAGTGCTTGAAAGTGTGTCTGGTTGCAAAAGGGTATACTCAGAGATCTGGTGTTGACTACACTAAGATGTTTTCTCTAGTTGCAAAGATTTCATCTGTTCGTGTTCTTCTTTCTTTGGCAGTAAATGGTGATTGGGCCCTCCATCAGTTAGATGTGAATAATGCATTTCCTCATGGGGATCTAACAGAGGAGGTGTAAATGAAGCAACCAGCAGGGTATGTTGCTCAGGGGGAAATGTCCTCTCTATGTGTCATCCACGGAAATCTCTCTATGGACTCAAACAATCTCCTCGTGCATGGTTTGGAAGGTTCAGCGAGACAGTCATGCGCTTTAGCATGAAACAATGTGCAGTGGACCACTCAGTGTTCAGTCATCACTCTTCAGAAGGTTGCATTTTGCTGATTGTGTATGACGACTACATCATCATCACAGGAAGCAACTCAAGAGGGATACAAAAATTGAAAACATTCTTACACAAATAATTTTCCACTAAGGATCTGGGTTGTCTTAGATACTTCCTTGGAATAGACGTAGCACACTCTTCTAAAGGGCTTTCTCTATCACAAAGGAAGTATGTCCTGGACCTACTGGAAGAGACATGCGATCTTGGGGTTAAGCCAGCGTCTGTACCCATGGATAGTAATGTGAAACTGGTTCCAAAAGAAGGTGATATATTGGAGGATCCTGGTAGATATAGAAGGCTAGTGGGTAAACTCATATATCTTATAGTTACTTGACCAGACATATCATATGCTATAGGGGTACTCAGTCAGTACATGAGCTCCCCTCGTACCTCTCCCTGGGCTGCAGTTGTTCAAATCCTTAAGTACCTAAAGGGTGCTCCCGGAAAGGGTTTACTATTTAAAAGACATGGCCATATGAAAATTGAAGGGTTCTCTGATGTAGATTGGGTTGTATCTCCTGCAGATAGAAGGTCAACTATGGGTTATTGTACCTTTGTAGGTGGAAACCTAGTGTCATGGAGAAGCAAGAAGCAAGATGTCATAGCCAAATCCAGTGTAGAAGCAGAATATAGAGCAATGGCACATACGAGCACTGAACTCATTTGGTTGCGCTCACTTCAGTCTGAGATTGGCTTTGGTCCTTCTGCTCCTTCGCAGTTGTATTGTGTTAACAAAGCTGCAATACACATTTCTACCAATCCAATGTTCCATGAACTCACAAAACACATTGAAGTAGACTGCCATTTCATTCATCAAAGAATTCAGAAAGAGGAGATAAGAAGTAAGTATACTCGTTTAGTAGATCAGTTGGCTGGCATGTTTACAAAGTCATTGAGCAACTCTAAATTGAGTGATATTTGTAACAAGCTAGGAATGTATGATATATACATTCCAGCTTGAGGGGGAGTGTTAGAGTGTGTGACATGCCTAAGGGTATGATGGACTTTGTACATGTAACTCTAATATAAATATAATAGAGTGAGGGGGAGATCCTCTAAACTCATTATTTTCTCCCTAACCCTTTTTTCTCAATAGTATCTATGCATGGGGTCATTGTAGAAAGGATTTTCCTTCAATACACAGCAACAAAAGTAAGATTACAAAGGGAACTACCTCTAGAAGAAGACCATTGAGTGAAATCGCAAGCCTAAAATGATAAGTACTATGACCTCGAGTGACCCAGAAAACACTAAAAAGAACATAGATGGAGTTCTGTCAAATTAAATAAATCAAGAAGTGGCCAACCAACTCTGCATCAACAATACCTAGAGCAGTGATTGACAATGATTTTAGGTCAGTGACGAAGATGATCAATATTGAGAATCTTGTCCAAAAAAATTGAGCAATAGAAGGCCTTGATTCTCTACGGAGCCATGGAAACTCAATATTTTCTTGCAAGAGATGGGTGATCCTTACCAAGTAACTGAGAATAGAAGGAAGAAACAAATAACCTTCTGGTTGGATCTCATCTCCAAATTTTCCTATTGAGACTTGGAGAAGCTTGGATGATGTGAGTTTGGTTTGGTTAACTACATTATTTAACAATATTTTGAAGACAAAGAAGATGCCTGATGAGTGGAGTAAGAGTACATTTAACTATTTATAAGAACAAAGGGGATATTCAGAGTTGCACCAATTACCAGGGAATTAAGCTAATGAGTCACACCATGAAGCTTTGGGAGAGAGTAATTGAGCATAGACTAAGAAAAGAGACTAAGGTGTTAGAGAATCAGTTTGACTTCATGCCCGGACGATCGACTATGGAAGCTATCTTCTTGATTAGGCGGTTAATGGAGAGATTTAGTGAAAATAAAAATGACCTTCTTATGGTTTTCATTGGTTTGGAGAAAGCGTATGATAGGGTTCCCAGAAGTATTATGTAGTGGGTCCTTGAAGAGAAAAAAGTGCCTACTAAAGATGTTGACGTGATTAAGGATATGTACTGATGAACATATTTATGTGTGAATGGTAGTGGTGGGAAACATGCATATTTTTATCATTTTAAGCGGTACTACTAAGGTATTTGCTTGTTTTTGGTGTTTCACGGCTATTTCTGGATTTTCACGGAAAATAGAGCTAAGGAGAGAAAATTTCAAAGAAAATCAAAAGTTTGGAAATTCTTGGCCAAATCCGAGTGTGTGATGCAACCACTGGCCGAGATCAAGGGTCAAGATCATCTCAAGTTATAACACCGAAAGTTTGATACTATTGGATTGAAATTGTTATTTACACCCGTATCTCCCTTGGATTTTCACACACTTGAAAGATTTGATTGAAGATCAGGGGCTGGTTGTGGGTGTACCAATTTGATGGCTCGGATCAGCTTGTGGGAATGATTTCTAGGACATATCCCATTTATCTTGTCGCCCAATCAAGTGGACGGTTTGGACTAACCCCATAATGCCTAGCTCTCTCTCTCTCTCTCTCTCTCTCTCTCTCTCTCTCACACACACACACACACACACACACTGTCATGCCCCCGACCCGGGAACTCTCGGGGCATGAGACAGGCGCCGCACACTCACTAGGCGAACCCGGCAAATGTGCAAGGCCTCCAAATATAAACATAATATCCACAAATAACTAGAAGACAACGAAATGAAAGAAACTTTCTTTCATTTATACAAGCCTCACAGGGTCTCTCATTTATACAAGCCTCACAAGGTCTCTTTACATATACATAACAACAAAACCAAAATACATTGCCGTACTCACTCTTGTATAGCCACGTTCTCTTGAACTCAACCTCGGTACTCTGGCCTTGGAACAGACGGGTCGAAGACAGGAAATACCTCGGAGTCTGAAGTGTGCAACATCACGCACATTAGCACAGGGCTAGTAAGTAATATAGTAATCTAGCAGTATATCACTAACTGCTACTGAGCAGGATATTATATAGCATTTTTCAGTATAGATCAAAGTAGACTGAATATAACTTGTTTATCTTGACAGAAATATATCTTAGTCATGCACATTCTCAAGTACAACTTCAAGTGTAATTTCAAATTCAAACTCAAATGCTGATTCGGATTAAAAATGAATATGATGTCCAGATACACCACTGGTGGGACCATACTATAATGTCCAGATACACCACTGGTGGGACCATATGTCCAGATACACCACTGGAGGGACCATGTCCAGATACACCACTGGTGGGACCATACTATAATGTGTAGATGCAGAGTTTCAAATTTGATGTATGTCAAATAACTATACCAGAACGGATCTAAACACATTGCATCAGCTTCTAACTTATCAAGTAAGAAGAATAGTCAGACAAACCAGTCAAACAAACCAAAAACATTCAAACAAGGACATATAATAGTCAGACAAACCAGTCAAACAAACCAAAAGCATTCAAATAAGGACATATATATATATATATATGTATATATATAATATTAATTCTTCTTATTCACATCACAGGCCTTTTGCTTTGTTGGTTTGCATAACAAGTAATGCATACTGACAGGTACCACATCACTTACAGGAAATCACTTTATCCTTGCCCTTTCGCTTTCGCTTTCTCTCCTCTTTCTCTTTTTCTTCTTCAAATCCTACAGCATTAGGATTTTCTAAATCAATACCTTTCTCTGGTCTTAAACATCCAGCATAAGTCATATGTGGTGGTAGAACTACGATTCAAACCCAAAACATACTTTTAAACAAAAGTTCATATTACCCCTATTTTGCACCCTCAAAAACTCTAATCAAATGGATGAATTTTTAAAACTTGTAAACTTAGAACTTGTAGAATATAGACCAAAGAACATCTGTTTAGTATATAACTACGGTCAAATTACAGAGCAAATGGCTGTAAAAGTTAAAACATCAAACTGCACAAAATATGTCTTTTTCCTTCAAAACTGAACTCTTATAATAAGTATAACTCTTGAAGCATTTAGAACTGGTCTTATCATAAAACATAAGAGATTTTTTTTACAATATTTCCAAAAACTTTCATGTTAACACCTCCGGCCAATTCTTGCCGGAAAAGTAACTTTTCCTACCGGATATTTGAAATAGGGTTTCAATTAAAACTGAAATCTTAAAATCCATATCTCTATTTGTACACTCAAAACTAGAATAAGTTATAAACATAAAACATCTTCTAAATAAGTTTTTCAGAAACATTTATGTTAATCACTCTGGCTAAATCTTTCTGGAAGTAACCCAAAAAGATGAAAATCCCCATTTCATGTCTTTCTAAACTGCAGTTTAGTAAAACTGCTATAACTTTCTCCGTTCAAAACCAAATCAAGAAAAATTTATATGAAATCATACTAAAAGAAAAATTTCTACAACTTTGTAGTTAATCACAATTCCTAAAACGGAGTGTATAATTCACAGGAATAAAAATAATCTCGGCAGATGAGAATAAACTTACAATTTGATGAAATTTCTTCTCTATTTCCACTTTATTGAAATCAAACTTTGCTTGCAAACTCTTCCAGACCACAAATCACATTATATGTATCTCTCCATTATTTTGCACGAATTTTTCTTCAATTTTTCAACATTAAAATGAATTAATCTTGATTTGTATGCTTGCATGAGAGTGCATGAGAGAGATATGACACTTGGATTTCCAAGTGTCACTCTTCTCTCTTCCCAAGCCATGCTAACATTTAATACCCAAAGTATCCTTGAACATTACACTTAGCCTTTTATTAATTACTCTTGTGTCCCCTTATGAAGTTACAAAAATACCCCCTTACCCTTTTTACTAATTACACTTGTATCCCCTGGTATAGTTACCAAAATACCCCCATATCTTTCAATAATTAATAAACACTAATCTCACCTCATCACTCTCTAAATTACTTAGGATTAATTTCTAAACCCAAAACTTGGTCCTTTCACACACACACTCTCTCTCTCTCTCTTAGTTTTACAGTGGGGCCCATAAGAAGTTAAAAAAATGGTCTGTCAGATCAACCTATGGAAATCAATTATGGGCATTGTTAATGGTGGAATCACTACATCGTGTAAGATGGTGGTGCCAATATCAAGCATGTGATGGTGATGGTAGGCCCCACATAACTTGACCGAATGGTGGACTCTTTTATAGAGTGGAGTTTCGGCCAAGTTTGAAATTGGGGCATGCTAATATACAACCACAAAGTGTTGGACATTGGTCCAAATTAATGGGGTCCACCAAAGTTTTTTTTAAAAATCTATTGTTTTTTTTAAGGAATGGTTGCTCGGCCAATTAGTGGATCTGATCTTAAGCACAAGACTCTTTGAGTTTTGTCTTATTTAAAACACAAATTTATCTATGAGGAATCGAAAGAGGAATATGTGTTAGAGATTTGTTTTGTGGGTCCCACGAATAGAATAGAATAAAAGAAAAGAATAAAAAAGAGAGGAGAAATAAGCAAACAGACTTTGTCTTTATTAACTTGGGAAGGCAAGGCATGTTTTTGGGGTCTCGTTACTTATTTTTATTCGGTTTGGTGCAATTCTATTTTTTATTGGTCTTTCCATTTTGACCCTACTTCATTATAGAAACCCAATGGCTTCTTTCTATCAGGGAGAATTAGTGCAACTCTTTCTCTCTTCTAATACGAGATTGACTTGGGATCTATATTAATTTAAAACGGCATAATCTTTGGGTTTCCTTGCTTTGATTAGATTATAATTATAAGATTACTTAAAGAAGAGTTTTTGTTTACAAAAGCTATAAAAAGAACTGAACTACATTTTTAGGAATTGCATCTCTCATTAAAAAGATTAGAGTATACTTATTTCTACTATTAAAAAGGCAAGTCAGCTCTTTCTCTTGTGTATTTTGGAAGCAGGTCACGTTTTGGGAGGTGGAGAAGTACTTTCTAAAATTTGACATCTTTCTTTTCTTTGTCCTATCTTCTATTCTTTCTAAATATTTGAGACCGAGTTAGAAAAGTTTCTACTTACTCGCTTTTGGGCTTCCAAAGAAGACTAATTTTTTTTCACTCCTTGCTGCAATTTTATGCTTGCCATTTAGGTACTACCCGAGAGATGAAAGTGGAGACGAAAGGCAATTCATGGATGTCGAAAAAAAGGAATGAAGCTAATTTGAAGGGTGCTGAAATAGCAACAGGTTGTTCGAGTGGCAACTTACCATTTCTAGTACAAAATTGAGAAGCCATGAAGGAAGAAAAAAAGAAGAAGAAGAAGCTTATATACACGACTTTGGTGGATTTCTTGATAAAAAAAAGAAAAGAAAAAGAAAGAAAGAGAGTTCTCCTTTATAAATACACATCAACTATTGTATTGAACTCTCTCTCGATACTCTCTTGCTCTCGTTTCTCTCCACCTTCTCTCTTAGATTTTGCCTAAATCTTTCTCTCCCCCCTTCTTGAATTTTCAGCCATTATTTTTCCCTCTCTTCTACTTTCCGTTTCTCTATGCTTTTTGCTTGCTCTCGTCTGTTACTCTCTTTTCCCTATCTTAGTTTTTCGGCCCAACTCTTTCTTCTTCAATTTTTCGCCCAATAATTCTCCACTATTTTTTTATTACTTTCTTGCTTTCTTTCTTTTTCAAATTGCGTGGAAGTGTTCGGTGTGTTCTCTCACTCGATCCAGCCATCGAGGACATCATCCAAGGCAATCCAAGGCGACAACGAAGTTCGACGGAAGGAGAACGAGGATTCAACTGTTGCAAGGAGGAGAAAAAGAATAAGTCTTTCTTGTTTTGTTATTTATTTTCATTTTGAATTTGATGTATTAGTGATCTATTTTAAATTGAAGAAGAGATATTTTTTGTTTATTTTTCTTTTCAATTTCTTTATTGGCAATCCTCTTTATTTTCTGTGTTTTTTTCCCTTCTCCATGAGTAGCTAAACCCACTATACTTAGGGTTTAGATGAAGTCATGGGAAATGAGAGAGAGAAGTAATTAAAACAAGTGACTTATATAACAAATTATGTAGGATTTTGTTTTTGTATAAATCCCGATCATCCATGCCATTGGCTTTCCCCTTTCGTATGAATGATTGTTGATTAAAAAATATAAAGTTCTATATAATTAATATAAATTGGAGAGTGGATTTGATTAATTACTTATAAGGAATGATATCCCTTTGATCTTATTCCTTACTTACTAGTTAATTGAATTTTCAACCCAATTCCAGAGTTGTCTTAATTAATCAATTTTAATCCAAACCCATGGTGGATTCTAACCCTAAGTACTCTTTTATGTTGAATTAAGGATTTTACACTATTCCAAATTACTTTTGTAATTTTTCAATTCACTTAAGCCCTTAGAATTTGGTTTTCTAATTAAATTAGATAAGTAGTTAATAGGGATCATTAAAATTTGATACACCTTGCCTAAATTAGGATTTTAAATAAAAAAGATCTTAGTTGAATTTGATTCTTAGATTGAATAGAATATACGCTTATATATAGTGTTGGCTCCGAGGTCTAAGTCCACGAAAATCCTGAGTCCATTCCAGGCAACATTATATCATAGCTAGTATTCTAATCGGTAAAAGAATAGGATTGACAACTAGATTTCTCTTTCCTGAGTTCGACCCGTATTTACACGATCCATGCACTTGCGGTTATTTAATAAATCTAACAAGTTTTTGGCGCTGTTGCCGGGGAAGAGAGTTGCATTAGAATCTTAATTATTCGAAGGGTTTGATTCGTAGTTATTTTTAGTTTAGTTATATTTTTGGTTTTTTCCCTATTCATCTCTCTTACTTGGTTTTCTTGTGTTTATGACCGTAGGTTGGGTGTGGAACTCGGCCAATCGACTAGAAAGAGCAAACCGGTTAGAGATGGCAGAAGACATCGAACGAAATCCAAATCAAGTAGTCATGGCGGAAGAACAAGAGTCGCCCAAGAGTTTGCGCGATCGCTTCTATTCGGCCCGAACCGCACAACCTTCTTGCATTCGATTGCCGGTTGCGCAGGGTAATAATTTTGAGCTAAAATCGCAATTTATCTCTTTGCTTCCTCATTTTCATGGCCTCCCTTCGGAGGATGCTTATTTATTTTTGTGTGAGTTTGAAGATGTATGTGCTTTGATTAAGTTGCAACAACTTACCGATGATGCGGTAAAGTTGCGGTTTATTATGTTTTCACTCAAAGATAGAGCCAAAAAGTGGCTCTATGGCTTACCGATGAACTCCATCACCACTTGGGAGGAGTTCGCCGTCGCTTTCCTAAAAAAGTTTTTTCCATTACATAAAACTAATAAGCTTAGGAACGATATTTTACAATTCAAACAAAAGCCATTAGAGTCATTTTCTAAGTTTATGGAGAGGTTCAAAGACCTACTCCAAGAGTGTCCTCACCATGGAATTGATTTGTGACACTTATGCCAAATTGTTTATGAGGGCATAGATTACCAAACAAAGCAATTTCTTGAGTCCATGTGTCCTAACGGTTTTACATCTTTCACGGATGAGGCCGTGGCATGGAACTTCTTACTTGATTTGTCAGAAAAAATAAGAGAGTACGTGGAATCCACTCAAGACGGTGAGAGAGCCACTTCAAGAAAGTGATCTCTAATAGAGGGTGCCGTGGCAAAAGAGGCCCATCTTGATAGCCTAATCAAAAGGCTAGAAGCAATAGTTGTCAAAGGACCTTAACAAGTCAATCAAATTACACATAGTGTTCCCATGTGTAATTGGTGTCAAGCCACGGACCATGTCATGGAAGAGTGTCCAACTCTTGCTAAATTTGGTAATTCTAATGAGAATGTGAGTGCTCTTTATGCTAATAATTCTTATTCTAGCACTTATAATCCGGGATGGAGAAATCATCCCAACTTTTCATGGAGTCAAGGTGGGCCATCCAATTTCCAAGGCCAAGGCCAATTCGGCCAACCTAGGCCGACATTCCCTCCCACTTTTGTTCGGCCATCCTCTCCCCCTCCTACTTTTCAAAATCCCATGATTAATAATGTTTCAAATCAACACCCTCTGGGCTTTAAAAAACAAGGGCAGTCGGCACGAATTGCATATTTAGAGAAGAACATGGAGCTTCTCATGAGTACCTTCATGACGGGCCAACACAACTTAGAAAAGTAAATTTCTCAACTTGCTATGGCCCTAAGTGAAAGGGAAACAGGAAAGATGCCAAGTCAACCCATTCCTAATCCAAGGAATGTGGCCATGAATGAGAATCAACAACCACAGGTGAATCAGTTGAATGCCATGCAATCTAGTTTGCCGCAACAGGATCCTGCGAATCGATGCAATGCGATTTATGCTTTGAGAAGTGGAAAAGAATATCACAAAGAGGAGGTCAGCACCGAACCTTCTAAAAATGCGCAAGATCTTCCAAAAGAGGTAAGTGAAGAACCTCCCTCCATTGGCTTAGAAGAGGAGCCCAAACAGGTAAGTACAGAAAATGTAACTTCTCCCCCTTCACGAGATTTCTTTCCTAAAGCTCATTTTCCAAGGAGACTTGCTAATAATAAAAAGGTAGATCAAATTGATAAAGTTTTGAATATTTTTAAACAAGTGCATGTGAATATTCCTTTGCTTGATGCGATTTCTCAAGTCCCCACATATGCTAAAGTTTTGAAAGATCTATGTACACAAAAGAGAACAACGAATGTGCCCAAGAAAGCTTTCTTGGCCGCAAACGTTAGTTCTATTTTGTCTCATCAAATGGTAGCAAAATATAAGGATCCGGGATGTCCCACTATATCATGTACTATTGGAAACATTCAAATTGATCATGCCTTGTTAGATTTGGGAGCTAGTGTAAATCTCCTACCGTTTTTAGTTTTCAAGCAATTAGGACTAGGTGACCTCAAACCTACCACCGTCACACTCCAATTGAGGGATAGATCCATTAAAACACCAAAAGGTATGATTGGGGATGTCCTAGTAAAAGTAGGCGATTTCTTATTTCCTGCGGATTTTGTAGTTTTGGACACGGAGCCGGTTGTTAATAACAAGGACCAAATCCCTATCATTCTTGGTAGGCCGTTCCTTGCCACTAGCAACGCTCTAATTAATTGTAGAAATGGATTAATGAATTTTTTTTTTGAAAACACATCGGTTGATTTTAATGTCTTTAGATTGGGTAAGCAACCTAATTTTCATGAAGAAATCAATATGTTGCATTCCTTTCCTAACGATATTGTTTCTAATTTTGAAATTGATTTTGATGCAGGATTCCAAGAATGTTTGGACGAACTAGGAAATGATGGAGATGATTTATTTTCCAAAGTTTTTGCCATCCAAAACGTGGAGCCCGTTGGACCACTAACAACATCTCTTCCAAAGCCATCAATCGAAGAAGCCCCACAGTTGGAGTTGAAGCCCTTGCCTTCTCATTTACGTTATGCTTTTTTGGGTGATAAATGTACTTTGCCTGTAATAATTGCTGCGGACCTAACCTCCACTCAAGAGGAGGAACTCATTAAATTGCTAAAAGATAACAAGGAAGCCATAGGTTGGACAATGGCCGACATCAAAGGAATTAGCCCTTCGATTGTGCAACATCACATCCATCTCGTTGAGGATTCTAAACCTTCAAGGGAACCTCAAAGAAGGGCTAATCCTGTGATGAAGGAAGCCATCCAAAAAAAGATCTTAAAATGGTTAGATAACGGGATCATATATCCCATCTCAGATAGCCAATGGGTGAGTCCCGTCCAAGTAGTGCCTAAGAAGAAGTCGGGAGTTACCGTTATACAATCCGCCACCAATGAGCTTATACCTACTCGCATTCAAACGGGTTGGCGGGTTTGTATAGACTAGCGAAAGCTTAATGCGACTACTTGGAAGGATCACTTTCCTTTGCCTTTTATTGATCAAATGTTAGAAAGGTTAACAGGTCATGAATATTATTGCTTTCTTGATGGATATTCGGGTTACAACCAAATTCCCATAGCTCCTGAAGATCAAGAGAAAACGACATTCACATGCCCCTTTGGAACGTTTGCTTATAGACGCATGCCTTTTGGGTTATGCAATGCACCAGCAACTTTCCAAAGATGCATGATGAGTATCTTTTATGACATGGTGGAGACCTTCTTAGAGGTTTTTATGGATGATTTTTCTATTCATGGCTCCACCTATGCCGAATGTTTACATCACATGAAATTGGTCTTAGAAAGGAGTAGAGAAAAGAACCTTATCCTCAATTGGGAAAAGTGTCATTTTATGGTAAAAGAGGGCATCGTTCTAGGACATGTGATTTCTAAAGAGGGAATTCAGGTTGATAAAGCCAAGGTGGATCTCATTGTCCATCTTCCACCGCCCAAAAGTGTGAAGGATATTCGATCATTTTTGGGCCATGCGGGCTTTTACCGGCATTTTATAAAAGATTTTTCTAAAATTGCTAGGGCTCTAACCAACTTGTTAGCAAAAGATCAAAAATTTGGGTTTTCCAAAGAATGCTTCGATTCGTTTGAGTGTTTGAAAAAGGAGTTAACTACGGCTCCCATCATTCAAGCACCCAATTGGACCGAACCGTTTGAAGTTATGTGTGATGCTTCCGACTTTGCAATAGGAGCTGTGTTGGGTCAAAAATTCAATAAATTACTGCATGTAATCTATTATGTAAGTAGAACTCTCAATGATGCACAACTCAACTACACCACTACGGAAAAAGAATTCTTAGCAGTTGTGTTTGCATTAAAAAAGTTTCGGTCTTACTTGATTGGATCGCATGTGATAATTTATACCGACCATTCGGCAATCAAGTATCTTGTTGGAAAGAAGGATGCTAAAGCTCGCCTTATTAGTTGGGTTTTACTTATTCAAGGGTTTGATTTGAAAATTAGAGATAAGAAAAGTACGGAAAACTTGGTTGCCGATCACTTGTCTCGACTTCCTAATGCAAAGAATAACAAAGGTCCAATTAATGAAAACTTTCCTGATGAGCAATTGTTTGCTATTCTAGTGAGCCATGGTATGCAGATATTGTGAATTACTTGGTTACAGGTGCTACACCGGATCATTGGTCCAACCAAGACAAATATCAGTTTCACTCACAGGTAAAGTATTTCTTTTGGGATGATCCCTATTTGTTCAAAACTTGTTCGGATCAGATTGTCCGACGATGTGTGCCCGATCATGAGCACCAATCAATTCTATCTTTTTGCCATGATCAAGCTTGTGGTGGCCCCTTTAGTGCAAAGAAAACTGCGCACAAAGTTTTACAATGTGGTTTCTATTAGCCTAGTCTCTTTAAGGATTCTTTTAATTTTTGTCAAGCTTGTAGGTCATGTCAATCCTTAGGAAGAGTTACAAAGCGAAATATGAAGCCCCTCAACCCGATCTTAGTGGTAGAAATCTTCGATGTGTGAGGTATTGATTTTATGGGTCTATTTGCCAACTTTTTTGGAAACTTGTATATTTTGTTAGGTGTAGATTACGTGTCAAAATGGATTGAAGCCATTGCTTGCAAATCCAATGACCACAAGGTGGTGGTCAAGTTTCTTAAAGAAAATATTTTTTCGCGCTTCGGTACACCTCGTGCCATCATTAGCGATAGCGGTAACCACTTTTGTAATAGACCGTTTGAAGCTCTAATGAAGAAATATGGTATTACTCATAAGTTGGCCACCCCTTATCATCCTCAAACGAGTGGCCATGTGGAGATTTCAAATAGGCAAATTAAGCAAATTTTGGAGAAGACAATGAATCCAAACCGCAAAGATTGGTCCATTAGATTAGTGGATGCCTTGTGGGCTCATAGGACGACATTCAAGACTGATCTTGGTCAGTCTCCTTACCGGCTTGTGTATGGAAAAGGTTGTCACCTCCCGGTTGAATTGGAACATAAAGCTTTTTGGGCTGTTAAGAAACTAAATTTTGATTTGTCTGATACAGGTAATCATAGAAGACTTCAACTTGCCGAGTTGGAAGAGTTGCAGAATGATGCCTATGAAAATGCAAAAATCTACAAAGAGAAGACAAAATCTTTTCATGACAAACATATTCTGAGAAAATCGTTTCAAGAGGGCGAAAAAGTGCTTCTCTACAATTCACGCTTGCATATTTTTCTAGGTAAGTTAAGGTCTCGATGGGATGGACCATATGTGGTTAACAAAGTTTTCTCCCATGGTGCGGTCGAGGTTCTAAATCCAAGCAATTGTGAGAGTTTAAAGTTAATGGTCAATGTTTATTGCCATTTATTGAGTTGTCAAAGCCGAATATGGAAGAAGTCATGGATCTCCATGAACCTTCCTATTCGAATCATGCATAAACAAATACGGTACGTACCCTCCTTTCTATTTTTAGTCCTCATATTTTTCTTTCTATTTTTAATGCATTGAGGACAATGCATAAATCAAGTATGAGGGGGTAGCTTTTAGAAACTTTCTTTTCTAGTCTTTTCTATAGTTAAAGTTAGAAATTTTCTTTTCCTTTTGTTTTTGGTATTTCTCTCAAATTAGAAAAGAACTTGGTATTCTTAGAAAGAAAGTTGTTTTCCTATTTTAAGAAAGAAAGTTAGTAAATATTTTAATTTTGGAATTTGAAAAATTAGAAAGAATACTTTCCTTTCTTAGTTTTGTTTTCTTTTGGAATCTTTCTTTCAAAAGAACTTGAGTAAGAAATAGAAATAGAAACTTGCTTTTTATATGGTATGGTGAAAAAGGAAAGAAAGGTTAAAAAAAAAGTTCTATTTTTAGAAAGTTTACCTTTTGATTATAGTTTTGATTTGTAGTCTTTTTTACTTGAGCTATTAACTTTGAAGGGTTTTTATGCCTAGTTCCTTAAAGCCAACTGGCTTGAGAGCAACTGACTTAAAACTTCATACATGGGTCAATTAGAAAGCTTAATAAACCAAAGCATTGCACGTAATCAAAAGTAACTTTGGACTCATATGCATCAATGTCTATGACATATGCAAATCAAAGATTAGTTGGATACTGCTTAGTAGCCTGGGTGTCTGGTGCATGCCCTGCATGTCATTCACGCCTAAAGCAGTAGAGGATTACAAAAGTGAGTTCTATTCTTAGAAAGTATGGGAAAAGTGGAAAGTATAGTGGGCCATATAAATTTGCAATTTTTCTATTAAGTTTCGAAATCAAATTTTTTTTATGGCATGATTACATTAGAATCAAATTTAAGGGAGAAGAGTAGGAAAAATTCAAAAGAAGATTCCTTACTTAAAATATTTTTCTAATTTTTCAACTTGGGGATAGGATGCAAAGTTTAAGTATGAGGGTATCCTTGTTCTTCTATTTTGAGCAATTTATCAAAGCGAAAGGATTAGAAATTTTTGGCTTTATTCTATAGTGTGATTTGAAAAGAAAATTTTGTTTTTTGAATTTTGTGTGTATATTCTCTGCAAACACTCACGAGACAAAACTCGTCCACTAGGGTAACGTGGGGGTTTAAAGGCTTGTTGCACGTCCTAACTGCAATCGTGATTCCTACGAAATTGAGTTAGGCCTTTTTCTTTTCTTCGTTTTTAGTTTCTGTCTTCCCTTGATATTGATCTAATTGAAGGACTTTCATATGAATGACCAGTGCGAGCGGAAGGAAGAAGAATTGCAATCGAAGAGCACAATCCAACAACCACAACTCTAAATACGGTTCTTTTTGTGAAACCGTAAGTAGAAGAGAAATTAACAAAAGTCTACAAAACGTGTCATAAAAACTTCAATTAATTCCCCCACCTCACGTCCACTTAATCCTTTTAAAAAGATAAGAGTCACATTACATGTAGGCATCTTAACGGTCAAGGAAAGATTCTAAAAGAAACCTAATAAAAACTTACTTTCTAAAATACTGACTCTTAAAGAATCTTAGTAAAAATAGAGTTTCTAAAATACTATGACTCTTAACTAGTAAGGACACTAAATATATGAAAAAATAAAGATAACTCCTAAAATATCTATTAGATTATCATAACTAATTTGCTCTTATGATAGGGACAACGACTAGGAAAAAATCATGATCTCCTAATTTTCCCTTGTGTTGACTTTTCGGCTTCAAATTGTAAAAAAAAAAGACATTATTGCATCATACTCCCCAGGTTGAAGAAAATTCGATCTCGAATTTGAATCTTCGAAGAGTGCACTTTCTCATAATATTTGCCAGCATACGTTGTTGCATCAGACTCCCTGGGTTGAAGAAAATTCATCCTTGAATTTGAATCTTCGAAGAGTGCACTTTCTCACTAATATTTGCCAGCATCATTTTCCCATTATTATGAAAAACTCTTCCTCGAATTTTGAAGTATCGAAAAATGATAATGTAGACACCCCATTTTGATCGGGCCCTAAAACCCGAAAAATCGAATAAGAATCTCAAAATCAAATAAAGTTCCGAAGCCAAATCTCGAAATCTCCGAAGAATCGAACCTGAATTCCCAAAAATCAACCTGAGTTGTACCCCCGTTGTGTTGAGATCATTTTTTCTGATAAAGGGTGATAGGGAGTGAATTTGAACAAGGAAAGGGTGTTAATGTCAAGGTTCTATATACAAAGAGAATAATGTATTCACCCCTTTCATTTCTAGAGACAGCCCACCCTATAGAGTAAAGGAGTCGTTATAATGCACTGGAAAGGGGGCTGACCAGGGGAAGATGAAGGGGGTGAGTATATCATTTCTCTCTTAAAACACCACCGAATTAGGGCATTTGGTGAGGTGGATTTTCACTTAAAAATTCATAGAGAAAGAGGGAGAGATCTAGTCTTCTCTAGTTGTGCAACGAGAATCCACCCTCCCTCTTCTCCTTTGCCACCACACACTAACTTCCCCATCTTCAACAAACCCTCAACACCATCACCACCATCTTCTCCTCTCTATTTCCGCCCAACTTCACCTTCTTCTCCTAATTTCTGTCTCCACACCCATTGCTTCATCTTATCAGGCACTTGACCCAGATTCATCAACCCCGAAACTTCTATTTCTCAAATCCATCAAGGAAAGAGGATTGCCCATATTTTGGAAAGAGTTGGGAGAGTTTTGATTAGGGTTTCAAATAAAGAAAAAGAGGAGAAGAGTACAGATTTCATTAGGGTTTGGGTCTTGGAAGGTGGGGAAGAAGAAGGAGAAGGGAATTGATTTGGGAATTACATGATCTAGGGTTTGTATAAAAGAAAAAAAAAGAGAGATCAAGAAAATGGTAGAGAAGAGCGTTTAGGGTTTCCTTGCTTAGAACTACAAAGGAGAAGAAGAGGTGTTTGGGTTCCATCCTTCGGCCATCATTGCAATCCGGCCACAACCTCCATCAAATCCGGTTCTCCATCGCTCTCAGTCACTATCATCCACTACCTTGGTTTTCATCTACATAGCCATCTGAACCCCATTTCCATTCCATTGCTCTCATTTCCTTATTTCGTCACTTTCACCTTCACGGCCACCTCGACCTCCATTTTTTCCGGTTGATCGTGCCAGAATCCGGTGGGAAATCACGAACCTCTGTCAATGCCAACTTCGATGCCTCCCATTGTCGCCACAGATGCCCATTTCCATGCCTCTTTGAGCAATTATCTCATATAAACACCATCCATGTCACCCCTATTTCCTTCTTCATCATCAAGATATGCGACCTTTTGCGAATTACGGTCACTCTCTTCCTTGATTTGAATGGGCATCACCCCTTTTGTCTCAATTTGGCCTGTCTAATAACCCCATTGAACCAATGTACAAATTGAAATAAGAAGAAGCACAAGGTACGCTTCTTTATTTCTCTTATTAATTACTGGTGAGTTTGTTGTTGAGTTTGTTCTGCAATGGTGAGTTTAGATTTTGCTCCGTGCTTGAGAATTGTTTTGCTGATGGTGTTTGAGAAATGTTTCATTGATGGTGCTTGGATGAGTGTCAAATGGGTTTCAATGATTTTATTGTTTCTTCATTTGACTTCTTTTCTCGGTATTCTAAATTTTTTATAAAAAAAGCAGAAACAAGACCTTATTCCTGTCCTAATTTGCTTGATTTGCGCATTTGAAGTGGTGGCCTGTTTTGTATGAATTTTTACTCATTTCCATCACTTAGATCAATATTTGGTAATGCTCTGTTTTGTTTGAGATTTTGTTATGTCCTAAAACTCTATAAGGTGTTGTTCTTCCTAGCTTCAGATTCACTACTTGAGTGGTCTCGGATATTTGTTTTGTCGACATAATTTAGACCTAGAGCCTGATATATTCATCTTTTCTATCTCAAACCTTCATATGTGAGCCATGTCATATTTCTTGGATCATTGTATCTCATTTATCTTTTGGGAATTTTTGGTTCACCTGCTGATTGCACAAAGCTTAGAGTCATTCCTTACATTCTCTGCTTCTAATAGAACCCTGTCTCTCAGCATTTTGTTCAATATAGATGGGAACCAACATGTTAAAAAATTTGTCATGAACTAGATTGCCTTGCATGTAAAAATGACATCAGCTCAATCATGTGTTATCGTCATATAATCAGTGCTGTGTCTTCCTAACTTCAATTAGATTCTCAGAACCTCATGTGTGATGTAGCAGTTGGTCTTTGTACTCCTCTTACTGAACATGTACGGTTGTTTTTTTAAGAATACAATAGGAATAGATACATGAAATTGTTGCTGCCTTCATGAGTTCCTATACTTTCTGAAGTCCACTCATGTTTGTTTAGGAGACACCTGTTAAAATTCTTGGTAGTTCAGTAGGATGTAGACAAAGTTTCCTTGTCATTAATTCACATGCAGTAAAAACACTTTCTCTTATAATGTTCGTCTTTTCACACTCTTCATTTCTTTGGGGCTGATATTGGTAGATAAGCCTACTTCACAGCTAATCATCTCTAGGAGTCCTTTGTTGATTGGATGGGAGAACTGTATTGACCATGGCAGGTTGTAGTGTTGATAAAAGGGAGAATGAGATGGTATGAATTGGAAGACATGGTTATATTGATATCATCCCCTTGGGGTATTGGGTAGAGGAGTTGATGTCTGCATTGATATGTTGTGATGATGGCACTACATTGTTTTTCTTATGATTGTGCAATCAAATTGGGTGGCTGTTTCAAGCACGAAGGCAACCAAATTGGTAGTGCTATTATCAATATTGAAATGTGGAGGTCGGCTGTTTATCATAGATTGTATGAATCTATACCCATTTCATGCCCCTTTGGGCTTGATCTCTATTGAGGGAAGAGATTATTTAAAATGCTAGTGAGTCCTTTGTAGATTTCTTATTCCATGGTCCATTAGCAAATGGAGTTTATATTTCCATTACAGAAGATGGAAATAGAGTCTTATTCTCAATTCGAACCTCACTTTGATACTTGGCTTTTGAAGAGTATTGAGGCGATGTATTGGCAGGGATTTGGTCCCTTGCATTCTCTCATTTTCACTTCCTGATCTTCACAGTAGGCATTCAAGAGACACATGTATGTTCATATACAAATGTGATAGGTTTTGGCCTTTGTTCTAGTTTCTTGTTTTGGACTTATGGGATAACTTGCACATTTTCCTTCTCAGTTTCAACTAGAGTTGAGCTTCAGTGTTCCTTTTCAATGTCTCTCTATATATCCCTCTTTGAGTTCTTCTTCGGTTTTTAGGACCCACTTCTGTTTCTAGACTTTATTCGATCTTCAGGACTTTGATCAGCTTAGGGATAGTCCGCCGATTTTGAGAGCATTTCCCTCAAGTTTTTAGCAATGACAGAATGTTTCTTGAGCCAACACATTCCCTTCCTATCTTAGAGCTTCCACTGGTTAAGGGATTTCATCATCTTTAGGGTTATTCATAGAGTTTAGGATTATATCCTACCTTCATAGAGTTTTCTGTCCTACCTTCATAAAGTTTAGGATTATGTCCTTCCATCTTTTAGAGTCAGTCTTTGCATGTTCCTAGGGATCCCCTTCGAGTTTCGGGATTCCCTCGATTATAGGAATATTTTGTCGGGGTTCAGGCGATGACGGACGGCAATCTCCTGAGCCAAAACCCCCTTTCATAAAAAGGGATAAACAAAAACACATAAAAATCACAAGAACAGTAAAAAAACATAGAAAAACACTAAGAATGTTTTTTCGAAAATATTGTTTTCAAGCTACGTTGGCTTGATCCCTTTCCACAAGGTATGTAGGCAGCTTGGGTCTTCCCAAGTCCAGTCAAACCCTCAAATAAACATTTTCAAAACATTATCAAACTTTTCTAAACAAAAAAACTTCTTTATTTGTAGTAGTAATATGTCCGAGAAGTCTGTTAGTCATAAAAGAGTCCTAGAAGTTAGGAGTGCCTCAGTCAGGTCAGTTGTACACATCGTCAACTGATGTCTAGAATGTGATTCACTAGATAGCCTTTTTTTCTCTTTAGGATAAGCCTAGTCACATTTAGGAATAGGGCCCACCTGCATTAGTTCAGGATCATACATCCATTTAGTTAAGAGCATGAGAGAAGTCCTAAAATTCATAATTAACTTCAACTTAAGCTAATCATCTTTAATAAACTTTAATCACTAGTCTAGTCTACTCGATTGGGTCTAGTTTAGTGGTTCTAGGCACAAGAGGCATTGTAGCTTAGAATAGCACCACCGAACTACATTGATCTTGATTCCAAAAGAGGCTTGGATACGTAGGCAGCTTGGACGGTCATCCGAGTTCAGATCGACCATATGCACATGTTTTAGGGTTTTAGAGTTTGTGGTCCATTGTTTATCATCATCTCTTGTGTTGTTTTACATGTGCATTCACATGCTTAACAGTAGCATTACTTGTCTTTATTGCTTTGATCACGTACTTAGTCGTAGTATTATTTGCTTCATTACTATGATCACACGCCTATTCACATGCTTAGCTGTAGCATCTACTTGCCTATCTTATTTTGATTACTTGTTTATTCGTATGCTTAGCTGTAGTATTTACATGTTCATTATCTCCTGATTATCTGTTTAGCTATTTATCTCCTCAAAACGCAAGGCCTACTCCACTCTACCAACCAAACCCGTTGATGGCTTCACTATGTTGATCTTCTTAACTTCGGTGAAGATCGGTGCCAATTACAATTCCAATCGCCTTTAACCTTGGTGGCAATCCTCACTACGGAGAGTGGTCTTCGCTTCTTCGAACACTCGCCCGAATACAATCGTTTGAATAAGAAAGAAAGAACAAAAAATCCCTCACAAGGGTTTACAAGGTTTGTAGAAGATGTACAAATTTGAGCCTATGATCCTAATCCTAATTCTAAAGGATGAGAGGCATAAACAAGCTTGATTCACTCTTAGGATGTTCAAATAGAGTTTTTGAGTGGTAGGATTGATAGATGTGAAATTTAGAACCCACATATATATAGAAAACCCAAATATGGCCGTTTGAGGGGCATAGTGGTAATTCTGGCAAAAAGCCCAACGGCTATAATTTTGTTCCCGACATAGTGGTCTCGGAGTTCCGAGAATTTCTTCCGGAGTTCCGAAAAATGAAACAGAAGATAAGAAAATGTTATTGGACCAAATCTCGGAGCTCCGAGAATTCTCTCGGAGTTCCGAGAAGCCTATTTCCAGTAGATTTTCAATTCTTGTTTCTTATTTGTTTTGGGCTTCCAAATCTTCATCAAGTGGGATTGTTATGAGGGTTCCAAATTGTTGGAACACCACAAGGACAACCACTTAAGCATTTAGGGTGTGTGGATACTTATTTATGCATCTTAAACTTAAGCTAGGATTGGATCAATACAAACTAAAAAAGACTTAAAGTGGTCTTCACTTGCAATGCTTCAAGTCTTCTAGAGTCTTGAATTTTCGACAACTTTGGCCTTCCGAATATGGTCAAATGAGTGCTTCTTAGCCTCAATCCAAGCAATCTTGTCTTAATACAATCATGATCTACAACTTAGACATTCAAACACATTAGTGATATAAAATCACTTGTGTATTAGAATCATCAAAAGAAGATGGGAATGCCAAGGTGGGAACCATTGGGCTTACAATCTCCCCCTTTTTTATGATGACAAGCATAAGAGATTTTTCAGTAAAAGCATACATATATTTTCTTACAGTAGATTTTTCTCCCCCCTTGGCATCAATAAAAAAGATGGGGTAAAAGAAAATCAAAGGGATAAAATTTTTAATTTTAAGCTCCCCTTTTTTCAAGGAAAAAGACAAACATAGAACTCCCCCTATTTAAAGATTTTATTCAACCCAAGAGGGGATATTTAAACAACCATACAAAGATATTCAATTTTAAGTGTAAGCCCCTAATCTAAACACATATGAAGAGAATCATATGGGGGCTTTAGGAACCCAAGCTTTCTTGGTTCCACCACAATCCCTAATCTTAGATGCACATTAGAATTGGTAGTGACCATTGATTCCACAATAATGGCATCTAACATGAGGGTTAGATAGACTAGTCCTATCATAAAATACATGATTAGGTCTATGACTAGCCTTTTTCAAGATTATGTCAATAATTTTATCACCATTTAAGAATCCATGGAGACATAATCTTAACCTTTCATTTTCATTATGAAGATGGGTTATTTGATTTAGAAAATCATTAGTGTTATCTTCATAAGATTTGGAAGAGCTTGCCACATTATGAAATTGTACTAATTGGCAAGATTTCTCATCCAAAATACCCTTAAGGGTTTTAATCTCAAGTTTAAAATTTTCAATTTGTGCTTGAGATTTAGATATGAAAGAAGATGACTCATTTTTCAAAACATCAAGTTCATTTTCTAATTTTGAAATAGATTTTTTAAGAACTTTATTTTTTGAAATTTGAGAATGCAAGGTAATGTACAATTCATCATAAGATATGTTTCCACTATCACTACTTGATGAATTACAAGAGGGGTTAGAATTTACCTCATCTTCATGGGTGAGTGCCATGAAGCAAAGATCATCCTTATTAGCTTCCCCTTCACTTGAGCATTTTCCCAAAGTGCTAGAAGCATCCCAAGCGGCTACAAGACCCTTGTTCTTCTTCCAATCCTTCTTCTTTCCCTTGTACTTCGAGGAAGATGAGTTGAGAAGAGGGCACTCCGGTCTTTTGTGTCCCGTCTTCTTACAATTATAGCATCTTATACCACCCTCTACTTCACTTTCTTCTTTCTTCTTCTTTTTATCCTTTTTGTGCTTCTTTCTCCATAAGCTTTTGAATTTTCTTAAAGCTTCTTCCTCATCACTATCCGCTTCACTTGAGGATGATGAGTTCGTCTTGGAGGCCTTTAGAGCTAGAGATCTACTTTCTTTTTCTTTCTCTTTTGGCTTCTTCTCTTCTTGACAGCTAGTGAGGAGCATCTCATGAGTGATAAGAGATCCTACAAGCTCCTCCACAGTTAGCGTCTTAAGATCCTTTGATTCTTGTATGGCGGTGACCTTTAGATCCCAATGTGGAGGAAGTGACCTAAGCAACTTACCCACAAGCTCATCAGTAGGATAAGATTTACCAAGATTAGCTAATTCATTTGATATTTTTGAAAATCGGGTATACATTTCGAAAATACTTTCATTTTGACCCATTCTAAACATTTCATATTTGCTCTTTAACAAGTTTATTTTGGAATTCTTGACCCGTGATGTTCCCTCATGGGTAACGGCAAGAGTATCCCAAATAACCTTAGCGGAATAAAAAAGAGCTACTCTATTAAACTCCTCCGTAGATAAGGCGCAAAACAAAGAGTTTATAGCTTTGAAATTTAAATTTGCATGCCTTTTCTCTACAAGATTCCATTCTTCAAATGGTTTGGAAGGCAAAGTATATCCATTTTCAACAATATGCCAAAGCTCCACATCTATAGAGAGAAGATAGATGCGCATCCTTGTCTTCCAATGTCCATAGTTGGACCCATCTAAGAAAGGAGGTCTAGTTGTGGAATGGCCTTCCGGAAGTCCGGTTCCATTTATGTTTGCCATTTCACAATTAGAAAGTTGCCAATGATCTTACGATCTTTCCCTTGTTAAAATTTTTAAAATAATTTACCAAAGATTTTAAGAAAAGAAAATCTTTTAAGAGTCAAGGCTCTGCTACCAAGAGAAATTCCAAGGGTAGGCCCGAGTACTATTCTAATGGCAACTTATGAGGAGGAAAAATTAGGTTTCTAACAAGTTTTAAGCTTTTGAAAACTCTAACCCAATTTTGAAGATTTAGGAGATCAAAAAGGCAATTAAGCATACAAGTTAAATCCTAAGTGCAATGCAAATGTAAAGCAAGAGATAAGAGAGAGTGCACCCGAGATTTAAAGTGGTTCGATCCTCAAAACGCGAGGCCTACTCCACTCCACCAACCAAACCCGTTGATGGCTTCACTATGTTGATCTTCTTAACTTCGGTGAAGATCGGTGCCAATTACAATTCCAATTGCCTTTAACCTTGGTGTCAATCCTCACCACGGAGAGTGGGCTTCGCTTCTTCGAACACTCGCCCGAATACAATCGTTTGAATAAGAAAGAAAAAACAAAAAATCCCTCACAAGGGTTTACAAGGTTTGTAGAAGATATACAAAATTGAGCCTATGATCCAAATCCTAATTCTAGAGGATGAGAGGCATAAACAAGCTTGATTCACTCTTAGGATGTTCAAATAGAGTTTTTGAGTGCTAGGATTGATAGATGTGAAGTTTAGAACCCACATATATATAGAAAACCCAAATATGACCGTTTGAGGGGCATAGTGGTAATTCTTGCAAAAACCCCAACGACTATAATTTTGTTCCCGACATAGTGGTCTCGGAGTTCCAAGAGATTTTCTCAGAGCTCCGAGAAATTCTCTCGGTGTTCCGGGAAATGAAACAGAAGATAAGAAAATGTTACTGGACCAAATCTCGGAGCTCCGAGGAATTTCTCGAAGTTCCGAGAAGCCTATTTCCAGCAGATTTTCAGTTCTTGTTTCTTATTTGTTTTGGGCTTCCAAATCTTCACCAAGTGGGATTGTTATGAGGGTTCCAAATTGTTGGAACACCACAAGGACAACCACTTAAGCATTTAGGGTGTGTGGATACTTATTTATGCCTCTTAAACTTAAACTAGGATTGGATCAATACAAACTAAAACAGACTTAAAATGGTCTTCACTTGCCATGCTTCAAGTCTTCTAGAGTCTTGGATTTCTGACGACTTTGGCCTTCCGAATGTGGTCAAATGAGTGCTTCTTGGCCTCAATCCAAGCAATCTTGTCTTAACACAATCATGATCTACAACTTAGACATTCAAACACATTAGTGATATAAAATCACTTGTATATTGGAATCATCAAAAGAAGACGGGAATGCCAAGGTGGGAACCATTGGGCTTACATCTTTCTCATCAAACTCCAAAACATATGTTTTATCTGACATGATAGCACATATAAGAGTAGAGGGATCAAGGATGGGCTCATCCAGAAAGATCGCATTGGTTGCAGGAAGGGGAATAGCTCGATGATTTGGAAGAGGGTTCTGAGTAACATTTGGTCCTTTAACTGCGAGTTCGTCCTTATCAATCATGTTTTGAATTGCATGCTTCAAGGTGAGATAGTTTTCAGTCAGATGACCTGAATTCCTCTGATATTCACAATATTGATCTAGCCTCCAGTATGGTGGTAATGGATTTGGCACAGGTTTGATATCCGGAAGTTTTATCTTTTTATCCCTCATCAGCTTTTTCAATATCAAGGGTAAAGGGTAAGGGAGTGGATCGAATTGCCTAAAAATATTTTTCCTTGCTGGTCTGGCCACTTCAGCAACAGCCTTGACCTCTGGTCTAAAAGCTGGCTTAAAATAATTCACTGCATGGACCTCTTTAGGTGGGGCCATAGGCCTCTTGCCTTCCCGCACATTAGACAATGTCTTTGCTCTAAGGCCCTTAGCTATAGCGTCCTCTGTCTCGGTGCCAGTTTTTATTAAGTGATCAAAGCTCGGATAATGCTGTGGTGCTATGAAATGGAAGTACTGTGGGGACAGACTTTTGATCACTAATTTGATTTGATCTTCTTCTGGCATCCTTTGACTCAACTGTGCAGATTTGCGCCTCCAGCGCCTGATAAACAATGTGAAAGTTTCTTGGGGACCTTGCTTTAGCTGCTTCAAGTCTCTCTTTGTTATTTCAATCCCCTCCTCCATTGAAAATTGTTCAACAAACATGTTCGATATATCGTCCTAAGTTCTGGTTTCCTCGGGCTTCAGTCTCAGAAACCACTTTTTAGCTATCCCTAGGAGAGACATGGGAAATAGCTGGGCCATTTGTTCACGACTCAGCCCATGTTGCTGAGAGAGTGTTATAAACCATCTGACATGGTTCGTTGGGCACCCAGTTCCATCATATCTATCATAATCTGGTGCCTTGAACTTTGGCGGTAAAGTAACACTAGGAGTCTCAAAATATTCAGAAATATCGAACCTCTTCGGCCCTTGGAACTTCATGCTTTCAATATCCCTAGCCATCTTCTGACACATACTGAATAACTCGTTCTCTTATTCGTCTGTGGAGCACAATATTCTTCTGCATATTGGTCCTCGTCGAGGTCAATCTCCACGGGAGGAATATGAGGTCTATTGGGGGTAGGAAATGTAGCAGGAGGAGGTTGGATGACAGGTGCTCTAGAAGTAGAGGTCTTGTCAGTATTCTGAGATTTTAGCATGGCAATTTCATCTTTCAATCTATCTCGAGACATGTTTCTTAACATTTCTTGTATGACCAACATGGGATCAGTTGAATCAGCCATTAGGTCAGACTCGGATGAGTTAGGTAACTCAAATGTAGGGGATAAAGATTCTCTGGATGCTACAGGTGAGTAAAAGTGACGGACAAGTCTAGAGACAGAGGAAGGTCTAGACCAGGTAGGTTTGGACTGATTATCTTTTGATGGAGCGATGGTTGCTCTCTTTCAGAATCCTAAATGGAAATGAACATATTAGATTAAATGAATGATGAGTGAAATAAGACATTCTGAGCAAATAAAGATAAGAGAAAACAAACACACTTCCATTGATAAAACTTGATCTGATTACAAAGATAAACTGGTAAAATAAAGGATAGCATGATCATAATATTGAAATTCTGGATTACAAGATGCTTAGGACATAAGATAGATGAAGATTCTCAATCATCTTTTTCCTCCAGTCTAGCCCTCTTAGGCTTACGATTTTTTATGTTCTCCAATAACCACTGATAATATCCTTTGGATACTCCACAATATGTCTTGCCTCAGAAGCTCCACGATGATCGCATTACTTTATGATCCCAATCTCTACAGATTTCTTCGGCAATATGACGATTGAATTGTACAAGAGGACGATCAGGTGCTGGGAGATAAAACTCAGTTCGAAAATCCCCATGAGAACATTCAGTTTGAAGTCCTCCAAACTGACGGAAGATACGGTCTGGGATATAGAATGAGGTTTTCTCCAGACCAAGAAATTGAACGATTCTATTAGCTCGGGTCTGGGCTACAAACTGATGATAAACAGGGAACCACCAAGCAATTTGGTCAGCTTGACGGGAAGCTAACCACTCAATCCATTCATCCTTAGTATAGGAAAAAGTTTTGTGTTCCCACTGGTCAAACTTGGACAAGGTAAAGTCTATATTTTGCAAAGGTACATAAATTTGGAGCTTTAAACAGAGCCAAACATACAGAAGGACTGGGGATCCAGCAAAAGTGGTACGGACTCCATTGACAATGTCATCCAATCTATTTAGGGTTTCTGCAAGCACGGTGGAGATTTGATTACTCTCGTTGGAAATTTGATATACAAAATCCAGAAGTTTAGGGGAAGCATAATGGATATCTTGGGAAAGTAACCATTTAGAATAGACACATAAAACCAAGGCATGACTACGGCTGGTTTGGAATTCTTTGGTTAGCTTACCGGGCTGTGCAAAAAATTTGACCAATTGCTTAATGGACACACCCTTCTCCCCTAAGATGGATTTAACTGGAACAACTTGAGGGGAAATAAGTTGCTCAAAGACATGATTATAACCTAACTTGGTATCAATTTTGACCAAGGGGCTAGAGCGATCGCGGTCCATCAAATGACACCAGTCGTCAAAAATTGGGCAGACCTCTTGCATGCCGAATCGAAACACATGGACATCAGGTTGCCAAAAGGTGGCGGCTGCCTTAAGGAGGTTCCAATTAATCTTATGCGTAGCAAGGCTGTAGAAATGAGAAAAGTCATGACCAAAGAAGCTAAGGCGACCACCTCTACAATCAGAAATCCACTCTTTCAACACTTCATTAGACATGTTAAGTCACCTGATAATCAAGGAAGGTAAATAGGATAAGAATGGGTTCAACCCTAAATATTGAGTTACAAAAGGAAAGGAATTGACAATAAAACATATACTCAAAGGATACAGATAGGATACAAGCAGGATCAAATTTTTTCATCAATGATCTCGATATGATCCAAGGGTAAAAAGATAAATGATAAACATGGATCAAATGGATAGTCATTGGATGATAGACCATGGCCATAATAATGACAAAGTAGGGTCAAGGACCAGATCTAAAATCTGCATGATAAATGGATATACTTGATCAACTTAGACAAGAAATTCCTACTAAGAAGTAGGTCTTGGTCTAATAATCAAGAAATACAAAGATTGAATTTTTCATCAATGAAACAAAATATAGACCATGGCCATAAGAGTGTCAAAATAGAATCCACAGACCAGGTCCAAATCTGAAAGATGAACTGATATCAAGGATAGACTTAGACAAGGAAGCCTGACAAGATGAGTAGGTCTGAGCCTATAAGGATCGAATTTACCATGAATGAATCAAAAGATAGACCATGGCCACACTGGCGACAAGGAAAGAGCCACATGGTAGGTCAAAATCTAAAAAATCGATTGATATAATTGATTGGATTAAATAAGGTTCCTTACTAAATAAGTAGGCCCTAATCTAATAATCAATAAATATAGGCATATATACATATATACACCCTAACCAAGAGCACCATCCCTAATCTAATTTAGCAGAATCAAGGAAATCTTGACTCTTGACAGACTGATGAGTGCACTAGGACTGCGTCTGTAGCCACATGAAGTGAGCTACCCTAATCTATAGATAGGATAAGGCTCATAACTCTAGGCTCCAGAAGTGTAAGTAACACATGTTCGTCCCTATATGCAAACAAGAGGACAATGCAATATATAGAAGGGGTACCGTTGCGAGGTCCACCTGGCCGGGTGCATAGTTACTTGTACATTGTGACATAGTGTCCAGTGTACGAACTATGTCCATTTTACACACGAAGTGTCCAACTGCTGAGTATACTACTGGTGCGGTGGCACTAGAAGGCGGGTATAGCCCTCACGGCTGCTACTCATAGTATCTCGAATAGGTCATCTGATAGTATATCCACAGCAAACCAAAGCAGAAAGTAACCACAAAACAAATAATATATGCATGGATGAAAGTGTTGTGTGAACCCTTGTTTTATTTACACACTTATTTGGTGCCCCTGGATTCTAACGACAGAGTTCCAATTTAACTTGATTTTGGCCCAAATCTCTTCAAAATTAATTAAAATGGCATTTATACAGAGTTAGGCAATGTTTCAAGAACTCCCCAGCAGAGTCGCCAGCCTGTGGACCCCGATCTGAGGATGATGAGGAAACGAGTCCCTACATCCTCTAGATCTCCACATGAAAGAGAGCTCTACCAAGAAACTCTCGAAACAGTGCCACCCTCATAGCATAGCACGAGTGGCGATATAAAAGAAAGAGATACCTCTTGATCCGGAGCCAAGGCTTCAAACCAAGACGCACCTAAAATAACTCAAAGTCCCCATCCATGGATAGGCCATGAAACCCCAAAACAAATCCTCTGTGCAATGGATAACCAGAAATATATATGGGCTCATGCCTGATTACGAATGGGGAAGGTCCGAAGAGCACTCCCAATTCGTCCGAGTGCAAGCACTTGGTCTCTTATGCCATTTATTATTAAATCCAAAGAGTTTTGGGTAAAATCATGTCAAATGAGAACAAATATCCCCGAGTGGACGTCTACCTATTCATGCATGACTCGGGGATGAAATAATAAACACATACAAAATAAAATAAAAGATGTATCACCTAAGCACAGCTAGATTATGAGTGGCATGCCTAACTGATATCTAAGTTCTGGTGGACAAACACAAGCATGCTACAGGTAAAGGTATAAGGTATGCGCAGGAAAGTAAGAAAACACAACAAAATACATAACATGAAAATATAACAAATCCTAGGACTCTAAATGATTTAACCCGAGTCCTTGGATGGTCTGATGTTCATTCAAAGATGCCTACGTATCCCCGCCTCCTCAAGAATCAGAGTCACGTAGTTCTTTAAACCTGTGCTAAACTATGATGCCTAAGACATCTAGACCTCTATCCTAGATTCGATCTAAAAGACCAGACTAGTCATTACAACTTCTTGTGCAATTATTTAAATTCCAATGGATTGTGGATTTTAGGACACCCTATATGCCCTAACTAAATGCAGGTTAGCCGTAAGCTAATGCAGGTGGTTCCTACAACCTATGTGTGACTAGGCTGTGTGCCCTAAGAAAAACTATGGGATTACTAACGCATTTTAGACCTAATCATCAATCGGTGATGTGAATCACCAACTGACCGGACGGAGGCGTTCCTATAACTCTAAGACAAACTCCTAACTCTAAAGCAAACACACAACCACCAAAACACTCTATCTAGGACATACTCGTAACTCTAGAGGAAGAGCTTTTCAAAAACATGTTGTACGAAAGAGTTTTGTATTTTTAAAAGGTTTAAATGGTTTATTTTATAAAATTTGGCTGGACTTGGGATATGGATCCCAAGCTGTACTACGTACCTCGTGGAAGAGGATCAAGCTAACGTAGTTTGGAAACATACTTTCCTAACTACACTCTTAAAACACTCAACATCTAGATGATTTAAGATTTTTTATGTTTTCAAATATTTTTGATGTTTTAAAATTTTCATGTTTTTGGATTTTTAAATGCTTTCAATGTTTTAGATCTTAAAATGTTTTCACTATTAAAGGAAACATGCAAGCACAACCACAAACTAGGGCAAAGCCCTAACTCTAAAGGGGAAACCCCGAACAAGCAATTAGTGTCTCAAAGAGACGACCTACAACGAGTGAACTAGTGTCCCAGGAACAGTGAAAAATGATCTAAGATCCCAAACAAGCAAAGTTCTAATAAGACTGACTTAGTCTCTAATCAAGGTGAAGTAAAAGCAACTCTAAAAAATAAACTCTTATCCAAAAAAGATAAACTGCTAAACAGGCAACTCTAAAGATGGGGGCAAATGAGTCAATGACTCTCTAATAACCCTACCGAAAGATGGGGCAAATAAGTCAAAGACTTGCTATAGAAGGAGGGGTGCTCTAACATGAGACTGGGTAAGCCTCCTAAAGGGAAAACTCTCTATATGAGACAAGGCTTGTCTCCAAACAGGGACTCTATAAATGAGGCATGGCATGCCTCCTAGAGTAAACTCTCTGTCAAATCAAGGTAACCTTTCTAAGGGATAGGCTCTAAACGACAAGGCTTGTCTCCAAAGAAGAATCGCCTTAATGAGACAGAGTGTGTCTCCTAGCGTAACACACTAATGAGACCACAATAGTTTCCTAAATGAGGGCTCTAGATTACTCTTTCATTGCCCTTGCAATGAAGAAAGGACTCTATGTAAAGGTATATGTCTAAAAGACTAGGAAAGTCTTCTAAAATAAAAGAGAAGAATGTTACTAGAGCTAAGCAAGTATTTTATCTTTCAAAAGATAGTCAAATGATCTCGACAACTCTCATAAATTACACAGAAAAATGGCCCCAACATTGGCATGCTTTGATACTTTCATGCACCATCCAAATATTATTACCAATCTTTTAAAGTTCTCATAAATCAATCTCAAAGAAAAACATAAGACAAATCAAACAACGATCAAAATATGATTGAACAGACATCATTTCCTACAAAACACTAAGTTGATTTGGGATTATTATCTAAGCATGGCTACATGGTATTAAGAAGAACTAACCCTGAAAAATGAGACTCAAAATGAATACTTGCTACAATTTTAAATGAAACATCCACTATTCATATTAATTATTTATGTGATGTGTCAAATTCAGAATCATGATAAGGTTATCACCAAATTGCTAGAGATAAGACAAGGATGCCTTAACTAAAAGAAATCAAAACCTGCTAGTGAGACACAACACTCACTTCATCTCCTAATCAGCATTTCTGTACTATAAAACTTTAGTGCAATCCCCTCATTAAAACCATATGCCCATCTAGGTTAATTTTACAACCAACAACATTATCCAAGAATTATACCATCATCAATATAGAGCATAGCAGATGCTAACCCTTTATTCACTACCTTAGGATAATAATGTCACCTAAAATATACTTTCTGAAATACATTTATCAACCAAATCAGTTTACCTTGCATTTAAAAATCACAGTAACTTCATAAAGAAAATTTCAAAATAGCCTTTAGACAGATTAATCTTAGTGAATCCATTTAACAAAACAACCTAACAATATTTGGTGTTTTCCTTTTAACAAAAATGTGTTCAGCTTCTCATTCAATTCCACCCCTCATGTCATGAGAAAATCAACATTGATCCAACCATATTTGCATTTTAACCTTGTCCCTCCAAGAATTTTAAATACTCTCCCCCAAACAACAAAACTTTGGACATTTATTTTAAGAGAGAATGAACTAAAATTGTTTCACTGAGCAAAACTTAACAAATGAATGTAACATTAATATCCTCAAAACCCAACAGTTGAATTCAATTCATTTCTACTCAAAAGAACACTTTATAGATCACGAAGACTACAAAAAAAAAAGATTAAATGGTTAGCTAAAGTGAGAAACACAAGCTCAAATTTATGTGATTGACAGAACATGATGGAAGAAAAATGACTACAAAAAATTTGATCATGTACAAGATAATATATAGTTGGGATGAAAATATTTTCTAGTTATACTATTGAACCAACAAACCTATCTTACACAAAATAGAATCGATCCAGCCATACTTTTGAGGACTACAGCAGCCCTCTGCTCCAATCAGTTTCATGAGATATAATGATGGTAAGCTAATTAGAAATGAATCTTAAGACCCTCGACCCATATATACAATAGCAATAAACTCATCTCCATCTAAAATACCAGGTTAGTCTTATAATCACTAAGGTTCTATTGCATGCTTTCACAAGAGTCGAATTGGCCCATAGAAAAGAATTGATTGTGACCAGTTGCAGATAAACAACCAAGAATAGTCACCATAATCCTTCAAACAAAGTAGGTCCTAGTGCAACTTATCAAAAACACAGTTATTTTAATTTCAGACCTATAGAACTGAGAGTTGTAAACAAGCCCAATAATATGAGATAAGATAATAAAGACCAACTGGGCTAATGGAAAATCATACGTGATAACAAAAAAAAAAGGGTCTTGATATGCTACTATGTAGCTACTATTTAATGCTGAGTTGCAAAAGTAGAAAACAAGGTTGGGTCAACAGCACAAGGAGAAGGCAGTAGTCGTTCTTCCATCAAGTTGACACAAACCAAGTTTCCAGGATTCAAGGTGGTTTCGATCAAGGAATGGGAGCCATTTTCAAAGATAGTGGTTTACTCAAGAGAGGTAAGTAATATTCCAGCTTTCCTTTCACCTGGAAGTGTATGAGACTAAACTACTAGGGTTCAAAATAAACCTATACAACCTTAATAGTCTATGAGAACATTTCAGACAAAATTATCTTTAGTTGAGAAAGAATGGTGTAAAGAACAGAGAAAAGGTATCCTATTATTAGAACATGGTTATGCTTAGGCTATTAACCTATTAAAACCACAATTGTCTAAAGAATTTTCAATCAAGTCATTTAAACAACCAATATGCCCGCCCTGATAATAGAGATAACATTAACTTTCTCTAACTATCAAAGTTCAACTTTCAATACAAACATGGACAGAAACTGTACTATTTTTTATGCATGATACCGATTACAATAGAGACATTATACACAGGTTCCATTATAATAGTGATCATGATAAAAAAAAACTAACTTTATCATATTTCTAATCACTTATAGAAAAAAAAGTAAACTCTAAAAATAGACATTTAACACTTTTTTGTAATAGATTGGATGAAAATTCATCATGAGACATCCCTATCTATGCCTAAGATTTCTACATCCAAAGAAATAAACATATCCTTCCATGTCCTATAACGAGTCTTGTCTAGGACCATGAACCGCCTCCTAGCAACTTTTGTTAGAGAAACAGGAAACAACTGAGCCATCTGCTCAGGGGATAGACCTTGAGGTTGACACATAATAGTGAACATCTCCAAATGCGTGATCGGGCAACCAACGCCGTCATACTTGTCAAAGTCTAGCATCTGAAAATTGGCTGGAAGACGGATTTCAGGAAAAAGAGTGAGGTCACTTGGATTAAAGCCTCCCTGATCTTGGAGTTGGATATCTTGAGCTTTCTTGGTGAGGCTGTCGAGCTTCTCCATGATTGTCCTATCAACTACTTCTCCATGATTGTCTTAGCAACTACTGTATGAGATGGTTTGTTGTTATCCTCACTGTATTGTTCTTTCTCAAAATCTTCCTCTGTGTTGTCAGGAATAGAAACAAACACAGGTTGGGTGAGCGCTTCTGAAGTAGCAGCATGGTGCATGGGCCCCTTGTCTTTGGAAGGTGATGGCTCAAACTTCTCAAAAAGCTGGGCTTTGATAACTCGGTTCTCTTCATTGATTTCTTACAGTTGCTTAAGAACCAAGGCCAAGGAATCAGCAATGGCATTAGACTGAGGATTTTCTGAGATTTCCGCATAGGTGTGGACGGAAGAGAAGGAACAAATGCTGGAATGATCATTGAGGGTGGTGGAAAGACAGGTATCCTTTCCAACAGCGAAGAAATTCGAACCCAAGAAGCAGTAGGCCTATCTATGGTGACAACTTCCTGAAATATTTGAAAGACACATTTAAAATTGCGGATGCATATGGACAAAAGTACACATGGACACACAGATAGAGACGATGAAGAAGAAAGATAAACTTTATTAATTGCTAATCGAATTTTGAGTACATAGTTCACTCTTATTAAATTAAAGACAAGATAATGAAACTACACTGGAATCAATAAACATTCTTTCTGGATTTTTTCTTTGAACGGGGATCTTCTTCGAATGATTCTTGTAGAGATTTGATGGTTTTAATATCCCAAGCAGATGCAATGGCTTTGACAATCTTTGGCTTGAGATCTTCAGGCGGAAAGAAAGGACAAAGTAAAGGTGCAATACATTGCTCTTTTCCATACTGACGCAGAATCCTGACAGGAATATAAAATGAGGTTCTTTTAAGGCTGAGAAGGCGAACGTAGTTGTCTTCTCTGGAATTGAAGACGACTTTTTTAATCCCAGGCATTTGCCAACATATTTGATCTTGTTGGCGAGACTTTAACCAATGGGTCCAATCAGACTCGTAGTCAAAGGAAACATTGTGATTTCAATTGTGAAAGATGCACAATATAAGATCATCGTTTACAGGAGTTGTGATCTTCAGCTTGTGACATAACCACACATAGAGCAAGATGGGACAACCTGAAAATGAGCTAATGCGAGAGAGAACATAACGACCTGGAAATGAGTTATTACAGAAGAGAGCCATATCATCTAACCCATTGAAGGTTTCTGCTAGTATTGTAGGAACTAGGTTGGCACCACGATCAATCTGATCCAAAAGATCCAGGAGAACAGTTGACACAAAGAGAGAAGGCTGGATGGTGAGGAACCTAGCATAAACACAGAATATCAAAGCGCGGCTTCGAGACTTCTGGAGTTCTCAATCGCCATGATATCCAATGAGAGAGAAAGTGTCGATCAATTGCTGCATGGATATTCCTTGATCATCTATGAAGGAATCAATGGATCCATCTGGGGTCTTCATCAAGCGACGAAACACATGACGATAATCTTGCTGACATGAAGGCTTAACAAGAGGGTCGTCCACAGAATACTCCAATAAGGTGCACCACTCTTCAAAGATGGGACAAATCTCTTGGCTACCAAAGCGAAAAACACATTGAATGGGATCCTAACATTCCAATGTGGCATAAAGTAACTCCCAATCAACCTCAAGGGTTGTCAAATAGCCAAAGAGCCTCTTCTCATCTTGGTGCAAGGCGATATGGAGTGATTGATTCAAAGTCCCACAGATCTAATCTAGAATTTTGCAGTTGGACATAGTTCCTGCAAACCAAGAGGAGGGATACAAGCATGGTTAGATTATTTAAAAGAAGAATCAGGATTTCATGATCATAGGTTTAAGGCATGGTTCCTGCCAATTAGTAGGAGGAATAAAGATATGATTAGATCCCATAAGAGAATAATAGAGACACATGATCAAAAGAATGGGCGAGATCGCGCGAGATTGATTTTAAGGATAGATCAAGAAGAAACTAACCTATGAGATATTGGAAAAGATGAAATTTATATCCTAATCTCAAAGAATTTTTTTTTAATCTTCTTACATTTTATCCGGTGTTACCTAAAGGCATCAAATCCTAATCGTAATCTAGCGGAGTGGAGAGAAGATCTCGACTCATGACTAGTTTGTGTACCTAAAACCGATCGCAGCATTGGAAGATGGACTACGGCCTAATCTAGACACAAATGGGCAAGGCATCCTAATTTAGGCTCACACACGTGTGTCTGTACTATGTGCAAGTATGGTGTAATCTAGGGGTAAGGCTAAGAGTTCCCTTAGCGCGAATCCGTGTTCGATATACTCTACCGATATCCAAGTAGCAGTATGTGAATCAACGGATCCGTTTACGCACCATGAAGGTACTAAGCTAAGGGTAGAATGTTTCTCTAATACAAGAGGCACTGGGTCATGACCTCCTACTCCACCATGCTAGATAACACTTCGAGTTCCTAAATAGGACATGTGTGCATGTGATATGCAAGGGTTTAGATGAAGTGATGATAGTGTGTGCAAATAATTTTCGCAATCTATGATTCCTTCAGGTTTTGTTAGATTTAGTCTGTAGTGCGATGTGATAAGGAAATAGAGCATATCATACAAACTAATCTATCAAAAGCAGCATAAACATAAAAGAGAGAATTTTAACAACCCTTTTTAATCAAATCTAGGTGAGTCATTCTTTGAAATTATAATTAAGTTAGGTAGTCCACAGCAGAGTGGCCAATCTGTGGAACCCGTTCCCGCGAGAAGGGTGCGACCCGCCTCTCTTGGTCTCTCAATACCCACGCGAGCGGCATGCACTTCGATTATTGATATGAATCATCTTTTCCGTGAATTTGGGATCACTAAAGAAATCCGAATTTCACGCAAAAGAGAATGACTAGTGTCTCCACCTAGGTAAGGGACCTAGGACCCATAAGTAACACTGTTAAACTAATCTGGGATCCCATTTGTCTAGGTCTGTTACCTAATTACGAGAATGGAAGGTGTTAGGAACCATTCTCGCCCGGTAAACCGGTCTTCAATTTCAAAGAAACAATGCTCTTAAATTTAGTTAAAAGGCTTGTTTATATTCTCTACTGTGTGAACTACGGGACATGCATCCTAGATGATCTGATCTCGATGTGGTTCCTAAATGCATCTTTTAATTTTTTTAATTTGATTTCATATAGGTGACAGTTCTCCTAAAGAATCTAAGTTGAGGGAGTCCTAGATGATTTATTTGATTAATTTTTGCCGTTCATAGTTTATACTCATGCGGGCCAGGAGTTTCAGTCCTAAATGCCTAGCTAAGATGCCTAATGCTTAGCATGAGTCCTATGTATCTAGACATAATTGATTGGGCCCGAGAATTGAATGTTTTGGATACTGGAAGCCGGTGAAAGCTCATTTCTATATGCCTAGTATGCAGGTTCTATATATCCTAGAACTAATGCAGGAAGTCCTAATGAGCCTAAGCTAAGGCTTAATCTGAGGTGAGGGTATGGATTTCCTAAAGTTCAAAGTTTTAGATGAGGGGTTCCTAGGATAAGATATCCTATATTTCGGGTTCTAGGATAAGGTATCATAGATTTCAGGAATCGGAAAATGGTATCCGGGTTTGGGCTTATGAATCGGGATATGGTATTCCGGGTTTCTACTTGGGTTCGGGTTCAACTCGGGTTGAGTTGAACCGGGTTGATATACGGCTTGTACTAGGGTAGTGTTGGGTTCGAGTTGGACTAGGGTTGATGTTTGGGTCCGAGTTGGACTCGGGTTGGGCTCCGGTCTAAGCAGGACTTGAGTTGCGGATCGAGTTGGGTCCTTTGGGTCGTGTGGTTCGAAGCTACCATTTTATTTCCTGTGAGATATCTAACACTTTTCTTTTATTTCATTTTCTTTTGTTAGACCAAGGCCACTTTATTCACTAGAATGGAGATGAAGCTGCTGTATTTATTCAACAAGACCCTGATGCTATTAGATTTATTTGATGGCAAAAGATTAATTTGTTCTTTAGAAGCTTCTGGATCATACAATGGCTAAGAAAAACAAATGGAATTATGCCTCATAAGCCACTCGAACATACAGTGACTTGCATACCGAATGCTACTGGAAACAAATCATATAAGCATGGATTCTCTTTTTTTTATCATCATTTATTTGCCCTTTTATTTATCCCTTTATTTGGTTATAGGGCCACAGAACTGCTGTCTTATTTGATCAGATAAATCTCAAAGCAATGGACTGGATTAGAACTATCTCATACCTTTTCAACCAAATGAATCACAAAGCATCGATTGTATCATTTTCATTTGATTGAACAAAATGCAAAGCCACAGTTCATTGTTGGGTTGGATCTGAAATCCAAGTGTGACAACCCAAGAGGGGGGTGAATTGGTCAATTAAAAATTTTAGGCTTAATTAAGTGGGAGATTAAAAGTTAATTCTTTAATTAAGCATTAGTTAGTCTAACCCTTGTTCAAATAGGCATATTAATGAAAGCTAGGGTTTAGACAAACCAATCATGCACATTTATTAACCCTTGTTCAATTTAAAACATAATAACAAGTTAGGGTTAGAGTTTACTAATCACCACACATGCAAGGGAAGGAGAAGAAGAACCATCCACAAGGAACACAAGATTTTTATAGTGGTTCGGTCTATCAACAAGTCCTACTCCACTCTTCCAAGTTTAGCTCCCAGGGTACTCCACTATTCGTGAGATTTCAAGCCTAATCTCCAAGCTTTACAACTACCTTCTCCAACTCCAAAGGGGACAGACCCTTTCTACACGAAGCCTTGACGAAGGGACACACCCTCTTACAATGATTCACTTTTTTTACCGGGCTGAATCGGAACCATCACAACGTCTTCACATTTATTAACGGGCCGAAGAGTAGATCCTCAACAATGAAGAACAAAAATAAAAAACTCCCAATGCCTCTTAATAGGCGGATTACAACTTTGTAAGCTCACAAACACTCCAAGGAAAGATACAAATGTAAAGCCTATGGAATTCCTCTTGATAGAATGTGGAAATACAAGTTCAAAGAGGTTTTGCTTTTGATAGAAAAGTTTAACCTCAAAAGGATAGAATTTAGTCTTTTTCAAAAGGTTCAAAAGCTAGTTTAGATAGATTTTAATGATGTATATATAGCTAATTTGAAAATATGACCGTTTAGAGGTAAAACTATAAAAAATAAGGATGAAAAAGTCAACCTGCGCAAGCCCCAACGACTAGTTTGCCAGACCGTCGCGGTCGACCGAGCCACCGTAGTCGACCACCCCTATCAGGCGCCCTTTTTAATTTTCAAATTTCTTACCGTCGCGATCGACCGGCCTCATGGCGGTCGCCCGACGAGGGCTACCGTCCGCTCAACATTTAAACTCAAAACCTATCCGCGGTCGACCGACCCATGGCGGTCGCCCTCCCAGACCCATGATGGAATGGTCTGATTCCACAGAACCATTTCCGCAGTCGCTCGGCTTCCCCTGGTCGACAAGCCCGCTCTTGCAATGCAAGTGCTGGATTTCCAGCCTTGCATCCGCGGTCGCCGGGGACACCCCAGTCAACCAGCCCTGTGCAAAATTTCATTTTAACTTTAAAAGATCATGGGCTTTTGGGCCATGGTCTTTGGCCTTTAGTCCTAGGTTTTCAAATACATTTTTGGGTGTTTTGATGATTTCCAAAGATGTAAAAATTTAGGTATAAAAATCATTTGAAAACCTATTGAAAGTGTGTTTTTCATAAAATCAAGAGGACTGTAAATACAATCTTAAAATGTATGCCATGAGTCTTCTTGGATTGTATCAACTCCTTTGCACTTTATTGGACTTCTTCAGCTTGTGAGTGAACATCTTGAACTTTGTCTTGGCTTTTGTGATTCCCTCCAATCTTCAATGCATGTTGTGAGGTACATGAGGGGTCACCAAGGCATGTTCAACTCCAAGCTCCTTCTTGACACTTGCTAGGAACTTGTGGGATCTTCATATTCGAGCTTCTTGACTTGAATATCTTCAAATGATGATGTCTTCACTGTAGGTGCAGGCTCTTGGTTCCTTTACTTCTTGATCCACAAGTCATGTGTTGAAATGAGTTGTGTAATGGCGATTATGACATGAAAATCATGCATATAACACAACACTTCAAAGCAACACATTAGTCCATGAATGCTAATCAATTTGGTTTGCTACCATCAAAACAAGAAGGTGGGGTGAATGATTAACCCATGGGACTTGGGCTTACAGGATCCTTTTGAAACACAAGCAACTGTTGTGAATTTTATGAACGAATTATTGAGAGCCTCTTGCATTCATGAATAGTAAAATGTAGGCCTACTACTTACATCTCATGAATACCTAATATAAAGTGAAGTGAATAAAAGATGAAAAGTGAAGAACCACTGTTTTCATTTCGTGAATGAAATTAAAGAAGGGAATTTTGCCAAAAAACCCATCCTACAAATAATATAAGCCAAATAGTCCTTAAAATTTTGATATTGTCCACCAAGTATTACTTTTAAAAAATTATTGCTACAAGGTCCCTAAACTAAACTGACGTTACTTTTTGTTGTAAAGACTTCCAAAATGACAAGTTTACCCTTCAAGCTAGCCCCATAAGATGCTTGTAATAACCACACGTGCCTAGCTTTCCATGAAACTGTATATGAGTAGTTTAGTCTATAAGACTACAAAATATAAAGTGGGCCACATGATCCAAACCGCTGATTTGCTAGTTTAGTCAATAAGACTACAAAATATAAAGTGGGCCCCATGATCCGAACCGCTGATTTGCGGAGGTCTATGTACTTGTTTGTGAACAAGGAGAAGAGCGTGAGAGAAAATAAAACCTGGTATATTGGTTGAAAAAATACTTACAACTAAGGGTAAGTTTGTCAAAAATAAATAAAAATAGTTTGACGGAGCAAACCAACTGCCGTGTCGTGGAGGGACTTGGTGGCAATTATTCTGAAAAAGCATTACCGTACAGCTAATATTCCATTCCCAAGGACCTATTAACAACTGTATTATGAAGGAGGGACTATTTGGCAAAAATCCCATTAAAGAAAGACTATTAACAATGTAAAGATTAATACTAACCTTCTTTCCAAAGAGATAAGATCCGAATAAGAATTGACTGCGGTTCCCCTTGTGATTCTTGATTTAATGAGGAATGTTGGTTGCTCGACCAAAACAAAAGAGAAGGGCTTTGAAGCTCTTGACCAAAATGGTAGTTTGGGTATGGGAGAAGGAGGGTCCGGTGGTGGTAATGACAGATGGAAAGATGGAGGAGAATAACGGTGATGAGGGCTGGAAAGATGGAGGAGAATGAGGATGATGAGGGCTGGAAAGATGGAGGAGAATAACAGTGATGAGGGTTGTTAGGCCCAAAATTGGTAACAGATGAGGCAGTGATGAAGGAGCTGATCTGGCGAGTCCAAACTGCTGAACTGATTGAGAATTATGTCCTGCACACAAGTACACAAGGCTAAAAGACCAACCAGGAGTCGTAACTCCGGACGGCCCTTCGACACTCAAGTCAGTAATGGGCAGAAAATTGGGAAAACCAAAGCTAGAGATGGTCTTTTTCTTAAGAATTCGGTCCCTCACCCTGGCATTTGTGAAGGCTATTTATAGCGAGAGCCCTGGGGTAGTTGAATTACCTACCAAATGATAGGTGTCAGCCCATGTGTGGGCCTAATTTTACCTGCCCTTGGTAGATTACCTAGCTACCCTTGGGGCTAGTGCCAACTTCTTAGTGGGCCCTCCGAGGGCCACGTGTCGACAGCTAATTGGAGGTGACTTTTCATACCCCATCAAGGGCTACTATTATCAATAATGGAAAGAGAGGAAAAAAAACGGGCTGCTCGGAAAGGGAGCAATTGACATTTTTTTACAAGAGGGTGAAGGATATCGATATTTAAAGGGTGTGGGATCACGAGTCCAAAGAGATGAGAGTCAAATAACTTTTTGATTGAAGAAAATTAGCAAGGGGATGAGATTTAACCTCATCTCCAAGGTTTGTTGTACAAGTTATGGGAGGAAAAGAAAGAGTTCGGTCGGAGTTCGGTCCATATGATAGCCCTCAACGTAAATTGGTTGTGACAACGCCATAGCAAGCCCCACTTCATAGGATGACCTAAACCGTCCATTTAGAGGGCTGCGAGATAAATGTTTTGTGCCCCTAAATTATTTTCGTGAAAGTAATCCGAACTGTCCAAATAATGAGACGCAATGTAAATTAGTTGCAACCCCCATAAATCACTTCGATGCCATCCAATTAATGAGCCATGACGTGAATTACCCGTGTCCCGCTGATCATTTCCGTAGGACGATCCAAATAGTTCAATGGATGGGCTACAAGATAAATGGGCTGCATCCGTTAAATCATCTTCGTGGGCTGATTCAAGCCATCTAATTGATGGGCCCCATTACAAGTACGGACAAACTTGGATTCCTCAAAATCCATGTTAACATTTAGTGGGCCCAATTTCCTTATTATCCAAATCCATTAAAATTTTAAATTCACATATTAATATGATGGGCGCATCTCAAATTGGCATAATCCAACCCTAAAGAATTCAAATCCCCCATGAAAAAAAGTTCTTTAGAAAATATGGCAAAGTAAATGGAAATTGAAGGAAAGTGGTGGAAAATGGTCCTAAAATGGGCACTCTTTATTTGCTAGAGCAGAGCAAAATGGGGGTGTCTACACCCCCCCCCCCCCAAAACCGATATAAACCCATTCTCACACGGTATCCAATCCAAGTAAACTCGTTATCACACGGTAGCTCTTCAGGGAAGGTCCGTTTCTACGCGATAACCCTCCAAATCAGAATTAGTCCGTTCCCATGCAGTGATCCTGCAAATCAAATCAAAGCTCGAGTAAGTCCCTTTGTACACAGTGGCTCGTCAAAATCAAATACTGTTAAACACAGTATCATATCAAAACCATTCGTACGATCCGTGTTATCAATCGACAGGTGCCAATTTAGCATTCCTGTTATCAGTGTCTGCACTGGATGTCAAAAATGACATCCCCTGAGGTCCCTCCCTTTAGTCAGGTGTCCTGAATCTGACTTCTGATGACCCTCACGGCTGTTAGTAACAACATCCATCCTAGGGTTTGTTCTAACGGTCGCATTTTCAAAACCCCAAACCGTCGGAGAGAGGTTTCCACTCAATGGCCTGACAGCAAGATTCCTCGGTAAGGGCTTCACGCCTTAGGATCCGATGTGAGTTTTGCAAGCCTATCATTAGTCTCTAGTGACACAAAATTTTGTTGTCTCCTTACTTTGGCATTCAGGTGCCTTGCACCCTCTACCAAAGAGGGGCATCTGTAGACACCCAATTTTGTCAAGGCGGTATTAATGATAGGTGTCGCGAGGAAGAACATAATGACGAGTTCCAAAGCACCTGTTGTGTTTCTCTCAATCTCTCTTTAGGGTACCAAACGATTTCTGAAAGCCGTTTTAACAACCGGAAAGCTTGTTTTAACATAGCACCCGCCTTTTTCGGCAAACCAAAAGCCTATTTTATACAGCACCCGCCTTTTACAGCATTAACCAGTAAGCCCGTTTACACACGTTTACACACGACATTTCAATTGGTAAGTTAATTTTGGGTCAGAAACTTCTGTTTGCACCCAAAGGACAGTTTGTTTTCCAAAAGCATTCAATATTAGATTCATTGGAAAGCCCTTGGCACAAGTAATCCAACGAATCTAACAGCGTGCAAATCAGAGTTCGATCGGAAGAGTTATGAACATTTGAAACGAAACTGATAAAAGACAGAAAATTGCATTTTTCGTGAACCAGAGAAAAGACGAAAAATCACGCCAAATGGGGACAACATCATCTGGATAAGACCAGATGATGTCATCCAAATTTGCCTGGGGCGAATTCCAGATTCGCCCCAGGCAAATTTGGCTCGGAACCAAATATTTTTACCGCCCACCTATAAATAGGTGGCCGGGGGGGCGGGGGGGGGGGGGGGTAAAGGTCTTGCAAGCCCAAGGGTTCCCATGGGTCTAATCACTTACCTTACCTCTTGTTTTGATGCTAGCAAACACAAATTGATTAGCATTATGGATTAATGTGTTGCTTTGAGGTGTTGTGTTATATACATGATTTTCATGTTATAATCGCCATTACACAACTCTTCTCAACACATGGCTTGTGAATCAAGAAGCAAAGGAACCAAGAGCTTGCACCTACAGTGAAGACATCCTTATTTGAAGATGTTCAAGTCAAGAAGCTCGAACATTAAGATCCCACAAGTTTCTAGCAAGTGTCAAGAAGGAGCTTGGAGTTGAACATGCCATGGTGACACCTCATGTACCTCACAACATTCTTTGAAGATTAGAGGGAGTCACAAGAGCCAAGATAAGTTCAAGATGTTCACTCAAGCCAAAGAAGTCCAAGAAAGTGCGAAGGAGCCGATACATTCCAAGAAGACTCAACGTTATCATTTTTAGAAAGTATTTAGAGTCCTCCTCTTGATATTTTGTAAATTGCACTTTCAATAGGTTTTCAAATGGTTTTCGTACTTAAGTTTTTTTTTTACATCTTTGAAAACCATACTGTAGACACCCTATTTTGACCGAGCTCAAAAATTCCAAAATTCTATAAAATTCCCAAAATTTTAGTCACGAAATATCTGAAATCCTCAAATGTCCCGAAACCCGAGTCCTAAAGCCGAATTTAAAATCTTCTAGAAGCCAAGTTTCAAATTTTGAAATCCCCTAAGAACCATGCCTTGCATTCCAAAGAATCTGAAAAATCAGAAAATGCCCGTTTGGAGATCATTTTCCAAAATATTCTGAAAGCCCGAGTGGTCCCCAAACCTCATTGATATCCTCCGTTTAGTTGCCCCGACCTCCTCTTTCATTTTTGCAAAATTTTTTTTAAAAAATCCAAATCAAAATCAATCACAGAATACCCCTGAGTTTTGGTAGTGACACTCCTTTATTTACACCCCAAGCTCTGAATAGTGGACTACAACCTTATTTTGGAAGTTCCGTTAACCTATCTTGTTTGTAGTGTGTAGAGATGTCCCAGTGAGTTCTTGTCCTCTCCAAGACTGTTCCTGCAAAATTTCAAGCAAAACAGGCCAAAAAAATGGAAGAAAAGACGAGCCAAATGTGTGCCATTATCAAGGTATCAAGGTGTATAAAGAAGGGATTATCAAAACAAGAGAGTGTTTGTATCAATTTGCAAGTCAGCTAAGATAGAAGAAGCAAATCAGGTTGTGCCATTATCAAAGTAGGTTTGTGCAAAAATCATTTTCATTGTGTCTTTCGATCCATCAAGAAAAGACAAGCTGAGTTTGTGCCTTTATCAAATCTGATTGTGTTTGTATCAGCCCCTTCTTCACAGGAATAAAAAGAAGAAAAGACCGGTTGAGAGTTTAAATTATCAAAACATTATTACGCTAGGCACCTAGTTTTTTTTAAGGCAAGATTAAGAGGAAAAGACAAATTATTAGAGTGCATTTATCAAACATAGTTGTGCTAACATTATTTTCTAATTCAACAAGCAGAGGGGGCTAAATATGGGTGAAATATCCAACAGAGATGTGCCGGCACTTATCCCCAGGCACAAGCCAGTGAAAGAACAAAAGACCAGATGGGTTAGTGCAACTATCAAAACATGGTTATGTTGATACATTTACTTTTATCTAAAGTAGAAGGGGTTGAATTAGATGAATAGGGCTGTTCGTTACCCATTAAAAGGGCAAGAGGTGCATGTACCAAAACAAAGATGTGCTAATTTTAGCACACACCCCAACATTACTTACAAAAAGGAATGATCGGCTAAGGTTGGAGGGGGCTAATTTTCGTTAAAAAAAGGGCGGTGCATTATCAGCACATGGATGTGTCGCTACCGATTCAGGTGTTTATATTACCAAACAAAGGAAAAGATCACATGAGGGGTGCTATTACCAACTTCGAGAGGTGTTAACATCAGCCCACCTACAACTATAAAAGGGTGTTCTATAGGGAGTCTATTTGGCGAAGTATTGGAAACCAAAATGGAAGTATTGGAAACCAAAATGGAAGATAACCACCAGCATTGTATGAGTTTTGTCTCGGCCAAAATTTTGGACCCCCGGTGGCTTTTCCATTATTCTTGTGTTAGAATTAGAATCCTTGATAAGGTTTACTCCATTGGGATTGATCTTCAGAAACAACACAATAATAAAAGTGATGTTTCGGAGTACTCTAGTTCCTTGGGATGTGCCTTATGGGCATTATACTACCGTCTGGGGGTTCCCCGCCGATTGAGGACTGGCCTCTTGGTGAGCCGTTGGTTCCCCTGTCTAATTCAAATTTCAAATTTCAAATCCAAGGATGGCACTGAGAAAGAGCTTGAGAAAGGTGTAAAGGGGCCTGCAGTTAGGAGCGTTGGTCAGTCTTGTCTACTCCTGATGGGGCTAGAGAAGAGTAAGCCTTTTGACTCTGTTGCCCCTAGAAAGAAAGTTGCTTGGTCGGACCTTGCCAATAAGGATAGAAATAAAGGTGCCCTCCCTCCAAAACTAAAGAATACCTCTGTTCCCCGAGCCTCTGGCGGCTTTAATCATCGCCTAAATCTTAATGCTAGAGAGGCAAGATGAGGAAATAACCTCCTCGATCGCATTGTTGAGAAACTCTTGGATGCATCTTTGGTAAGGTCAAGAAAGAAAAATAGTAGACTCTCAAATCTCCTCAAATTTTATTCCCGGTCGCCCAGGGTAGGTTTTGTTTGGGGCTGAATTATTATTACTAGGTTACTAGCCTTTGGGTCGCGGGGGGGGGGAGCGGCGCTCCTTTTTATTTTTTTAGTCATGAGGCCTTGGAAGCTAAAATTTTAACCAAAATGGATATTCAGGATGAGTTTTGCGAATTTTCCTCTTGTTCCAGTGATCGAAATATTGGTTTACCCTTGGGGTCTTTTGGTGCTAGAGAAGGTCATGTAGCAGTTGAGAAAGATGAATGTTGAGGAAGAGATGGCCTTGTTGGGAGAACGCCTTCGGAAGCAATGGAAGGATTTCATGTGCTAGGAATCTTACATGGCTTAGCCTCTGTGGGGCATTAGGGTGGTGGGTATCCGGAGTCGGAGGAATTGCTCATAATATGCTGAGTTTCTTGATCCTTCATGATTATAGCGAAGGGGAGTGCTCATTTTAGGCTTGTCATCCAAAGATACAAACTGAATGACTATGACCATTGGGTAATGTAAAGGAAAGGAAGGAGTTTGGTGAAGGTTTCTTTTGGATGCGGTAGGAGATGAAGATCTCGAAAGGGAAGTGATATAGTGATTTGGCATGGTGGAGTGCATGGAAGTATTCACCTATCTGCAACGGTTTGACACGGAAGATTTTGTTTGGTTTTACTGGCCAAGGAGTATGCTCTTGGCCACCCTTAATTGATTCTATGTAGTGCAAGTTGGGACCCCTGGTCGCCATTGTAATCTTCATAGCATCAGTGAATTGTCAATTTTCGAAAAAGAACAAAATAAAGCAGCAACGTATTGCCACAGTTAACAAGTCATCTTTGAGGAGGGTGGTTCTGTTTGGGTAATTCTCACCAAAGATCAGTTGCCTTTAGGAGTGCAAGGAAAGTTAAGCAAGAGAAAGATTGTACTATTTGAGATCTTTGAGCGCATTAATGATAATGCCTACCTAGTGAAGTTGTACAGTCACATCTGAACATCATATATGTTTAATGTCAAGAATTTGGTATCCTATCAGGATGAGTCGACCTATGAAAAGTTTGTTAATTCATTGACGAATTCTTCCCAAACTAAAGAGGATGTGGATTGTCGATCATAGAAGGCACTTATATGTAGGAACATGATATTCAGAAACGACCTCTAGGAGTAAGAGGCTGTACTTTTCAAGACATTGAGACATTTACCCGTGCACAGAAGTATTTTGGCAATAACTTGATCCAATTGTGGGATTGAGGGAAATTTTGTATAGATTTAGGACTACGAGAGAAGATGCATTAATTGATGATAGATTTCGTTGTCATTTAACATGGATGCATGCTTGGATTGTCGATCCGATATCATATGATATGAATTTTTAAAATTTTAAGTTTGAGAGGTATCTTAGTCTTTTGACTTTCGTAGCAATGAATATAAATTCTTGTAATTCTTTTTGGCAGATTTTTCATATTCTCATTTATGCAGGATTTTTGAAGCATTAGCCCATGAATTTGGGTTTAGTAGTCTTTCTTTGGGTTCTTGAGAAACTAGATCAATTAGAGACCATTTTGACTACTCGTAGGCAGATTCTTCTGTACTCAACATTTGTTCCACAGTCTAACTTACATCAAAGGTGAGTAAGACCATCATTTTAAGTTTTTAAACAATTTCCACAAAAAGAAATTTATTTTTGTGGAACACAAACCTTCCAACATTTTTTGTGTTTGGGTGATTGTTTTGGAGGTTAAGTGCTATTAACTATGTGGTCTTCTTCTTCTTCAAAAAAAAAAAAAAAAAAACTATGTGGTCTTTATTTAAAATTTCCTTATCGGTGCAGGGTCCAAATCTTCTTGATAGGGGTGGGATGTTTCAGAAGACATGTTGAGAATTTAGTAAGCAATTAAAGGATTAATTCCTCCTTCCATTTATGGGTTTTTAAGATCAATATGCTCATGGACCCATGTGATTGATTGACTAATGTTGTATTACTAAGGGTAGGGGTACAACTGGGTTGGGTTCAACCCGAAAAAAAGTCGTGTCGGGTTCGGGTTGAGTTTTCCCAACCTGGGTTGAGTTTGGGTCAGGTTCGGGTTGACGGTCCGGCCCAAGTGAAACCCGGCATTTTTTCTGGGGTTTTTTTTTATAAGCTTAAAAACTTGGGTTGGATCGGGTTGAGCTCGGGTTGGGTGGGGTGCGGGCTAGAAAAAAAGGGTTCCTCGGGTCGGGTCAGGTTCGGATTGAAAAAAAGGGTTCCTTGGGTTGGGTCAGGTTGGCCTCAATGCGACCCAACCCGACCCGAGTTGCACCGCTACTAAGGGGTGGATGGTTGGGATCCAAAGGTCATCCCAAAACTTCATATGTCTGTCATCCCCAATTCTGATGATAGGCATTATTGGATGATTAGGATGCAAGAAAGGATGTATTTCCATGTGCTTGAGGATTGGCAAATATTCACGTTTAGCCAAATATGAATGCCTATTATTTGGCCCCAAAGGTAACCTTCCTCTTTGAGGATGCTCCAGCTAAGGTTGAAAATGAAAACTTTGTTCGTTTGAGTTCCATTTCTAATATCCATTCTACCCTGGCTAGTTAGTTTAGTAATTTCCACCCACTTAATTATGCGCCAATCAATTTTGCCATTGCATTTGCTCCCAAAGAATCTTCCTTGCAATTTGCCAATGGTTTGGGTAATGTGTGTTGGAGTTTGATGCATGCCATCGTGTAATTCAAAATGTTGGAGCATAGACTCTTGAGCCAGGCAAGCCTCTAGTTCCAAATGACAACATGAAAGCCTTTTGAGTTGGCACCCAGCTATTTATTGATCATTAATATAATTTTAGGGTTGCTCGGGTAAAGATAAGAAAGCCGTCTATATTTCCACTATGCACCCAGCTATTTATTGAACCAAATATGACTTCTTTACAAGAAAAAATAGCGAATAAGAATCTTGAGGACAGATAATGTTTCTGTACACAAAATAAACTGGTATGGTGATAGTGGGTCACCTTGTCTTAATCCTCAGAACCGGTGAAAATAATCAATAGGAGTACCATTGAGAAGACTGCGTACTCTTTTGTGGTGACACATTGTTTGCTTGGTTTGATCTAAGATCTTAGAATCCAAATATTCTCAGGAATTGAAAAGAAATATAATTCATTTGATATTGTCATATGCTTTCTCCATGTCAATTTTTATAAAGGATTTACCTCTCTTTTTAAGCATGATATGATTTCCTGAGATATTATTATATTATCTGAAAATTTCTTTTAGGAACAAATAAAGATTGATTGGGGGCGTGATTTTTTGGAGGTGTGGTCTCATACTATTAACTAGTATTTTTGAAATAATTTTATATGTTACGTTGCATAAGCTTATTGGTCAGAATTTGTTGAGTTGAACACCATCACCAACTTTTGGGAGTAGTTTTATGAAGATTTAATTGACTGTGGGTGTCATGCCCTGAACCGGAACCGAGGCCATGGCCAGGCACGTGACCATTCCACATACCTGCAAAAAAGCTCTATAGACATGCAAGGCTAAAGTGTATAGAGCAATTCCAGCCATTTTTTGTTATAATCAATACAATCCATAACCAAAATAAAACCAAACTAACCAACAGTTTTTTTTTCCTTACCATATTTTGTCTCTCAAACTCGGTTTTACTCAAATCACAACAATACACAAGATCACTCAAACACACAAGATCATTCAAACTAAAGTTCTCTCAGTCTCTCAAATTCTACCAAACACTCTAGTTTCTTTTTTCCTCATTCCATCTCCATTTTCCCGTAATGCCTTAGTGCAGATCGTTGAGAGACAAATGCCCTTTCAGAAATCGAACTATCTGCTCAGTGTGAGATTGCAGAAAGAAGTTAAAAAAATATTAATTTCATGCACAGATGGCAATTTCAATTTGTTTACCCCACTTTGTTTATGCAAGGCACCAACCATATGTGATGAAGAAAAGGATCAAACATGCTAAAGCCATTCAATACATCAGTTTTCAAAAGCTTGCTAATCAAATAGGAACTTGGCTAGGAACTTGGCCAAGTCAGCATGCATTGATTGTGTTCTTGTTATGGATTTTTTCTTTTTATATCAATGTTACCGATTTTGCTAGGTAAGCTAGTAGAAAACCAGCAACTGCAATGGAGAGTACAGCACGATTTCATTTCATTGTCAACCAAATACCACCTATACAATTTCAGGAAAATTTGCAGATTTCATCCAAACAACGCAAATACAACAATTTCACCCAAACAACATATTTTAAATTCGGGGAATTTAAAATCACTGTTTTTAAAATCTAAGAATTTGAAACTTCCGGCAAAAGCAAAATCGGGATTTTCTTTACATTGAAACCTATGATGAGGTTATGAGCTTATGTTTACAAACATTAACAATTTCCATGTACAATTAAAAATAAAATAGTTACCTCAAGTGTAAAACACAAGAAATATCCAAGTACAACTAAACACAAAATGTCAGAAACGAAAATCGAAATCAGTGTCAAAATGTAACTTTTTTACATCTCTCAGGACCAATAAAAGCTCCACCGTATGAGTCCAGTGTGTAAGGTTCAACTATTCCACAGGTATGATAGGTGTCATACCTTACTCATTCTTGGACGACGTTGAGAAGGGCCCACACAAACAGCTGCACAATTAACCATTCGTGTCATCTCATTGACATCGTAATTTGAATTCAACCGTGAATCGACAAGCTGACTGTAGCTTTGAGGATTCATTAGAGGTCTCGCCTGCAATGGCAGACAACTAATCCGTTAATTTTCCAATGCTAGAACCGATAGAAAATGGGAAACAGAACAAAAACAAAAGTAGGAATAGGCTATTTTATGGCCTACAATGTCTTGGGATCTAAGGATTCCAGTGTAGGAATGGCATTGTAAGTGAAGATTTGTGCAGTTCCATCTTCAAGACATGTAAGGAAACAGAGAATCTGTGATGTAAGATACTAACCCAGTCTACCAATCTAACCGTAGGGTACTGAATAAAAGCTCCGCGTCCAGTAATTAGCTCCAGAATCATGACCCCAAAGGAGTAGGCATCTGATCGTTCACTGAGTTGGTGGGTCGAATATATTTCGGGATCTATATACCTGTCATTCGTAAACATAATAATAGAGAAAAGAAAAGGGTATAAATGATTAAAACAAGAATTGGATATTTGAAAATGATTCTGTTTTCATGAATTTGCAGATCAAAAAACATTCTAGATCTAAATACCTCCCATTAATAAACACGTTAATAGAGAAAAACAAAAGGCATGGATAATTAAATTAAAAAATGGACTGTTCTAAAAATTGTTTACTTTCCCAGGTCCAACTCTTCAATAACATAAAAAATAACTGGCAGTTTCAATCAAACGCTTCAATAAACGGACTCCCCAGGTAACATAACTTGAATTAGAAACAAAAAAATGACACCAACTAGGTCTGTCCATTACTCCAATGTGACCAAACCAGCTCAATATCAATGCAATTGGAGCTCTTGACGAGAAATGAGTCCTAACTAGGATAACAATCGAGTAAAGCCTTATATGAAAATGCAAGAGTTAGAAACAAAAACCACCCCAACTAGGCCTCCCTGGTCCAACACAGACCAACTATAAACCAGTGCAATTGAATTTTTTCACCTGAAATCATTCCAACCAAGACTAAGACCTGCTATTGAAAATGAGATAATTAGAAACAAAATCACACTAGCTGGGTGATGAGGACTATCAAACGAAGATGAAAATAAATAATTGGGAACATCTATCCACCAAAAGTTTTTTTGGTAGGTAAGCTGGGATCGAACCGCAGACCTCAAGGTTGAAGGCCAAAGCCTTAACCATTGAGCTAGAGGCACAATCCCATCTATCCATCAAAAAATGTTGATTTTCTTTTAATTAATGGATTTCGTAGGTGTAGATTTGTCTTTGGGTTGTTAATTAATTGTTGATTTCAGTTCCTAATGGGATTTAAGTTTTAAGTTTCAATAGCAGTTTCATTAGTTGCATGAGTTTTAATATGATCGGATTCATGTTTTAGAGGGAGTGTTTTAGTTTCTTTATAATACGTAAATGGATTGTAAACATTTTCGAGAGCTTGCAAGCCTTCTCTATCCATTTGGATTCTTGTTATGTTGCTCTAGGTGGATTTTTAGAGGACCCCCAATGGTGAATTGTGGTAACCCTACCCTTATTCCTCTTTACTAATCTATTATTTCTTAGATCTTCTCAGCTAGTACAGATTTCTCTCCTATCTTAATTATATATATTGTTTCCTTTATCTTAATCTCCTTCAGTTTCCTCAACCCATTTAATCTGTATTCAACTTCGGTTCATTCATTTTTTCATATGTTATTGTTTCTTGAAGCCAATTGTGGTTTCCTTGAATCTGAATTTATTTCAAGATTTAATCAATCCCAATAGTTTTCAAATCTTGTACGATTAGCAAAGAACCTTGGTTCTAAAGTAATTGCATCACTTTCATATGACATTTCTTTATTCTAGTTCCATTGTAGGACTGTATTTATCAATCAGAATCATGTTGTGTGTTCAAGGTAAGAGTAATACTTCTGAGTTGTGACTTCACGTTCAACGACAGAACAATTACTCTTAATGCATTGCATATGGGAGTTGAAAAGACCAAGAAATGTGTGAGTTCAAAGATACTGAATCAAAAAAAAATTGCAACATACTCATCATGAAGTAGTTTGAAGATGAATGCAAAGAACAAGATGTTGTACTCATACTGGTAACACAAGAGGTAGATGATACTAGCGTTGCAGAGAAGTCGACACTTCCTAGCTAAGAATGTTACATGGAACGCGGTTCGTTCCGGTACGTGGTATGGGAAGGGTACGGCAAACGATGGTAGCTCGGTATGCGGTACGATGAGGGCAGGTAAGTTGATTCACTATTTAGGGTCGTGGAATGGTTTGGAGCACTAATATGGGTGCTCCGGTCCACATGCACTCTCTTTATACTTGCATTCCATAGTCCATACTACATACATTTTATAAAAAAATAAAATACCTCATGTATGCCATATATATTTATTAGGGTTGCAACTCAGGTCGGGTGGGTCAGGTTTTCCAAAACCCTACCCTACCCTACCCGAGAAATTATCTCGGGCCAGGTTGGGTTTATTTTTCTTTGAAAAAACCCTAGTTTCCTAAATCCAACCCTACCCAAGATAGTTTCTCAGGTTGTTTCGGGTCAGGTCGAATATTTATTCTTTAGGATAGGATAGTGTATAATTTCAAAGATTTTAGAAAGTGACAAATTTTCACGTTAAAAATCTCTAGATTTATATCATCAAGTGCATAAATTTAAGAAAGAGAATATTTTTTTTCACATCACAAACATCAGCCCATTGATAACAATTTTTTCAATAAATTAGAAAATAATTTGCAATGTTATTCAAGAGATATTTAAGATAATCAATACACCTATAAGAGCAGGATCGAGTTTCAGGTTTTTTTTTCTTTAAACCCTACCCGACCCAAGATTGACTCGGGTTTTTCAACCTCAAACCCTATGCCACCCAAAACCCATGATTTCTAAACCCAACTCGGGTTATTTTCGGACCGGGTCAATGCAGGTCGGGTAAAAACCGACCCAAGTTGCAACCCTAATATTTATTTAGAAAGAAAATTTTAGTTCCAATCCAACCCAAAATATATAAAATTTTAAGGTCTCCAAATATCATTAAATAAAATATCAACACATATTGCATTCTCAATCCTAAATGAAAGCATACAGGGTGTTGATTTTTGTTCCCTTCCCACCTTCTCTCTCTCTCTCTCTCAGTGTATATGCATCTCTCTTTTTTCCCTTGAGGCTCGCCATTTTTGGCGACTCGGGTTCCAAACAAACCCCATTTAGGATAGTGCGACCCCCGGTTTGCGGGTTGAAAGGTGGGATGGCGACCCCGGTAACATTGCTCGTGAGGTGCAGGATGTCGTTTCATTTGAGAATCGAGTGCCTGATGAGTGGCATTATGAGATGTCACAAATGCACGATATAGAACATGTTTCCAATCTTTTGCCATGATCTTAAGGGCTTTCTATGACAAAGAATGTCCATGCACAGTGCAACCTTTGCTCGTACCAAAGAAGGATGCATCACGGAGGATGTTTATTGATAGTCAGAATACTAATAGGATCACAATAAAGTACCAATTTCCTATTCATCACCTTGATGTCTTGTTGGGTATGCTTTTAAGTCTACTACCTTCTCTTAAGATTGATCTATGGAATGGGTATCTTCAAATTAGAATTCAAGCTAGTGATGAAGTTAGTTTAGGAGTGACTTGTTATGTCATTCATCCCGTATGTTGGTCGCTGCCTTTGACCTGGGGAGGGCTCAACCAAATATCGATGACAAAACAAAAGGTTCTGAACAGTAGTATAGGTGCAACTCCTAGGTACTGTACTTTCTCAAGGGCAAGCAGACTCTCAAGCAGATAGGGCAAGCAAGCGTCACTGAAAGTATAACACCGCGGCTGCTACTTGTGGCTTAAGTTGTAGTCGTAGTCGCCCTATGCATGTGCTACCGTAACTCTGGGCAGCCTTAGCGGAGTGTGTGTGCAGCGGTAGCTCGCAGTGCGTGTGCCGCTGTAGCGCATTGTTGCCCTCTTTTAATATCACTCACTCGCTCTCTATTCACATCCCTTATCAAAGCTCTGAGCACATTCATGTGAATGAAAATGCATGTACTTCATTCATTCATTGGTTGATTCCTTGTTTATTCCGATGATATTCTTATTTATACCAAGGGCAAGGAAGAACATGGACACCAAGTGATGGGAGTTGCAAGCCAAGAGAAGCTCAACATCAACTTGAAGAAGTGTTCATTCATTACTTCAAGCGTTATCTTTCTTGGATTTGTGGTTACTTCACGTGGTATTGAAGTATATTTAGATAAAGTTAAGGCTATCCTAGACCGATCATTTTCAACTACAATCCATGAGGTTCATTTAGAACTGCAGTTACTCAGCATTGTAATGGCTCCAATTATAGCGTGTACGAAGAAAGGACAATTTGCATGGACCATGTTTGTGCAAATGTCTTGTATTCTGGCATTATATAGTACCATAACAGACATATTTGTGTGCCTCTGCGGCGGTTTTTGAGGCAGCACCCTAGAAGGGAAATTTAATTTTCAGTTTTACGCTAAAGGATGTTTCAATAATTATGTTGTAGTGCCATTGATATACAAGTCATGTACTAAGAGGATGGCTCGAGAAAGTCAGTGCCGCATCAGCCCGCCCAGAGTTTGACGTTCTCCGGTCCTGGAAGGAAACCCTACTTTCCTTCCTTCCACAAGAAGATATGTTTTCTTTGAGTTTTCCTGGCCTAGAAGAATTGGTAATCCTAAACCGAAATAGTGAAACTCTTCTCCCTTGGACGTAGGCACAATGCCAAACCATGTAAATCTTGTGTTCTTGCTTGTGTGATTGTGTTTCTTTGGATTCTTTCTTAAAATTTTTGCTGCACATAATGTTTGATCCTTATTTCCTTACGTATTTCTCGGTTTTTTCTACAAACCAAATCATCTACCAAAGCCTTTAAAGAAATCAAAGAGCAAATGACCAAAATAAATGTGCCACAGTTGCCCAATTTCAAAGATGTTTGAAGCCAATACTAAGTCAAGAAGGACATCTGGTAGTTTACTACAGTGAGAAACTGATCAAAGCCAAGTAGCAATACTCTACTTACGACTTGGAGTTTTATGTAGTCATACAGGCTCTTCAAAACTAGCAACATTATTTGGTCAAAAAGGAGTTGTTCTCTATTCAAACCATGAGACATAAAGCATTTTCAGCTCACAAAAGAAATTGGGAGCTTATCTTGCCAAAAGGAATAGTTATCTTCAGGAGTTCACATTGAATTGACGCACATAAGGCGTAGAGAACAAGTTCGTGTATGCATTTGCATAGACTGCCTTAACTTTTAACTACCATGGCATTCAAAGTCATTGAGTTTGATTAGATCAAATGGGAATATGCAAATGATCATGAACTTGGAGTCATATACACAACTAACATGATAATTTATCCATGGTACATATCGTTTTAAAGGATGAAATAGAGACATTTCTTAAATTATTGAGAACTGTCATAATTGTTAGTTAGCAAAAGGGATGAAGTAGAACATAGGGTTCTATTTATATACTCCTTTCTTGATACCTCATACGTCGTGGAAAGACTTGTTTATTGTCTTTGTTTTGGAACTGCTGAAGATGTTGAAGAGGCATGATTCCATCTTGTTGTGATAGACATATTTTTATGTTATGCATATTACCCAGCTATTCTATAAAGAGGTTATTCATCTACATGATCTTTCTATAGCTTTTTTTTTCATATAGATGTAAAAGTCAAAAGTTATTTTTGGAAGACTTTGTTGAAGATTATGAACGCCAAGATTCATTATTTCAATGCCATTCATCCACAAACTGATAGGCAAACTGAAGTGATAAATAGGAGTGTGGGAGATCTATTGTGTTGCATGGTTGGAGAGTATGCGAGTAATTGGGATTAGATTCCATCTATTACTGTGTTTGTTGACAATAGTTCGATTAATCGTAATACAGGCCAGAGTACATTTGTAGTTGTGATAGGAATTTCGTCAAGGCAACCAATTGACTCAAGCTAGAAATAATGCAGAAATGTTTGATCAACATTGAAAGGAAATAGTATAGAATAGAAAAAGGCAAAGCAAAAAATACAAGGTCTTCAAGGAGGACGAAAACAAAAAAAAAAACTACATCTCTAGTAATACTGGAATGAGTAAACCTATAAGCTTCCCTTTTAGCTGAGATCATGACTCTCAAACAAGACACAGATCTCCTCAATTACATCCGTGAATCTCGATAGATATCTAAAACTATCTCTCAACCATCTAATGATATTCAAGGAATCACCCTAAATGATAAGGTGATGAAGTAAGGTCTGATGAAAAAGTGAATACAACAAAGAGAACCTTGCATGTCACCTCGTTAGAGTGTTTCTCGCCAATGGTCCTCGAGAAAGCCCACCTAATATATCTCTTGGGACTTCTAATGATACCTCTGATGGTAGCCAAACCCAGACTGTCGAGGCTCGAGCCATCAAAATTCAACTTAGAAATCCTAGAGCTTCCCACCCGGGGCTAGGGTGCTCCCTCCTGCAACTGCTCGACAAGACCTCATTCTAAGATCTATTGAAAGTAGTTGTCAGATAGTATCTATGCATGGGGTCATTGTAGAAACTATTTTCCTTCAATACGAACCTAATTACAGCTACAAAAGTAAGATTACAAAGGGTTCTACCTCTAAAAGAAGACCACTTAGTGAAATTGCAAGCCTCAAAAAGATAAGTAATATGACCTCGAGTGACCCAACAAACACTAAAAAGAACATAGATGGAGTTATGTCAACTTAAATAAATCAAGAGGTGGGCAACCAACTCAGCATCAACAATACCCAGACCAGTGATTGATAATGATTTTAGGTCAGTGACGAAGATGTTCAATAGTGAGAATCTTGTCCAAAAACATTGACCAATAGAAGGCCATGATTCTCTATGGAGCCATGGAAACTCAAGATTTCCTTGCACGAGATGGGTGATCCTGACCAAGTAACTGGGAATAGAAGGAAGAAACTAATAACCTTCTGGTTGGATCTCATCTCCAAATTCTCCTATTGACACTTGGAGATGCTTGGGTGATGTGGCTTTGGTTTTCTTAACTAGATTATTTAACAATATTTTGAAAACTAAGAAGACGCCTGATAAGTGGAGTAAGAGTACATTGGTACCTATTTATAAGAATAAAGGGGATATTCAGAGTTGCACCAATTACCTAGGAATTAAGCTAATGACTCACACCATGAAGCTTTGGGAGAGGGTAATTGAGCATAGACTAAGAAAAGAGACTAAGGTGTCAGAGAATCAATTTGGCTTCATACCCGGACGATCGACTATGGAAGCTATCTTCTTGATTAGGTGGTTAATGGAGAGATTTAAAGAAAATAAAAAGGAACTGCATATGGTTTTCATTGATTTAGAGAAAGCGTATGATAAGGTTCCCAGGAGTATTATGTGGTGGGTCCTTGAAAGGAAAAAGGTCAGTACTAAATATGTTGATATGATTAAGGATATGTACGATAGAGCAGTAACTAGTGTCAGAACCACGGATGGCACATCTAGTGAGTTTCCAATTACAATAGGATTGCACCAAGGATCAGCTCTAAGCCCTTATCTTTATACGCTAGTTATGGATGAACTTACGGAGGGTATCCAGGATGAAGTGCCGTGGTGTCTGTATTTTGTAGATGACATAGTATTAATTGACAAAACCAAAGCAGGAGTAAATGCTAAGTAAGAGTTATGGAGAACTACTTTGGAATGCAAAGGTTTTAGATTGAGTAGGACTAAGATAGAGTATATGGAGTGCAAATTTAGTAATGCAAGGAGGCGGGACGAGGATATAGTAAATATGACTGGAAAGGAGGTACCTAAGAGGGATATCTCTAGCTATCTTGGTCCAATTCTACGTAAGAAAGGAGAGATTGAAGATGATGTCATCCATAGAATAAGACCGGGTTGGTTGAAGTGGAAGCTTGCCTTAGGAGTTTGTGTGACCGTAAAATCCCTTCCATGTTGAAAGGAAAGTTTATAAGAAAACTGTGAGGCCAGCCATGTTGTGTGGCTCAGAATGTTGGGCAACCAAGAAGTAGCATGTGCATAAGATGAGTGTAGCGGAGATGCGAATGCTTAGATGGATGTGTGGCAACACAAGGTTAGACAGAATTAAAAATGATGACATTCATAAAAAGGTGGGGGTGGCACCAATTGAGGAGAATATCATGAGAGAGCACTGCTTAAGATGGTTTGGACATATCAACATAAGCCGTTGGATGCTCTAGTGAGAAGAGGCGACTCGTGCCAAGTTGATGGAGTAAAAGAGGTAGGGGCAGACCGAAAACAACTTGGGTAGAAACAGTGAGGAAAGACTTGATGGCTAGGAACATAACAGAGAACATGTCCTTACATAGGAAAGAACGGAAGAAAATGATCCACGTAGATGAACCCAACTAGTATTAGGATTAGACTTAGTTAATTTCAGCCGGGTAGATTCTTTCACCTTCATCGTGAAAATTTTCTAAAGGATTCATTAGCCGACCCAAATTGGTTTGGGACAAAGGCTTAGTTGAGTTGAGTTGAGTTGAGTTGAGTTGATTGCCATGTCTCCTAATATAAATTGAATTGATATTACTAAGGAGAAAGCACCTTGATCCACTTCCCAGTAGAAAAAATTCTTACAAAATCTAACATTTCACTATACTTTCTTTTAAATTTTGCTAAAAGATTTAAGTGCACTAATATCCTTCACAGTAGCCATCCCAAAGAGACGGGGAAAATCAAGTTTCAAAGGCCTGCATCCACGCCCTTCATCCATCCAAAATCAGATCTTCTCTCTATTGCCACCTCTGAACCTAATCCCCTGCTTGAAAGGACGCCTAAAATTTCTAATGTCATGCAAGACCGAAACTCCTGGGAACCTGTAGTTGTCCTTAGACATCAAACCCCAAAGTTGGATCGATATTTATACTCAATCACCATCCTCCAACTCCTGACAAAATTTCCACAGCTATTTTCTGGCAAGAACCATATTCATCAGCCTTAATCTTCTAGAAGCCAAGCTCTCTTTTTTTTAATTGGTTTGCAAGCCTCATCCCAACGAACTAAGTGGTATTTCCTATTTAACTCATTCTTGTTCCATGGAAATTTCCTGTAGAGTTGTTCGATTCTCTTGATCACCAACGCAAAGCAATGAAAGACCGACAAGTAATAGAAGGTGAGATTAGCAAGCATTGCCTTGATAAGAGTAATTCTGTCTCTCTCTCTCTCTCTCTCTCTCTCTCTCACACACACAGATAGAGAGAGAGAGAGAGAGAGAGAGAGAGCTTTTCTTCCAAGGAGAAGTTTTCGTCTATTGTCGGATACCAGATCCTGATGTCATTTGTCGACACACAATGGGAATCCCAAGTATTACAAATTAATTCATACTTGTAATAAAAAACCACTAAAATTCATCGATATTGTGATCATGCGAACTCTCATGACCACCAACTTTGAAAAACTAATTTGTTTCCCCAATATGGTTTCATAGTATCTTATCATAGGCTTGAGGTTTCTAATCTTCCACCTCTCTGGGCAGCTGAAGATCAGTAAGTCATCAACGTACTAGAGATGGAAAATTTCATCCATCCTCTCCAACTCTCTTAGAATCCCATTGTTCTAATAAGATACTCCAGACAATCTCATTCCACTCTACCATAAGCCTTTTCTATGTCAATTTTACAGAGAACACACTCCCACTAGTCCATGTACTCATTAGCAAGAAAGATAACATTGATAATCTGTGTGCCCTTAATGAAGGCACTTGTAGTAGATATGATGCCTCTAGTACCTTGGGAAGCCGATGCACAAGAATTTTAGTGAGAATTTTACACTCCCACTAGACTGATCTAAACAAATCACCAACCTTTTCCGCCGCATCACTCTTAGGGGTCCGAGTAATGAATGTGACTCCCATACTTCTCCCAAGTCTTTTAGCATGATAGAACTAAATTGAACACTATGAGAATATCCCTTTTCATCAATTCTCAAAAAACCTTAGAGTTATATAAGTCATCTGGCCAACGACTTTATCTCTCTTCAAAGAAAAGAGGGAGGACATGTCCTCATAGAACCATCCGGGCCAACTCATCCTAGTAGTCAAAATTAATATCCTCCAGATATGGGAGTGCGATTTTTCGTGCAATACAACTCTCGAAGAAAGAGAGAGTTTTTGAAGAGATGGTGCTCAAGTCATTGACTATGAATCCACTTATGTCTAGAGTGAGGTATCTATTTGATCATCCCCTCACACTAGCAATACTGTGTAAGTCGGCTATATTTGTAACATCCTCAGCCAAACATTTCGATTTTGATCTTTATTTCCATTTAAGTTCCTCTTGTAAAAGGACATAGTTATGGTCTTCAAGGAGTTGTGATCTGTCCTGAAGTTCATCCGAGGATAGCTAATGGGCCTAACTAATGCTCTCTAGCATAGAACGTCGCTCAAGAATAGAACCTTTCTTTTGTTCCACCTGACCAAACTTTGACCTCGAAAAAAGTTTCTAATCTAGTCTAGCTTCACAAGAACTAGATCCTTGAATGGATAACTACCACTCTCGGCTTCACTTGCAGATTGGGGCTTTTCAACCATGCAAGCTCAAAAAGGAAAGGGGAAATTCCCAAGCAAAGGATCGAGGAGAATGGGTCGATGACCCAAGATGTCATGGGTCGATGATCCAAGATGTCCGGGGAGAGGGATTTGAATAATCCCAAGAAATGCCACACTACATTGGGAGCAAATAAGAAATCTATCTAATCTACTCGTTCCGTTCTCAAGGGAATTGTGCGATAGAAAGAGCGCGATCAACCAGCTTGTTCATACTAAAGAACTCAAAAAGAAATCATGTTTGTAGTAATCTTGGTGTTACCAGTTCTTTAACCTAAGAATTGAGTAGTATTAAATCCACCCTGAGACACCAAGGGATCTACCAACAGTCCATAATGGAAGAGATTAAGCCACAAATTACTCCAGGGGAGCTATCAAATGGGCAATAAACAGCTAAGAAGGCCAACTTCTTGTACTCTGATATCCTTTCTCAGGATAGTTGCCACCAAGAAAGTCCGAATATTTTCAACAAGAAGGAGAATTTTACCAAAATCCAAGGCCACAAGAACCCCATATGGGTCATAAACAAATAAGCCAAAATGCGGGAAGAAGCAAATTTCTTTGAGATCGGACAAATACACGGTTTGTTCCTCGGCGAAACTTTCTTCACATTGAAATATTTCGTTTGAGAACTTAGAACCCTAATATTCCAACTGAGAATCTTTGAAGGACAAGACTAGAACGCCAGTCCACCCTTACCCTCATTCCTTCAACCTACCTATTTCCAGATGCCCCTCATAGTTAACATTAAATTACAATCTCACCATCTCCTGCTTCAAGTGAGAGTTTGAACAACTTCTCAATCTTCTCACCATAGGACAAACTCGCTAATTTCGTAGCTCAACGAAAACGAAGAAGGCTCTGGCTTCCCTTTCAAAGCTGGAAAAAGAGGGGTCCATGACCCTACTCATTTCTAGCATGTGATATTCAACAAGAGTCTACAATTCCTCTAACTTCATGCTATCGATCATTCTATGACCTTGGAGCTTTCGTGGAGTTCATTGCGACCAAGGGGAGACTATCCCCCTTCCCTAGAGAAATCTCACAAGATCCCTCCACCAAACTCCCATCCAACAAATCCAAAACTCCTTCCTACTCATCTAGAGTTCTAGACTAAGAGATCATGGATACCTTAGCATGCAACACTAGAGTACTACTCCACTCCCTGAAAGGCCAAGCTAATAACCCTTCACACCTACAACCCCTACTCCTCTTCCCCCCCTCTTCTTCACTACATCTAAGATCTCACACCCTCAACAATCAAGAACAGCAGAGCCCACTAAATGCGTACCTCATCGTGGGACCCTCATGTGGCTGTTGGGTACCTCATCGTGGGACCCTCGCCCCTTAGTCCACCGCACGAGAGAAGAACCTCATGTGAATCCTCCTGCCTTGAACACAAAACCATTTCCATGTGGCTGTTGGTTTCTGTACGGGTAGCAAGGGCCCCATGGGCCCCCCTACAACCATCTTACATCCTCTAACGGTTGCCTGAATCACTGTCCTGCCATGGATAAATTTTAGCCTGAGAAAATTTGCCAACCAGCCTTGCCATTGGTTGTTCAACGCTGAAGAAGTAATGGATCTTACACTTGATGGTACACAAAAACACTTCGTGAAGTTTGCAAGAGATATGGCGATGGTGCGTATTAGGAGTGCATGTGCTACACTCGAGGAGTGCATGTGCTCCTAAAATCCTAAAGAAGATTAGCCCTAATGCGTATGTCCTAGATTTTCCTAAGGATATAGGTCGTAGTAGTGTCTTCAGTGTAGAAGACTTGATTGTTTATCAAGGCCATTATACTGACGAAGGTGATAGTGAACAAAGCATATGGTTGTCTATTACATAATATATCACAAAAATTCGAAGATGAGCGACATGATCTGCTCATTTCTACAAGGTATGATGGCTATCACAAGTTCTAGATGAAATGGAAGTGTTTTCCACAATCAAACATTACGTGGGTCACATCTGCGGATTTTCAACATATCAAACCTGATCTCTATGAAGAATGCATCTCCTTTCATTCGCAAGAAAACTAGACCTTATTGCAATAGTGGAATCGAAAATTATGGGAGTTACAGATAATCTTATCAACAAGTTGTGGGGTCAAATCCATAGAGAGTGGGTTTCAAAAGAGGCGGTGGGCACAATAGGGGGAATCACAATAATCTGGAAGGAAGATTTATTTGTAAAGAAAGACTATTTCATTGGCAGATTCACAGTTTCCATCTTGTTCGGCTCGGCTACTTGGGGGGAAAGGTGGGTGCTGACGGTGGTTTATGGTCCAGTCAGGTCTAGGGAGGGAGAGAAAAGAACTATGGATGGAGTTACAACTCATTCGGAGTCAGTGGCAAGGAGCTTGGATAGTGGGGGGTGATTTCAATACAATTCGGTTCCGTGATGAAAAAACAGAACAGGAAGAATTACGACTAGTATGAGAAACCTCTCAAACCTTATCCTTGAAAATGAACTGATTGACCTGCACCTGGAAGGTGTGAAGTTCACTTCGTCCAACACTCAGACCCGATTAACTATGAGTCGCTTGGGTTGTATTATTATTTCGCATGAATGGGAGGAGCATATCCCAAAGATAGATCAGCGAGTCCTACCTAAACCATTATCCGATCATAACCCCATTCTACTAGAAATATCGAATTTCTCAGGAGGCCTGCGCCCCTTTAAATTCGATTTGGACCTATGTGAGTCTCTGGGGTTCGAGGAGAAGTTGAGAACATGGTGGAATGACATCCAGGTAGAAGGCTGGAAAGGATTTGTCTTATGCAAAAAATTAAAAGGTGTTAAAATAAAGACCAAGGAGTGGCAACAAACTTACGATGAAGAAAACCAAAGAAGGAAGGAGGAAGTGTTGGCAACCTTGAAGGCCCTTCAAGGAAGAGAGGAGAATGGCATCCTCACAAATGCAGAAAAAATTGTTCGTTTGGGCCTATTAGAAGAGCATGAGGAAATCCTTAGAAGAGAAGAGAATGGTGGCAGAAGTCGAGAGCTGTATGGCTGAAAGCTGAAAGAAGGCGATAAAAATTCAAAGTTTTTTCACCGTATGGCAAATATCAGAAGGAGAACTAATACAATCAATTGTATAAAAGATGGCGATTACTTAGTGGAAAATGTGGAAGAAATCAAAGAAAGATAATCCAATACTACACTACCCTGTACACAAAGAGTGTCCTATGGCACCCAAAGATAGAAGGCTTACAATTATGAACCATTAGCTCGGCCCACAGAACCTCGTTAGACAGGGACTTCTCGGAAGAGGTGAAAATGCAATTTTCTCGATGCAAAAAGACAAAGCACCAGGCCCGGTTAGTTTTCCTATGGCCTTCTTCCTGGAGTATAATGAAAGATGATATTATGGATTTCATTTTCGAGTTTTAGGATAGAGGCATCATCAGTGCAGCGCTAAATTCAGCCTTATAGCCCTCATTCCAAAGAAAGAAGATATTATTGGAATTAAAGATTTCTGCCCGATAAGCCTTGTCCACAGCTTGGCAAAAATTGTATCGAAGATTCTGGCTAGAAGGTTGAAAACTGTAATGGGTAGCGTCATATCACAATTTCAAGGGGCCTTCGTTGATTCAAGACAGATTCTTGATGGAGTGTTGATCGCCAATGAGGTCATCAACTCTGTCAATCGAGATAAAAAGGCTAGTCTGATACTCATAGTCGACATCAAAAAGCTTACAATCACATTGATTAGGAAGTACTAGATGAAATTCAACGCCAAATGAGATTTGAGTCTCGATGGAGAAATGTTACGAACAACTTCTCCATCTTAATTAATGGATCGGCAGAGGGATATTTTAGAAGTTCGAGACGCTTGCGCCAGGGTGACCCTTTAGCCCCATACTTGTTCATAATGGTGGTGGAAGCTTTGAGCTTGATGATCTCTAAGGCAAGGAACCTGGGTATTATACATGGATTGAAAGCGGGATCGAATGGTGGAAAAATAACACATCTCCAATTTGCAGCTGATACCCTGGTTTTTATTGAGAATGAGGAATCAGTTGTGGCTTATGTTAGACACATCTTCAGATGGTTTGAGCTGAGCTCAGGTCTGAAATTAACTTTGGCAAAAGCAAGCCGGCAAGAATCAATGTGGAAGAGAAGGTGCAAAAGTATGCGAAGTCGATAGGATGTGAAGCACGCCTATTCCCTATCACATACCTCGGATTGCCTCTGGGGTTTGGGATTCCTTCAGCACCTCAATGGGACCCAGTTATAGAAAGAATTGAGCAAAAATTAGCAACATACAAGAAAAAATACATTTCGTTGGGTGGCTGGATCACGCTGATTAAAGTAGCCCTTGCTAATATGGCAGTCTACTTCATGTCACTGTTTCAAGTTCCAGTGAAGGAAGCTCTAAGAATTGAAAATTGCAGCGTGATTTTCTTTGGGAAGGGGATGGTAGAGGCAAGAAGCTTAAACAGAATCTGGCCTAATCACCTTTGCAAACTTTGAATCGGGCTGGGTTACCGAAAGAATCCACCTTTAGGAGTATCTAGGAATCCACATAGAACAACACATCATGTATCCACACAGCTATAGAAGTGCTGCAAGCTCTCAAAAGTATTATTGATCCATATCGTAAAATTTAAAAGCCATTCTCATCTTTTTTTTTAACTGGAAAAGCCATTCATCTCTTTAAATGAAGCAACTTAAAGACTCCCACTAAAACTTGAACTCCACTCAAGGACGGAGGTAGGGGCATCAATCCCCCCCTCTGCCCAGCCCCGAAAATTCTCGAAGAAACATACAAAGGCATTTGAAAATGTCAAAATTCACCAATAAAAAAAATGTCGAAACTTCCCTTTGCCTCCCTTTAAAATTCCTAATCTTTATGAAGGGGACCAAAATGAGCTTATGGTAAATGTTTGCCCCTTTTAGGGCAAATCACAGCATCCCAAAGTTTTAGGGATCTTTTGCAATACTCTCTCATTGTTACGGGTTGAAGAATCGATTTAGGTTTTCTCAGCGTCTCTAAATGGCCTCTAAGATTTAGGTAATCTCTCTCTCTCTCTCTCTCTCTCTCTCTCTCTCTCAATCACAGTTTTGGATTTCCCTTTCATATTCACAGAAGATTTTCGAAGATTTTTGCATCCTTGCTATCTTTCCTAAAGTATTCAACCTCTCTTCCTCTCTCTTCCTCTCTCCCCCTCTCTCACTCTATCTCGATCTCTATCTTTCTCAACCCCTCTCTCTCAATCTCTCTCGTCGCCAACTGTAGAATAAAACCATTTGAAAGTGGATTAATGAGAGAGAGAGAGAGAGAGAGAGAGAGACAGAGAGAGAGAGAGAGAGAGAGAGAGAGAGAGACAATTGCAGCTAGATAAGAAGATTGTGGGGTGAAATTTCCTTTGTGGGGTTTGGGGGGTGAAATTTCCTTATTCCTCTTTAGTAATCTATAATTTCTTAAAAAAAATTAGTTAATACAGATTTCTCTCCAATTTTACATAGTTTCCATTCTCTTAAATATATTTTTTAAGTTTTCTAAACACATTTTATCGATATTCATATTCAATTCCTTTTTCCATCTGTTACTGTTTCTTGAAACTAAATGTAGTTTTCTAGAATCTAAAATTATTTCAAGATGGAATTAGTCCTGCTAGTTTTAAAATCTCTTTGACAAGCAAAGTCTCTTGATATTGATCTAATTGAAGGACTTTCATATGAATGACTAGTGCGAGAGGAAGGTAGAAGAATTGTGATCGAAGAACACAATCCAATAACCACAACTCTAATATATGGTTCTTTTTGTGAAACCATAACAAGAAGAGAAAATAACAAAAGTCTACAAAACGTGTCATCAAAAATTCAATTAATTCTCCCACTTCATGTCCACTTAATCTTTTAAAAAAGGTAAGAGTCACATTACATATTGGCATCTTAACTGTCAAGGAAAGATTCTGAAAGAAACCTAATTAAAACATACTTTCTAAAATACTGACTCTTAAAGAATCCAAGTAAAAATAGAGTTTCTAAAATGACTCTCAACCAGGATGGACACTAAAATATAGGAAAAAATAAAGATAAAACTGCTAAAATATCTATTAGATTATCATAACTAATTTGCTCTTATGATAGGGATAACGGCTAGGAAAAAAATCATGATCTCTTAATTTTCCCTTGTGTTGACTTTTCGGCCTCAAATTGCAAAAAAAAAAAAAAACAGAGATGTTGTTGCATTAGACTCCTCGGGTTGAAGAAAATCTGACCTCGAATTTGAATCTTCGAAGAGTGCACTTTCTCACTAATATTTGCCAGCATCATTTTCCCATTATTCGGAAAAACTCTTCCCCAAATTTTGAAGTATCGAAGAACGATAATCATTTGAAACTACAGAGAATCAAACTCTTCTATATAATCTCTAAGACAAAAAGATAATTGTTCTCGACCTTGAACCAGATCGAATTCATAAACCTCCATTATAGGATTCAATGTATGATCTAATAAAAATGATCGACAAAAATTGACAAATAAATAAAATTAGTATTTCGCCATTTATCCTCCACTTATAACTCCATGCCGTCGATCCAATTTCTTTTGCTTCTTTATTCGTAGTTTCATAGCACACAACAACCATCTCTTGTGTCACCACATCATCGCAACTCCCACTATCAATGATAAGATTATTCGTAGTATGCCGAGTAAGCAACGCCTCACCACGATTATTCCAAGTGACCTTGTCACCCTCATCATCATTGTAGTCGTCATAACATGGTTGTTCATTTAGAACCTTCGATTCGACCAAGTTCTCAAATTCTTCAACCAAAATTGCGTATCTTTGATTTTGGCACTCTTCCACTACATGACTGATACCCAAACACTTAAAGCACATATTAATATCACGGTAGGGCTGATTAGAACCGAATCGATCTTGAAGTCCCCTATCACCCGGCCCACCCTACGGAGCACGATGATAATAAGGGTTAACATCTTCCGAGGTGAGATAATTGTCATGGCCTCTTCGAGTTTTAAAAATGCACTACACGTTCCATAACTTGTTGAACTTAGGGGTGCAACCTGGGTCGGGCTCAACCTGAACCCGACAGGTTCAACCCGATTTTTCTCGGGTTAGGTTGGGCTTTGCTCGGGTTTGGGTTGGGTTCGAGTTGGATAAAAGGAACCCGAAAAAATTTTGGGTCGGGATAGGGTTGATGCGTCTGCAACCCGACTGGATTCATAACCCGAGTTAAAATCAGTATTTTAGTAACCAAGTCTTCAGTTAGAAAGCTAAGAATGCTATATTTATTGTACTGTTTTAGCAAGAAAGCACAGATTGCAAAACCCAAGGCAAAATCAATCTTTTTGAGTAAGAAATCTAAGAATGCGTAGGCACATTGACTGCCATCTAATAGTTTATTATTTTTTCAATTAATAATTTCTTGCTTTTTCGAGAGAACTTGCTTTTTTGATGGAAGCCTGCTTGCATTAATTACTCTTGCCTTTTGGGAAAAGCGACTAGTCTTTTCTCTTTTACATTAATATCCTTCTGTTATTGAGACACTTTCATCTCCATCGCTAGATTCATCTTCTTCTTCTTTCTTGAGCTATATAGAACTTCAACCAATATTTCTTCTGCAATATTCTTCACTGCTTTACAGTGGGAACAGTGAACCATGTCAAGCAGAAGAAGTAGTCGGGGTTTTTTTCCTTGAACTCGGGTTGGGTTCAGGTTCATAAAAAAAGCCGTGTGGGTTGGGCATCTTCGGGTTGAGGCTCGGGTCGGGTTGGGTTCGGGTTGGAGAAATGGATCCTCAAGTTGGGTTCGAGTTGGCCACATCCCGACCCAAGTTGCACCCCTAGTTGGACTTGTCCCCTTAAGTGTTTGACTTCATCGATTTGATGATCATGATGAGGAGCCTCCACACTGATACTTTGATCACGCCAACGAGCCATGATACCAAATTAGTGGGAGCGGAAGGAAGAAGGATTGCAATCGAAGAATCCAACAACCACAAGTCTAATATACAATTCATTTTGTGAAACCGTCACTAGAAGAGAAAATAACACAATGCTGCAAAACGCGTCATCAAAAATTCAATTAATTTCCCCACGTCACGTCCTCTTAATCCTTTTATGAAGGTAAGAGTCACATTACATGTAGGCATCCTAACTATAAAGGAAAGTTTCTTAAAGAAACCTAATAAAACATACTTTCTAAAATACTGACTCTTAAAGAATCCTAATAAAAAAAGACTTTCTAAAATATTATGACACTTAACCAAAGGACTCTAAAATATATGAAATAACAAATACGAAACTCCTAAAATATCTATTATATTATCATAACTAAGTTGCTCTTACGATATGGATAACCACCAGGAAAAAATCACGGTCTCCTAATTTTCCCTTGTGCTGGCTTTTCGGTTTAAAATTGCTAAAAAAAACAAAGATATGGCTGCATCAATGACCGAATCTTGATTTCTATTTCTGGAAAATTCTCAATATCTGATTCTCGATTTGTTGCTCCAATGTGTACTCTGAAGTATGTTCGTTCCTAGTTCTTTTTCATGAATCCTACCTGTACTTTTGCAGCCTAAAGTCTTCCTAGTCATTTAAGCTGTTCTGTTTCATTAATATTACCTCTATTTTTTTGAATGGTGAAATCTTCCCTATTTCTTTATACGAATCTAAATACATCACCTATTATAAGATTTCTTATTCTAGTTTTGTCGTCGGACTTCATTCATTATTTGAATCTTGTTTGTTGTTCCATCAGTACAATAGTTTAATTTTCATTATTCCTAAACCAAAAATATTCATAAGGCATACTTTTCCAATCCTTTTTGTTAGCCACTATAAGTTTCCCGCATCATAGGTTCTGCTGAGTTTTAACACAATCTAACAATGAATCAATACAATCGGGTCACGACCTCTTATCAGTCAAAAGTATAACAAATGAAAGGGGCAAGGTTTTCATGAAAATGAAATGGGTTTCTTACCCATTAGTTCCAATTGCTCGAGTACCATCAATGTGGGTGATTCCATTAGGTAAAATCCTTGAAATACCAAAATCAGCAATCTGCATGATTTCAGTTCATTAGAGGAACCATAGAAATAAAGCTCAGCAAATGAAAAACTAAAAAATTGCCCTTACTTTGTCATTGAATGGCCAATGCAACAAGCACTTTTAAGTAATTTTTTGGAAATGACTTGATTTTATTAATGAACTATACAACCCAATTTGACAATCAAAAGAAAGGTACTTCTTTATGAATATAAGAAATTTCAATATACGGTTATTTCATGAATATCTGGTAAACTGATGTAGAGTGGGTCCCAGCCAAAGAGTGTGGACACTATTTGTTGTAGGGGAGAATTATTTCTTTTTTCATTCATATGTAATAAGGGGTGTGTGTGTGTGTGTTAGTGTGCTAAATAGCCTTAGGAAGGTTATGTTTGTCTTTACCATATTAGGATTAGTATAAATAGGGGTCATTTCTATTTTTTGGAGACTTTTGAAATTGGGAAAATTGGATTAGAAATTTCGTTTGGGAGTTCCAAATGCCTAACTGTGGTGGTCAGACTCTCTTTTGAAAGGAGTAGAGTGCTTAAAAAGAGATCTTAAGCTATCCTTCCTTCTTGCCTGAAGCTTTTTGCCCATCTTTTCTTCATGTTAGGATTTTATTGTTCTTGAAGAAATTTGGTGAATTCCTTTTGTCCAACAACGATTGGAAATTATCTTGCTGAATTTCAACCCTATCTATGAATTTTTTGAATTTAGTGTCAATTTTATCAATGTTACTCATATTCAATTGAAGTCTCTGTAAATTTTCCTACCCTTCGATTTCCTCGAAGCAATCAAATAAAGGAGCACTCCATTTATTTTCTTTCAATTCCTAAAAAAGTATTGATTGTTGAAAGTACTCCGTACCTGGACTGTAGTGGATATCAATATGGTCCAGACCAAAGATAGAACTGGCTAATGGTTGTTCTATTAAAGGTTTGAGCTGATTTGCATGCATTGGAAGGACACTTAGTTAATCCTACTGAAATTAGCATTTGATGTTTCTTTTCAAGCTGAACTGAAATATATGACATGCAACTCATAATGGAGTCCTTGGATTCAGTCGAGTGAAGGAAATGTGTGAACATTGCTTGGAAATTACATTGAAATAGCTGGGGTTCTGCTCTGTATTTGTTTGTAGGAAAGCCTGAACCAAAGGCTTGAAAGCGTACTATTCAGAAGCTTTTGCAAGAGGTAGGCCTTCAGTCTTTAAGAAACTATGCATTCATAATTGCATGTAGTTAGAGCCAAGCTTCATGGCCTCTTAAGTTGAAGGAATTGATTCTAGCTTGAGAGTCAGTGTGAAGGAATTCCCATTTGAAATACAGCACCACAAAGTACTATTCTTGACTTTCCTTCGATCCTAGTGTAAAGAAGTAATAGGACTGCTTAATCTCTGTTTATAAAAAGGCTTGTGCCAAAGCTTGGTTTTCCTATCATGAATAAAACTATGGACTAAGATGGACAACCGAAGGATTATTCAATAGATGTCTTGTTACTTGTATAAGGCTTGGAATTGTCAAAATTTGAAGATAAATGAGTTGCAGTTTGGACTCAGTTTTTGAAAGAAGTGAACATTCGACTTTAGTTTGTGGACTTGCCCTTTTCAAAACCAAAATTAAATGATTTCAAGGCAGGATGTTACTTGTTTGTGATTTCCTCTAGAGTGCATTATTTTTACCTACATGTCCATTTTTATTCAGCTTCAATTGTGAGTGAAAAACTCAATAATCCACGAATTGCTTTACATCATAAACCAGATCAGCATGCCAGATCAAATACAATATTTTTTAGGAGACAAGCAGAGATGTGAATCCTACCTTTGGTTCCCAGTGATTATCAAGAAGAATATTGTCTGGCTTGATATCACGATGAATAATCTTTGTTGGACCTACAAATTAAAAATATTCGTCAGAACAAGGACCAATGCCTTGACACATTTCAATAAGAAAACTTCAATTATAGTCTGCAAATAGAAAGATCAATACCGGAAAATAACTAGAAAGGGACAACTTACATTCCTCATGTAAATATGCCAGTCCTTCTGCAGAACCCACAGCAACTCTTACCCTTCTGGACCAATTCATGTTTTGTCCCCCACCGCCTACAAGAACCCAAGATCAAAATCCGAGCTGAACACCCTAATGCTCTGTTTGGATGCTGGTAGATGTTGGGGGGATTTAGAGAAGAAGAAGTCAAAGGGAAATCAAAAGGAAATCAGCCAACGGGGAGATTGTGAGCAAATCTCCCCGACGTTGTTTGGTTGGGGGTAGGAGATGTGCAGGAGTTTTTTTACCAATTCAAGTTTTCTTACTGTTTTTTTATGAGGGCACTCCTCACTTTATAAAAAGTACGGTATGGCCCGCACCATAGGATTATCCAAACCGTCCATTAGATGGGCCATAGCCTAAATAGGTTATGCCCCAAAATTATTTCCATTGGTTGATTCTAACCCTCTGATCTATAGAGAGTTAGGATCAACCCTCTAACATTCAGATTGGAGGGTTAGGATCATCCTATGGAAATGATTTTTGGAGCATAACCTATTTAGGCTATGGCCCATCTAATGGACGGTTTGGATCATCTTATGGTGTGGGCCATACAGTACTTTTAATAAAGTGAGAGTGCCGTCATAAGAAAACAGTAGTGTTGATAACATTTTCTTTTTTTTATAGGAATTTGCTAGCAAACTTCTCCTATGCCACTTCTCGGCATGTGGCCATCCTTGTGCAAAGATGCGCACATGGCAAAGGTTGCTAGCAAAAGCAAAAATAAGAAAAAAAGTAATCATTACAAAAAAAAAGTAAAATAGCAGAAGTTATAAAGTTTTAAATGAAAAATTACCTAGAAATGGTTATAAAGTTTGAAAATTACGAAAAAAATACCAACAAAATGTAATAAGATATGACAATTACGGAAAAAACTACAAGCAAAAGTATAAAGTTATGACAATTACGGTGAAAAAGAATTTCCCTGAGAAATTCTCCATTTTTCCTTCGATTTGGAGAAATTCGTCTGGTTCCACGTCACCCGACAAGCGCCCGACATAACCGGCGGTCAAAATTCCAATTTATACTAAATCCATACCAAACACCCCTCGGGTACTTAGAAGAATTACATTCCCTGCTATTTTACTTAAAAAAACGTAACCAAACAGAGCACTATTGAGCAGTTTCCAGAGAATTGTTTTACTATGTCTTACTTCTCTAAGAGGAAGAATTTGATACAACGATCAATCAATTTTTCAAAGATGAGAAAGAATTTATTTGTGTAAAGAAAAAAAATGTATGAAGCATCCATTAATAGACTTGTGAATCTCAGATAACTCACGAAATAAAAGGCTTACCATGCAAATGGGACCTGAGTGAGCCCTTAGGAACAAACTCAAAAACAAGAATCCTCTGTCCTTGACCGATGCAGTATCCAACCAATGAAACCACATGTCTGTGACGCGCATGGCTAATAATCGTGACCTCTGATCGGAACTGACTCTCGACGTGTCCTACACCGGGTTTCAGCCGTTTGACTGCCACTTGTAAACCATTTGCCAAGGTTCCACTATAAACAACCCCAAAACCCCCTTCCCCTAGGCGGTTACTGCGTGAGAACCCATGAGTCGCCGTGTCTAATTCCTGGTAATTGAACACTCTGGCCCGTTCGTTATGATGGTGATGGGGATGGGGATGGGGACTGGGACGTCGAGGGGGAGGGGGAGGGGGAGGGGGATGGGGATGGGGATGGCGATTTGGGAAAGGGGGACGAGGGGCATTGTTCCGGTGATGGGGGATTGGGGTTATAGCACGACAGTAGATGCAAAGGATGGAACTGACGAAGGGAGGGGCCACTAGAAGACGCCGGCAGTTGGAACAGATCACCCTCGACATTTTCGTACAAAGGAAAAGGCTGGGGTAGCATGCGGTGTTTTTATGCCAACTTTCTCCGAAGTCAGCGTACTAACAATTAATTTATCCAACGTCAACGGTCGTACCAACAATTAATTTATTTAAAGGGCAGTGATATCCCACCCTCTTCCTGGATAAAATGCCCTTGGCCCTTAATAGTCTACACTCTACAGCCCGTACTACTCCTCCAAACCAGTCTCTCTCTCTCCCTCTCTCTGTCTCTCTCTCCACCATGAGCGGTTGGTGGGCCTAACAATTAATTTGGGGTTGCCATATCATGTATTCATGTGGACATGATTTGGGAGGCTTATTTACGTTATGGCCCATCAAATAGATGGCTTGGATCATACTATGGTGTTTACCGTACACTTCATTTTTCTTTTTAAGAGAAACTATGACTCTGTATAAATAAAACACTATTTATAAGCAACCAATAAGAGAAGTCTCCTGGTATATGGAAACAAAAAAAATTGCAAATGTCGATGCTAAATTCAACGCAATCTCAACAAGGAATACAGACAAAATGAGACAGTTTTGGCGGGAGGTGTGCGCGGGTTCCCGGGTTGACAACGACGACGACTTGAAATTGCTCTTTATTTTGGTAGATGCTGACCTTCTAGACACCAGTTGGTGAATACTCTTTGCATCTCCAAACCTCCACCAGTAAAGCATCTATGGAAAAATCATGTTACAACCGACCCGTCTAGACACCAGCTTGCACTAGTGCTTTATATATCTACGGGTACAACTCGGGTTGGGTTGGGTTGAGGCCTTCCCTAATCCTACCAAAGGTGACCTTAACCTTAACCTGCCCAACCCCAGCTTCGGGTTTAGAAGGGTTAACCCTAACTAACCTTAACCTAACCCGCCTTAAATCTCTCAACCCTAAGTTAACCTGTCTAACTCAGTTTTCCAAATCAGATCAGGTTAGATTTGGGTGAGTTTTTATATGATGCCCGACCTTCAAGTACCTTCAAAACGGTAGCCCCTTGATATTCGATCCAACAGCAGCCCACTTTTTAAGAGGCTGCTGTTGGATCAAATATCAAGGGTGGCACTTTTGTGGTACCACCTACACGTCACTTGACGGTAGGGCATCATATAATTTCTCAGATTTGGGTTGACAAGGACAAAAATAAAAAAAGCATACAAAAAATTCAAATCTATTCAAGTTGGGTCGGGTTGGGTTCAATTCGTAATAAAATGATGACAAAATTAGAGGGACATGAGGTGCGGGTGATGACAGGGTTACCATGGGCACAGGATCAAGTGCAGGTCGGGTCATAACTGGTAGTCTTGGATTTCAATGCTATATTGGGTTTTGCTGACCTGGGAACCATATGCCAAGCAAAACCCCTCAACCATCCTAGCTCTTGTGTAACCAAACACACCCAACCCAAAATTCAACCGAGTGGGATTTTTCCAACCTTAACACGAAGAAAAGCCAATCCAACCCGACCAAAATTAGGTTGAGCCCCACCCAAGTTGCAACCCTCCCTAGCTCTCTCTCTTCACTGAGTTTTTTTTGTCTCTGGAAAACATTAAACACAGCACAAAAGTCCTAATCATAGTCAAAAGGCTCGAGCTTTTGACATATTAAAAATGACTGAGGATTGACATATAAAAAATGACCGAAGATTTGGTCATTTTTAATTAAGTTTGTTAAGGTTCGAGCTTTCTTCAATTTTTTCTTGCCACGTGTCACGTTAGGAAGCACATACATAACACGTTAGGAAGCACATACATAACATGCACGTATAGCGACAAAATTATTAAAGAATCACTGAGCTGGAAAGGGAATCTTTGGTCGTGTAATTTATACGGCCAGCTAATCATAGAAAATGGATGAATTGCTCGCATACAATTGAGACTTTGGAATAACAACGGTAAGGGAGGGTTGTCAACAAAACCTTTTCTATGATTTGAATTATGATGAATTATAAAGAACGTTGTTTGGGTGCTGAAATGTCAGAGAGTATAAATCCCACATCACCAGATTCCCACTGCCTCGAAATTTGGATTTCGGTCCGTTACAGGCAAACTCCACAGCTGCGGCCTCTCCATTGTTTAAAAATAAAATAAAAATAAAAACCTATCAGTGAATGTTGAACAAAGATGAACGAAGAAGTTTTAAGGCGCGTAAACTCTTTTCTTAAGTCAATATTCACCCACACCAATAGTGTGGGGATCACGAATTCGCCTCCTAGAAACAATGAAGCCTGGTTTCACACCAATCGCTTGATGACGTACGCTCTGCACTAAACGGCATCAAACCTGAATTACCCTTGAATTTGTCAAGTATGTGAGACCCAAGTGACTCTTTCTGCAGAATAACAGTACACTTGAAAACAACTTCGAAAAACAGTAAATAAAACTTTTGTAGGGGGATTTAATAGAATGCAAAAGTGTAAAAAATGCTCGTGAGCTTTTTAGGCTCGGTACATAAACGAGCAAAGCCAAGCGAGTTTTAAAGCTTGGATTATGTTTTTTTTTTATATATAAAATAAAAGAATGTAGGTTGTTTATCATAAATGAAAGTTTGGCCGAGTGGTTAAGGTGTTGGATTTAGAGGGGGCTTGGGTTCAAATCCCACAGATGTATGTTTTTATCATTCTTGAGACGAGCAGAGCTTAAGCTCGGTTCGTTCCACTTAACGAGCCGCGCCGAGCCAGAGCCGAGCTTTCTCGAATATTTCACGAGCCGAGCCGAGCTTTTTCGAAAACTAAGCGAACCGAACACGAGCCTTCATAAAAACTAAACGAGCCGAGCTCGAACACCCCAAAGCTCGGCTCATTTGCAGCCCTACTTAAGAGCACCTTTCCACAGTGGATTAATTGCTGGCCATTAGATCACGCCCATCCGTGATTCTACAATTCAGATCAATCCTTGGGTGACTGTTGGCTTGTATAAAAACCCCTTCCAATTCCGTAACAGCTAGGTCAACCATCCATGGTGCGGATCGCACCCTTTAGGCTCTTGACCGTTGGGACAATGGGATACAACCCAATGGTCCTCGTCCACCAGCTGTTACCCTACGATTCGACGGTCCAGGTCACACCCGCTCGAGCACTAGCCGTTGAAGCACACTGGACTAAACCCACGGCCCAACCCGACCGAACTATTTGGTCATTCGGCCCAACTAGTCGTACCAACTCTGATCGGACGGTCCAGATCGAATTTGAAAACATCTAATGTTGTCCGTCTAGATCGAATCTGAACAATTCTAGTACTCCAATTACTCCTTACGACGATGCGTTGTGAGAAGTACAAAGTGCGCCTAAAAAGTCGCCATTAGAACCCTATAGCTCATTGCCCACGCCGCGCGAACATGCGCAGACAGTGCGTTGCACTGTCCCGTGGTTCCACCCTTGGCTAAGAGTCAATCTGCAATGAAACAAAGAAGAGATGTGTGTAAAGCTATATTAGCCCATCTCTTTCTTTTTCCACTTCCCATGTAGGGCTATGGTTTTGCACTACACTTCCACACTCTACAAAAAGTAAGTTTTTTGGAAGGAAAAGTTTTTCTTTTCCAAAACACTTTTAGAAAATCTTTTCCAAATACTCTATTTTGACTCAAAACATGATTTTGAAAATCAAAATCCAACAATCCCCCACCATTTTCAAAATCAAAAACTTGTCTCATCATACTTGGAACTCCTATGCACAAATGAAGGTATCACCATTTACCAGAATAACATAGTAGACACGTCTTTAAACTAGCTATTCTATATGGCCATCCAGATATGTTTTACACATAAGAAATCCATCTCCTTGGGTGATTCTTATAAACCGACACGTGTATTGGCTATGTATCTGTATCTGGTTTCATGAGTGCTCTAGGGACTAGCCAAGTCTCATAGGAAGAGACACCACTTCCACACTCACTTAGGTAGGCTAAAGCATGCCCCTGTAACTATAACACCCTAACAACTTTATTACAAGCCTATTAAGAGCTCATATGCTCAATCTCCTCCGTTGCACATTACAGGTACCAAGCAGTTCCCTTTGGGATGACATTTATATAATTTATAGTTCTTGCAGACACTCCATATGATGTACTTGGGCTCATTGAAGTCAAGACTTGATGTCTCTTCAAGCGTTGAGTTGACTTTCCATCATTGGTGATCATAATTTATTGGCTTTAGACCCATCCCCATTGATGTTTTTAACAGCAAATCTCTTGCAAAACCTTTTGTTAAGAAATCAGTCAAATTCTGGCTTGATCTCACAAAATCTATAGTTACTGCTCCATCAGTAAGTAATTGCCTGATAACTCTATGTCTAAGTCCAATATGCCTGGACTTATCATTGTACACATGATTATATGCCCTCGATAGCGTGGCCTCATTATCACAATGCACATATACCGATGACATAGGTTTATGCCAAATAAGAATTCTAATAGCAAATTCCTTAGCCATTCCACCTCTTTATGATAAGAGGCCAATGCAATAAAGCCTGCTTTCATGGTGGAAGTAGTTATTTAAGTCTGCTTCTTAGAAGCCCAAGAGATAGCTCCCACATCAAGAGTGAATATCCATCCACTCGTTGATGAATGACCAACATGCTCAGTTAACCAACCGGCATTTTTTTATCCTTCTAATACACCTGAATACCTACTATAAGACAATCCATAGTCTATACTGCATTTTAGATATTTAAGAATCCAATATGTGACATTCCAATGATTATTGGTAGACCTACTTAGTTTTCCTAGTGAGAATGCAATGTAAGGTCTAGTACATGTCATAGCATACATTAAACTACCTATGATACTAGCATACTCTAATTGGGATATAGCCCTTCCTGAATTAGGATACAAACTTATATTTGAATCAAAAGGTGTAGAAACTGGTGTTCAATCCAAGTGATTAATTTTTCTAAAAATTTTCTCTATATAATGTGATTGGGTAAGAATGAGCTTATTATCTTTTCTTATTATTCTAATACCTAATATCACATCTGCAACACCCATATCTTTCATGTCAAAGTTAGATGATAGAAATTCTTTAGTACTTATAATACTATCCATATCAGTACCAAAGATTAGCATGTCATCTACATATAAGCAAATTATAACACCTTTGCCATTTTTATACTTACTATATACACACTTATCTGACTAATGTATCTTGAAACCATTTGACACTAAGACCTTATCAAATCTCTCATGAAACTGTTTAGGGGCTTTTTTAAGCCCATATAATGACTTAACTAATTTACATACTTTATGCTCTTGACCAGGCATAATAAAGTCTTCAGGTTGATCCATATATACTTTTTCATCAAGTTCATCATTCAAGAATGCCGTTTTAACATTCATTTAGTGAATGTGAAATTTGTGTATCGATGCAAGAGCAATTACGACTAAAATGGTGGATATCCTAGAAATTGGGGCATAAGTGTCAATGTAATCTAAACCGGCTTTTCTGTAAATCCTTTGGTAAGTAATCTTGCCTTAAACGTTTCTATGGTTCCATCTACTTTCATTTTCTTCTTAAAGATCCACTTACAACCTATGGGTTTAGATCCAGGGGGTAAGTCAACTAATTTTCAAGTTTTATTACCCATGGAATCCATTTCGTCATTGATGACCTCTTTCCAAAATGACGCATCTTGAGATTTAATGGCTTCTTCATAGGTTTTTGGATCAGGCTCTATGTTTACATCTATCATAGTTGAAGTAAATACCACATCTCGTGACCATTCAACTAGGTAAATGACAAAATCAAGACCATAATCTTTTCTCTTATGTCTCTTTTACTTCTTCTAATCTCATTAGGTACCTCATTAGTTTCCTCTTGAGGCTCTAATGAAGATTCTAAAGGTGGGTTTGGATCCATTAATCTAGGAATGGAAGAAAACATATTTTCAAAGAAGGTGGTATCCCTAGATTCTATAATTGCTTTTATGTCTATTAGTTCATTTGGTTCTATAACTAAGAACCTATCAGCTTTACTATGGTTTGCATATCCTAAGAATATGCATTCAATGCCATTTTTACCTAACTTTCGTTTCTTACGTTTGGGTACCTGAACAATGGGTCTACAACCCCAAACTTTAAGATAACTTAAGTTGGATTTTCTCTTTTTCCAAAGTTCATAGGGGTTTTCTTATTAGGTATTCTACTTTGGATGTGACATTCCCATTTCCATTAGAGCCTTCTTTATTACCACCGCCAGTAAACAGTATAAATGGAGGATAGGAAGGTTCCCACCTTTCACATCACAATTGTCACGCCCCCAAACCGTATACACGGTTGAGAGCACCACAGTGTCATATACCTGTAAAGATAACTCAATAAGCATACAATGCTAAAAGACAAATATCAAAGCCATTCACAACTATCTAATTTCCAAACAATATTAAAGATCCAAAATAAACAATAATTTAATTGTCTTTCTCTCTCTCTCTCAACCCATAATAATAATTGATGAAGTCTTAGTCACATTTCCAAATCAATAGTCGTTGTCTAAGTTAAAATAAGTAAACTACTAAACGAATCGTAGAAATGTCCTAAGCTTCCGCTCTCTCATAAACGCCGTGAGATTCCAAATCTAAATTGTTAAACCACAGTCAGTCGAAGCCTAGTACATAACAACAGACTAATAAAGTGCGGAACATCATGCTAAGAAAGAGTTCAAAGAGTTTTAAATAAGTACCAAAGAATCGATGTTCACAACTGATGTTCTTATAGATTCAAGAGGGTCAAATCTAAGGTCGAAAAGTCAATAGTCCATATTTAGTGTAAGGAGTCCACAAGTGCGAATGTCACAGTTCTTATAAGTCGAAGTTCAAAGAAATACTAGATCAAAAGAGGTTTAAAGTGGGTCAAAGTTCATATGAAACTTCTTGTCATTGTCTTAGTCACATAATACAATAATATACACCACAATATAGGATGGTTTTAATGACATGTTATTTTCCACCGATTGTCCGCGATGTCGGAACTAGTTCTTGATTCTTATTCATATAACTGTCGACAGGGCCAACGAATGTCCTCCAATGGCGGGATCTAAGTTATTATATTCATATATAGGCTAATGCCTTATTTGCCCCATTGGCGAGGGTCTTTTCTGAGTTCACAAATCTAAGCCTCTTGAAGTATTCGATTCGATGTTCATATGTTCATAAGGTTATCAGATTCACAGCTTCACATGAGTATCAAAGGCATGTCTTTGGTTTTCAAAGTTCTAAATTTGAAGGTCACACGGTTCGAAACATATTCAACTCAAATGTTTTATATACAGTTCGAAGTAATAAATAGTTTTACAAGTGATCAATAAATTGTACAACTGACAGTTGCATGAGAGACCAAAGAATGGTATAAAACATCAATACGGTGGCACGCTAAGTTCTATGTAATCACGAATCAAAACTCACAAGGTCCTTAAGAGATCAAGACATGATTCTAGCGAATTGAAGGTATAAATCATGTGAGGGAATCAATAACACAAAATTAGTACGTTATCACGTACTCAAAATAACTCGTGTGCTTTCTGAATGGGAGAGCTAATCACCTGATAAAGTGTGCAACAAACATCAATAATAGGCCTCAGGAAGTACGTTAAGACGAAAATCTAAAATCCAAAACGAAATAAATTTTTAATATTTCTGGCGGTTCGGGTGCCCGACTCTTCATATTCGGGTGTCCGAACAATTCTTTGGATGACTCTTCTTCGAGCATCTCTGAGATTTTTCCATAATTTTCAGCTCTCCGGTTTCGATGTTTGGGCACTTGAGTCAGGAGTCCGAGACTCCCTTCGGACATCCAAATACTTAAGTTCGGGCATCTGAATCTCGCGAATTGGGGTTTTTTACCCAAGACTTGCGAGATCACAAATTTTTACCGAATTTCACAATCTTTGGGGATTCGTATCTTCTTCGTTTGGCCTCTGTTTTGTGCAAGTTTAGATCCGATGGATTCCTTGTGACGAAAGGGTTACATTAAACCCAATCTAAGCACAAAAGATTCACCAGATGGCGATTAGAGAAGAAAATAAGATTTATGGTAAAAGTCACACAACTCTCAATTCTAATGCCCAAACGGCTTGATCTTGGGTTCGTTGGAGATTCAAGAACATAACGAACCCCAAGGAATCTGAGATGAATCACACAGATCATCCCCATCACAATCGTACACCCAAAACGATCATCTTAATTCGCAACACAAATCTTAGAGTTTCCGAAGATCAAAACTTAATCTAAATCATAGTTCTTACCACGGATTGTGTTCTTGTTCTCCAAGATGGCTTCTTTGATCTCTTCCACACGTACACCTTTTCTCAGGGCTGAGAAAAACATGTGGTTTTTAGGGTTAGGTTTTGCCAAAGTTCACTTAATGATGTATTTATAGGGAATTAGTTGACTCCCTAATCTTTTAGGTTTCCCATACGAAAAAACACCCTCTCTTAAAGAGGGGATGAATTTTCGTGTGGGGGGGCGGGTATTTCAACAACTGTTCAAGGTCATACAACCAATTGCAGCCACCGCCATCAACATTAGGTATTGCCTTGAATTTCTCAAAGGTCACTTTGTTCAATTACGAGGAATTATCCATGGTGACCGATGGGTTCTCTGACGAAACCTTCTCAGGCAAGGTGGTTTTGGGTTTGTCCGTAGAGGAACATTGGAAAATGGTGATCAAGTGGCAGTCAAACAGGTGAAATCCGGCAGCGGACCAGGGGATGTTGAGTCTCAAGTAGAGGTTGAGATTATTAGCCTTATACATCACAAACATCTGGTTTCATTGGTTGGATATTTGCATCGCTGAAGAACGGAGGATTCTTGTTTACGAGTTTGTTCCTAACAACACACTCAAGATCCATTTGCATGGTAAGACTTTTATTTCTCAAGTTTAAAATGCTTATGATTGTTCAAGTATAAATGATTAAATAACACCATCTCTTACAACTTAAGCTTTTGGAGTAATTAGTTGTTTCACAATGATATAATCCGAGTTCTCAAGTTCTCTTACTCTACTGAGATTTACAAGTCTACCAATGGATGTTTCATTATTTTTTTTTTAAATACTCAATCAAATTGTCTGGGAACTACCCAATAGGGTTTCCAGCTCTGGTTTTGAACTTAGGTTCTTGTAGGCAGTGGGAATCCAACCATGGAGTGGTCCACAAGAGTAAAAGTTGCTCTGGGTTCAATAAAAGGACTGGCATATTTACATGAAGACTGTAAGATCTCCCTTTTGAGTTATTTTCCTGTGTTGATTGTATTGATCTATTTATTTCTAAACTATACTTGAATTTCTTTATTGAAATGTGTAAAGGCATTGGTCCTTGTTCTTTGTGATAATTTTAATTTGTAGACCATCCTAAGATCATTCATCGCAATATCAAGTCAAACAATATTCCTCTTGATCTTAACTGCAAAGCAAAGGTAGGATTCACATATTCACCAAATATATGGTAATGATCTAGCAAGTTGATTTGATTTACCAGTTATTCACGAATCAACCGTATCTTGAAATTTCATATGTTCAATCTCATGAAGAAGTAGCTTTATTTTGATTGTAAAATTGGATTGTTAAGTACTTTAAAACATCAAGCTTTTTCCAAACATTGCTCAACATGTTTGTTGCATTGGCCATTCAATGACAAAGTATGTGCAATTTTATAGTTTTTCATTTCCTCAAGTTTTATGTCTATGGTTCATCTAAGGAACTGAAGTCATTATACAGATTGCTGATTTTTCCTTGCAAAGATTTTTCCTGATGACAACACCTACACTGAAGTTAGACGAGTAATGGGAACTTTTGGATAAGATTAATCGTCTTTTTCGTTAAGTACTCTTTCTAGTGATTCAGTTCATGTGATATGATTGAATTGGTTTACTACCAGATTGTGTTAAGCCAGATAGAATACGTGATCTGGTAAACTTATAGTGGTTAACAAAAAGGATCGGGGAAATAGGCCTTACGAATAAGTTGGGTTTTGGGACTAGTGGAAATCAAACTATTGTATTGATGGAACATAAATTCGGATTCAGATAATAAATAAAGTCCTGTGAATAAATTAGACTCATATAGAAATAGGAAAGATTTCAACATTCAAAAAAATACAGGGAATATTAAAGGAAAGGAAGGGCTTAAATGACTAGGAAGATTTCAGGTTGCAATAGTGTAGGAATGATTCTTGAAAAAGAACTAGGAACTGTAGACACCCCCTTTTTGCTACGCTTTAAAAAGTAAAAGATTCGGTAGTATCATCGAGTTTTGAATCTGTATTCAGCATTAGATTAGGCATTCATGTATTTTAGGGTAGATTTCACTTCATTATGGGAGTTTTGAAGTTGATTCGCGATCCTGAAGGTCTCTAGGGGGTTCCTTTGGCCTCTGGAAGATGAAAGTTCAAGTTTCCAAGCAAATAAAAAAAACCTGCTATTTTTAGAATTTTCAGGGTTTCCCTCATTTTTGCCTATTTTGCACTGCAGGGGTATTTTGGTCATTCCCAATGTGTCTCGTTTGACCCCCCGGGTTATATTTGAGAAATCTTGAGTGATTTTACAAATTTCGAAAAAGCTGCTATTTTTAGAAACTCATGGGGCTTCCACATATTCATCATCTTATGGATATTTCAATCATTTCTCATATGTCCAAAACCATCTCGAGGGTACGGCTGATGGATTAGGAGTAATTTCGTAAGATTTGGAAAACCTGCTAAATTTAAATCTCTCAAGATTTTCTCTTAGTCTTGCACTTCGGGGGTATTTTAGACATTTCCAAACATATCATATTTGGTCCCTAAGTTGTGTCTAAGAAATCTTGAGTCCGTTCATAAATTTTTGAAAATCTGTTATTTTTAGAATTTCTCAGGGTTTTCCCTCGTCTCGCCAAATTCTAGCACCTCGGGGTAATTTGGTCTTTTCCTGTGTAATTCTTTTGATCCCCGAAATATGTCTGAGAGATTATGAATAATTTCTGAAATTTTGGAAAACCTGCTAAATTTAGAATTTCTCAGGAGTTTCGCTTAATTTGGAAATTCTAAGTGTTGAGGGCATTTTGGGTATTTTCAGGGGATACCAAATGATCCTGTTTAATATTGCTCACCGAAAGGACCCAATTTTAAAAGTTTCTATTTTTGAAGTTTGACCACAAAGACTTTACATTTTTAATTTTTTCCTTTAGGGGTGAATCAATCTGAGGGTATTTTGGTCGCATTTGGATGTCTAACAGTCAAATAGGGGCATTTTGGTCCGAAAAGTTATTTTTCAAAAAAGATGGTCTGATCATGTTTGAGGGATGCACCATAAATGTCAAATGGGTTGGGTCCATATATAGAATGTTGAATTTAGAAAGATTTTATTGATTTTTTACGGAAAAACCCGAAACCCGTGTGAAATGGCCCATTGGGCTAAAGCCCGCAAAGATGGAGCTCATGTGGGTTCACCCATATGGGTCAACCACCATGGTGGGCGGCCCACATGAGTTGAGCACCCAACCTTGATGATGTCACAATGGTGACATCATATTTGTTAAAAGGAAAATAAAAAGAATAAAAATGAAAAGAAAGAAAGAAGGAAAAGATGAATGATTGCTTAAAAAGGTTTTCTTCCAAAGAAGCAATGTGGAATGAGAATAGCATGTCTTGATTGACAAGAAATTAAGATTGGGATCAAATCTAATTTGGAAACAAGAAAGAAAGAAAGCAAGAGGGGAAAATTGGAAACAAGCCAAAAAGAGAGCTCTCACATTGGAAATTACTATTTCTCTCTTAACCCTAGCTTTTTTGTATAAAAATCAAAGCAAACAATAGAAAAGATTGAAAAAAATCCAAATTCGTCCTTTTTCTCTCTCCTCTCAAGAAAAAAAAACCTCTTCTCTCTTGAAGTGTGTTCATATCTCTCAAGGGTTCTTCACAAAAGGGATTCTTAAAATTCCTTTTCCTCTTCAACAAATCACACATCAATGATCTTTGGAGTGTTCTTTGGGTCTTCTTCATCATATAAAAGGGTACGACAAAGCATATACCTCGGATCTACGCACCCTAGGGACAAAGAGCGCAATCAACGGTAGGATCTTTATCTTTGTAATATCAAAAGTAGAAAAACATGCTAGGGTTTTACTTTTGATAGATCAAATAAATGAATTTTTTCTTGAAATTCCAGTATGTTATATAATATAGATTATAAGTTTTCAAAATTCAAAATTTCACCAAAAAATTAAATTTCCTCGTATTAAATTAGTAAATATTTGAAATTTTTCTTTACAAACCAGTAACTTTGGTTACAGAAATGTTAGATAAAAATTTTCAATTAGTTTTACAAAGTTTTAATATGGTATTGTAATTTATTTTAATAAATGGGTTTCAATTCCTAGGAATCAAATTCCCCTTTTCTATTTAAAAATCGATTTTATGGAGGAGATGTAATTTTTAAGTTTTGAAATTTTGGTAGAAAATTTTATAATCTATTATCTATCTTCTGAAAATTTTTATTTGATTTTAGGATACTATTAGGTTTGCTTTTTAAGTAATTCTTTGGTTTTACCCGATTTTTGTGTGAATTTCAATTGACATCAACTCGTAATAAAAGTCGATGAAATTCATACCGTAGTCTAATATCATGATTATCTTTATTCTGTGAAAGTTTCGATTAATTTGAAATTGATATGCTATAAGTTACTGTATTAATCTATGAACTGATTTGAATTTTGAGAAATTGGAAATTGATATCAAATCTTAATGAAAATTCATATAAGTTTTCCAATAAGTTATAATAATCTAGATCTCTATTCTGTGAAAGTTTGGATTAATTTGAAATTGAGATGCTATAAGTTACTGTGTTAATCTATAATCTGATTTAAATTTTGGAAAATCGCAAATTGATATCAATTCTTAATGATAATTCATGAAATTTTTCCAGTAAGCCACAATCATCCATATCTTGTTACTGGAAAAGTATTAGCTGATTTGGAGTTTGATTGCTTAGGGTTTTTGCGTAATCCTAGCAATCTGGTCTTAATGTTAATAAATCATAATTTAATAGCAAATCAACACAAAAGTCAGTAAAAATCTCAAACAAATGTTAACTTTATATCATGAATTTAATCCATAACTTGTTTGAAACAGAAACCTTAGGGTTCATAGATCTCCATTGTAAATTCACTATACCGCGATAGTCTAACTGCCGAGATTGCAACCGTAATCGTATACTAATTGCGATTAATCCTGCATAATTGGATTGCGTAAATTATAGTATGATATTGGCTCCAAGGTCCACTGTCCACGGAAATCCTGAGAAATATGCCAGACAATAAGATACTAAAATTTACGTACTAAATTATACAAGTGTTGAGAGCACGATTCCCTTCCGGTTGCGATTCGAGGCCAAAACTTGCGAACCATAGAGCCTTTGATATTCCTTAGATGTTTGGGAATCGAAAATCCTCAAAAATTAAAAATCATTAAGTTTAACAAATCGAATTAACTCGATCTGCGTCTTAGGAGCCGTTGGATTACGGTCTCCTATCGTAGGAACCTTTAGGGCCCCTTAGGAACACTTACGTCTCGTTGTGTCCTAGGTTTTAAGGAGTCCTAGAGTTAGGAGTTCAGCCTCATCACGGTCGTTTGCTATGTATAACCTTTTTCCCATAGGACAAGCCTCGTTACCTAGGATATAGATTCACCTGCATTAGTCAAAGGGATGTCTTGCACTTAGATAGGACCATATAGCATCTTAGATGAAGTCCTAGGATAATAAAATCTTCAACTTGAACTAAATAATTTCTCTTAAACTGTTAAAACAGTAAATCCAGTCTAGATCGGTGTCCAGGCATAAGTAGCTTAGTTCAGGTGCGCCGAACTATGATCGACTCTGATTCCAATGAGGCTGGGATATGTAGGCGACTTGGATACTTGAGTGGCATACCAAGCCCGAGTCGGCTCCACACATAAGTGGTGGGGTTTTGTACATTAATCCTTAAATTAAAAGTAATTAAATCACTTAGGAGTTTTCATGACATTAGAATTTTATGAGAACTTTCACTTAGATTGAATTCAAACAAATTAAGAAAATCAAGATACACATTTAGGAATTACACTGAAATTAGATCTTAGGATGCATGTCATGTAGTTCGCACATTAATATAGAGTTAAATGAGCCATTTAAAAGAAATTCAAAAGAGTTAACTTTTGGAATTGAAGACCGATTATCGGGCAGGAATGGTGCATGTGGTGGTAACTCCCCATACCTTCCATTCTCGTAACCAGGTAACGAGTCTAGATTTCTGGTCAATTATGGGTCCTAGATCCCTCATCTAGGTGGCGACTCTGTCACTCTCTTTTGCGTGGAATTCGGATTGCCTTAGTGATCCCAAGTTCACGGAAAAGATAAATTAAATCACACCTTGCTAGGCTCGGCGGCTTACCCCTGCCCTTATGGGTACTGGGTTGCACGTTTGTTTGCACCCTATGTCTTGGTTGCTGCCTGTTTGGTTGGGTAATTAAAATCAATAATAAAAAGCACACGCCATTCATGTGGGTACGAGAGACCAAGAGAGAGTGTAGCGCCTCGTGCGCTCGCGACCCTCTCGCGGGATCGGGTCCCACAGGAACGAACAAAATTCAGCGTACACATTGGAGCAACAAATTAAGATGTAGATACTGAGAAGTTTCAAAAAACTGAAATCAAGATTCAGTCATTCATACGAAAATCCTTCAATTATATTAGTATCGAGATTCTTTGCTTATCACTCGAGGTTTTTAAACTTGCAAGACTGATTCAATCTTGAAATAATTCAGATTTAAGAAAACTATAGTTAGTTTCTAAAAGAATAACAGATGGAAAAATAAACTCGATTGGAATATAGATGAAATGGATTGAGAAAACTAAAGCAATATATTTATGAGAAAGTAAACGATATAAATATAAGATGGAGATAAATCAATTTTAACTGAAAAGTTTTAAGAAAACATAGATTAGTAAAGATAATTGTAGACACCCCCATTTTGCTATACTTTAAAAATTAAAAGATTTGGTAGCTTGTCAAGTTTTAAGTCCGTATTACACCTAGGATTAAGCATCTTTGCATTTTACGGTAGATTTTGCCTCATTGAAGGAATTCTGAAGTTGATACGCGATCCTAAAGGTTTCTAGGGTGTTCCAATGGTAACTAGAAGATGAAAATTCAAGTTTCCAACCAACTGAAAAAAACTTGTTATTTTTTGAATTTTTTGGGTTTCCTTCATTTTTGCCCATTTCTGCACTAAAGGAGTATTTTGGTCATTCTCGATGTGTCTTGTCTGACCCTTGAGTTATATTTGAGAAATCTTGAATGATTTTACAAATTTTGAAAAAGCTGCTATTTTTAGAAACTCATGCGGCTTCCACATTTTTATCATCTTATGAATATTTCAATCATTTCTCATATATCCAAAACCACCTTGAGGGTACGACTGATGGATTATGAGTAATTTCGTAAGATTTGGGAAACCTGCTAAATTTAGATCTCTCAAGATTCTCTCTTAGTCTTGCACTTCGGGGGTATTTTAGACATTTTCAACATATCATATTTGGTCCCTAAGTTGTGTCTAAGAAATATTGAGTCCGTTCATAAATTTTCGGAAATCTGCTATTTTTAGAATTTCTCAGGGTTTTCCCTAGTCTCGCCAAATTCTAGCACCTCTGGGTAATTTGGTTTTTTCCTGCGTAATTATTTTGATCCCCAAAATATGTCTGAAAGATTATGAATGATTTCCTGAATTTTGGAAAACCTGCTAAATTTATAATTTCTCAGGAGTTTTGCTTAATTTGAAAATTCTGAGTGTTGAGGGCATTTTAAGTATTTTCAGGGGATACCAAATGATCCTGTTTAATATTGCTCACCGAAAGGACCCAATTTTAAAAGTTTCTATTTTTGAAGTTTGACCATAATGACTTTCCATTTTAATTTTTTCCTTTAGGGGTGAACCAATCTGAGGGTATTTTGGTCGCATTTGGATGTCTAATAGTCAAATATGGCATTTTGGTCCGAAAAGTTGTTTTCCAAAAACAATGGTCTGATCATGTGTGAGGAATGCACCATAAATGTTAAATGGGTTGGGTCCATATATAGAATGTTGAATTTAGAAAGATTTTATTATATTTTTACAGAAAAACCCGAAACCCGTGTGAAATGGCCCATTGGGCTAAAGCCCGCAAAGATGGAGCTCATGTGGATTCACCCATATGAGCCAACCACCATGGTGGGCGCCCCACATGGCTGGCCCACATGAGTTGAACACCCAACCTTGATGAATGATTGCTTAAAAAAGTTTTCTTCCAAAGAAGCAATGTGGAATGAGAATAGCATGTCTTGATTGACAAGAAATTAAGATTGGAATCAAATCCAATTTGGAAACAAGAAATAAAGAAAGCAAGAGGGGAAAATTGGAAACAAGCTAAAAATGGGAGCTCTCACATTGGAAACTATTGTTTCTCTCTTAACCCTAGCTTTTTGTATAAAAATCAAAGCAAACAATCCTAGGAAGGATAAAAAAAATCCAAATTCGTCCTTTTTCTCTCTCCTCCCAAAAAAAAAAGAGAAAAAAACCTCTTCTCTCTTGAAGTGTGTTCATCTCTATCAAGGGTTATTCACAAAAGGGATTATTGAATTCCTTTTTCTTCTTCAACAAACCACACATCAAGGATCTTTGGGGTGTTCGTTGGGTCTTCCTCATCATATAAAAGGGTGTGACAAATCGTATACCTCGGATCTACGCACCCTAGAGACAAGGAGCGCGATCAACGATCAACGGTATGATCTTTATCTTTGTAATATCAAAAGTAGAAAAGCATGCTAAGGTTTTACTTTTGATAGATCAAATCGATGAATTTTTTCTTAAAATTCCAGCATGTTATAATATAGATTATAAGCTTTCAAAATCTAAAATTTCACCAAAAAATTAATTTTTCTCCATTTAATAATGATTTTCTTTCGTTTTTTATTCAATATGGATTTAAATCGGATTATAAAAGAAAGTGTTTGAAAACGTGGGTTTCTTTAAAAACTGATATTTTTTGAAATTTCTATAAAATAAAATACTACTGGAAACTTAATTTCCAATCACTGTTTGGCCGTTTTAATTTTCATTCTATTTTTCACAAAATAACCCCGAAAGGGGTTATTTCTTGATTAACGAAGCCAAAAGCATATCAAACCCTATCCACAATTTGTGAAATCTTGTTTCCAAACCAATGTTTTGATTTCCAGACCACCCAAAAATGTTCGGATTTATTTGAATTTTTTTAATCCGGTTTTAAATTACTTTAAATTTCGGCTATTTTTAATAAATATTAAAATATTTTAAAAATTGATGAAACTCTCCAGAATTAATGTTCAATAATAAATAGAATTTCTCATGAAATGTATTTTTTGAAAAAAGGTTTTTTTATTTGATTTCTAATCGCTTCTTCGTTTTACGTGTCGTAATTCTTTTTTATATTAAATTAATAAAATTTCGAATTTTTTTCTTACAAACCAGTAGCTTAGGGCATTAGAAGGTTAGTAAAAAATATCTAAAAGATTTTACAAAGGTTTAATATGATTTCAGAATTTTCTTTAAAAAAAAGGGTTTTAATTTCTAAGAAACGAAATCCCCATTTTATTCAAAAATCAGTTTTATGGAGGTGAATTAATTATTAGGTCTTGCACTTTTGACAGTAAATCCTATTACATATTTAATATCTACTGGATTTTTTACATAATGTTAGAATACCATTTAATATACTTTTTAATTGATTCATTGATTTTATCCGAATTTTGTGTGAATTTTAATTGGCATCAAATCTTGGTAAACACCTTTGAAATTTTTACAGTAGTCTAATACCATGATTCTATCTATACTGTAACCGTTTACTTGATTTGAAATTTGTATGCTATGAGTTGATTTGTTAATTTGCAATCTGACCTAAATTTTAAAAATTCAAAAATTGATAGCAAAACTTATTTCAAATTCGTGAAACTCTTTCAGTTGTCTAAAATCATTCAGATCTTGTTATTGAAAAAGTTGCAATGAATTTGGAGTTTGATTGCTTAGGGTTACTGTGTAATCCTAGCAATCTGGTCTTAATATTAATAAATCCTAACTTAATAGCAAATCAACACAAAAGTCAGTGAAAACTTTCAGAAAACCCTAATTTTTCATCATATATTTAACCTTAAATTTTTTTGAAACAGAAAGCCCAGAGGTTATAGATTCCCTTTGTAAATTGACTATGTTGTGACGGTTTAACTGCCGAGATCGCATTCATAATCGTATACTAATTGTGATCGTTCCTGCATAATTTGAGCATGTAAATTATAGTATGTTGTTGGCTCCGAGGTCCACTATCCACGAAAAGCCTGAGAATCATGCCAGACAATAATATACTATAATTTATGTGTTAAATTATACAAGGATTGAGAGCACGATGCTTTTCCATGGATGCAACTCAAGGCTAAAATTTGCCAACCATAGAGCCTTTAGTATTCGTTAGATGTTAGGAATCGAAAATCTTTGAAAAATTAAAAATTATTTACTTAATAAATTAAGATCATTTGATCAATGCTTTTGGAACCGTTGGATAACGGTATCTCTTCGTAAGGACCTTTAGAACCACTTAGGAACATTTATCTCGAGTTGTGTCCTAGGTATTAGGGTGTTCTAGAGTTAGAGAATTCAGCCTCATCACAACTGATTGCTATTATTAGCAATTGAGTCATAGATCTAGTTACACTAATTACCCATTTTTTCCATAGGACAAGCCTAGTTACCTAGGATGTAGGTTCACCTTGTGGACCCCGATCCAGGAGAGAGGTGGGGGACGAGCCTCCAGCGGCCTCTTAGGATCATCCACGTGAAAGGAGAGCTCTACCAAGGAACTCTCAAAACGGTTGCCACCCTCATAGCATAGCACGAGTGGCGATATAAAAGAGATACCTCTCGATTCGGGAACAAGTCCGGATTCGAAACGTACCTAAACAAACTCAGAGTCGCCATCCACGGTATACGGCCATGGATCCTTTAAACAAAAATATGCTCTGTATACCATGGATAACCAGAAATATATATGGGTTCGTGCCTGATTACGAATGGAGAAGGTCTGAGAGCACCCCCAATTCGTCCGAGTGCAAGCACTTGGTCTCTTACGCCATTTATTATTAAATTTAAAGAGTTTCGGGCGAAAATCATATGAAATAGGAACAATTCTCAGGAATCGTCTACCTAAGCATGCATTTTCTGAGGATAAAGAAATAAACATACACAAAATAAAATGAAAAAAATGTGTCACCTAAGCAAAGCTAGGTTATAAGTGACATGCCTAATGGAGGTCTAAGTTCTGGTGGACATACACATGCAAGCTACAGCTAAAGGTATAGTATCAGTACAAGAAAGTAAGAAAACACATCAAAACATAAAACACAAATCAATCCTATATATGACAGGACAAGACAAATCCTAACTCTAATGCAACTTGACTCGGACCAAAATGGCCGTCCATCCTAGCTGCTCTACGTATCCCGGCCTCGGGAAGAATCGGAGTCAACGTAGTTCGATGCCATATTCTAAACTACGATGCCTAACCATCTAGAACCGCTATCCTAGACTCGATTCCACTAGACTCGACTAATTTTTAAAGTTTTTTGTACGATTGCTTAAGTTCAAGTGAATTGTAATTTTTAGGACTCTATATGCCCCAACTAATGCAAGTTGTTTAGCCTTAAGCTAATGCAGGTGGATCCTACATCCTATGTGTAACTAGGCTGTGCAACCTAATGAAAACCATAGGCTAACTATATGCCTAGTCTAGCCATCGGTTCGACTAAATGTCTAACCGATCGACTCGAGGCCTCCTAACTCTAGGGACACTCACACGACAGGACACACCATATCAATACAAATCAAAATAAACCCTCTAACTCTAAAACACATCAAACAGCTAGGACAGACTCCTAACTTTAAAGGAAGATCTTTTGAAAAAGGTTTTGAAGAAGCTTTGTATTTTTTTGATGATTTGAAATGTTTATTTTTAAAGGTTTGGCTGGACTTGGGATGTGGATCCCAAGCTGCACTACGTACCTCGTAGAAGATGATCAAGCCAACGTAGTTCGAAACGAACTCTCTACCTATCAAACACTTACAACAAATCAACTATTTTTTATGTTTTAAGTTTCTAATGTTTTTGAGATTTTTAATGATTTCAATGTTTATAGATTTTAAAATTTCTGATGTTTTCACCCTTTTGGTCAACGACCGGAGGGAATATACCAAACAACACACTAGGGACGAACCCTAGAGCTAAAAGGAGAAACTAGGCTCTAATAATACCATTATAAGAGCAAATGAGTCAAAGACTCTCTAATAAGAGTAACTGATAACACTGAAAATGAGATAACGGAGTCAAAGACTCTCTAATGACTGCAAAAGGAAAAGCGAGTCAAAGACTCTCTAATAAATCCAACTGAAAGTACAAATGAGTCAAAGACTCTCTAAGAAAACTGCGAAAGAGATAAATGAGTCAAAGACTCTCTAATAACATCACCAAAGAAATAAATGAGCCAAAGATTCTCTGAAAGAAATGGAAACACGATTCAAAGACTCTTTAAGAGAGATGAAAACACGAGTCAAAGACTCCACTGACAACAACTAAAGGATATACGAGTCAAATACTCTCTAAGAGATGAAAACACGAGTTAAAGACTCCACTAACACTAACTAAAGGATAGATAAGTCAAAGACTCTCTAAAAGAAAAGGAAACACGAATTTGCACATTTGGCAGAGGTAAAACACCTAGCCGGGCCGGACAGCTACCTAGCCCTAGGTTGCAACAAATGTGCAACCCAATACCCATAAGGGTAGGGGTATGTTGCCAAGCCGAGTAGGGTGTTCTCCCAAAACCAAACGATGCACAGAGAGAAGGACTAACGAGAGAATGAGACCGGGCGGGTCTCCCAAACACACACAAAGATGGGCTCCAAGTAACCTTATCATTGCCCTTGCAAGGGGGAAGCAAGGCTAAGACAACTAATTGACCAAATTGGTCTCTAATTAACAGAGGCACAAATTAAGGTGCAACCTCAGAGAGGATTCTACAAATGAGGCCAAACAGGCCTTCTAAAGGCTAATTACTTAAAAAGCCAAGACAGATGACTCCCTAATAACATCAATAAAGATCAAATGAGTCAAAGACTCCCCTGATAACATCATCACACAAACGAATGATTCAAAGGCTCTCTAAATGAGGCAAGGCATGCCTCCTATGGGTACACCCTTTATCAAAATCAAAGCAACCTCCTTGAGGTTAAGCTAAAAAATGAGGCTTGCCTCCAAAGGAGGATTGCCTAACGAGACAGAGTATGTCTCCTAGTACAGGTTATAGTGTCTAAAGAAATCTAATCAGAAATTCAAAAGACTGTGCTAGTCTATCCAAAGAGAGAGGAAAAAGGATACCAGATAATTTCAGATTTTTAGTCAATTATTATAAAACAAATCAAATATCAACAAAATATGATCTACAACTAAAGAGTGCACAACCTGTAGCAATCATAAAATGATAAACAACATTAATTAGTCCAGACCAGCCGCTGGATAGCCTAATAAAGCAAAAAAATATCAAACACTTCTATGCCCAAACACAAACGCCACCCCAATATGGGGATGAAATCAGATGATGCTAAAGTAATCATCTGATATCATAATACACATGATAATATTTCTAATCCCGCCTTAAAATCAGACAGTACTCATGTCGATAATATCGAATAGAGTAGTCATCTGATCTCCTTCTTTCCTAAAAAAATTTATTTAAATAAAATAGAAATAAATATCATAAGCCTCAAGATAGTCTCACCTGAATAATCCATTTATTACCGTCTTCAAAACCTAACTCAAATCCTTAATATAAGAGAAGTGTTAAATCTTCAATATATTCAATAATATTCCCAATTTGTAAAAAATTTAGTGCGTAACAAGGGTATCAACTTATGTAGATTCAAGTGCGAAAACACTGTTAATATTACAAATAGAGTAGAGGCTGCTACTAAAAAAAAACATGAGGTATGCCATTATCAAAATGAAAAGAGGGTTGCTATTATCCACAAGTGTGTGAGTTACAAATATTAAAATGAAGTAGGACTGTTAATATCAAACTAATATATGGCTGTCATTTCATTTTTTTTTTTATCATTGAACAACAACTACATCCTATTCATTTATAACTATTATAAGAAAGATAATCAATCAGTTAAAATTATTCCAGAACTATTACCTTTACAGCCAGTAAAATTACAAAGTCATTTTAATTCAAAAGAATTCTATAAAATATTTGATGTTATAATTCTACAATAACTTTAGAAACCTCTAATAGAGTCAATTCTCATCCTAAATTTTCATATAATAGAAATACTTCTTTAAACTTAATTCCATATAGAAAGAATTGTGCATTGACACAATTGAATTGAAAATCAGCTGCTAACTTTCTGAAAGGATTTGGTAACCTTAATTTCTAAAAGAAATAGACATGTAAAAGAAGAAACCTTCTTCTCAAATTAACACTATACATCTATCTTACTTGCTCAAACAAAACAAGAATATATCCGAAACACACAGAGAAGATTATTAAAGATTTCAAGAAAAGTCATCACGAATTTCAAATAATGAATCATAATATCTTATTATTTATCAATTATGACAGAAACTCATCATCTTGTTATTTATCAATTATCACAGAAACTTATCATAAAAAAAATGAAAATAGCAAAAATCAAATGGAATTTCAAGAACATAAGAAATAAATATCTCTTATTTCACTTGGATCTAAAGGTATTATATCAAATTACCTCCGCAGACAAACAAATGCTCAGATCTGAGTTGAAAATGCCATCCGATCTTCAATTTCCAATTGTGAAAATACTAGCCGGAGCTTAGCCAAAGCAACGATAAGCTCACCGGAGGTAATCGATTGAGGAAGAAATGAGAGAAATTAGGGTTTCAATTTGGGATTTTTGTCTCGAAATCTTTCTCTGCAATTCCTCTTTCAATCGGCTTTTACAACAATGAACAGTGATCTCACTGGAATAGATGGAAGCTTTGATCGAAGGAATGGAGATGGATCGAAATCGGATCGAAGCTTACCGGAGAAGATGATCGATATTTTAATCAATCGATCAGAAGCTCGTCGGAGAAGAAGGTAGATCACCGGAGCTAGGATCGGATCTAGGGTTTAAAGAGATGATTATGATGAAAAGAACAAAAGAAATTAACAATTTAAAGAAAGAAGGAGAAAGAGAATAGAAGATATGTGCCGGTCGGAGAAGATGAGCGAAGCTAGGGTTTCAACATCTGTAGCTTGCCGGAGGTGGAAGAAGGCGATCGTCGAAGGATCGGAGCTGACGGATCGGAGATATAGAGGTTGTCGGAGAAGGATCGGAGATCCGATGGATCCGACCGGAGAAGTATCGGATTGAGAAAGAAAACCCAGTTTTTCCTTTTCTCTCTCTCTCTCTCTCTCTGCGAATTTTCCGGTTATGAACAGTAACCCCTGTTTTCTTCTGATTTTTCGTATTTATAGAAAACGAAAGGCTACTGATAAAGGCACTCCTATTTTTGATGGGCGCGCGGTTCGCTAAGCGCACCCCGCCGCTTTGTCTTATTAGGAGAAAGACAAAAAGCCATTATTTGATTTTCGAAAATACACTCCCTCTGTAGATTATTCACCCCCTTTACAGGTTTAAATTACGACACTGTTTCGATCTGTTCGCTGATCAAACAAGCTCGGATTCCAACAAAATTTTGCAAGGACCTAGACGAAACCCTAACCTAGCTTAGGGCGAAGTTTGGGACCCTAAATCATTCATTTGAAGGGGTTTCAATCAAACATGGGAGGTTTAGGGTACGGTCAAAATGGGGTGTCTACAGATGCCCCTCTTTGGCAGAGCGTGCTTGTCGCGTGAATGCCAAAGCCCAACTGACAACTCATTTTGATCGAGCCGAAAACAAAACAAAGTAAATTTTGAGTTTTTCGGTTCAAAGATGATATCCACAAAAGTAAAACAACAAAAAGAGACTATAAGACTCAAAGCAAATAGGGAATTGATCTCTCACTAACCCTATAACAAAAAAAAGTAACTATGACATCTCAAAGAGATAGCCTCTCTCCAACGCTCATGACTCAACTAAACAAACAAACACAAATCACAAACACTCTAGGATTTTTATATCAAAACCTTCTCAAAACAAATATAAAATCTAAACACTCAAAGAATTTTTTTCTTTATATGGTGCCGCATAAACCAGCTACATGGAAATCCAAATTCGTATGGTTCTGGACAAACCAGATCCATATGAACCTTTCACAGATATTCAAAAACAAGCATAAAACCAAACACTAAAAGAGTTTTTTTTTTTTTTACAATCGGTGCTGCATAAACCAGCTCCTTACAAATCCAGATTCTTATGGTTCCGCAAAAACTAGATCCATATGAACCCTTCACAGATATTACAAAACCAAACATCCAAAGATTTTTTTTTTTTTTAGTGTGGTGCTGCATAAACCAGCTCCTTACAAATCCAGATTCTTATGGTTCCGCAAAAACCAGATCCATATGATCCCTTCACAGATATTACAAAACCAAACATCCGAAGATTTTCTTTTCAAAAGTGGGGTGCTGCATAAACCAGCTTCATGCGATTTTTCAAAACAAATGCGATGCTGCATAAACCAGCTCCATGATTTTTCAAAACAAATGCGGTGCTGCATAAACCAGCCCTATATGATTTTTCAAAACAAATGTGGTGCTGCATAAACCAGCTCCATGTGACTTTTCAAAACAAATGTGGTGCTGCATAAACCAGCTCCAATGTGAATCTTAAACATAAAACCAAACACTCAAAGAGTTTAAAAACGGGGCGATAGCTATACAGACCATTGCTGAAAATCCATCTATTTAGTTATCAAGGTAACTCTGACTCCTCTCTTTCAAGGTAGAGAATCACCTAAGATTTATATAGCGCTGCATAAACCAGCTCTACAAGAATCTCTTCGCAGATATGCCTGACTCCCAACTTCGTTAGGTAGCGACACATTGCGGATCAACCTTGATTTGTATGTTGCCGCATAAACCAGCTCCATACAGATATAAAACCAAACACTCAAAGAGTTTTTTTTTTTTTTATTATTTTTTATATCATTGTATGAAAAACCTCACCAAAACGAGTATAAAACCAAACACTCAAAGAGTCTCATTTCGAAAACTAAAGAAAAAGACCAAACCGCGCAGCACAAACTCTAGTAATTTTCCACTTTATTGAAAACTTCTCAAAATGATGACAGAAAATCAAAACCGTGAAACATGGAGCATTCAATTTCTAATCTTATTAGAAACTCAAAACAATGGATGATTGAAGGAAAAGACATCATAAAATTTTAAATTGACGAAAGAAAAGGACCAGGCCATGAGATACAGACCCTGGTAACTTTCTACCTTATTAAAAATCTCAAAACAAATGAAGCAAAAGATTGACTCTTATTGATTTCAATGATGGACCAGTCATCTTTCACAAAGATTGACTAAAAAAGCTTGATCTCGGTTAAAGATCGGACTCAAGTAACTTGAAGAAATTCTCGAGCATCAACTATTTTTCAAAAGTGAAAAATATTCAACGGAGATCTAAAGATTGCCAGAATGAATTCTAGACTCCGCTGGGATAAAGAATTTCTAAAAAACTTGACTCCCAAGGAGAACAATTAGAATGAGGAGCTCGACTCAAAAGAGCATGCTGAAACTTCTCTAGTCTCTATCTGATGAAAATATCCATCTCCGATATCATTGTTTGATTGACATCTTTTATGACGTAAGTTATAAAAGATGCCCCTAGTATGATTATTTCCATAACAAGATTCATTATAGAGCAACACAAGAAAAACAGGCCAAAGGCTTTTCATTATCAAACATTTGGGATTTACAAAAGATTCATCTCACGAACATTTGAATTTACAAGGCTTTTCACAAGTACAAGAAACTTGTTCTGCTCAAAATTCTCTTCATTTCTGCCATCTGCTGATACTGCAAAGGAGTTTAAGAGTCTGCCACTTTCTGAACTTTGCTCGATTTCACATTATCCACAGGAGCCATGAATTCTCTGTTTTTCTGAGGGTTTTTTATCACCCCAGCTTTGGGAGAACTTTGACTAAAAAGACCTCGAAACTTGAACTCGACTCGACAAAGGAAAGACTTTGACAAATAACAAGACGAGGACTCTGACAAACATTTGACTTTTATACTAAGAAAGACTGAATCTGCTTCTTAGAATGATAAATGTTTTAAAATGGTAAAAGTCAACCACTCTTAGAATCCTTTGAATACCACGTTTAAAGGCGTTTTATCCCTCTTTTCGATATTTCAGTTATGGTTATTATCCTTTTGGATTGCTTAGTCTCAACCTCTCTAACTCAAAAAGTATCAAAGAAAACCTTGCTGGCGCTTACTCAGACATTGAAGTAATGCTAAAGAAAGTCTAGCTGACTCTTGGAAATTGTCCTTTCTGTATGAAGTCACTGCCATGACCAAATCGCCTTTTTAGGTTTTCGATTTAGCGGACCATATGCCTTAATATTTGCCTGGACTGTCTGCCTTCGCAGATTTTCCATCCAGCAGGCTTTGCACCCTAATTTTTGCCTAAGCCGCCCTTTCGGGTTTTCAGCTTAGCGGGGAATGACCCTAACTTTTGCCTAGACCGCCCTTGCGGGTTTTCAGTCTAGCGGGTCTAAGACTCCATCATTTTTTCTTTCTGTTTCTCTACAAACCTGGGCCTAAAATACACCAGAAGGACTTTCAGGTAGGCTTAGGTTCAAACAGGGTAAACATTGATGGGTTTGAATGGTGTTAAAATCGAATCTGGACCTTCCAGACTGCCTACGTATCCCTGAAGAAAATGGGAATCAGGTCTGCGTAGTTCGCCCTTTTGGGGTTTCAAAGATTTTTATTTTCAAAATGTTATGAAAGATGTGACCGAACCTGAATTAATCAGGCTACCTACGTATCCTTAAAAAGGAATCAGGTCATAACGTAGTTCAGGTTCAATATCTTTTATGACGCAAGTCATAAAAGATGCCCCTGGTTTGAGTTTGTCAAAGAAAGGAAGTATCATTTTTTTTGTTGGCTTAAAGGGTTTGCAAAATGATTTTAACATGTAGGTTGTTGGCTCAAAGCTCAAATCGATCAAAGATGGCCTCTTGGTGTATCAGGCGTAGTATTTTTTTAACTGATCCAGGTTTGTAGGTTCATTTAATTTTTCTCCGCTTTCATTGAGGAGTCTTACGGCTTTTCCAGGCAGGACTTCATCGATAATGTAAGGACCAGACCAATTTGGCCTGAATTTCCCTCTCGGATCAAATATTGGTGCTCTGTTGGACTTCAAAACAAGATCTCCAGGCTTCAAGTCTCGGATACGAACTTTCTTGTTGAAAGCTCTTTCAATCCGCCTTTGATATCCCTGAATGTGATATAAAGCTCTCAGCCTCTTCTCATCTATCATCTGCAGCTCATCATGTCTGGCTCTTGCCCACTCAGACTCTGGTAAGCTAGCCTCTATCATCACTCTCAAAGAGGGAATTCTCAGCTCAACCGGCAAAACCGCTTCCATTCCGTACACCAAAGAATACGGAGTCATACCTGTCGAAGATCTGATCGATGTCCGATAAGCCCACAAAGCATATGGAAGTTTGTTCGACCAGTCTTTATAAGTCTCAGTCATCTTACTGATAATGACTTTGATATTCTTATTCGCTGCCTCTACAGCCCCGTTTGTTTGAGGTCTGTAAGGAGATGACTTATGATGTCTGATCTTGAACTCTTCACACAGGTGTAAAACCTCCTTTTTGAAGTGTGACCCATTATCTGAAATCAACTCGTGAGGTACTCCGTATCTACAAATAATATTTGCACGAATGAACTTCGCAACTGTGTTCGAAGTTATGGAAGCATAGGATGCAGCCTCGATCCACTTTGTAAAATAATCGATAGCCACCAAAATGTACTCATGCCCACTCGAGGACTTCAGATAAATCTTTCCAATTATGTCTATTCCCCATACTGAGAATGGCCATGGCGAAGACAAAGAATGCAACTCTGAAGGAGGAATATGAATGAGATTTGCATAGACCTGGCACTTGTGACATTTCTTCACAAAGGCAAAGCAGTCTGCTTCCATTGTGGGCCAATAAAAACCAAGTCTCAAAATCTTTCTAGATAACATCTTTCCATTCATATGTGGGCCACAGACTCCTTCATGGGTCTGCTCAATAAGCTCTGCAGCTTTGTCCTCATCCACACACAGGAGTTGTATACCATCAAAAGATCGCCGGTACAGCTCTTCACCACAAATGATGAAGTTGGCAGGTAATCTTTGAAGAGTCTTCCTCTCTTTGCTCGAAGCTTCAGGAGGATGTCCTTTACCAGAAATGAGATTCTTGATATCAATAAACCACGGCTTCCCATCTGGACACCTGGCTGATATTTCAATCGTATTCACATGCGCAGGAGCCCACTGTAATCTCACAGCTAAGGGTTGGACTTCCATAGTTGCAGAGATGTCAAGCATCGAAGCCAAAGTAGCCAAAGCATCAGCAAAGTGGTTCCTGGTTCTCGACAGGTGAGTAAAAATGATATTCTTAAATTTTTTAACCAGAAATTCCAAATATGTATTATAAGGAATCAATTTATCCTCTCGAGTTTTCCATTTCCCATTGATCTGACAAATAATGAGCATTGAGTCCCCAAACACATCTATGTCCTGAATTTGAAGAGCTAAAGCTGCCTCAAGCCCTGCAATACAAGCTTCATACTCTGCCATGTTGTTTGTGCACTCAAACTGCAGTTTAATGGATATAGGGATATACTCTTTCTTTGGAGATATCAAAACAGCACCCACTCCTTGACCTCGATCACCGCTCCATCAAAATACATCGACCATCTGGTACTCGGAGTTTTTTCTTCAATATCCATGATCTCTTCATCAGGAAACTCAGCCTTCAGAAAAGCATTCTCCTCAACAGGAGCATCAGCCAATTGCTCTGCTATAACCCGTCCTTTGATGGACTTCTGAGTGACATAAGTGATGTCAAACTCAGACAATAACAATAACCACCTTGCAGTTCTTCCTGTAAGGGCGGGTTTTTCAAACAAGTACTTCAACGGATCCATCAGTGACAATAAAAATACCTTGTTCGATAACAGATAGTGGCGAAGCCTTTGGGTAGCCCAAACTAATGCTAGACAAGTTTTTTCCAAAACAGTATACTTTAACTCATATTCTAGCATCTTCTTACTGATATAATAGATAGGCTTTTCCCGCTTAGACCCTGCATCTCGCTGAGCAAGCATACAACCCATTGCAGTGTTTGTAATTGACAAATACATCAACAAGGGTTGGCCATGAATGACAGGTGATAAGACAGGAGGCAAAGATAAACATTGTTTAACTTTTTCAAATGCTTCCTGGCATTCATCATTCCACTTCTTCGAAGAGCTCTTCTTTAAAAGTTTGAAAATTGGTTCACATGTCATAGTTAAATGAGATATGAACCTTCTCAAGTATTGAACTTTTCCAAGAAAACCTCTGATCTGCTTTTCTGTTTTTGGCGGCTCCATTTCCTGGATTGCCTTGATCTTTTGAGGATCCACCTCAATTCCTCTTTCACTGACCATAAATCCAAGGAGTTTTCCTGATGTAACTCCAAATACACACTTGTTTGGATTCAGGCGAAGCTGATATTTCTTGATTCTCTCAAAGAATTTTCTCAAAGCAACTGTATGTTCCGGTCTAGTCTTTGCTTTAACGATCATGTCATCTACATAGACTTCGACTTCTTTGTGAATCATATCATGAAGAAGAGTGGTCGCAGCCCTCTAATAAGTCGCACCAGCATTCTTTAAACCAAATGGCATTACTCTGTAGCAGTAAGTACCCCACTGAGTGATAAACGCTGTTTTCATCATGTCTTCGGGTGCCATCTTGATCTGGTTGTATCCCGAGAACCCATCCATAAATGATAACAAAGCATGTCCAGCAGTATTATCTACTAGAAGATCAATGTTTGGCAATGGAAAATCGTCATTTGGACTTGCTTTGTTCAGGTCTCGAAAATCAACACACATTCGAACCTTCCCATCCTTCTTGGGCACTGGTACTACATTAGCGAGCCATTCAGGGTATTCAACCACTTGGATGAATTTCACCTTTAGGAGCTTCTTGACTTCTTCATAAACCTTCAACTCCCATTCAGTTTTGAGTTTTCGGAGTTTTTGCTTCTTTGGATTAATGCCAGGGATTAAGGGTAATTTGTGCTGAACAATCTCCTCACTTAATCCCGGCATGTCATCATAAGACCAAGCAAAGACCTCCTTGAACTCTTTAAGTAAAGAGATTAATTCTTTGCGCTCTTCAGGAGATAAAGTTTTTCCAATCCTTATTTCCCGAATTAAGGTTTCATCACCAATATTCACAATTTCAATCTCCTCTTCAAGTGGTTTTGCTCGGCGACTCTCCTCCTGTTGAATCATGTGTTTGATTTCAGGGGAAGTTTCGTCGGCATCCTCATCAGATGGGGAGTCTTGATTATCATTATTATTATCAGATTTTAAAGCAGATTCAGTAGATGAAACAGAAACAGGAATGTACACAGAAGAAAACTCCTTTATTTCATTGAAAGTAGAATTGAATACATCCAATGACGAATGGCCCACATCAGGCTTTACAATGGACTCATGAAATGTATTTACAGACTCGAATGATAGGTTGACATCAGTATCAACCGATTCAAACAAATGCAAAGGAGGAACGTCAGGCCCATCAGCAGAAACATCCTCCAACTTGACTTCACTAGGTGAGATGGACTCATCAGCGACCTCAGAAATAGACTTGACCTCTACAGTACCTGCATTAAAAGAATCATTAGAAATGGAAGACCCCGAATTAGACTCAGAGAATGACACATACTTATAAACAACTGACTCTTTTGAGGGAGAATGACAGGACTGGAAAGTAACCTGAGGTAGGACCTGAGAGGTCCAGTTAGTCAAAGGTCCCTCAGCCGGGGTGATAAGATGAGTAGGATTCAGTACAAGCGGGTTCCTGCTGATCACGGCCACAGTCTGTGACCCCTCATGAAAAAGAGAGCTCAGCGCATCTGACCCCATTGCATCTGCCCAGTCTATTTCAGTATCTGTTTCAGCTCTTGTGCCCTGCAGACTCATCAGCTCATCATCAAGTTTTAAGTCAAAGAAGATCTCAAAGCCCGGCAGCCACTGCCCAGTAGATTCATCTTTCCATGCTTCAGCAAAACCACAGAATGGGATATCAGATCCTTCTTTGCGGAACCTCCCATTCATAGTCAGATCAAATGGTCCCATCGGCAAGTCTACACCTCTGCGGCGACACTCCGCCCATTTCATCATATATCGTTTCATTTCTTTGATCTCTGCCCTGGTTGGTTCATACCCAAGTCCAAATAAACCATTAAAGGTCTTGAACACTGGCCACTCAGTCATACCCTGATGGTATCTGCCAAGTCCTGCCCCTGGGATATAGCCCTGCAGACGGATCATTCTGACAACATTGGAATTTGTACTGCTTAAGAAAAAGATTTCTTCATTCATCGCTTCTTTAACAGTTATAGTCGCCACTTCCAAAGAGAAACCAGTCAAACTAATATCTCCCTCCTTTCCCACAGTCAATTCTTGCGAAATCTGACCCACTTCCAAATCCGGGTCTCCTTTAACAGTAACCACCTTATGGTTCAAAATGAATTTCAATTTCTGATGCAAAGTGGATGGAACAGCTCCAACCTTATGTAACCATGGACGACCAATTAACAACAAAAATGAGGCCTTAATATCAAGAACTTGGAATTCAATGTCGAATTCCTCTCCACCTATTTGCACTTCAGTTATTAAGGTTCCTATCACATCACGCCTAGTCCCATCATAGGCCAAAATACCCTGATCTGAAGGAATGAAGCTCTCGGGTCCAAAACCCAAAGTAGTTGCTGTACTTAATGGGCATACGTTCAGGGCAGACCCATTATCGATAAGGACTTCAGGCACTTTCTTTTTGTTGCAAACAACAGAAATTCGGAGCGGCTTTGTATGGTCCTTCCCTTCTGGGGGCAAATCACTGTCTGTAAATCAAAGAGTCTTCGCTGTTCTGGCCACGGAAACTACACTGACAAGCTCGTCAGGAGTTATCTCAACAGACACCTGGACAGAGTTTAACTCTTTTAACACCACTTTCCGGTGTTTTGAGGATGACATCAAAAGACCCCAAACAGAGATGTTTGCTTGGGTTTTCTTCAACTGCTTTAGAAGGTTATCATCTTCTTCATTTATCACGAGCCGATTTTGCCTCTGGCCATCTGCAGCTCTTGCTATCTCAGCCGGATTGTCAGCACTCAACTCAGGAGGTTTAAAGACTCGCCCTCCTCTGGTCATGTGACGCATCTCGTCACATTGATCATCCAGCAGCAACAGCTCATCGTCGTCCATACTTAAGACGTAAGGAATTCTGACATCTTCTTGCTGGAAGTCATCCATTTCCAAAACATATGGAGTCTTCCCTTCTTTCCCCTTATCATCATAATGAGAGGTATACGACTGAGACGAAGAGGACTCAACAATCTCTATGTCACTAAATGACAATATATAGGGCTGCTTCCCTTTCACATCTTGAAGCTCTTCCTCATCAAACTCTAAAACATAGGTGTTATCTGTCATGATAGCACATATAAGGGCAGAGGGATCAAGGATGGGCTCATCACAAAAAATGGCATTAGCTGTAGGAAGAGGAGCAGCACGATGATTCGGGAGGGGATTCTGAGTAATATTCGGCCCTTTAATTGAGAGCTCATCCTTATCAATCAGATTTTGAATTGCATGCTTCAAGGCGAGGCAATTTTCAGTCAAATGGCCAGAATTCCTGTGATACTCACAATGCTGATCTAGCCTCCAGTATGGTGGTAATGGATTTGGCACAGGTTTCAGATCCGGAAGCTTTATCTTTTTGTCCCTCACCAGCTTTTTCAATATCATCGGTAAAGGATAAGGGAGGGGATCGAATTGCCTGAAAACATTTTTTCTTACTGGTCTAGCCACCTCAGCGACAGCCTTGACCTCTGGTCTGAAAGCCGGCTTGAAATAGTTCACTGCATGAACTTCTTTAGGTGGGGCCATAGGCCTCTTGCCTTCCCGCACATCAGACAGTGCCTTTGCTCTGAGCCCTTTAGCTATAGCATCCTCCGTCTGAGTACCAGTTTTTATCAAATGATCAAAACTGGGATAGTGCTGGGGTGCTATGAAATGGAAGTATTGTGGAGACAGACTTTTGATCACCAACTTGATCTGATCTTCTTCTGGCATCCTCTGACTCAACTGTGCAGACTTGCGCCTCCAGCGCCTGATAAACAACGTGAAAGTTTCCTGAGGACCTTGCTTTAGCTGCTTCAGGTCTCTCTTTGTTATCTCGATCCCCTCCTCCATCGAAAATTGTTCAACAAACAAGTTCGATATATCATCCAAAGATCTTGTTTCTTCCGGCTTTAACCTCAGAAACCACTTCTTAGCTATTCCTATGAGAGACATGGGAAATAGCTGAGCCATTTGTTCACGGCTCAACCCGTGCTGCTGAGAGAGGGTTATGAACCATCTGACATGGTTTCTGGGGCATCCAGTGCCATCGTACCTATCATAATCCGGCGCTTTGAACTTCGGCGGCAAAGTAACAGTAGGAGTCTCAAAGTACTCGGAAATGTCGAATCTTTTCGGCCCTTGGAACTTCATGTTTTCAATGTCCTTGGCCATCTTCTGACACATATTGAATAACTCACTCTCCCTATTTGTCTGAGGAGCACAATACTCTTCAGCATATTGGCCCTCGTCGAGGTCAATCTCCTCAGCAAGCACATGAGGTCTATTGGGAGCAGGAAATGCAGAAGGAGTAGGCTGGATGACAGGCGCTCTAGAAGTAGAGGTCTTGTCAGTATTCTGAGATTTCAGCACGGCCATTTCTTCTTTCAATTCCGAGATATCTCGAGACATGTTTCTCAACATTTCTTGAATGACCATCATGGGATCAGTTATATCAGCCATTTGGTCAGACTCAGATGAGTTAGATAACTCAAAGGTAGGGGATAAAGATTCTCTGGATGATATAGGTGAGTCAAAATGACGGACAAGTCTAGAAACAGAGGAAGATCTAGACCAGGTAGGTTTGAACTGGTTTTCTTTTGATGGAGCGATGGTTGCTCTCTTTCAGAATCCTGAATGGAAATTAACATATTAGATTAAATGAGTGATGAGTGAAATAAGACATTTTGAGCAAATAAAGATAAGAGAAAACAAACACACTTTTATTGATAAAATTTGAACTGCGATTACAACAGTTGAACTGGTAAAAGAAAGGATAGCATGGCCAAAACAGTGAAATTCTGAACAATAGGATGCTCAGGACAAGATAGATGAAGATTCTCAATCGTCTTTTTCTTCCAACCTAGCCCTCTTAGGTTTACGATTTTCGATGTTCTCCAATAACCACTGATAATACCCCTCGGATACTCCACAATAAGTCTTGCCTCGCAAGCCCCACGATAATCGCATTACTTTATGATCCCAATCTCTACAGATTTCCTCGGCAATATGACAATTGAATTGTACAAGAGGACGATCAGGTGCTAGGATATAAAACTCAGTTCGAAAATCCCCATGCGAACATTCAGTTTGAAATCCTCCGAACTGACGGAAGATACGGTCTGGGATATAGAATGAGGTTTTCTCCAGACCAAGAAATTGAACAATTCTACTAGCTCGGGTCTGGGTCACGAACTGATGATAAACAGGGAACCACCAAGCAATTTGATCAGCTTGGCGGGAAGCTAACCACTCAATCCATTCAGCCTTAGAATAGGAAAAAAATTTCTGTTCCCATTGGTCAAACTTGGACAAGGTAAAGTCCTTGTTTTGCAAAGGTACATAAATTTGGAGTTTTAAACAGAGCCAAATGTACAGAAGGACTGGGGATCCAGCAAAAGTGGTACGGACTCCATTGACAATGTCATCCAATCCATTTAGTGTTTCTGCAAGCATGGTGGGGATCGGATTACTCCCTTTGGAAATTTGATGTACAAAGTCTAAAAGTTTAGGGGAAGCATAATGGATATCTTGGGAAAGTAACCATTTGGCATAAACACACAAAACCAGGGCATGACTACGGCTGGTTTGGAATTCCTTGGTTAGCTTACCAGGCTGAGCAAAAAATTTGACCAATTGCTTAATGGACACACCTTTCTCCCCTAAGATGGATTTAACTGGAACAACCTGAGAGGAGATAAGCTGCTCAAAGACATGATTATAACCTAACTTGGTATCAATTTTGACCAAGGGGCCAGAGCGATCACGGTCCATCAGATAACACCACTCGTCAAAAATGGGGCAGACCTCCTGCATGCCGAATCGAAACACATGGACATCCGGCTGCCAAAAAGTGGCGGCTGCCTTAAGGAGGTTCCAGTCAATCTTATGGGTAGCAAGACGGTAGAAATGGGAAAAGTCATGACCAGAGAAGCTAAGGCGACCACCTCTACGATCAGAAATCCACTCTTTCAACACTTCATTAGACATGATAAATCACCTGATAAACAAGGAAGGTAAATAAAATGAGAATGAGGTCGAATCTAAATATTGAGATACAAAAGGAAAGGTATTGACAAAAAATCACATGCTCAAAGGATACAGGTAGGATACGAACAGGATCAAACTTTTCCATGAATGATCTCGATAGGATCCAAGGGTAAAATATGGATCAAACGGATAGTCACTGGATGATAGATCATGGTCATAAGAATGACAAAGTAAGGTCAAGGACCAGATCTAAAATCTGCGTGATGGATGGATATATTTGATCAACTTAGATAAGAAGCTCTTACTAAGAAGTAGGTCCTGGTCTAAGAATCAAGAAATACCAAGATTGAATTTATCATCAACGAAACAAGATGGAGGCCATGGCCATAATAGTGTCAAAATAGAATCCACTGACCAGGTCCAAATCCGAAAGATGAACTGATACTAATGATAAACTTAGACAAGGAAACCTCACAAGAAGAGTAGGCTCGAGTCTAATAGGATCGACTTTACCATGAAAGAATCAAAAGATAGACCATAGCCACAAGGGCGACAAAGAAAGAACCACATGGCTAGGTCTAAATCTGAAAAAAATGATTGATATGATTGATTGGATTAAATAAGGAACCTCACTAAATAAGTAGGCCCTAATCTAATAATCAATAAATATAAATATATATACATGCATACACCCTAACCAGGGGCACCATCACTAGTCTAATTTAGCAGAGTCAAGAAAATCTTGACCCTTGACAGACTGATGAGTGTACTACAACTGCGTCTGTAGCCACATGAAGTGAGCTACCCTAATCTATAGATAGGATAAGGCCCCTAACTCTAGGCTCTACAAGTGTAAGTAACACATGTTCGTCCTTATATACAAACAAGAGGACAATGCAATATATAGAAGGGGTACCGATGCGAGGTCCACCTGGCCGGGTGCATAGTTACTTGTACACTGTGACATAGAGTCCAGTGTACGAACTATGTCCGTTTTACACACGAAGTGTCCAGGTGCTGAGTATACTACTGGTGCGGTGGCACTAGAAGGCGGGTATAGCCCTCACGGCTCCTACTCATAGTATCTCGAATAGGTCATCTGATAGTATATCCAAAGCAAACCATAGCAGAAAATAACCACAAAACAGATAATATATGCATGGATGAAAGTGGTGTGTGAACCCTTGTTTTATTTACGCATTTAATTGGCACCCCTGGATTCTAATCGATTAAATTCCCATTTATAATGATTTTAGCCCAAAATTCTTCAAAGTTAGTAATAAATGGCATTTTAACAGAGTTAGGCAATGTTCAAAAAAATCCCCAGCAGAGTCGCCAGCCTGTGGACCCCGATCCAGGAGAGAGGTGGGGGACGAGCCTCCAGCGGCCTCTTAGGATCATCCACGTGAAAGGAGAGCTCTACCAAGGAACTCTCAAAATGGTTGCCACCCTCATAGCATAGCACGAGTGGCGATATAAAAGAGATACCTCTCGATTCGGGAACAAGTCCGGATTCGAAACGTACCTAAACAAACTCAGAGTCGCCATCCACGGTATACGGCCATGGATCCTTTAAACAAAAATATGCTCTGTATACCATGGATAACCAGAAATATATATGGGTTCGTGCCTGATTACGAATGGAGAAGGTCTGAGAGCACCCCCAATTCGTCCGAGTGCAAGCACTTGGTCTCTTACGCCATTTATTATTAAATTTAAAGAGTTTCGGGCGAAAATCATATGAAATAGGAACAATTCTCAGGAATCGTCTACCTAAGCATGCATTTCCTGAGGATAAAGAAATAAACATACACAAAATAAAATGAAAAAAATGTGTCACCTAAGCAAAGCTAGGTTATAAGTGACATGCCTAATGGGGGTCTAAGTTCTGGTGGACATACACATGCAAGCTACAGCTAAAGGTATAGTATCAGTACAAGAAAGTAAGAAAACACATCAAAACATAAAACACAAATCAATCCTATATATGACAGGACAAGACAAATCCTAACTCTAATGCAACTTGACTCGGACCAAAATGGCCGTCCATCCTAGCTGCTCTACGTATCCCGGCCTCGGGAAGAATCGGAGTCAACGTAGTTCGATGCCATATTCTAAACTACGATGCCTAACCATCTAGAACCGCTATCCTAGACTCGATTCCACTAGACTCGACTAATTTTTAAAGTTTTTTGTACGATTGCTTAAGTTCAAGTGAATTGTAATTTTTAGGACTCTATATGCCCCAACTAATGCAAGTTGTTTAGCCTTAAGCTAATGCAGGTGGATCCTACATCCTATGTGTAACTAGGCTGTGCAACCTAATGAAAACCATAGGCTAACTATATGCCTAGTCTAGCCATCGGTTCGACTAAATGTCTAACCGATCGACTCGAGGCCTCCTAACTCTAGGGACACTCACACGACAGGACACACCATATCAATACAAATCAAAATAAACCCTCTAACTCTAAAACACATCAAACAGCTAGGACAGACTCCTAACTTTAAAGGAAGATCTTTTGAAAAAGGTTTTGAAGAAGCTTTGTATTTTTTTGATGATTTGAAATGTTTATTTTTAAAGGTTTGGCTGGACTTGGGATGTGGATCCCAAGCTGCACTACGTACCTCGTAGAAGATGATCAAGCCAACGTAGTTCGAAACGAACTCTCTACCTATCAAACACTTACAACAAATCAACTATTTTTTATGTTTTAAGTTTCTAATGTTTTTGAGATTTTTAATGATTTCAATGTTTATAGATTTTAAAATTTCTGATGTTTTCACCCTTTTGGTCAACGACCGGAGGGAATATACCAAACAACACACTAGGGACGAACCCTAGAGCTAAAAGGAGAAGCTAGGCTCTAATAATACCATTATAAGAGCAAATGAGTCAAAGACTCTCTAATAAGAGTAACTGATAACACTGAAAATGAGATAACGGAGTCAAAGACTCTCTAATGACTGCAAAAGGAAAAGCGAGTCAAAGACTCTCTAATAAATCCAACTGAAAGTACAAATGAGTCAAAGACTCTCTAAGAAAACTGCGAAAGAGATAAATGAGTCAAAGACTCTCTAATAACATCACCAAAGAAATAAATGAGCCAAAGATTCTCTGAAAGAAATGGAAACACGATTCAAAGACTCTTTAAGAGAGATGAAAACACGAGTCAAAGACTCCACTAACAACAACTAAAGGATATACGAGTCAAATACTCTCTAAGAGATGAAAACACGAGTTAAAGACTCCACTAACACTAACTAAAGGATAGATAAGTCAAAGACTCTCTAAAAGAAAAGGAAACACGAATTTGCACATTTGGCAGAGGTAAAACACCCAGCCGGGCCGGACAGCTACCTAGCCCTAGGTTGCAACAAATGTGCAACCCAATACCCATAAGGGTAGGGGTATGTTGCCAAGCCGAGTAGGGTGTTCTCCCAAAACCAAACGATGCACAGAGAGAAGGACTAACGAGAGAATGAGACCGGGTGGGTCTCCCAAACACACACAAAGATGGGCTCCAAGTAACCTTATCATTGTCCTTGCAAGGGGGAAGCAAGGCTAAGACAACTAATTGACCAAATTGGTCTCTAATTAACAGAGGCACAAATTAAGGTGCAACCTCAGAGAGGATTCTACAAATGAGGCCAAGCAGGCCTTCTAAAGGCTAATTACTTAAAAAGCCAAGACAGATGACTCCCTAATAACATCAATAAAGATCAAATGAGTCAAAGACTCCCCTGATAACATCATCACACAAACGAATGATTCAAAGGCTCTCTAAATGAGGCAAGGCATGCCTCCTATGGGTACACCCTTTATCAAAATCAAAGCAACCTCCTTGAGGTTAAGCTAAAAAATGAGGCTTGCCTCCAAAGGAGGATTGCCTAATGAGACAGAGTATGTCTCCTAGTACAGGTTATAGTGTCTAAAGAAATCTAATCAGAAATTCAAAAGACTGTGCTAGTCTATCCAAAGAGAGAGGAAAAAGGATACCAGATAATTTCAGATTTTCAGTCAATTATTATAAAACAAATCAAATATCAACAAAATATGATCTACAACTAAAGAGTGCACAACCTGTAGCAATCATAAAATGATAAACAACATTAATTAGTCCAGACCAGCCGCTGGATAGCCTAATAAAGCAAAAACAATATCAAACACTTCTATGCCCAAACACAAACGCCACCCCAATATGGGGATGAAATCAGATGATTCTAAAGTAATCATCTGATATCATAATACACATGATAATATTTCTAATCCCGCCTTAAAATCAGACAGTACTCATGTCGATAATATCGAATAGAGTAGTCATCTGATCTCCTTCTTTCCTAAAAAAATTTATTTAAATAAAATAGAAATAAATATCATAAGCCTCAAGATAGTCTCACCTGAATAATCCATTTATTACCGTCTTCAAAACCTAACTCAAATCCTTAATATAAGAGAAGTGTTAAATCTTCAATATATTCAATAATATTCCCAATTTGTAAATAATTTAGTGCGTAACAAGGGTATCAACTTATGTAGATTCAAGTGCGAAAACACTGTTAATATTACAAATAGAGTAGAGGCTGCTACTAAAAAAAAACATGAGGTATGCCATTATCAAAATGAAAAGAGGGTTGCTATTATCCACAAGTGTGTGAGTTACAAATATTAAAATGAAGTAGGACTGTTAATATCAAACTAATATATGGCTGTCATTTCATTTTTTTTTTATCATTCAACAACAACTACATCCTATTCATTTATAACTATTATAAGAAAGATAATCAATCAGTTAAAATTATTCCAGAACTATTACCTTTACAGCCAGTAAAATCACAAAATCATTTTAATTCAAAAGAATTCTATTAAATATTTGATGTTATAATTCTACAATAACTTTAGAAACCTCTAATAGAGTCAATTCTCATCCTAAATTTTCATATAATAGAAACACTTCTTTAAACTTAATTCCATATAGAAAGAATTGTGCATTGACACAATTGAATTGAAAGTCAGCTGCTAACTTTCTGAAAGGATTTGGTAACCTTAATTTCTAAAAGAAATAGACATGTAAAAGAAGAAACCTTCTTCTCAAATTAACACTATACATCTATCTTACTTGCTCAAACAAAACAAGAATATATCCGAAACACACAGAGAAGATTATTAAAGATTTCAAGAAAAGTCATCACGAATTTCAAATAATGAATCATAATATCTTATTATTTATCAATTATGACAGAAACTCATCATCTTGTTATTTATCAATTATCACAGAAACTTATCATAAAAAAAATGAAAATAGCAAAAATCAAATGGAATTTCAAGAACATAAGAAATAAATATCTCTTATTTCACTTGGATCTAAAGGTATTATATCAAATTACCTCCGTAGACAAACAAATGCTCAGATCTGAGTTGAAAATGCCATCCGATCTTCAATTTCCAATTGTGAAAATACTAGCCGGAGCTTAGCCAAAGCAACGATAAGCTCACCGGAGGTAATCGATTGAGGAAGAAATGAGAGAAATTAGGGTTTCAATTTGGGATTTTTGTCTCGAAATCTTTTTCTGCAATTCCTCTTTCAATCGGCTTTTACAACAATGAACAGTGATCTCACTGGAATAGATGGAAGCTTTGATCGAAGGAATGGAGATGGATCGAAATCGGATCGAAGCTTACCGGAGAAGATGATCGATATTTTAATCAATCGATCAGAAGCTCGTCGGAGAAGAAGGTAGATCACCGGAGCTAGGATCGGATCTAGGGTTTAAAGAGATGATTATGATGAAAAGAACAAAAGAAATTAACAATTTAAAGAAAGAAGGAGAAAGAGAATAGAAGATATGTGCCGGTCGGAGAAGATGAGCGAAGCTAGGGTTTCAACATCTGTAGCTTGCCGGAGGTGGAAGAAGGCGATCGGCGAAGGATCGGAGCTGACAGATCGGAGATATAGAGGTTGTCGGAGAAGGATCGGAGATCCGATGGATCCGACCGGAGAAGTATCGGATTGAGAAAGAAAACCCAGTTTTTCCTTTTCTCTCTCTCTCTCTCTCTGCGAATTTTCCGGTTATGAACAGTAACCCCTGTTTTCTTCTGATTTTTCGTATTTATAGAAAACGAAAGGCTACTGATAAAGGCACTCCTATTTTTGATGGGCGCGCGGTTCGCTAAGCGCACCCCGCCGCTTTGTCTTATTAGGAGAAAGACAAAAAGCCATTATTTGATTTTCGAAAATACACTCCCTCTGTAGATTATTCACCCCCTTTACAGGTTTAAATTACGACACTGTTTCGATCCGTTCGCTGATCAAACAAGCTCGGATTCCAACGAAATTTTGCAAGGACCTAGACGAAACCCTAACCTAGCTTAGGGCGAAGTTTGGGACCCTAAATCATTCATTTGAAGGGGTTTCAATCAAACATGGGAGGTTTAGGGTACGGTCAAAATGGGGTGTCTACACACCTGCATTAGTCTAAGGGATGTCTTGCACTTAGATAGGACCATATAGCATCTTAGATGAAGTCCTAGGATAATAAAATATACTCAACTTGAACTAAATAATCTCTCTTAAACTGTTGAAACAGTCCTTCCAGTCTAGATTGGTGTCCTAAATGTCTTAGGCATGTAGCTTAGTTCAGGCACCGAACTACGATCGACTCTGATTCCAGTGAGGCTGGGATACGTAGGCAACTTGGATACTTGAGTGGCATACCAAGCCCGAGTCGACTCCAGACATAAGTGGTGGGGTTTTGTATATTAATCCTTAAATTAAAAGTAATTAAATCACTTAGGACTTTCCATGAAATTAGAATTTTAGGAGAACTTTCACTTAGATTTAATTCAAACAAATTAAGAAAATCAAGATACACATTTAGGAATTACACTGAAATTAGATCTTAGGATGCATGTCATGTAGTTCGCACATTAATATAAAGTTAAATGAGCCATTTAAAAGAAATTCAAAAGAGTTAACTTTTGGAATTGAAGACCGATTATCGGGCAGAAATGGTGCATGTGGTGGTAACTCCCCATACCTTCCATTCTCGTAACCAGGTAACGAGTCTAGATTTCTGGTCAATTATGGGTCCTAGATCCCTCATCTAGGTGGCGACTCTGTCACTCTCTTTTGCGTGGAATTTGGATTGCCTTAGTGATCCCAAGTTCACGGAAAAGATAAATTAAATCACACCTTGCTAGGCTTAGCGGCTTACCCCTGCCCTTATGGGTACTGGGTTAGAAGTTTGTTTGTACCCTATGGCTTGGTTGTTGCCTGCTTGGTTGGGTAATTAAAATCAATAATAAAAAGCACACGCCATTCGCGTGGGTACGAGAGACCAAGAGAGAGTGTAGTGCTTCGCGCGCACGACCCCTGTCGTGGGATCGGGTCCCACAATAATAAGGTTGTAGTTACCAAAAGAACCCACCTTTGAGTGCATATAGGAATCCCATAGAACAACACACCATTTACCACATAGCTAGAGAAGTGCTGCAAACTCTCATAAATCTTATTGATCCATATCATAATGTTCAAAAGCCATTCACCTCTTTAAATGAATCAACTTAAAGACTCCCACTAAATCTTGAAATACAATCCTATTAAAACTCAAAAACAACGAATGAATGTAACACTCGGCCCCACCAAGGGTTAGGAGAGTTAACAATGTTAACTAAATCTTGGTTGTAGATCCCCCGATCAAAGATCAACGGTCTAGATCTTCGATTTAGAGCCGTTCAGATCGTCAGCTTTGCACTCACTATAAATTGTAAGTTCGTTTTACTATAAATAATAAATTCCATTTTTTACTATAAATAGCAAATCCCATTTTTACTAGAAATAGTAAATTTTGGTTTTACTATAAATAGTAAATCTTATTTTTTCTATAAATAGTAAGTGGGCCCCACTATATAAGTTAAAATTTTAAATTACACTCTTTCTAAGTGGTTTGAATAAGGATGGACTCTTTTTATTAGTATTAGGGTTAGATTAGGAAAATAAATTATAAGTTGAAACAAATTAGGAAACATAAATCAATGGATTTAATAAACACCCTATTCGTGGGTTTTTTCTCCCCATCGTGCGCACGCCTCCCAAAAATTGAGAGAGAGAGAGACATGAAAGAAAAGAAAGGAAAAGAAAAAGAAAAGAAAAGAAGGAAAAGAGAAAGAAACTAGGGTTTGTGCACCAATTCGTTTCCTCTTTCAAGTGCATGCCCAAATTTGACTTTTCTTTGTATTTTTCATGAAAATTTCAACATGTTCTCTTGTTCTTGGTTAATTAATTAGGATTTTATAAATTTCTTAAAGAAAGATTGTTTTCTTTTGATCAAGAAAAGGGTTTTGAGATTTCTTTTTAGGGTTTTGACACAAAAGCCTTATTGTACGTGTTAGAGAGTTTTCTTGGGCAAACTATACAGTGCGTATGGTTTGGATGGAGTTTTGTTAATGTTTTTGTTAAAAATCAGTACCTAAAGGTGGCTGTTTTTTCGAAATATCAATAGCTACTTATCATATAAATTATGTAATTTATTTTTTAAGAAGGAATATGATGCTATGTTTGTCGATTATAGTTTTTATGCGTGTTTTTTTTAACAAAATCAGCACAAAACAGTGTGTTTTGTGGGCTCTTTTGTGAAGGACTTTAATTGCACATGTCGCATAGTGTGGGCAAATCGTTTTCCGTAAGTTAGACTATGTAATTAAGGTATGAGTGAATATTTCAGGTGCTGATTTCTCAAGGTATGAGTGAATATTTCAGGTGCTGATTACTTGAGAAATCAGCAATATTAAATGATATTGAGGGTTACTTTGAGAGGATTCTCTCATGTACGTAGTATGTAATATTGACATGTGATACTATGCGAAAATTAGGCTATGCATAAGCTACAGAGATGTGTTTTGAAGGCTGTTTTTAATCAAAATCAGCACTAATAAATGGCTAAAAATTATTTTAAATTTATTTTTAAAAGGAATGAGATTTGTGGTAATTAAACTATATGCTACATAAATTATTTTATGTAAAAATCGATCTTCGTAAGAAAAGCATTGTTCTTCAAATAGAATATTTGGAAGACTTATACAAAAGTGATTATATTTCTATGCTTTGATGGATTTTACAATAAAAGAAATATATATATATATATATATATATATATATATATATGTATGTATAATAAATACGATATAACTACAAATAGAGTATTCTAGCGTGAAGGATTTACTTAGAGCTATGAATAGGAGTAACTTAGGATAAGTTATAACAAGAGAGAATGAATAGGTTGAGAAGGACAAATTTAGTAAAAAAAGAATTAATAATACTTGGCTAAACTAATTGACACCCTTGACATGCAAGAAGTTACAGGTTTAACTTCCGAGTATCACATAGAGCTTCATACTTCATCTCTTTACAATAAAAAATTGCGGGCAATTGATAGTTGGCTCATTTAATAATAGTTCATTTAATAGATTTGATATTATAGTTATATTCACTATGTTCATGCTCATATCTTTCGCTTCCCATGTTTTAGAAATGCAAAATATCCATTTGAATAATATTTTTATACTTTTTATTTTTGATTGTATGCATATACACGATGACTTTGAGCCGCCTTAGTTTGGTATTGCGATATTTGACCCATATACACACACACATACATATATATGTATATTATATATGATGACTTTGATCCACTTGCTTTGGTATGTGATGTATGTTGACCCGTGTATATCTATGATGATTCGGATTTGAGACTGTATACTTTAGTATACGATGTGATTTTTTTACAGTATTTATCTATGTTTTTCCACCTATACGAGGTTTTAGTTCCTGTGTTATTTATCTCTACCATGATCAATTGATATCTCATTTGTTTGTTCTCATGTCTTTTAACTATCGTCCTCATGCTCCTATTTCAATTTCCATTCACGTTGCCTATTCTGTTCATTGACATAACGATCATTATTATAATGTAATTTCATTATTGTGCACTCTTATCATGTGAGCCCACTATGGGATCTTGCTCAGTTCGCTCTGACTCTTTGTAGGTTAACATGATGAAATGAACACAAAATAAGAGAGCTTAAAGGGATCGAGGGACGTGTGTTCGGCCAGAGGGCCCTGTTGATTTGTCTAGTTATCCTTCTTAGGCAATTTGCCTTAGTTTGTTTTATTTAGTGTGTTAGTTTCAACTTATGTTAGGAGACTTTTGGATTTTTGTGTTGGTAGTTTGTAAATTCAAAAAGAAATGTAATTAGTATTTTATAGTTGAGAGTTGCTAGTTTTCCCTTTTGGGGTAGCGACTCTGATTTCTTATGTTTTGAAAAAAATATTATGTCCAAACAATATTTGGCCCAAATCCGGGTCGTTACAATGAAATTCCTAAGTTCCCAAATTCTATATAGTTGGAATCCAATTCAATCTCGAATTCTTAATTCGAAGCAATGAGGGAACGTCAAGGAAGATCACTCATTATCGCCAGAGCAATGAGGAAGGTGCCGAGAGAAGACCCCAAGAAGTTTGCCATAAATTTGATTATGAAAACCATGGTAGGAGGTCACACGGGGTGTGGCGCCATCAAAGGGGTCTTGTAGAGCAGAAGTATCACTAACCTTTTCGCCGGCCTGGGTTAGTTGATCCCAGTAGAAGGATCCTTGGCAGGGTAGTTGACGTTGGAGAGGAGGAATCTGAGACGAAGTGCTGGGAAGTGCAAAGAAAGAAGGATTAGATGACTGGGTGATTAAGTGTGTTGGAGATGTAGCCTTTTGAACTTCTAGAGAAGGGTGACATCTAGAAGTTTTGGGAATGTTTGGTCCAAATCGGATCAAAGCCATCCTATGAGTCTTCCAGGTCGAACGAGAACTCTTTGGACCCCCAGGGGACAAATTCAAATGGAGGAAGTATCTTGGTGAACCATTACACCTTAGGATGGCATTGGGTTGAGCAGTTTGTGGAAATCCACCTTTCAAAGGCCTCAAACATGTAAAAATGCTCGAAGATTCTGCAACCAAAGGATAGATGTTTGGATTTGCGGCCTAAACTACTTCTTGAACAACCTATGGGGGATTCTCAAATTTTTTCCCCATCGCACAGGATTCTATTGCATTGGTTGGCCAGAACTAGTGGTGTTCATGGTGAGATAATGATCCACCCGGTTGGACCCATAGAGGTGATTATCACCCTTTCTTTGAATATTTATTCAGAGGACTTTGTTTGCCTATTGAAATGGTAATTCGAGGTCCCAGTTCCATGCCGATTTGGCACAAATGGCATGGGATGGATGTGAAGGAAGTGTGGTGGGGGATTAGAGGCAACCCTCTTAATGCGTGGACCTTTAAAACATTCCAAAAGACCGAGAAACTTTTTGGGAAGTGGTTTCCGTTGATTGATCATGGAGTGCTGGTTTCGACTGCAACATAAGGAGAATTTGCTCGCGTTTCTTCGAGTTTTGCCCTAAAAACCCTTTGATCTCTTTTTTTGTCAATGGATTTTTTGGGTATTTTCTTCAAAGGAATCACATCTATTAGATGTGGTTTAGCCGAGGTCATGGTCTGAAATTACTGGCCTTGCAGGAGTGTTATCATTCCTTTTGGAAGGGGATTATGAAGGAAGGAGACCCGAAGAAGACAATGCACAATCTTCTTCTCTTAGTGAGACCTATACTTGCTATTCTCTAGTTTTCATTGTCGATTTAAGTAGCAGGATGGAAGGGTTCATCGTCTTGCTCTTTGCTTAGTGACCAATTCTAGAGTCTGACGAGGGTATGGAAGGGTTCCTTGTTTTGCTCTTCGCACAGTGACCCAATTCTAGATCCCGCTGAAATGCGAGTGTGAAAACTCAAGAGGGGGGTGAATTGGCTATTTAAAAATTCTTAGCTTAAGTAGGTGGATTATTAAAGTTGATTTACTGATTAAGCAATTATTAGTCTAACCCTTGTTCAAATAACCATAATAATGAAGGTTAGGGCTTAGAAATTACTTTATCATGCATTGACTAACCCTTGTTCTATTAAAACATAAATACAAGCTAGGGTTAGAGATTACCAATCACGACAAGTGCAAGAGAAGAAGGAGAGAAAGCACACCACAAGAACACACAATTTTTATAGTGGTTCGGTCTGTCACAAGTCCTACTTCACTCTTCCAAGTTTTCCTCCTTGGGTGCTCCACTAAGGTTGAGATTCTTCAGTGGCGAATCTCCACGCCGTACAAACTCCTTCTCCAACTCCAAACGGAACAAACCCTTTTTGCACGAAGCCTTATGAGGGGACACTCCCTCGGAATAAAGATATGATTAGATCCCATAAGAGAATAATGGAGATACATGATCAAAAGAATGGGCGAGATCGCGCGAGATTGATTTTAAGGATAGATCAAGAAGAAACTAACCTATGAGATCTTAGAAAAGATGAAATTTATATCCTAATCTCAAAGGAATTTTTTTTTTAATCTTCTTACATTTTATCCTGTGTTACCTGAAGGCATCAAATCCTAATTCTAATCTAGCGGAGTGGAGAGAAGATCTCGACTCATGACTAGTTTATGTACCTAAAATCGATCGCAGCATTGGAAGATGGACTACAGCCTAATCTAGACACAAATGGGCAAGGCATCCTAATTTAAGCTCACACACGTGATGCACGCGTGTCCGTACTATATGCAATTGTGGTGTAATCTAGGGGTAAGGCCAAGAGTTCTCTTAGCGTGAATCCATGTTCGATATACTCTATCGATATCCATGTAGCAGTATGTGAATCAACAGATCCGTTTACGCACCATAAAGGCTAAGGGTAGAATGTTTCCTAATACAAGAGGCACTGGGTCATGACCTCCTAGTCCACCATGCTAGATAACACTTCGAGTTCCTAAATAGGACGTGTGTGCATGCGATATGCAAGGGTTTGAATGAAGTGATGATAGTGTGTGCAAATATTTTTTGCAATCTATGATTCCTTCAGGTTTTGTTAGATTTAGTCTGTAGTGCGATGTGATAAGGAAATAGAGCATATCATACAACCTAATCTATCAAAAGCAGCATAAACATAAAAGAGAGAGTTTTAACAAGCCTTTTTAATCAAATCTAGGTGAGTCATTCTTTGAAATTATAATTAAGTTAGGTCGTCCCCAGCAAAGTAGCCAATCTGTGGAACCCGTTCCCACGAGAGGGGTGCAACCCGCCTCTCTTGGTCTCTCGATACCCACGCGAGCGGCATGCACTTTTGATTATTGATATGAATCATCTTTTCCGTGAACTTGGGATCACTAAAGAAATCTGAATTTCATGCAAAAGAGAATGACCAGTGTCTCCACCAGGTAAGGGACCTAAGACCCATAAGTAACACTGCTAAAGTAATCTGGGATCCCATTTGTCTAGGTCCGTTACTTGATTACGAGAATGGAAGGTGTTAGGCACCATTCTCGCCCGGTAAACCGGTCTTCAATTTCAAATAAACAATACTCTTAAATTTAGTTAAAAGGCTTGTTTATATTCTCTACTGTGTGAACTACGGGACATGCATCCTAGATGATCTGATCTCGATGTGGTTCCTAAATGCATTTTTTAATTTTTTTAATTTGATTTGATCTAGGTGACAGTTCTCCTAAAGAATCTAAGTTGAGGGAGTCCTGGATGATTTATTTGATTAATTTTTGTCGTTCACAGTTTATATTCATGCGGGCCAGGAGTTTCAGTCCTAAATGCTTAGCTAAGATGCCTAATGCCTAACATGAGTCCTATGTATCTAGACATAATTGATTGAGCCCGAGAATTGAATGTTTTGGGTATTGGAAGCCGGTGAAAGCTCATTTCTATATGCCTAGTATGCAAGTTCTATATATCCTAGAACTAATGCAGGAAGTCCTAATTAGCCTAAGCTAAGGCTTAATCTGAGGTGAGGGTATGGATTTCCTAAAGTTCAAAGTTTTAGATGAGGGGTTCCTAGGATAAGATATCCAATATTTCGGGTTCTAGGATAAGGTATCCTAGGTTTCAGGAATCAGGAAATGGTATTCGGGTTTGGGCTTAGGAATCGGGATATGGTATTCCGGGTTTCTACTTGGGTTCGGGTTCAACTCGGGTTGAGTTGGACCGGGTTGATATACGGCTTGTACTAGGGTAGTGTTGGGTTCGAGTTGAGGTTTGGGTCTAAGTTGGACTCGGTTCAGGTTTGGGTCCGAGTTGGACACGGGTTGGGCTCCGGTCTAAGCAGGACTTGAGTTGCGGACCGAGTTGGGTCCTTTGGGTCGTGTGGTTCGAAGCTACCATTTTATTTCCTGTGAGACATCTAACACTTTTCTTTTAGTTCATTTCCTTTTGTTGGACCAAGGCCACTTTATTCACTAGAATGGAGATGAAGCTGCTGTATTTATTCAACAAGACCCTGATGCTATTAGATTTATTTGATGGCAAAAGATTAATTTGTTCTTTAGAAGCTTCTGGATCATACAATGGCTAAGAAAAACAAATGGAATTATGCCTCATAAGCCACTTGAACATACAGTGACTTGCATACGAATGCTACTAGAAACAAATCATATAAGCATGGATTCTCTTTTTTTCTATCGTCATTTATTTGCCCTTTTATTTATCCCTTTATTTGGTTACAGGGCTACAGAACTGCTGTCTTATTTGATCAGATAAATCTCAAAGCAATGGACTGGATTAGAACTATCTCATACCATTTCAACCAAATGAATCACGAAGCATCGATTGTATCATTTTCATTTGATTGAACAAAATGGAATGCCACAGTTCATTATTGGATTGGATCTGAAATCCAAGTGTAACAACCCAAGAGGGGGAGTGAATTGGTCAATTAAAAATTTTAGGCTTAATTAGGTGGGAGATTAAAAGTTAATTCATTAATTAAGCACTAATTAGTCTAACCCTTGTTCAAATAGGCATATTAATGAAAGCTAGGGTTTAGACAAACCAATCATGCACATTTACTAACCCTTGTTCAATTTAAAACATAATAACAAGTTAGGGTTAGAGTTTACTAATCACCACATGTGCAAGGGAAGGAGAAGAAGAACCATCGACAAGATTTTTATAGTGGTTCGGTCTATCAACAAGTCCTACTCCACTCTTCCAAGTTTACCTCATTGGGTACTCCACTAATCGTGAGATTTCAAGCCTAATCTCCAAGCTTTACAACCACCTTCTCCAACTCCAAAGGGGACAGACCCTTTCTGCACGAAGCCTTGACGAGGGGACACACCCTCTTACAATGATTCACTTTTTTTATCGGGCCGAATTGGAACCCTCACAACGTCTTCACATTTCTTAACGGGCCGAAGAGTAGATCCTCAACAATGAAGAACAAAAATGAAAAAACTCTCAATGCCTCTTAATAGGCGGATTACAACTTTGTAAGCTCACAAACACTCCAAGGAAATATGCAAATGTAAAGCTTATGGAATTTCTCTTGATAGAATGTGGAAATACAAGTTCAAAGAGGTTTTGCTTTTGATAGAAAAGTTTAAGCTCAAAAGGATAGAATTTAATCTTTTTCAAAAGGTTCAAAAGCTAGTTTAGATAGATTTTAATAATGTATATATAGTTAATTTGGAAATATGACCGTTTGGGGGTAAAACTGTAAAAAATATGGTTGAAAAAGTCAATCTGCGCAAGCCCCAACGACTAGTTTGCCCGACCGTCGCGGTCGACCGAGCCACAGTAGTCGCCCGCCCCTATCAGGCGCCATTTTTAATTTTCAAATGTCTTACCGTCGCGATCGACCGGCCCCATGGCTGTCGCCCGGCGAGGGCTACCTGTCCGTTCAACATTTAAACTCAAAACCTATCCGCGGTCGACCGACCCATGGTAGTCGCCCTCCCAAACCCATGACGGAATGGTCTAATTCCACAGAGCCATTTATGCAGTCGTTCGGCTTCCCCCGGTCAACAGGCCTGCTCTTGCAATGCAAGTGCTGGATTTCCAGCCTTGCATCCGCGGTCGCCGGGGACACCCTAGTTGACCGGCCCTGTGTAAAATTTCATTTTAACTTTAAAAGATCATGGGCTTTTGGGCCATGGTCTTTGGCCTTTAGTCCTAGGTTTTCAAATATATTTTTGGGTGTTTTGATGATTTCCAAAGATGTAAAAATTTAGGTATGAAAATCATTTGAAAACCTATTGAAAGTGTATTTTTCATAAAATCAAGAGGACTTTAAATACAATCTAAAAATATATACCATGAGTCTTCTTGGATTGTATCAGCTCCTTTGCACTTTATTGGACTTCTTCGGCTTGTGAGTGAACATCTTGAACTTTGTCTTGGCTTTTGTGACTTCCTTCAATCCTCAATGCATGTTGTGAGGTACATGAGGTGTCACTAAGGCATGTTCAACTCCAAGCTCCTTCTTGACACTTGCTAGGAACTTGTGGGATCTTCATATTCGAGCTTCTTGACTTGAACATCTTCAAATGAGGATGTCTTCACTGTAGGTGGCTCTTGGTTCCTTTGCTTCTTGATCCACAAGTCATGTGTTGAAATGAGTTGTGTAATGACGATTATGACATGAAAATCATGTATATAACACAATACCTCAAAGCAACACATTAGTCCATGAATGCTAATCAATTTGGTTTGCTACCATCAAAACAAGAAGGTAAGGTGAATGATTAACCCAGGAGACTTGGGCTTACAGGATCCTTTTGAAACACAAGCAACTGTTGTGAATTTTATGAACGAATTATTGAGAGCCTCTTGCATTCATGAATAGTAAAATGAAGGCCTGCTACTTACATCTCATGAATACCAGATATAGAGTGAAGTGAATAAAAGATGAAAAGTGAAGAACCACTGTTTTCATTTCATGAATGGAATTAAAGAAGGGATTTTTGCCAAAAAACCCCTCCTACAAATAATATAAGCCAAATAGTCCTTAAAAATTTGATATTGTCCACCAAGTATTACTTTTAAAAAATTATTGCTACAAGGTCCCTAAACTAAACTGACGTTACCTTTTGTTGTAAAGACTTCCAAAATGACAAGTTTACCCTTCAAGCTAGCCCCATAAGATGCCTTTAATAACCACACGTTCCTAGCTTTCCATGAAACTGTATGAGTAGTTTAGTCTATAAGACTACAAAATATAAAGTGGGCCACATGACCCGAACCGCTGATTTGCTAGTTTAGTCTATAAGACTACAAAATATAAAGTGGGCCCCATGATCCGAACCGCTGATTTGAGGAGGTCTTTGTACTTGTTTGTGAACAAGGAGAAGAGTGTGAGAGAAAATAATACGTGGTATATTGGTTGAAAAAATACTTACAACTAAGGGTGAGTTTGTCAAAAATAAATAAAAAAAGTTTGACGGAGCAAACCAACTGCCGTGTCGTGGAGGGACTTGGTGGCAATTATTCTGAAAAAGCATTACCGTAGAGCTAATATTCCATTTCCAAGGACTCATTAACAACTGTATTATGGAGGAGGGACTATTTGGCAAAAATCCCATTAAAGAAAGACTATTAACAATGTAAAGATTAATACTAACCTTCTTTCCAACATGATGAGATCCAAATAAGAATTGACCTCGGTTCCCCTTGTGATTCTTGATTTAATGAGAAACGTTGGTTGCTCGGCCAAATCAAAAGAGAAGGGATTTGAAGCTCTCGACCAAAATGGTAGTTTGGGTATAGGAGAAGGAAGGTCCGGTGGTGGTAATGACAGCTGGAAAGATGGAGGATAATGAGGGTGACGAGGGCTGGAAAGATGGAGGAGAATGAGGGTGACGAGGGCTGGAAAGATGGAGGAGAATAACGGTGATGAGGGCTGTTAGGCCCAAAATCGGTAACAGATGAGGCAGTGACGAAGAAGCTGATCTGGCGGGTCCAAACTGCTGAACTGATTGAGAATTATGTCCTGCACACAAGTACACGAGGTTAGAAGACCAACCAGGAGTCGTAACTCCGGACGGGCCCTTCGACACTCAAGTCAGTAACGGGCACAAAATTGGGAAAACCAAAGCTAGAGATTGTCTTTTTCCTTAAGAATTCGGTCCCTCACCCTGGCATTTGTCAAGGCTATTTATAGCGAGAGCCCTGGGGTAGTTGAATTATCTACCACAGGACAGGTGTCAGCCCATGTGTGGGCCTAATTTTACCTGCCCTTGGTAGATTACCTGGCTACCCCTGGGGTTGGTGCCAACTTCTTAGTGGGCCCTCCGAGGGCCACGTGTCGACAACTAATTGGAGGTGACTTTTCATACCCCATCAAGGGCTACTATTATCAATAATGCAAAGAGAGGAAAAAAAAAACGGGCTGCTCGTAAAGGGAGCTATTGGCGTTTTTTTTTTCAAGAGGGTGAAGGATATCGATATTTAAAGGGTGTGGATCACGAGTCCTCCTTTCCTTGGACTCCTGAGTCGGTTCAAAGAGATGAGAGTCAAATAACTTCTTGATTGAAGAAAATTATTAAGGGGATGAGATTTAATCTCATCTCGAGATCTCCAAGGTTTATTGTACAAGTTATGGGAGGAAAAGAGTGAGTTCGGTCAGAGTATGGATGAAAGAGAGAGAGGTTCCACTCGATGACTTTTGTTTTCTTTTTTTCTCCTTAAATGGCAAAACTACCCTCCCAATGTTGAGTTTTTTTATCATTTTATAATCCCCAAAGTCTTCATCTAACTCCATCTTTCTAAGGTGAACATAGAGTTCGGATGAGAAATAACAACACAAACAGTTTAGTTCATTTAGGATTCCCTCTATGCGGACCCCCGAAAAATCTAAAGGAGAACGTGCCTTCCTTAATGCTTGTACAGTAACACCACTTTAGCATCCTAATCAAAATAGTGGGTCCCACCACAAAATCATGAGAGTTTCCCTTTTTTTTTCTTTTCACTCAAATTAACCGACTATGAATTTTGTGGGTCTTGGGACTAAAATTGAAAACGCCATAGCAGGCCCCACTTCATAGGATGATCTAAACCGTCCTTTTAGAGGGCTGCGAGATAAATGTTTTGTGCCCCTAAATTATTTTCGTGAAAGTAATCCGAACTGTCCAAATAATGAGACGCAATGTAAATTAGTTGCACCCCCCCTAAATCACTTCGATACCGTCCGATTGATGAGCCATGACGTGAATTAGCCGTGTCCCGCTGATCATTTCCGTAGGAAGATCCAAATAGTTCAATGGATGGGCTGCAAGATAAATGGGCTGCATCCGTTAAATCCTCTTCGTGGGCTGATTCGAGCCATCTAATTGATGGGCCCCATTACAAGTACGGACAAACTTGGATTCCTCAAAATTCCATCTTTACATTTAGTGGGTCCAATTTCCTTATTATCTAAATCCATTAAAATGAATTCACATATTAATATGATGGGCGCATCCCAAATTGGCATAATCCAACCCTAAAGAATTCAAATCCCCCATGAAAAAAAGTTCTTTAGAAAATATGGCAAAGTAAATGGAAATTGAAGGAAACTGATGGAAAATGGTCCTAAAATGGACACTCTTTATTTGCTAGAGCGGAGCAAAATGGGGGTGTCTACACCCCCCCAAGTCAGGTGTCCTGAATCTGACTTCTGATGACCCTCCCGGCTGTTAGTAACAACATCCATCCTAGGGATTATTCTAACGGTCGTATTTTCAAAACCCCAAATCGTCGGCGAGAGGTTTCCACTCAATGGCCTGACAGCAAGATTCCTCGGTAAGGGTTCCACGCCTTAGGATCCGATGTGAGTTTTGCAAGCCTATCATTAGTCTCTAGTGACACAAAATTTTGCTATCTCCTTACTTTGGCATTTAGGTGCCTTGCACCCTCTACCAAAGAGGGGCATCTGTAGACACCCAATTTTGTCAAGGCGGTATTAATGATAGGTGTCGCGAGGAAGAACTTAATGACGACTTCCAAAGCACCTGTTGTGTTTCTCTCAATCTCTCTTTAGGGTACCAAACAATTTCTGAAAAATGTTTTAACAATCGGAAAGCCTGTTTTAACACAGCACCCGCCTTTTTCGGCAAACCAAAAGCCTGTTTTATACAGCACCCGCCTTTTACGGCATAAACCGGTAAGCCCGTTTGCAGATGACATTTCAATTGGTAAGTTAATTTTGGGTCAGAAACATCTGTTTGCACCTGTAGACACCCCCATTTTGCTCTGCTTTAATCAACAAAGAAGTCAGTGTGTCGTTGTCGAGTTTTAGTGTTTTCCATTCCCGTGTCTGCCTCTCATGCTTTTATGATCTTTTCAATCATTTCCGCCAATGTTCACATTTTTCCGCTAAGTGTTCAGAGGGGTTATTCACAAGAATCCGAGCAAGGGAGAGTTTTGACCTGTCAATGGGCCCGCATTGAGCATTTGTTTAGATTTGGATCAAACAGGGGGGTCCGCATATTGTTTTGATGAAAAGCATAAACGAAACCAATATCCATGGAGGGCATAGTGTATTTCGTCTGGCATGGGCCCATTATTATGAAAAATAAAAATCTTAAGGTGGCAGCCCATCAATTGGACAAGGTGGATCATTCTACGGAGATAATTTCAAGGGTACAACTAATTTACATTACGGCCCACCATTTGGACCGGTTGAGATCATCTTACGAAGAAGGTTTGAGGAATACAAATTGCTTTTATTATAGATCAATAAATTGGACCGTTTGGATCATCTAATGAAGAAGATCTATAGGGCGTGGTTAATCCATTGGATGGCTTGGATCAGCCCATAGGATTGATTAGGGGAGTACAATTAATTCACACTTGATGCCCGCAATTTGGACGATTTAGATTAGCCCAATGAATCGAATGGTTCAGATTATCCTATGGAGTGGGCCACACCATTTTCTTAAAATAATAGTAATAGCAAAGCAAGATGTAGATTTCAACCATGCATGAAGGGAAACTGTAGATCTTTGCTGCTAATATGGGGGACGCAGGATGGTCTTATTTTTGGACATCTATGATTCGGCAGTGGGAGAACATCCCAATAAGGAGACCCGTTGTTATTACAAGGATGAGATAGGAAATATTCTATGTGATGGAGGGAAAAAGAATAGCAATACCTCGATAGCTACGTTTGGCCCGGAGATAAAGGGGGAGGAGAAGAGATTTCGATAAAAAAAAAATCTAGAGAAAGAAATAGGGCTCCCCCTCTCACTCGGTTGGGGCTGAATCTTCCCTCTCCTTCAACAGTTCTCTTTCTCTCTCCCTCAACAGGATCTCATCCTTCAACAGCCCTCACCCTCTCACTCTCTCTAGCCCACCGAAAAAAAAAGAAAAGAACGTTGGCTCTGTTTTCTGCCAAGAACAACAGCAGCTCAGTGAAAAAGGAAAAAAGAAAAAAAAAAAGAGCTCTCGGTAGAAGCTTTGGGAGGAGAAAAAAAAAGAAGAAAGGAGAGGAGAAAAACAGCAGCTCTCTAAAAAGCACGGACGGCTCGATTCCTCGAGGGTTCGCTCTCTATCTCCCTCAAAACAGCAGCTCTCTAAAGCTCTCATCTCATCTCCATCCCTCTCTACAGCCCTCCATCACTCCCCTCACTCATCCTCTGTTTTTTCTATATCCCCATCACCCTCTGTTTTTCCCTCTCTAACCATCTCCCGATCCTTCTCCCTCTGTTTCTATTGCAACCATCTCATCTCCCAACAGCAGCCCTCTTATCCATCTCCACAGCCTTCTCTTGATCCCTTTCAACAGCCTGTTCTCTCCCCCTCCCTCACTCTGTTTTTCTCTTGATCCCTCCATCTCCCTTTGTTTTTCCCTCTCTATATACCCATCTCTCCATCTCTCTCATTCTCTTTAGCCCACCAAAAAGAAAAAAAAAGAAAAAAAAAAACAGAGTATCGTTTTTACTCTTATTCTCTACATATCTTGTTCCCATTCTCTCGCTATCTCTCTCATTCTCGTTCTCTCTTTATCTCTCTCAATCTCATTTCACTCTCACTCCACTCTCTGTCTCACATTCTTTGCTTCCCTCATTCCCTCTCTGTCTCTCTCGCGTTCACTCACCATCTCTCTGCCTCTCCCACTCTCGATCTCTCAATTCTCTCTCACTCTCCATCTCTCTCATTCTCCATATCTTTATCACTCCCTCTCTGTTTCGCTCTCGCTCACTCTCACTCTCAATCACTCTCGCTCACACTCTGTCTCTCGGATTTTCTCTCTCTCTCTATTTCTCTCACATCAGTAAGAAAAACAAAAAAAGAAGAAGAAGAAAAGCGGACTTCAGATCGAACATCGGAGGGATTTTTGGATTCTTCGGCTTGCGGATTCGGCGAGGATCTCGATCTAAGGTAGGTGCACAATTCTTAGATTTTTCCAGAATTATTTGGCATTTTTTATGTATTTTGCATGGGTTTTAGCATTTAATTGAATTTAATTCAATATTAAATGTGTGTGCTCAAAATCATGATCTGCATGGGTGTTTCAATTCCGTTTCGTCTCGAAATTTAATACAATGATCTACTTAAATAGACTAAAATAACTGTCGGATCGGATCGGACATTGTATCAAAGGTTTTTTAGAATTTGAGTGAAGAGTGGAATTTTATTTAAAATAATGGCTGAGAAATTACGAAATTCAAAAAAATAGCCATCTCAGGATGATCTAATTTTTGGAATTTGAAATTTTTCTTGTTTTCATCATATCAGAACAAGATTAAAGGACGTTTTCCGGAGTCATAATTTTCTCGAAAATCGTGTTTTAAAAATAGAAAACTATTCAAAAACATCTTTTTGACGAAAAAAAATAAAATATATACTAAATAGATTCCAAAATTAATGAAATTTCGTGGAAAAATAATATGGTACGAATACATTCTACCATGAATTTTTGACAATTTGTGGATTTTTTTTGGTATACTATTTTATGCTTTCTTCGAAAATTATCAGATTTTGTGAGACTTTTTACTGACATCAGATCACTATTAAAATTCACAACATTTTTATAGCAGTCTTATATTTTATATTTCTTGTTGTTGTAAAAGTTTTAATTGATTTGGATTTTTTTTTCCTATTCGTTGTAGTGTAGGTTCATAATCTGGTCTTACAATTGAAAAATCTGAAACTGGTAGTAAATAGTCTTTAAAATTCATGAAAATCTCACAGCATGCTATTTTTACTTATATATTTCTACTGTAGAAATTTCAATAAATTTAGATTTCTATTTCTAGTAGTTTCTGTGTTATTTTTGCAATCTGGTTTTATTATTGTTAAATCAAAATTAAATATGAGCTTAATGTAAAAATCTGCAAAACTCTTTCAAAAAGCTACATCCCATCATGTCTTGTTGCTTCTGAAGTTTCAACTCATTTCGAATTCGTTTGTAACAATTTCACTTGTAAAATCACTCATGTGGTTTAAAATTGATAAAATCTATTAAAAAACTGAAATTAATTAAAAATCATCATAAAGCTTCTAAAGAACCTTAAAATTCTGTCACACCTTCACTCCTCAATCCATTAAAACAGAAATTTTAGGATCTTTAGATTTCCTTGGAAAAATGGCCAGTGCATCCATAATCGTATCCCTATTGCCCTCGACCTTTGACAATTTGAATATTTAAGCTATAGCATGTTGTTGGCTCCGAGGTTACTGTCCACGGAAATCCTGAGATATGCCAGGCAATAAGGTGCTATAACCTAAGTATTAAATTGCACAAGGAAAGAGCGCACGATTCCCTTCATTGGATGCCATTCGAGGCCGAAATTGGTGAACCCTAGAACCTTTGGTATTCCTTAAATGTCCAGAAACCGAAAATCCTTGAAATCTGAAATTAATTAACTTCAAGAATTTGAATCGATTCATCCCGTGTCTCTCGGAACCGTTGGATTACGGTTTCTACCTAAGAACCATTAGAGCCCAATTTAGGAACACTGGTGTCAGGTCGTGTCCAATGTTTTAGGGAGTCTTAGGTTTTAGGGAGTCCTAGAGTTAGGAGTCCAGCCTCATCACGGGCGTTTGCTATGGATAGCAACCGTGCCATAGGTCTAGTTACACTACTCACCCAATTTTTTCCCTAGGACAAGCCTAGTTACCTAGGATGTAGGTTAACCTGCATTAGTCTAAGGGACAACTTGCACTGAGATAGGATCATATAGCATCTTAGATGAAATCCTAGGATAATAAAATCTTCAACTTGAATTAAATAACTTCTCTTAAAACTGTTGAAACAGTCAATCCAGTCTAGATCGGTGTCTTAGTTGAGTTAGGCATAAGTAGCTTAGCTTAGGTGCACCGAACTACGTCGACTCTGATCCCAGTGAGGCTTGGGTACGTAGGCAGCTTGGATGTCTGATGGCATACCAACCGCGAGTTGGCTCCACAACAAATTGTGGGGTTTTGTATATTAATTTTCTTGTAAATGCTTAATTAAATCACTTAGGATTTTTCCATGAAATTAGAATTTTAGGAGAACTTTCACTTAAATTGAATTCAAACAAATTAAGAAATCAAGATACACATTTAGGATCTACATTGAAATTAGATAATAGGATGCATGTCACGTAGTTAGCACACTAACATAGAGTTAAATGAGCCATTTAAAAGAAATTCAAAAGAGTTAACTTTTGAATTGAAGACCGATTATCGGGCAGGAATGGTGCATGTGGTGGTAACTCCCCATACCTTCCATTCTTGTAACCAGGTAACGAGTCTAGATTTCTCGTCAATTGTGGGTCCTAGATCCCACATCTAGGTGGCGACTCTGTCACTCTCTTTTGTGTGAAATTCGGATTGCCTTAGTGATCCTAAGTTCACATAAAAGATGAATTAAAATCAATAATAAAATAGCACACGCCAATCACGTGGGTACAAGAGACCAAGAGAGAGCGTGGCGGCTCGCGCCCCATCCCTCTCGCGGGATCGGGTCCCACAGCACCCAAAGGACAGTTTTTTTTTCAAAACCATTCAATATTAGATTCATTGAAAAGCCCTTGGAACAAGTAATCCAACGAATCTAACAGCGTGCAAATCAGAGTTCGATCGGAAGAGTTATGAACAGTTGAAACGAAACTGATAAAGACAAAAAATTGCATTTTTTTAGAACTAGAGAAAAGACGAAAAATCACGCCAAATGGGGACAACATCATCTGGATAAGACCAGATGATGTCATCCAAATTTGGAATTCACCCCAGGCAAATTTGGTTGAAAACCAGATATTTTTACCCCCTACCTATAAAGGGGGGGGGGGGTAAAGGTCTTCCAAGCTCAAGGGTTCTCATGGGACTAATCATTCACCTTATCTCTTGTTTTAATGCTAGCAAACACAAATTGATTAGTATTTATGGACTAATGTGTTGCTTTGAGGTGTTTTGTTATATACATGATTTTCATGTCATAATCGTCATTACACATCTCTTATCAACACATGACTTGTGGATCAAGAAGCAAAGGAACCAAGAGCTTGCACCTACAGTGAAGACATCGTTATTTGAAGATGTTCAAGTCAAGAAGCTCGAACATTAAGATCCCACAACTTCCTAGCAAGTGTGAAGAATGAGCTTGGAGTTGAACATGCCATGGTGACACCTCATGTACCTCACAACATTCTTTGAAGATTAGAGGGAGTCACAAGAGCCAAGACAAGTTCAAGATGTTCACTCCAGCCAAAGAAGTCCAAGAAAGTGCGAAGGAGCCGATACATTCCAAGAAGACTCAACGTTATCATTTTTAGAAAGTATTTAGAGTCCTCTTGATATTTTGTAAATTGCACTTTCAATAGGTTTTCAAATGATTTTCGTAGTTTTTTTTTTACATCTTTGAAAACCATACTGTAGACACCCCATTTTGACCGGGCTCAAAAATTCCAAAATTCTATAAAATTCCCAAAATTCTAGTCACGAAATATCCGAAATCCTCAAGTGTCCCGAAACCCGAGTCTTAAAGCCGAATTTAAAATCTTCTTGAAGCCAAGTTTCAAATTTTGAAATCCCCTAAGAACCATGCCCTGAATGCCAAAGAATCTGAAAAATCAGAAAATGCCCATTTGGAGATCATTTTTCAAAATATTCTGAAAGCCCGAGTGGTCCCCAAACCTCATTGATATCCTCCGTTCAGTTGCCCCGACCTCCTCTTTCATTTTTGCAAAAATTAAAAAAAAAATCTAAATCAAAATCAATCACAGAATACCCCTGAGTTTGGGTAGTGACACTCCTTTATTTACACCCCAAGCTCCGAATAGTGGACTCCAACCTTATTTTGGTAGTTCTGTTAACCTATCGTGTTTGTAGTGTGTAGAGATGTCCCAGTGAGTTCTTGTCCTCTCCAAGAGTGTTCCTGCAAAATTTCAAGCAAAACAAGCAAAAAGAAATGGAAGAAAAGACGAGCCAAATGTGTGCCATTATCAAGGTGTATACAGAAGGGATTATCAAAACATGAGAGTGTTTGTATCAATTTGCAAGTCAGCTAAGATAGAAGAAGCAAATCAGGTTGTGCCATTATCAAAGTAGGTTTGTGCAAAAATCATTTTCATCGTGTCTTTCGATCCATCAAGAAAAGACAAGCTGAGTTTGTGCCTTTGTCAAATCTGATTGTGTTTGTATCAGCCCCTTCTTCACAGGAATAAAAAGAAGAAAAGACCAGTTGAGAGAGTGTAAATTATCAAAACATTATGATGCTAGCCACCTAGTTTTTTTTAAGGCAAGATTAAGAGGAAAAGACAAATTATTAGAGTGAAATATCCAACAGAGATGTGCCGGCACTTATCCCCATGCACAAGCCAGTGAAAGAAGAAAAGACCAGATGGGTTAGTGCAACTATCAAAACATGGTTATATTGATACATTTACTTTTATCTAAAGTAGAAGGGGTTGAATTAGATGAATGGGGCTGTTTATTACCCATTAAAAGGACAAGAGGTGTATGTACCAAAACAAAGGTGTGCTAATTTTTGCACACACCCCAACTTTACTTACAAAAAGGAATGATCGGCTAAGGTTGGAGGGGGCTGATTTTCTTTAAAAAAGGGCGGTGCATTATCAGCACATGGATGTGTCACTACCAATTCAGTTGTTTATATTACCAAAGAAAGGAAAAGATCACATGAGGGGTGCTATTACCAACTTCGAGAGGTGTTAACATCAGCCCACCAACAACTATAAAAGGGAGTTCGAGCAAGTCTTTTGGGGGTAGGGGGATTTCACTTTTTTGATTGACAACAAAGAGAGAAGAAATTAAGTGGGGGAGTACAAATAACAAAACAGGGGCTGATGATGTCATTTCCCCAATCAAAGGAAGTAGAGGGGGGGGGGGTGGAATATCAAGGTAGAGATGTGCCAATATCCATCTCTATATGTAAATTTTTGAAGAGAAAAAAACAAATGGGGGTGTGGATATAAAAGCAAGGGTATGATGAAATTGGCTACACTTTTATTTATAAAAACTAATCGAACATGGTATGAGAGGGGATCTCATTTTGGTAAAAGGAAAAATTGTCAATTGGTGGCACAAAAATAACATAATAGTGAATGGGTGACACCCTTTTGAAAGCTTGTGAACGGAGATCAATTTACCTTTTTCTGACATGGCCTTTTACATAAATACCCTCAAGGCAAAAAAAACCCTTTGTTTTTACTTCTCTTCGTTTTTAACTGTACATAAGTTTTTTTTGTACTTTTACTCTCTCCATTTTCATTTTAACCACCTGAAACCCATCTTCTCCGGCATGAGGTGTGACCAGCGTGAAGATCTCTCCTTTTTCTCTGGAGTGGGGCGGTTTCCCGAGCTATTCCGAACCTCTCTTCTCCGTTATCAACCGTATTCCAGTGAGGGCTTCATTTTTTCCGGCGTGGGCTTCATTTTTTCCCCATCCCCGTCGTGTCAGGTATGTGAAGGTGTCATGTTTCATATTTTTTACTTTTTATTTTCGTTCTATTAAGTTACTTTTGTAGTGTATTGTTTCATTTTCACTATTTGGAAGTCTTTACACATCTAGGGTTTAATTTTGTATTTTTTTTCCTATTTTGTTTCATTTTGACTGTGGAGAACCCCCTTTTGATAATCTCCCATTCTCGGTGTTGAGAACCCCCTTTTGAGATTTGGTAATCCCCCACTTCCATTGTTGGGAACCCCCTTTTCACTGTTGACAACCCCATCTTGAGATTGATAATCTCCCTTTTCCAGTGTTGAGAACCCATTTCCAGCGTTGGGACCTCCATTTTCCAGTGTTGGGATGCTTTATATCCAGTGGTGGGACCCCCTTTTGAGGTTAATAATCCCCCAATTTCAGTGTTGAGAACCCCCTCCAAGTAGATTGATAATCCCTCATTGCCAGTGTTGAGAATCCCCTCATTTCTAGTGTTGGTAACCCTCTCTAGGATGTTGATAATTCCCCATTCCCAGTGTTGAGAACCCCCTCTAGGTAGTTCATAATGCCCCATTTGCAGTGTTGGGAACCCCTTTTGAGGCTGATAATCCCCCACTCTCAGTGTTGAGAATCCCTTCTAGGTACATTGATAATCCCCCTTCTCCAGTGTTGAAAACCCCCTGTTGAGGTTGATAATCCCCCTTCTCCAGTGTTGAAAACCCCCTGAAGGGAGGTTGATAATCCCTATTTCCAGTGTTGAGAACCCCCTGTTGAGGTTGATAATCCCCCTTTCTCTTATGTTGAGAACCCCCTGTTGAGGTTGATAATCCCACTTCTCTTGTGTTGAGAACCCCCTGTTGAGGTTGATAATCCCCCTTGTGTTGAGAAACCCCTGTTGAGGTTGAAAATCCCCCTTATCCAGTGTTAAGAACCCCCTGTTGAGGTTGATAATCCTCCTTCTCCAGTATTGAGAACCCCCTGTTGAGGTTGATAATCCCCCTTCTCTAGTGTTGAAACCCTCTCAAGGGAGGTTGATAATCCCCATTTCTTGTGTTGAGAACCCCCTGTTGAGGTTGATAATCCTCTACTCCAGTGTTAAAACTCCCTATTAAGGTTGATAATCCCCCTTCTCCAGTGTTGAAAACCCCCTCAAGGGAGGTTGATAATCCCCATTTCCAGATTGTTGCCAATTGCCCTTTTGGATCATTGTTCATATAATAATTTTTTATATGGTTTCTGCACTTGAGAATCATATATTTGAGTTATGAACCCCATTTTAAGAAACATGAACTTACATTACAATTAATTATTTCATTTTTTGTGATAGTGATAATATATATAGTTGGATTGGGAGAAGGCAAAGTTTACAATGAAGACGCATGTAACTGTAGTCTTTTTTGTTCTCGTTTTAGATTGTTAGTCACTAGAATGCTCTTTTATTCTCTAATTGTGTTAATAGGCAAATGAGAGGCAGAGTAGAAAGTCTAATAAGAAGCCCGCAATTGGTTTAAAGGAGGAGATGAAAATCAAAGGTGGTAAGGGGCGAATGAAATTGCGAGGTGAAATGGGATAAATGAAACTGAAAGGTGACAAGGTAAAAATGAAAACTAGAGGTGAGAAGAAGATATTTGAAGTGAAATGTGAGAAGATGAAAACAAAGTGACAGGTGAGAAAATGAAAATCAAAGTGAAAGGTCTGAAGATGAAAACCGATGTGAAAAGTGAGAAGATGAAAAGCAACGTGAAAGGTGAGAAGAGTGAACTGAAGAAGATACATGTAAGTGAATTTGATCTTTACCGTTTTAATCTAAGTTACTTGATAAAAGTTCAAGCTCTGATTATGTATGTTGTTTTACAGGATCTATATGTGCCTCCACGATGTTCTCCATCGTACTTTATTAAGGAGATGCGGAGTACACCGTTCAGGCAGTCTCACTATGATGCTATAGGCAAGACCCCTTTCAAGGACTTCATCCGCCTAGAACAGAATCCACTAGAAGAGGCTGTCATGCACAAGCCTCTAATTAGAGCACTACACAGTAAGTGGGTTCCGGCGACGAAGACATTCACGCTAGGGGGTATTGCAGTTCCATTTACGGCTAGCGATGTTGCATTGGCTTTCGGCCTTCCACTTAGAGGGGGAAAAATTAATTTGGCGAGGGTTCCATGGACGAACAAGAGTAAACCTACTCCTTTACTGCCTGGGTGGCCATTTCTTAGAGGATCTGTTCTGGCATCTGACCTTGCTGTGCAAATCAAGGCGTTAGTTGGTCTAGAGGACCAATCCTCCATAGAGACTTGTGTGAAATATGTCGTGCTACACCTATTCGCTACTGTGTTATTAACTCAAGTTGCACATCGGGCCGACCAGCTGTTTTGGCCCTATATCGATGATTTAGAGAAGATGTGCGACTATAACAGGGGGAAGCAGTATACAATTGGTTACTCGAGTATTTAAACGTAACCGTCGCAGGCAGAAAATATCTTGGAGGTTGCTGCCTCTCATTGCAGGTATCATGGCCTCTGCAATAGTTTGCCTTTTTTATTTATCTTCCTATTAATAAAATATTAACAAAGTATGTCTTGTGTGTGCAGGTGTGGCTTTTCGAGCACACAAAGTTGTGGATACCAAAATTCTAGATGGCCGTCCACGTCCTCTGATGTGGAATTCGAAAGGGAATGAATCGAAGAAGTACTCTATGATTGAGCATGGGAAGATAGACAAATCTGAGATGAGACCCTATCTACTAGATACCGTATTATATAGTCTCTAATATTTTCTGATCTAACAACTTTCTCGAATCGTTAGGTGGTAGTGACATTGACGTCACGAGATGACGAACTGCGGTACATTCCCGAGCAGGTATCGCAATGGAGCTATTTTATATTATGTTTTATTTAACTTGGCAATGTTTACAAATTTTGTGTGTTGTATCTCTTATTTTAATATTAGGTAAACATAAACCTAAAGTTTAAAGCTACTCAATTGGTACTCGTAGTCCTCTTACCTAGTAAGTTGGAGAGTGTACACTCATCTCTTTAATTAAAATATCTAATCTCTTTAGCTTGTAGCCAACATCTTAACTATGATTAGCCATATGTGCTTAGTTAGAGGAGCATGGTATGCAAGGTTGTCATCTCATTCGGTATCACTTGATTACCCCTAGCAATCATGCATTAGTAGCCCAAGGGTTGAGTGTAAATCATTCATCTCAAAACCCCTTGGTGGCTATGTGGTTGGACAACCCTTTGGATTCATAATTTGTATGAGTCACTCACAATGGGGGAGCTCTACATGTGTATTGTCTGTCCATCCTTCTTATCATATGATGTTTGACGTGTATACTACATCACATATGATAAGTACACTCATGTGGAGCCCCATTGCTCCATATGTGTTATAGTTTGGGTCTTGACTTATGCCTTCATGTTGAGATTATCTCTCATGTATGTCAAGTTCTCTTGGCCTGAGCCTTAATATCATATCATTGTAGGCTTTATACTTATCTTGGATGATCATATGGTTTCATTATTTTCAATGATAAGTATCTTGTTCTAAAGTTTGAAAACTCTCTAGAACTCTCCTTCATAGGATAGTGCTTAAGTTGATCACCTCATTACCTATGAAGTAGTCTCTTATCATGTATCTTTAAAAGTAAATACATCATTCATCATGATAAGATCCATTGGCTATGTATTCACTGTCATATCTATAGCCATTCTGTATTGTCATGCCTTGTCTTATAGATTTTATCAAAGGCCAACGACATTTTCTTGGAAGAGAGAGTTGATTCTTTGAGCTTTAACTGTTAAAACTCTTCCTTTTTCGTTCATGTATATGGAGCTTTGTCTTTGCTTCATCTATATATATACATGTCCCATTATTTGCCATGGATATGCCATTATTCTTGTATCCATGTGCATTTGTGTATCAGACTATATTCATTTTATTTCTATATCCTTTGTCTGATATTCCTCCATTCACATTCTAAATGTAAATTTTTTTAATGGATCATTTATGAATGGTTAAAGGTGTAAAAGGCAAATCAAATGCCCTATATGCTTGAACTGTTACATTTAGTCTATATGCACATAGTTAGGGGGAGCTTTAATTTTAAATCTCTAGGGTAAGCATTTTGGTCTCGAAAGTTATATTATAGTTCAGAGCATATCCATGCTCTAGAATAGACTTGTTTGCTTATTGCCCAAGAGTCCTAAGTCAAACCCATCACCTTTTCCATCATAATACCTTGTCATCCCTTATCTGTGGACCCCGATCCGTGAGGACGACTGCGACGAGGGATGCGAGGTCCCCCTGCAATCCTCAAAGATCTCCACATGTGAAGAAGAGCTCTACCAAGGAACTCTCGAAATAGGTGCCACTCTCACAGCATAGCATGAGTGGCGATACAAAATGAATGAGATACCTCCTGATCCGGACCCAGGGCTCAAAACCAAGATGTACCTAATGTGGGACCCGATCCCGCGAGAGGGGTGGGGCGCGTGCCGCCACGATCTCTCTTCGTCTTTCGTACCCACGCGATTGGCGTGTGCATTTTAATTGTTGATTTTAATTCATCTTTTATATGAACTTGGGATTGCTAAGACAATCCAAATTCCACACAAAAGAGACTGACAGAGTCGCCACCTAGATGTGGGATCTAGGACCCATAATTAACCAGAAATCTAGACTCGCTACCTGGTTACAAGAATGGAAGGTATGGGGAGTTATCCACCACATGCACCATTCCTGCCCGATAATCGGTCTTCAATTCCAAAAGTTAACTCTTTTAAATTTATTTTAAATGGCTCATTCAACTCTCTGTTAATGTGCGAGCTAAGTGACATGCATCCTAAAATCTAATTTCAATGTAAATTCTAAATGTGTATCTTGATTTCTTAATTTGTCTGGATTCAATCTAAGTGAAATTTTTCCTAAAATTCTAATTTCATGGCAAGTCCTAAGTGATTTAATTAAGAATTTATAAGAAAATTAATATGCAAAACCCCACAATTTGTTGTGGAGCCGACTCGTTATTGGTATGCCATCAAACATCCAAGCTGCCTACGTACCCAAGCCTCACTGGGATCAGAGTCGACGTAGTTCGGTACACCTAAGCTAAGCTACTTATGCCTAACTCAACTAAGACACCGACCTAGACGGGATTGACTGTTTCAACAGTTTTAAGAGAAGTTATTTAATTCAAGTTGAGGATTTTATTATCCTAGGATTTCATCTAAGATACTTATGCCTAATTCAACTAAGACACCGACCTAGACGGGATTGACTGTTTCAACAGTTTTAAGAGAAGTTATTTAATTCAAGTTGAGGATTTTATTATCCTAGGATTTCATCTAAGATGCTGTATGATTCTTATCTAAATACAAGCTGTCCCTTAGACTAATGCAGGTTAGCCTACATCCTAGTTTACTGGGCTTGTCCTAGAGAGAGATTGTGTGACCAGTGTAACTAGACCTATGGCACGGTTGCTATCCATAGCAAACGTCCGTGATGAGGCTGAACTCCTAACTCTAAGACTCCCTAAAACCTAAGACTCCCTAAGACCTAGGACACGACCTGACACAAGTGTTCCTAAGTTGGGCTCTAATTGTTCTTATATCGGAAACCATAATCCAATGGTTCCGAAAGACATGAGATAAATTAATTCAAGTTCTTGAAGTTAATTAATTTCATATTTCAAGGATTTTCGGTTTCTGGACATTTAAGGAATACCAAAGGTTCTAGGGTTCTCCAATTTCGGCCTCGAATGGCATTCCAAGGAAAGGAATCGTGCGCTCTTACCTTGTGTAATTTAATACTTAGGTTATAGAACCTTATTGCCTGGCATATCTCAAGATTTCCGTGGACAGTAACATCGGAGCCAATAACATGCTATAGCTTAAATATTCAAATTGTCAAAGATCGGTTGCAATTGGGATACGATTATGGATGCACTGACCATTTTACTAGGGAAATCTAAAGATCCTAAGATTTCTGTTTCAATGGATTAAATAATTAATATGTAACAAAAATTTAAGGTTCTTTAGAAATTTTGATAATGATTTTTAATTAATTTCAATTTTGAGTGGATTTTATCAATTTTAAACCGTATGAGTGATTTTACAAGTGAATTTATTGCAAACGAATTCGAAATGGATTGAAATTTCTACAGAAGCAAGATGGGAATGTATGTAGCTTACTGGAAAAGTTTTGCAGATTTTTACATTTAGCTCCTATTTAATTTTGATTTAACAATAATATGACCAGATTGTTAAAATAACACAGAAACTACTAGAAATAGAAATATAAATTCATTGAAATTTGTACAGAAATAAGATATGGGTAAGCATAGCATTCTGTGAGATTTTCATGAATTTTAAAAACTATTTACTACCAATTTCGGATTTTTCAATTTTAAGACCAGATTATGGATTTACACTACAACCCTTAGGAAACAAAATCCAAATCACTTGAAAATTTTACAACAGCAAGAAATATGAAATATAAGACTACTGTAAAAATTTTGAGAATTTTAAATTGTGATCGGATGTCAGTAAAAATTCTCACAAAATCTGATAATTTTCAAAGAAAACATTAAATAATATATCAAACAAAATCCAAAAATTCTCAAAACTGCATGGTAGAATTTATCAGTATCATACTATGTTTCCACAAAATTTTATTAATTTTGGAATCTGTTTAGTATATATTTTATTTTTCTTCGTCAAAAAGATATTTTTGAAGAGTTTTCTATTTTTAAAACACGATTTTCGAGAAAATTACGACTCCTGAAAATGTCCTTTAACCTTGTTCTGATGTGATTAACACAAGAAAAATTTGAAATTCCACAAAACAAATCATCCTGAGATAGCTATTTTTTCAACTTTTGTAATTTCTCAGCCATTATTTTAAATGAAATTCAACTCTTCACTCAAATTTTCAAAATCCTTTGATTCAATGTCCGATCCGATCCGATGGTTATTTTAGTCTATTTAAATAGATCAGTGTATTAAATTTCGGGACAGATCAGAATTGAAACACTCATGTAGATCATGATTTTGAGCACACACATATAATATTGAATTAAATTCAATTAAATGCTAAAAACCATGCAAAAATATATAAAGAATACCAAATAATCCTGGAAAAATCTGAGAATAGTGCACCTACATGTGATGGAGATCCTTGCTGAATCCAAAAGCTGAAAATTCCAAAAAATATCGCCGACGCTCGATCCTGCGTCCTTTCTTCCCTTTCTTTCTTTGTTTTTTTATTTATTTCCACCACGTTGATCGCGCTCCTTGTCTTTAGGGTGTGTAAATCCGAGGTATACGCTTTGTCGCACCATTTTTTATGATGAAGAAGACCCAAAGAACACTCCAATCATTCTTGATTGTATGATACCTTGGAGAAGAAGAAGGAATTCAAGAATTCCTTTTTTTTGAAGAACACTTGAGAGAGAGATCACACTTCAAGGGAGAAAAGAAAAAAAAAATTTCTTGGGAGGAGAGAGAAAATGGACGAATTTGGATTTTTTTTTCTGGATTGTTTGCTTTGATTTTTATATAAAAAAAAGTTAGGGTTAAGAGAGAAATAGCAATTTCCAATGTGAGAGCTCCCTTTTTGGCTTGTTTCCAATTTTTCCCTCTTGCTTTCTTTCTTTCTTGTTTCCAAATTGGATTTGATTCCAATCTTAATTTCTTGTTAATCAAGACATGTTATTCTCATTCCACATTGCTTCTTTGGAAGAAAACCTTTTTAAGCAATCATTCCTCTTTTCCTTCTTTTCATTTTTATTCTTTTTATTTTTCTTTTAACAAATATGATGTCACCATTGTGACATCATCAAGGTGGGTGCTCAACTCATGAGGGTCAACCATGTGGACCGCCCACCATGGTGGTTGACCCATATGGGTGAACCCACATGAGCTCCATCTTTGCGGGCTTTAGCCCAATGAGCCATTTTACACGGGTTTCGGGTTTTTCCGTAAAAAATCAATAAAATCTTTCTAAATTCAACATTCTATATATGGACCCAACCCATTTGACATTTATGGTGCATCCCTCACACATGATCGGACCATCTTTTTTGGGAAATAACTTTTCGGACCAAAATGCCCATACTTGACTGTTAGACATCCAAATGTGACCAAAATACCCTCAGATTGGTTCACCCCTAAAGGGAAAAATTAAAAATGGAAAGTCTTTATGGTCAAACTTCAAAAATAGAAACTTTTAAAATTGGGCTCTTTCGGTGAGCAATATTAAACAGAATCATTTGGTATCCCCTGAAAATACCCAAAATGCCCTCAACACTTAAAATTTCCAAATTAAGCGAAATTCCTGAGAAATTCTAAATTTAGCAGGTTTTCCAAAATTTAGGAAATCATTCATAATCTCTCAGACATATTTCGGAGATCAAAAGAATTACACAGGAAAAGACCAAATTACCCCAAGGTGCTGGAATTTTGTCGAGATTAGAGAAAACCCTAAGAAATTCTAAAAATAACAGATTTTAAAAAATTTATGAACGGACTCAAGATTTCTTAGACACAACTTAGGGACCAAATATGATATGTTTGGAAATGTCTAAAATACCCCCGAAGTGCAAGATTAAGAGAAAATCTTGAGAGATCTAAATTTAGCAGGTTTCCCAAAGCTTACAAAATTACTCATAATCCATCAGCCGTACCCTCGAGATGGTTTTGGACATATGAGAAATGATTGAAATATCCATAAGATGATGAAAATGTGGAAGCCCCATGAGTTTCTAAAAATAGCAGCTTTTTCAAAATTTGTAAAATCACTCAAGATTTCTCAAATATAACTCGGGGGTCAAACGAGACACATCGGGAATGACCAAAATACCCCTGCAGTGCAAAATAGGCAAAAATGAGGGAAACCCTGAAAATTCTAAAAATAGCAGGTTTTTTCATTTGCTTGGAAACTTGAACTTTCATCTTTCAGAGGCCAAAGGAACCCCCTAGAGACCTTCAGGATTGCGAATCAACTTCAAAACTCTGATAATGAAATAAAATCTACCCTAAAATGCATGGATGCCTAATCTAATGCTGAATACGGATATAAAAATTGATGATACTACCGAATCTTTTACTTTTTAAAGCCTAGCAAAATGGGGGTGTCTACAGATACCCCTCTTTGGTAGAGATGACGTAGTCATCGAACACCAAAGCAAAAGTGACAGTGCCATTTTGCGTAGCTTTGATCGACAAAGGACTCTCTAGACACAATGCAACCTAACATAATGCAAGACCCTAGATGAAATCCTAGAATTTGAACATATATCAAAATCATTTACTCTAAACACCATGAGATGACAGTTTAGAATAACAGAGAATCGGATTTATTCTGGGTGCAAAAAATCTTGCAATCCAGAACAAAAGATGATTATGATGCGGCGCCATTTTCGAACGGGCAATGAAGGAATGGGATACCATTTTCAAACGGATTTTCGGAGGAAAAAAGGAATACCGTTTTTGAACGGTTTCCGAGGAAATGAGACGCCATTCTCAAATGGTCTTAGAGAGAATAATGGATGACTTTCAAAAGATTTTTAATGAAAACGAAGCATCATTTTTTAATGAGCTTAGACATATTTATATGGATTCAAAGGACACTAGATATCATTTCGAATGGATTCAACAAGAATGAGGCCTCGTATTTGTACAGGCCCACAAGGAATGAGATATCAGAATGAGACACCGACTTTGTATGGTTTCCCAAAGAATGAACAACCATATCTTTATGGATCCCAAAGAAGAATAAGAGACTATTTTTTAATAGACTAAGGAAGAATGAGATATCGTATTTGTACGGTGCTCAAGAGAGTAAGAGACCATTTTTGAATGGACCTGGAGAGAATGAATCAACTCATTTATACGAATTCCACGGAAATGAGATATCACATTTATATGATGTCCAAAGATAACTCAAAGATAATGGAACATCGTATTTATACGAATGCCAAGAAAAAGGAGACACCATATTCATATGATACTCAAAGATAACTCAGAGATAATGGAATATCGTATTTATACAAATTCCAAGGAAAAGAGACATCATATTCGTATGATGTTTAAAGAGAAAAGAGCACTTTCAAATGGACTCATGGAGAATGAAATGACGTATTTATACGGATTTCCAGAAAACGAGACACCATATTCATATGATGCTCAAAGATAACTCAGGGACAATGGAATATCGTATTTATACGAATTCCAAGGAATGAGACATCACATTTATATGATGTTCAAAGAGAAAAGACCATTTTCAAATGGGCTCAGAGAGAATGAAATGACGTATTTATACGGATTTCCTGAAAACGAGAGACCATATTCATATGATGCTCAAAGATAACTCAGGGATAATGGAATATCGCATTTATACGAATTCCAAGGAATGAGACATCACATTTATATGATGTTCAAAGAGAAAAGACCATTTTCAAATGGACTCAGGGAGAATGAAATGACGTACTTATACGGATTTCCAGAAAACGAGACACTATATTCATATGATGCTCAAGGATAACTCAGGGACAATGGAATATCGTATTTATACGAATTCCAAGGAATGAGACATCACATTTATATGATGTTCAAAGAGAAAAGACCATTTTCAAATGGACTCAGACAATGAGGCACCGTTCACAAACGGCCTCAAGGAGGATATGAGACCATTTACAAATGGACTCGAGAAATGAGGCACCGTTCACAAACAGGCTCAAGGAGGACATGAGACCATTCACAAATGGACTCGAGGAAAAGAGACACCGTTCACAAACGGGTTCAAGGAGAAGACGAGACCATTCACAAATGGACTCGAGAAAAGAGGCACGTTCCTAAACGGGCTCAAAGAAACGAGATAGCTTTGATTGATGAATTCAACAACGAAGAATTAGAGATTTTTCATGAACTTGAATTTGACGTAAGATTGGATTTGATGAATTTTTGATTTTTTGAACTCAATGAAATCCGGGATATTATAGATCGTGCCCGACAAAGATATTGGAAACTAGGACTTTGACGAATGATGAAACGGCAAACCTTAGGAACGAAGAACCATTACTAACAAGAATGGATTAGGAACACTTTTATGAAACTTCAAAAAGATTTTTCTCAAAGAGACTGCTGGTCTTGTCTTCTGGGGATTTTGATAACTGAAACCTTGAACATGATACTTGAAATTGGTAATCTAGAACAACGGCTCTCTTGGATATAATCATGGAAAAGTGGGATTTGCCTCTTGACAGGTGTTTAGATAAATATTACTTGACCAGGATAGTATTTAACTAACTGGAAGGAGATTCTGAATTTTAATGGTTCATCTTTCTGAGAAATTGGCTCAACCACCATTGCATCTGAGGCTCTTCCAAGCTTAAGGTGCCTTCCTGGAGTATGATCTTTTTACGAAAGCTGGGCTTTCTGATGTTTCTACTTCTGAATTTTTCTGAGTTGATCTTCTTTGAAATGAGGTTGCTTGACTAGATTATCGAGCTCTTTCATATGATCGCAGGGAGCTGCCGAGGCCGGGCCTCCTTCACCAAGATAGTTGCATCATTTGGACATAAGAACGACGATTGACTCTTTCTAAAGAGAAAACTTAGATAAAAGGCACTACTCAAAGGATTGAGCAGCCCTGAAGGAGTGAACATAGAATGACAAAGATTGACTAACTACACTGACAGACACAGTAATGCTTCTGACTTAGTTAACGTTTTATTTGGTAAGTCTATCCTTTCAAGGAATGTTTTTTTCAATTGGTACACACTGGACTTTTTCCTTAAAACAGTAATGCCTCAAGGATTTAATTACGATCCCTAAGATTGCTTAGCTTCAATGCCCCCAGTTTTGAGGATGCCACTTGAATTTGCCTGAACTCCAGTTGATCTTCAGTCTTGATACCGGCTGTAGCCTTCTTATAATGATTCTCTTACCGCGATCAAGTCACCTCCTCGGGGTTTTTAACTTGGCGGACCGTGTTAGTCTTAACTTTTGCCTGAACCACCTTTCTAGGTTTTTGATCCAGCAGGCCATCCCCTTAGCTTTTGCCTAAGCTTGCCCTTTCGGGTTTTCAACTTAGCAGGGGAATGATCTTAAATTTTGCCTAGACCGCCCTTTCAGGTTTTCAGTCTAGCAGATCTTCAAACTCCGTTCTTTTCTTATTCATCATCATTTTTTTTTTGTTACTTATTGTGTCTCGGGACCTAGATCATTAGTTCTGAACACCGGAAGGACTTTATAGGTAAGATAGGGCTTTTCAAAGAATGGCTTAAGGCTCGACAAAGATTTCAACCGAACCTGTGAACAGGTTGCCTACGTATCCCAGGGTAGGAATCAGGTCGTGCGTAGTTCAGGGCGAATGCCCCTAGTTTGAAGATAAATTGTTTGAAGGTTAATTGATTTTTTTTCTCTTTCTGGAATAATTGACTTCTCTTCTTTTGGAACTTGTCCCTTTTTTTTTTTTTTTTTGAATCGACCGAACTCGGTTCAACCGAGCTGCCTACGTACCCCAGTGTAGGGATCAGGTCTCGCGTAGTTCGGAGCGGATGCCCCTAGTTTGATGGGTTTTCAAGAAAATTTTATTCAGGCTTGAAGGGTTTGCAAACCGGTATTCTTTTGACATTGGGTAATAATTTTGGGATTTATTCGGCAAAATGAGGCTTTCCGATGTTCAGATTGAGAATCGATCTAGGTTACTAGAGTCTCTCTGGTACTGATTATTTATTATTTTATTTTTTTTGTTTTTTTTTTCACGGAGTTTGACGGCATTTCCCGGTAAGAGATAATGACTCTTCTTCTTTCAAGATTCTAATATATGCTTTCGACTTTCATAGAGCGAAACTTGTTCTTTGACATCCTCTATCTATGAATTTGTAACTCTTGATATCTGATGATAACTTTTCAATGCTTGCTCTTGAACTTCTTATCTTGAATTTGTTGGCTTCATGTTATGAATTTGAGAACCAAGGTCATTGATTGGAAATATGAAAGTTGTTTCCACTCTATGCCTCTTGTATAGCATATGTCTCTCACTTTCTTCATTCTCTTGAGCTTCCTATCTATGTCTTGCTCCTGGTATCGATTATAGCTTTTCTAGACAATCTTCTTGTTCTTGAAATAAGTTTATCAATTGTTCACACTCTTCAGAGGGTAATGTACTTTTAATCGGCATTCACTGAATCAAAGTTTCAATGCCAATGTTTACCACTTCAATTTCATCTTTGAAAGGCTGGGACTGGCGCTCCTCTTGTTCAAGTAATCACTGTAACTCAAGTGGAGTTTCGTCATTTTTGTCCTCATTTGAGGAGGGAGTCTTATTTTAAGATCAGAAGCATACTTAAGAAACAGACACCAGTGAACTGTTGGAACTGAAATTTTATTTAAAGAAAAGGCTATTACATCTGACGACCTATCCTGAACATTCTCAGGATTCACAACTCTAAATAAAAGGAAAGCAAAAGATAACTTGCCATAGACTAGGCATTGACCTTGAACCGTAAGACCGGACTCAACAATTGTACTGACCATGATGACTGACTCAACATAAAATAGTAAATGACTAAAACTTTAACTGCTGCAACTGTCTAGCTTCGGAGGCTCGGCGAAAACTGAATCATCATCATAACAAGTGTCTTTTAATTTCTGGTTCTTCTCATTCACTGCAACTGATCCTGAGCTTCTCAAACCCCAAGTGTCTAAACATCATCCAGCGGCGGTACAACATGGTTTTGCATAGGATTATCAACAATATTTGGTACTTGCTGAAATGGTAGCTTGCGCTCATTGATCAACTTCTGGATCACATGCCTGAGAGTTATACACTGATCAGTACTATGCCCCGATCCTCGATGAAAATCGCAGTGTTCTTCCGCCCTCCATGTCCTGGGGAGCGAATTAGGAGGTTCCTTAATGCGAGGTAAATAGATATCGCCGGATTCCAATCCTTGCTGTAGTATGACAGATGATGGAAACAAGAGAGGGGTGAATTCCCTATTGGGCTTTTGCTGAGCTGCAATCCCTGATTGATTATATTTGAATACCATAGGGTTCTGTAGCTCGTTGATATTTTTTGAAGTACAATTGCCCCCGCTATAAGCCCCATGTGTTGTGGCCACTTTAATTTCCTGACCTATGGAGACCGGGCTCAATGTATTTCGACCCATCATTGTGCATTGCTGGTTGCGATTATCGTGAGACTTTCTCTTCATTTGCTCAACCCACGGTTTGCGGTCATCAGGAAAGGATGGAGCTTCGCCGCTTGACAAAAGGTTTTGAGGGTCGAGGAGCCCCATGTCTATAAGGTCTTGAATATCATATTTCAAGCTGAGGCATTCATCAGTTGCATAACCATGACGTAAATGATAATCACAAAATTCTTTCATTTGGAAGGTCCCGGGATTGGGAAGAGGATTAGGAACAGGCTCTGATCCCAATAGTGTTATCATTCTTTCATTGAGCAACCATTTCAAAGCATCAGGTCGCGAGATCGACAAGTCAGTGAATTCTCTTTTAGGAGTTTCAGATGGCGACTCTTGGTCATATTCAAGAATTAAGGGCCCAACAGAATCCTACTGGTGCTGAGAGACAGAGTTTCTGGTAACAACATCCTGGACTTTGATATTTTTGTCAGCAAAGTGCTCCTAACTTTGGATACCAAGTTTGCATTTGTTGCTTCATCTGTAGCCATTTGTCTAGACAGATTCACAATTAGCTCTTCCGAACCCATAACCATGGAGAGGCCCGGATTTTTGCCCTTAGAAACAACAGTGGTTGGACCAAATTTCTCAGTAAGTTGAGCTTTGATGAATTGATTTTCTTCCTTCAATTCCTTCACCTGTTGGACGAGCTAGGTCAAGGCTTCCATGATGTAAGAGAGTTGTGAATTTTTCATAAAGACTGCCATGAGTATGGAAGGAGAGGATTGGAGACGCTTCCAAAGAAAATGGGAAATTAGCTTCTTCACTGACCACGAATAGATTCAAACCCAAGAAGCTTTCCTGGATTTTTAGCTGTGAATAGTCTTGACATGGAAACAATAAGAACGGTATATGAGCTTGACATTCAAGGAGTGTCCATTCTCAATGACTGAAAAGAAGATTACACATTTAAGCAAGTAATTGGGACAATAGAATGAATCCTAAAGGACCAAGACATGACAATGATGACAGATTCGTATAGGGGAATGCCCCTAGTTCAAGGATTATGAGAGTGAACTCTGAAGGACTTAGCAAAATATTCTTGAAAAAGGTTGCCCTTAGAGTAAGAAAAGACTAAAGGTACAAGTACGATCAGATCATCAAGATTGCACAATCAAATGATTGAGACACAATTCCTGCCAATTGAGAAAGGGAATGAAGACATAATCGAATCCCACAAGAGGCGAATGATAGACACATGATCAAAAGATGAGATTGCATAGGATTACTTTCATCGGATAGATCAGGAATGACTAATCCTAGGAGATCTTTGGAAATGATGGGATTTATATCCTAACCCCAAAGGGAAAGTTTTTAATCTTCGTACATTTTAACAGTGTTACCTGACGGCATGAAACCCTAATCCTAATCTAGCGGAGTGGAGAGAGGATCTCGACTCATGACTTTGTTTGTGCACCTAGGGACCGATCGTAGCCATTGGAAGATGGACCACGGCCTAATCTAGACACAAATGGGTAGGATATCCTAAGCTAGGCTCACACATGTGATGCACATGTGTTCGTATACTACATGCATGTGTGGGTTAATCTAGGGGTAAGGCCAAGAGTTCCCTTAGTGCGAATCCATGTTCGATATACTGTACCAGTGTCCGGCGTATCAGTACGTGAACAAGAGATCCGTTAACGTACCATAAAGGTACTAGACTAAGAGTGGAATGCTGCTCTAGCACAGAGGCACCAGGTGATGAAATCCCATTCAACCATGCTAGATAACACTCTGGGTTCCTAAAATAGGATGTGTGTGCATGTGAGATGCAAGGGTTTAGATGCAAGTGATGTAAGTGTGTGCAATATGTTTGTGCAATCTATGATGCCTTCAGGTTTTGTTAGATTAAGTTTGAGTATGATGTGATGAGAAAACAAAGCATACAAACTAATCTAACAAGTATATAAGAGATAGAGTTTTCATGAGCCAGTTAAAATAGATTCAAATGAGTTATTCTTTGGAATTATAATGAAGTTAGGTGGTCCCCAGCAGAGTCGCCAAACTGTGGGACCCGATCCCGCGACAGGGGTGGGGCGCGTGCCGCCACGATCTCTCTTGGTCTCTCGTACCCACGCGATTGGCGTGTGCATTTTAATTGTTGATTTTAATTCATCTTTTATGTGAACTTGGGATTGCTAAGACAATCCGAATTCTACACAAAAGAGAATGACAGAGTCGCCACCTAGATGTCGGATCTAGGACCCATAATTAACCAGAAATCTAGACTCGCTACCTGGTTACAAGAATGGAAGGTATGGGGAGTTATCTACCACATGCACCATTCCTGCCCGATAATCGGTCTTCAATTCCAAAAGTTAACTCTTTTAAATTTATTTTAAATGGCTCATTCAACTCTCTGTTAATGTGCGAGCTAAGTGACATGCATCCTAAAATCTAATTTCAATGTGAATCCTAAATGTGTATCTTGATTTCTTAATTTGTCTGGATTCAATCTAAGTCAAATTTTTCCTAAAATTCTAATTTCATGGCAAGTCCTAAGTGATTTAATTAAGAATTTACAAGAAAATTAATATGCAAAACCCCACAATTTGTTGTGGAGCCGACTCGTGATTGGTATGCCATCAGACATCCAAGCTGCCTACGTACCCAAGCCTCACTGGGATCAGAGTCGACGTAGTTCGGTGCACCTAAGCTAAGCTACTTATGCCTAACTCAACTAAGACACCGACCTAAACGGGATTGACTGTTTCAACAGTTTTAAGAGAAGTTATTTAATTCAAATTGAGGATTTTATTATCCTAGGATTTCATCTAAGATGCTGTATGATTCTTATCTAAATACAAGTTGTCCCTTAGACTAATGCAGGTTAGCCTACATCCTAGTTTACTAGGCTTGTCCTAGGGAGAGATTGGTTGACTAGTGTAACTAGACCTATGGCACGGTTGCTATCCATAGCAAACGTCCGTGATGACGCTGGACTCCTAACTCTAAGACTCCCTAAAACCTAAGACTCCCTAAGACCTAGGACACTACCTGACACAAGTGTTCCTAAGTTGGGCTCTAATGGTTCTTATATTGGAAACCATAATCCAATGGTTCCGAAAGACATGAGATAAATTGATTCAAGTTCTTGAAGTTAATTAATTTCATATTTCAAGGATTTTCGGTTTCTGCACATTTAAGGAATACCAAAGGTTCTAGGGTTCTCTAATTTCGGCCTCGAATGGCATCCAAGGAAGGGAATCGTGCGCTCTTTCCTTGTGTAATTTAATACTTAGGTTATAACACCTTATTGCCTGGCATATCTCAAGATTTCCTTGGACAGTAACCTTGGAGCCAATAACATGCTATAGCTTAAATAATCAAATTGTCAAAGATCGGTTGCAATTGTGATACGATTATGAATGCACTGGCCATTTTACCAGGGAAATCTAAAGATCCTAAGATTTCTGTTTCAATGGATTAAAGAATTAATATGTAACAAAAATTTAAGGTTCTTTAGAAATTTTGATAATGATTTTTAATTAATTTCAATTTTGAGTGGATTTTATCAATTTTAAACCGCATGAGTGATTTTACAAGTGAATTTATTGCAAACGAATTCGAAATGAATTGAAATTTCTACAGCAGCAAGATGGGAATGTATGTAGCTTACTGAAAAAGTTTTGCAAATTTTTACATTAAGCTCCTATTTAATTTTGATTTGACAATAATATGACCAGATTGTTAAAATAACACAGAAACTACTAGAAATAGAAATATAAATTCATTAAAATTTCTACAGAAATAAGATATGGGTAAGCATAGCATTCTGTGAGATTTTCATGAATTTTAAAAACCAGTTACTACCAATTTTGGATTTTTCAATTTTAAGACCAGATTATGGATTTACACTACAACCCTTAGGAAACAAAATCCAAATCACTTGAAAATTTTACAACAGCAAGAAATATGAAATATAAGACTACTGTAAAAATTTTGAGAATTTTAAATTGTGATCGGATGTCAGTAAAAATTCTCACAAAATCTGATAATTTTCAAAGAAAATATTAAATAATATATCAAACAAAATCCAAAAATTCTCAAAACTTCATGGTAGAATGTATCAGTATCATACTATGTTTTCACAAAATATTATTAATTTTGGAATCTGTTTAGTATATATTTTATTTTTCTTCGTCAAAAAGATATTTTTGAAGAGTTTTCTATTTTTAAAACACGATTTTCGAGAAAATTACGACTCCAGAAAATATCCTTTAACCTTGTTCTGATGTGATGAACACAAAAAAAATTTGAAATTCCACAAAACAAATCATCCTGAGATAGCTATTTTTTCAACTTTTGTAATTTCTCAGCCATTATTTTAAATGAAATTCCACTCTTCACTCAAATTTTCAAAATCCTTTGATTCAATGTCCGATCCGATCCGATGGTTATTTTAGTCTATTTAAATAGATCAGTGTATTAAATTTCGGGACGAATCGGAATATGAAACACTCATGTAGATCATGATTTTGAGCACACACATATAATATTGAATTAAATTCAATTAAATGCTAAAAACCATGCAAAAATATATAAAGAATACCAAATAATCCTGGAAAAATCTGAGAATAGTGCACCTACCTGTGATGGAGATCCTTGCCGAATCCAAAAGCCAAAAATTCTGAAAAATCTCGCCGACGCTCGATCCTGCGTCCTTTCTTCCCTTTCTTTCTTTGCTTTTTTTTTATTTCCACCACGTTGATCGCACTTCTTGTCTTTTGGGTGCGTAAATCCGAGGTATACGCTTTGTCGCACCCTTTTTTATGATGAAGAAGACCCAAAGAACACTCCAATCATTCTTGATTGTATGATGCCTTGGAGAAGAAGAAGGAATTCAAGAATTCATTTTTTTTGAAGAACACTTGAGAGAGAGAGATCACACTTCAAGGGAGAAAAGAAAAAAAATTTCTTGAGAGGAGAGAGAAAATGGACGAATTTGGATTTTTTTTTCTTTTCTGGATTGTTTGCTTTGATTTTTATATAAAAAAAAGTTAGGGTTAAGAGAGAAATAGCATTCCAATGTGAGAGCTCCCTTTTTGGCTTGTTTCCAATTTTCCCCTCTTGCTTTCTTTCTTTCTTGTTTCCAAATTGGATTTGATTCCAATCTTAATTTCTTGTCAATCAAGACATGTTATTCTCATTCCAAATTGCTTATTTGGAAGAAAACCTTTTTAAGCAATCATTCATCTTTTCCTTCTTTCCTTCTTTTCATTTTTTATTCTTTTTATTTTTCTTTTAACAAATATGATGTCACCACTGTGACATCATCAAGGTGGGTGCTCAACTCATGAGGGTCAACCATATGGGCCGCCCACCATGGTGGTTGACCCATATGGGTGAACCCACATGAGCTCCATCTTTGTGGGCTTTAGCCCAATGGGTCATTTCACACGGGTTTCGGGTTTTTCTGTAAAAAATCAATAAAATCTTTTTAAATTCAACATTCTATATATGGACCCAACCCATTTGACATTTATGGTGCATCCTTCACACATGATCGGACCATCTTTTTGGGAAATAACTTTTCGGACCAAAATGCCCCTACTTGACTGTTAGACATCCAAATGCGACCAAAATACCCTCAGATTGGTTCACCCCTAAAGGGAAAAATTAAAAATGGAAAGTCTTTGTGGTCAAACTTCTAAAATAGAAACTTTTAAAATTTGGTCCTTTCGGTGAGAAATATTAAACAGAATCATTTGGTATCCCCTGAAAATACCCAAAATGCCCTCAACACTTAAAATTTTCAAATTAAGCGAAATTCCTGAGAAATTCTAAATTTAGCAGGTTTTCCAAAATTCAGGAAATCATTCATAATCTCTCAGACATATTTCGGAGATCAAAAGAATTACACAGGAAAAGACCAAATTACCCCAAGGTGCTAGAATTTTGGCGAGACTACGGAAAACCCTGAGAAATTCTAAAAATAGAAGATTTTTAAAAATTTATGAACGGACTCAAGATTTCTTAGACACAACTTAGGGACCAAATATGATATGTTTGGAAATGTCTAAAATACCCCTGAAGTGCAAGACTAAGAGAAAATCTTGAGAGATCTAAATTTAGCAGGTTTCCCAAAGCTTACAAAATTACTCATAATCCATCAGCCGTACCCTCGAGATGGTTTTGGACAAATGAGAAATGATTGAAATATTCATAAGATGATGAAAATGTGGAAGCCCCATGAGTTTCTAAAAATAGCAGCTTTTTCAAAATTTGTAAAATCACTCAAGATTTCTCAAATATAACTCGGGGGTCAAACGAGACACATCGGGAATGACCAAAATACCCCTGCAGTATAAAATAGGCAAAAATGAGGGAAACCCTTAAAATTCTAAAAATAGCAGGTTTTTTCATTTGCTTGGAAACTTGAACTTTCATCTTTTAGAGGCCAAAGGAACCCCCTAGAGACCTTCAGGATTGCGAATCAACTTCAAAAATCTCATAATGAAATAAAATCTACCCTAAAATGCATGGATGCCTAATCTAATGCTGAATACGGATATAAAAATTGATGATACTACCGAATCTTTTGCTTTTTAAAGCTTAGCAAAATGGGGGTGTCTACACCTAAAAATAACTCAGAGTCGCCATCCATAGATACGCCATGGAACCAAAACAAATGCTCTGTCTGCAACGGATAACCAGAGGTACAAAAGGTCTGTGCCTGATTACGAATGGAGAAGGTCCGAAGAGCACCCCCAATTCGTCCAAGCGCAAGCATTTGGTCTCTTATGCCATTTATTATTAACCTCGAAGAGTTTCGGGCGAAAATCAAATGAAATGGGAACGAAATATCCCCGAGAAGACGTCTACCTAATCATACATGACTCGGGGATGAAATAATAAGCACATACAAGACAAAATAAAAGATGTGTCACCTAATGACAACTAGGTTATGAGTGACATGCCTAACTGGTGTCTAAGTTTTGATGAACAATCACATACATGCTACAGCTAAAGGTATAGGTCTGCACAAGAAAGTAAAGAACACAACAAAATAACACAACAAATCCTAAAACTCTAAACGATTTAGCCCGAGTCCTTTGATGGTTTGATAATCATCCAAAGAAGCCTACGTATCCCCGCCTTCACGAGAATCAGAGTAACGTAGTTCTTCGCGCCTATTCTAAGCTATGATGCCTAAGAGGCCTAGACCTCTATCCTAAACTCGATCTAAAAGACCGGACTAGTTATTAAAGTTTCATGAGCGATTATTTAAATTCTAGTGAAATGTAGATTTTAGGACACCGTATATGCCCTAACTAAATGCAAGTTAGCCCTAAGCTAATGCAGGTGGTTCCTACAACCTATGTGTAACTAGGCTGTGGTTCCTAAGGAAAACAAACGGTGGACTAACGCGTCCTATTCTAGTCATCAGTCGGCGATGTGGATCGCCAACTGACCGGACGAAGGCGCTCCTATAACTCTAGGACAAACCCCTAACTCTAAAACAAGCACAAACAAGCACACAACAATCAAAGATTAAACCCTAACTCTAAAACTCTCTATCTAGGACAAAGTCCTAACTCTAGAGGAAGATCTTTTTGAAAACACGGTTTTAAAGAAAAAATGGTTAAAGTATTTATTTACAAAGTTTGGCTGAACTTGGGATGAAGATCCCAAGCTGCACTACGTACCTCGTGGAAGAGGATCAAACCAACGTAGTTCGAAAGAAACTTCCTAACTACACTCATAAAAACACTCAACAGTTTAGATTTTTTTAAGGTTTTTAAATGCTTTTGATTTTCAAATGTTTTTATGTTTTAAATTTCTAATGTATTTGGACCTTTTAAATGATTTCAATGTTCTTGCGATTGTAAATGATTTCAATGTTTATGGATTTAAAAAAATCAAATTCTTTCACCCTTTTCGTCAAAGGCCAAAGGGAAAACACAAAACAACACCCTAGGGTAAAACCCATAGGGTAAAGGGGAAACCCCAAAGCAACAAACTAGCATCCCGAAACGAGATGCACAATCCACAAAAAAATAAACAAGTGTCCCAAGAACAGAGAAAACGATCTAAAATCCCAAGTAAGCAAAGCTCTAATAAGATTGTGTTAGTCTCTAATAAGGAAGAATGACAACAACTCTAAAGGAGAAACTCCTAGCTACCAATAATAAAGAAGGGGCGTAAATTAGTCAATGACTCTCTGATAATGCTACCAAAATGAGAGGGGAAAAAAAGTCAAAGATTCCCTCTAGAAGACAGGGTGGCTCTAAAATGAGGCTTGGTAAGCCTCCTAATTGGAAAACTCTCTAAATGAGACAAAGCTTGTCTTCAAATAGGGGCCCTATGAATGAGGCAAGGCATGCCTCCTATACGCAAAGGTTGCAGACAAAGGATCTAACGAGACTGGGCAAGTCTCCTAAACAAGAGAGGGCTCCAAGTACCCCTATCATCGCCCTAGCAATGATTAAAGACCTAGGCAACTAACAGACCAAGTTGGTCTCCAACTAGCAAGGGTACAAGTTGGGATACAACTTGGAGAAGAACTCTATAAATGAGGCAAGGCATGCCTCCTATGGGTACACTATCTATCAAAATCAAGGTAACCTCCCTGAGGGTAGGCTCTAAATGAGGCTCGTCTCCAAAGGAGCATGGCCTAATGAGACATAGCATGTCTCCTAGTAGGGGTCTAATTTCTACTGATGTCTAAAAGACTAGTAAAGTCTACTATATAAAGGAGGGGAGTTCTACTTGGAATGAGCAAGTCCCCTAAGGATGGGCTTGGGCTAGCGTCTTCATCGGGAGAATGCATGATCTTAGAGCACCATCCAAAATCGCAACTATAAAGCATAGAAACTATAGTACAGCAACTATGCAATGATGGACAACAGATATGCGATTTTTTTTTACTCAACCAAATCACCATTATAAAGCATGGAACTTGTAGGACAGCAGTTATGCATGGACAGTAGATATGTGATTTTTCACTCAACCAAATTAACATTATAAAGCATAGAACCTATAGGACAGTAGTTATGCCCCAATGGACAGCAGACATGTGATTTTTCACTCAACCAAATTAACATTATAAAGCATGGAACCTCTAGGACAGCAGTTATGTACCAATGGACAGCAGATATGTGATTTTTCACTCTACCAAATTAACATTATAAAGCATGGAACATGTAGGACAGCAGTTATGTACTAATGGACAGCAGATATGTGATTTTTTTACTCAACCAAATTAACATTATAAAGCATAGAACCTATAGGACAACAGTTATGCCCCAATGGACAGCAAACATGCTTTAAAACCGATACAAATCATGGCTGTTGAGTGCATAAAACAAGGCATATAACCATGGTTGAATTGCCAAAAAGCTGGGAACATAACCATGGTTGAATTGCCGAATCAGGGTTGTAATTTCTTGTAGACACCCCATTTTGATCAAGCCCTAAACTCCTGAAGCGTCCGAAACTAATCCCAAAATTCCCAAAACCTGAGTCTTGAAACCGAATTCAGAATCAATTTCAAATTCTCAAAGTTGATCTCGAAATTTTTGAAAAAAATCTAGTCCCGAGTGCGAAAGAACCTGAAAAGTCCAAAATTCCCTCGTTTACAAGGCATTTTGGAAAACCCGGAAAGAGGTACTGATATCGTTTTCGTTCATTCAATGTTGAAGGAGGGTGATTTATCGAAGCGGGGATGTTCTCATGTCAATTCCCATGTACTTTTAACCCAAAAGAGAAATGGCGAGCTAGGGGAGTGCTCTTACCAAAAACATAGTTGTTCTCACATCATTTTCTTAATCTAAGCAAGGCAAAAAGGGGGGGTATATCATCAAAGTAAAGGAGTGCCAATACTAGTTCCCATTTGAAAAATAGAAGAATTTATCCCTTATTTCCTATCCCAAACCACCCCATTTAGGATGAAAGAGAGTGAGAAATACACTAGTAGGGGGCTGTCCAGAGCAAGGATAAGAGGTGCAAATGTATCATTTCCCTTTACATGAGAATGGGGTTACCCATGAGAGAAAAGGGGGGTCAAATATATCATTTCCGTTTGGGTCTGTTTTGGCCAGCCGACCCCCCCTTGTGCAAAGGAGTAGTTATAAATGCATTAGGAGGTGGCAAGGAAATGGAGGGGGTGTATGAGTATATCATTTCCCTTAAAGGGGAAACGAATTAGGGTTTGAGAGGGAGCCCCATTTTCTGAAAAAAGGGAGAGGGGCAGCCGCAAGAATAGCAGCAGAGGGAGAGAGAATTTACAGAGAGAGGGTTTGAGAGTGGGAAGAGAGGAGAAGAGGTCAGTCACCGTCAATCCTACCCGATTCTGGCCTCCATCTCCACCGCACCACCACCAGCCACCATAGCCTCATCTTCTTCCTTTGTTCAACCTTGATTTCCACCATTTACTTTTGCCATTTTGTCCTTTGTTTTGGATCCGAAACCCACACCCCCATACCCGATCACCACCACCATCTTCAACCTCTAACCACCTCCATTAGCATCATCTCCACCTCTACTTCCATCTATTTTGTAGCTATCACACCCACTTCTTTTCTACATCACGCCCAATCATCATCTCATTGTTTCTGATAGCCACCATCATCACCTTGTTCTTCTATTGCAGATCTACTTCTCTCATTTCTCTCTAGATCTAAAAATTTGGGAGAGCTATCATTTAGGGTTTGTAAAATGTTCAAGGGAAGAGGAAGAAGATAAAGGAGAATAGAATTTCCAGTGATTTGCACAGAGGGTTTCAATAGAAAGCTGAATAAGAAGAAGAAGAAGATCCGACCGTCCTCGAGTATCATCTCCGGCCACCCCAATTTCAAACCCATCTCACCTTCTTCCAGGTAAAACCCATCACCTCGATTTCCACCCTTTTATCTTCATCACAACCTTCACCTTCCTCCTTGTTACCAATCTGAGCCACCATCTTCTTCGGTAGCATTACCGGAATCCGGCCACTCCCACCTTCTCCGACCATCGCCCACTTCCATTCTCAACCCTATTTCTTGGCCATTTCATCCATTTTTACTCTCTTATCCAACTCCATGACCCTGTTTTCCCAGCCGAGCCTCCATTAATTTCAGCCACCATCTACCACATTCATCACCCTTTTTAATTCCCATCACCTCCATTTTTTTCGTCAAATGCCCATTTTCTCAAATTACCACCACCCATAGCCACCACTTCTATACCCTTTGCCTCCATTATAGCCACCCACTCCGCCGATTGGATCCCCATTTCCTGTCATCCCAGATCTGAAATTGGGTGGGATTAACATAAGAAGAAGAAGAAAAGGGAAAGGAGAGAGATATGAGAACTCTCTGGTTTTGTGGAAATTGAAGAAAAGGAGAAGAGTTTACTTGGGTAGAAGAAAGAATTTTTTTGGGCATTTTGGGGAAAGAGGAGAAGACGTGGCCAAGAGGTAATATCAATTCTATCTTCTCCTTGCAATTTCATTTCTTGTTTAATCTTGTGTGGGTAATCTTGGCTTTGATGTTTGCTATGTTTAGCAATTTGTTGCTTTACAACTTCTTTGACTTCTGTTCCATGAATCTTGTGTGATTGTTGCTTGGATTTTGGGAGGTATCTGTATGAAACCCATTTTTCTCTTGATTGTCATCTTTCTGCTACTTCCTTTTGATGAATCCCTTAAGTTAGTCCTAGCTATTAGAGTCGTTTTCTATATGTCCTCGTATACATTTCACTCCCTGTTTTGTAAAATTTAGATAGATCTCATGAAAGGACTACGTACATATACTCTCTCTGTTGTGTCTAGTATTCTATAGGGCCACAATTGGACATCAGAACCCGTGCAAGGCATCAAAGTTTTCATCCTTGGTTTATAAATGAGAGAGTGTGATCATTGAAATACGGTAAGACCTTCATTGCTCAAATTATGATGATGTACAGTCCATAAGCTGTTCAAGGTCTTTGCAACATAACTCATACACGAGGAGATAACACATGTTCTGTTTTCTCATATCGTGTCCCTTTGCCCTGCTATGTGTGAATTGTTGAGCTAATATTTTTCCTAATGACAGATTTCATTTCTTGGTCTAGATTACATTTCATACCCGTGGTCTTTATTGGAGTGCAACCAAATTGGTAGTGCCATTATCAAATATCGAAATGTGGAGGTCGATCGTGGATCATATATTGTATAAGCCCAGCACCCGTGTGATGCCCCTTTTGGATTCAGATTCTGTCAAGGGGAGAGATCACTTAAAATACAAGTGACCCTCTATAGATTTCTTAGCCCGTGACCCATAGCAAATGGAGTTTATATTTCCACTAGAGAAGATGGAAATGTAGTCTCACACAGGTGAGACTACATTTCTACTAGAGAAGACGTGGCCAAGAGGTAATATCAATTCTATCTTCTCCTTGCAATTTCATTTCTTGTTTAATCTTGTGTGGGTAATCTTGGCTTTGATGTTTGCTATGTTTAGCAATTTGTTGCTTTACAGCTTCTTTGACTTCTGTTCCATGAATCTTGTGTGATTGTTGCTTGGATTTTGGGAGGTATCTGTATGAAACCCATTTTTCTCTTGATTGTCATCTTTCTGCTACTTCCTTTTGATGAATCCCTTAAGTTAGTCCTAGCTATTAGAGTCGTTTTCTATATGTCCTCGTATACATTTCACTCCCTGTTTTGTAAAATTTAGATAGATCTCATGAAAGGACTACGTACATATACTCTCTCTGTTGTGTCTAGTATTCTATAGGGCCACAATTGGACATCAGAACCCGTGCAAGGCATCAAAGTTTTCATCCTTGGTTTATAAATGAGAGAGTGTGATCATTGAAATACGGTAAGACCTTCATTGCTCAAATTATGATGATGTACAGTCCATAAGCTGTTCAAGGTCTTTGCAACATAACTCATACACGAGGAGATAACACATGTTCTGTTTTCTCATATCGTGTCCCTTTGCCCTGCTATGTGTGAATTGTTGAGCTAATATTTTTCCTAATGACAGATTTCATTTCTTGGTCTAGATTACATTTCATACCCGTGGTCTTTATTGGAGTGCAACCAAATTGGTAGTGCCATTATCAAATATCGAAATGTGGAGGTCGATCGTGGATCATATATTGTATAAGCCCAGCACCCGTGTGATGCCCCTTTTGGATTCAGATTCTGTCAAGGGGAGAGATCACTTAAAATACAAGTGACCCTCTATAGATTTCTTAGCCCGTGACCCATAGCAAATGGAGTTTATATTTCCACTAGAGAAGATGGAAATGTAGTCTCACACGGGTGAGACTACATTTCTACTAGAGAAGACGTGGCCAAGAGGTAATATCAATTCTATCTTCTCCTTGCAATTTCATTTCTTGTTTAATCTTGTGTGGGTAATCTTGGCTTTGATGTTTGCTATGTTTAGCAATTTGTTGCTTTACAGCTTCTTTGACTTCTGTTCCATGAATCTTGTGTGATTGTTGCTTGGATTTTGGGAGGTATCTGTATGAAACCCATTTTTCTCTTGATTGTCATCTTTCTGCTACTTCCTTTTGATGAATCCCTTAAGTTAGTCCTAGCTATTAGAGTCGTTTTCTATATGTCCTCGTATACATTTCACTCCCTGTTTTGTAAAATTTAGATAGATCTCATGAAAGGACTACGTACATATACTCTCTCTGTTGTGTCTAGTATTCTATAGGGCCACAATTGGACATCAGAACCCGTGCAAGGCATCAAAGTTTTCATCCTTGGTTTATAAATGAGAGAGTGTGATCATTGAAATACGGTAAGACCTTCATTGCTCAAATTATGATGATGTACAGTCCATAAGCTGTTCAAGGTCTTTGCAACATAACTCATACACGAGGAGATAACACATGTTCTGTTTTCTCATATCGTGTCCCTTTGCCCTGCTATGTGTGAATTGTTGAGCTAATATTTTTCCTAATGACAGATTTCATTTCTTGGTCTAGATTACATTTCATACCCGTGGTCTTTATTGGAGTGCAACCAAATTGGTAGTGCCATTATCAAATATCGAAATGTGGAGGTCGATCGTGGATCATATATTGTATAAGCCCAGCACCCGTGTGATGCCCCTTTTGGATTCAGATTCTGTCAAGGGGAGAGATCACTTAAAATACAAGTGACCCTCTATAGATTTCTTAGCCCGTGACCCATAGCAAATGGAGTTTATATTTCCACTAGAGAAGATGGAAATGTAGTCTCATTCCCAACTTAATCCTCACTTCGATACTCAACTTTTGCAGTGTACCGAGGCTGTGTAAGGGCAAGGATCCAGTCCCTTGCATCCTTATGTTTTTCTCTTCCTGATCTTTACAGTAGGCATCCAAAAGACATGTGTATGTTCGGATAGAAATGTCATAGGTTTTGCCCTTTATTCTAATTTCTTGTTCTAGATTTTAAGGGTAACTTGCACAGTTTACCTTCCAGTTTCAACTAGATTTGAGCTTCAATGTCTCATTTCCATTGTCTCATTCTCTCACTCTACTGGTTCTTCTTCTGTTTTTGGGATCTTCCTCGGTGGCAGGAAATTCCTTGGTCTTCAGGACTTGGACCAGTTTATGGACGATATATCGATTTTGGGAATATCTTGTCGGGCTTGGGGCGATGACAGAATGTTTCTTAAGCCACCCCTTTGCCCTTCATGTCTCTTTTCTTATCTCGTCACTATTCATGGGGCTTAGGGGTTTCCTCTTCTTCGTGGTCGTCATTTCTTGCAGGGTTCGGGATGTCTTCTTCGGGTTCACTCTCTTCACGTTCCTAGGGATCCTACTCGGGCTTTGGGATTCCATCGATTATAGGGACATTTCCTCGGGTTTATTCTCCATTCAGAGTCATTCTCTTTACATTCCTTGGGATACTCTTTGTGTTTCGACATTCCATCGATCATGAGAACGTTTCGTCGGGTTCAGGCGATGACGGACGGCAACCTCTTGAGCCAAAAACCCCCTTTCAATCAAAAGGGATAAAAATACATAAAAAATGCAGAATAACAAAATTCAAAAATAGCTCAAAGCGTTTTTCAAAAAGCTGTTTTGAACTACGTTGGCTTGATCGCTTTCGACAGGGTACGTAGGCAGCTTGGGATCTGCATCCTAAGTTCAGTCAAACTTTCTCCAAAAATCTTTCAAACCTTTTAAATAAAACACTTTCAACCCTTTCAAAACAAAAACCAAAATGGGCAAGGATGGTGATTGCCAGGTCACTCGGAGCCTTCTTTTCATTTTCATTTTCGATTTTGATCGTGGTTTGCCAGTTTTATCGGTTTTCCAATGTTTTATCGGGCTTTGGGACGGGCGATGACGTAGCGTGGCCCCTTCACAGGGATTGTCCTCGCTGAGCCCAACGATAAGCTATGACGACCGTGAGACTTGTCCGATCTTTAGCGGATCAGGATCACTGAGCTCGATTCCTTTAGAATCGCTCCCTGAGTCTATCGTATGTCCCATTTTCTTTTCCCTGGTATTTTGGGTTTATGTATACCGGCGACTTTCTGATTCCTTTCTTTCCTCGCATCTTCTAGCTTGTCGTGTGTTTGTCTTTGACTCCTTGTGTGTTTACTTTTAGCTTGCTTATTCCTTGTGTGTTTAGTTTCACACGCTTATTTACATGCTTAGCTGTAACATTTATCTGCTTACTTATCATGATCATATGCTTAGCTGTAGATATTTACTGCATTCCTGCTTATCATATCTGCTATATTACTTGCTTAGCTGTAGCTGTGCATGCGGATGTTACTGCTTTTCTAGATGTGATGGGTTAGGAGTAGATGCGGTGAGTTAGGATTTGGATGTTCATTTTCTTTTGCCCATCCCCGGGTCGTGCTTGCTTAGATAGACATTTTCTCGGGTATACTCGTTCCCATTTCATCTGATTTTTGCCCAAAACTCTTCAAACTTAATAGTAAATGGCATTAGGTGCTCACACTTGGGCGAATTGGGGGTGCTCTTCGGATCTTCCTCATTTGTCACCAGGCACGGACTTTTGTATCTCTGGTTATCTGTTGCAACAGAGTATTGTATGGGATCCAGGGCCCATTTCCGTGGATGGCGACTCTTCTTTGTTATAGGCACATCTTGGTTCCGGGCTGGTCCTTGAATCGAGAGGTATCTCATTCATATAGCCACCCATGTTGTGAGTGGCATCATTTCGAGAGTTCCTTAGTAGAGCTCTCCTTCACATTGTGGAGATCTTAGAGGATTGACGTGAGATCTCGTGTCCCTCGCCCACCGTCCTCGGGATTGGGGTCCACAGGCTGGCGACTCTGCTGGGGAGTTCTTGAAACATTGCCCAACTCTGTAAAAATGCCATTTTTATTAATTTTGAAGAAATTTGGGTCAAAATCATTTTGAATGGGGAATTTATTGTTAGAATCCAGGGGCACCCAAATAGGTGCGTAAAACAAGGGAATCACACACTGCACAACATGCATTATTATTTGTCCTTTTCCTTGCTTTTTTTTATTATTATTGTCATTCGCTCCACGGGATAGATTTGGCGCGTATCAGATGGATGTCATTACCCTGCTGGGCCGTTGAATTTATTTCCAAGCTATGCGCCAGTGCTGCAGCCGTAAACACTAGGCGTACTTGTGTTTACAACAACCAATGAGCAGTGAAGCATACTATGTATAACATTGGGCGTACTTTTGTTATACATATTAAGTATGGTTCATACGCATGGTACCCGATAGATTGAGTCTGGAGCCCTACTTTGTTTTATATATTTTATATATATACTTATCGACTTAGTGAAATCCAACTAGGAAGTGCCCGTGTTTATATATATATATATATATATATTGCATTCATATGGGGATGAACATGTGTTGCTTACACATGTGGAGCCTAGAGTTAGGAGCCTTGACCCATTTATAGACTAGGGTAGTTCACCTCGTGTGGCTACAAATGGGGTCCTAGTACACTCATGAGTCTGTCATGAGTTAAGACTTCCTTGACTGTGCTAGATTAGACTAGGGTTGGTGCCTCTGGTTAGGATGTATATATATATATATATATGTATACGTATATATATTTATTTACTAGATTAGGGTTTGCTTCTTAGTTAGGTTTTCCTCCTTAATCTTACCATTTTTTTTCCCATCTATCCGTCTTTTGGGTAATGATCAGATCATTGGTTTCACATCGTTATCTTTCTAGCCATGATCTATTTTCCCTGAGCTTGATCCTTTGATCGATCTTGATCAAATCGCTCCGCATGTCGATTGTGAGTCTATCTTGCCATTATTACTACCAGAGTGTGTGTTCTTGCTGAGAGCCCTGCTTCATCTTGACCTTGTCGGTGTATTCTTTATGCTTGGTTACCGAGACCCTCCTTGTACAGTCGTTATGCTGCCGGATTTTCTCCAAAAACCTTAAGCGTAACTGTTATCCTTTAGGGTTATTGATAAACCATGTGCTTACCGTATCATATCTCCTAGTACAGCTGTCATGCTGCCGGATTTTCTCTAAATGTCCCGAGTGTGGTCATCATCTTTCTAGGCTTGTTGCTAAACCATGAGCTTACCTTACCATGATCCTTCTATGGGGCCGTCATGTTGCCGGATTTTATTTAAAACCTTCTGAGTATGGCCTTATGGTTTAGTGTTAGTGATAAACCATGAGTTTACCATGCCATGATCCTTTTGTGAGGCCGTTATGTTGCCAGATTTTTATCTGAAACACCCTAAGTGTGATGGCTATTCGTTTAGGTTTGATGGGCCGTCATGACCATTCTTACAATTGTTGTACTGCTGGTTTTTACCCAAGGGAGAGATGTGTTTGTATTATCTGTTGTTTCAATTTGTACATAACATTCTTTCTGATTATCTTAATTTAAATTAGTGTTTTTACTTCCATTTCAGGAGTCTGAGTTAAGCAAAAGCCATTGCTCCGAAAAAGGTTACCATTTCGCAGCCTACTTGGTCCCGACAATCTTCTACGTCGAGATTAAGTTGTAGATCTTCTTCACCTATCTCGCCAGCTTTATTTCCGCTTGTCTCCCCTCGTCTTAACCAAATGGCAGAGTCAAATGAGATGTTGGCTGAAATGAGAGACATGATGAGGAACCTTACAAGAGAGGTATCTACCCTAAAAGAAGAGGTTACTCAGTTGAAAAGTGAGAAAACCGCTACCTCGAAGCAACCTGTCGTCCAAAATCCTCCCAATGTGATTCTAGGCTTTGTTCGGTCTGTCATCTCCCCCGAAGATGATTTCTATGACGAGCAGTATGTAGAGGAGAACTGTCTCCCGCAATCAGTCAAGCTAAGCAAAGAGAAAGAATTGGTCGATAAAGTTGAAAAATTGACCCAGCAAGTTGAAAGCATGCAAGTTAAGGGCCCAAAGAAGATCAATATGTTTGACTTTTCCCTTTTCCCTGGTGTCACCCTTCCTCCAAAATTCAGAATGCTAGATTTTGATAAATATGATGGGACGGAGTGCCCGTGGAGTCATCTGAGGTCGTTCATTTCGAATCTAGAAGGGTATGGGCTGTCTCCAGAGCAGATCGCTAAGGTGTTTCCGATGACTCTAATAGGAGTAGCTAAGAAGTGGTTCCTTCATCTGAAACCCGAAGAACTCGGAACTTTAGACGAAATTGCTAACAAGTTTGTTGAGCAATTTTCGATGGAAGAAGGAATAGAGGTTACGAAGAGGGACCTGAAATCAATCAAGCAAGGACCCCAGAAACATTTACAACTTTTGTAAGAAGATGGAGGAGAAAAGCGGCCCAGATGACTAACCGTCCTTCTGAAGAAGATCAGATCAAAATTGTGGTCAAGAATTTGTCTCCTCAGTATTACCACTTCATGGCGACGCTGTATTATTCTGATTTCAATCACTTGATCAAGACAGGAACCATAACTGAAGATGCATTTTTGAAGGGTTCTCTGGCGAAGTCATCTTTTGATCCAAGGAATGGAAAGAAACCAATGGTAGCTTCAAAGCTCGAAGTTAACAATGTGATTGATGCACGCCCTGTAAGAAGAGTTGTGGCAGAGACAGAGCAGCCAACGAAGAAAGCGCCAAGGCATTTTGATCCGCTACCTTACCCCTTATCTGTCGCTCTCAAGAAGTTACTACGAGACAAAAAGATCACTCTCTTAGAATCGAGACCTCCACCACCTGTTCTCCCCATATATTGGCATGAAGATCAGTATTGTGTATATCATCAAGGAGCAGGGCACCTAACAGATAACTGCATGGCCTTGAGGCATTAAATTCAGGATACGATAGAAGCGAAAAAGATTGGTGTATCTATGCCAAACGTTACCCGGAATCCACTACCAACTCATGCTGCGCGCCCCCCACCTACAATTGGGGCGATTTTTGTTGAAGAGCCTATTCTTGATCCTGCTTCCTTGATCTGTGCTATCGCTTCTAATTTATCGACTGTCTTGGCATTTGGCGAGGAAGTTGAAGGAGTAGAGGAAGAGAAACCTTATGTGCTGGGCGGAGATGAAGATGACTCTGCCGAGTCTTCTATTAGTCCATATATTCTTCAATGTGATGAAGAGGAAGTCCCAGATGTCGTTCCGTATGTTCTAAGCTTTGATGACGATGACTTTGATTTTTTGAATGATCAATGTGACGAAGTCCATGGTGGGCGAATCTTCAAACCTGTTGAGTTGAGAGCTGAGAACCCAGCTGAAGTTGTAAGGGCCGCAGAAGCGCAGAAGCAAAACAAGCCGAGTTGCGAAGAAGAGGATACGTCAACTTAAAAAGACCCAGGCTAGTATTTCAATTTGGGGTTTGCTTATGGCTTCCCCAAAGCACCGTCAAGTTGTACTAAGAGAGTTGAATGCTACATAGGTATCTGTAGACATTACATCTGATGAGCTGGTTGGTTTAGTAGCAATGGCTAGGGTGTCCAAGACTCTTTCTTTCACTGATGAAGATTTGACATCTGAAGGTCGCAATCATACACGTCCACTGAAAATCACTGTTATCTGTAGCGGGAAGAAGGTCCCAGATGTATTAGTTGACAATGGGTCCGCACTGAATGTATGTCCGTTAGCCACTGCTACTGTCTTGGGATTTGGGCCAAATGACTTCATCCCTTCTGAACAAGGAATTTTGGCGTATGACGGTACCAGACGCGATGTTATTAGAACACTAGCAACCGAAATTCTGATAGGAGGAAAAATCTTTGAAGTAGAGTTCGAAGTGCTCGATATCAAAGTGTCTTTCCTTCTCTTGCTGGGCCGACCTTGGCTCCATAAGGTTGGAGTTATCCCTTCTTCACTGCACCAGAAACTGAAGTTCATCAGAAACAACAGGGTGATAACAGTCAAGGGTGATCATGATTTAGAGGTAGGCCAAATTTCGCAAGAGGGTACCTCAGAAAAGAAAGGCGATGTTAGTCTGACCGGGTTCTCTGTAGAAGTCACAGCCATATCATTTGAAAAAGCAAAGAATGAAGAGATTTTGTTCCTCACCAGCACTAATCCCCAGGTTGTAAAAATGATGCGTAGACAGGGGTACCTTCCCGGTGCAGGTTTGGGTCGCAATCATCAGGGGATAGACGAATGGCCTAACATGAGAAAGAATGAAGGGTTGTTTGGACTCGGATACGAGCCTACTGGCGAAGAGATTAGAGAAATGAGAAATTACATGCAGAAATGGTCCGAGCTCCGTCGTCAGGGTCTGGAGCTGCCGATGAAACTATTTAGTCTGATCAGAAACGGTAAGTACCGCAGAGAGGGTGATGACTTTGCATTTTGTGGGTTCGCAGAGCCGTGGGTTGATGAGTTAACAGGGCAAGAGCTGCCAGGGTTCGAGATATTTTTTAATATGGAGCTGCCAGATGAGTACCCGAGTTTGCAGATTCATGAGATTGAACCAGAAGTTGATTGGGCTAATATCCTTGAGCCGTGTCTTCTGAATTCCCTGTTCCAGGTTGAGTTACCGATCGTAGCCATGATCGGAGGAGATGCACTGATTCTTGATCCCGAAAGCCTTATCACCCCAGCTGAGGGACCCCTCACGAACTGGAGTTCCCAGGTCATACCCCAAGTCGTCATCCAGTACAGTCCTGTTTCTATCAAAGAGTCCGTTGTCTCTAGCTATATGTCCATTTTCGAGTCAAAAATAGAGTTTGCTATATCTGATGTTTCTTTTGATACAGGTACGGTTGTGATCGAGCCTGTTGATGAGGAGTCTTCTGATGCCGTTGTTCAGTCCGATGCAGAGTCCATTGCATCTTTCGTTGAGTCTACCGAGTTTGTCAGGTCTGTTCATACGATAGTCCAGTCTGATGATGAGTCTGTAAAGATTTCTAAAGATTTCAATACTGAACCCATTGAGGGCGCGTCAACAGATGTAACTTCGATTTCTTTGAATGAAATAAAAGACTCTTCTTTTTATTCGCCTATCTCTACTTCAATTTCTGCTTCTTGATCTGATCAAATTGATAATAACAATAATCAAGACTCCCCCTCTGGTGAGGATGCCGACGAAACTTCCCCTAAAATCAAACACATGATTAGACACGAGGAGCAGCGTCGAGCAAAACCACTCGAAGAGGAAATTGAGACCATCAATATAGGTGATGAAACCCTAATTCGGGAAATTCGAATTGGCAAAACATTAACTCCTGAAGAGCGTGAGGAATTAATTACCCTATTGAAGGAATTCAAAGAAGTTTTCACTTAGTCCTATGATGACATGCTGGGATTAAGTGAAGACATTGTTCAACATAGACTTCCCTTAATCCCAGGTGCCAGGCCGAAAAAGCAAAAACTTCGAAAAATGAAACCAGAGTGGGACTTGCTAGTCAGAGATGAAGTTCAGAAACAATTGGATGTTGGCTTCATACAAGTTGTTGAATACCCTGAATGGTTAGCCAACATAGTACCGGTGCCCAAAAAGGACAGAAAAGTCAGAATGTGTGTGGACTTCAGAGATCTGAACAGAGCAAGTCCGAAAGATGATTTCCCTCTGCCACACATTGACATCTTGGTGGACAACACAGCAGGCCATGCTCTCCTTTCATTTATGGATGGATTCTCAGGATACAACCAGATCAAGATGGCTCCTGAAGACATGATCAAGACGGCTTTCATCACTCAATGGGGGACATATTGTTACAAAGTTATGCCATTTGGACTCAAAAATGCTGGAGCAACATATCAGAGAGCTGCTACCACTTTATTGCATGACATGATACACAAAGAGGTCGAAGTAAATGTTGATGACATGATCGTTAAAGCGAAGACCAGGGAAGAGTATGCAGGGGCATTGAGAAAGTTCTTCCAGCGAATTAAAAAGTTCAAGCTCCATCTCAACCCGAATAAGTGTGTATTTGGAGTTACATCAGGAAAACTGCTGGGATTCTTGGTCAGCCAGGGAGGGATTGAAGTAGATCCACATAAAATCAAAGCTATCCAAGAAATGGCACCTCCAAAGACCGAGAAACAGATCCGTGGGTTCTTAGGCAAGGTTCAATATTTGAGAAGGTTCATTGTATAGTTGACAACAACTTGTGAGCCGATTTTCAAACTCTTAAAGAAGAATGCTTCCAAGGAGTGGAATGAAGAGTGTCAGGAGGCTTTCGAAAAAATCAAGCAATGTCTAGCTTTACCACCAGTTTTGTCACCAATTATACCAGGACAACCGATGTTGTTGTACTTGTCTGTTACTGACACAGCGATGGGGTGTATGTTACCGCAGCAAGATCCAGAGTCGAAACGAGAAAGAGCCATTTACTATATCAGTAAGAAAATGTTGGAGTACGAGCAGAAATATACCTTTCTTGAGAAGAATTGCCTAGCACTAGTTTGGGCTACTCAAAAGTTGAGGCATTGTTTGTTATCGAATAGGGTTCTTCTACTCTCACGGATGGACCAATTGAAATATTTGTTCGAGAAGCCAGTCCTCACCGGAAGAACCGCCAGGTGGTTGTTGTTATTGTTTGAGTTCGATATCACTTATGTCACTCAGAAGTCAATTAAGGGGCGCATGATAGCTGAACAGTTAGCTGATTCACCAGCAGAAAATAATGAATTTTTGAAAGCAGAGTTTCGTGATGAGGAAATAATGACTGTGGAAGATGAAATTCCAGACACAAAGTGGTTGATGTACTTTGATGGAGCAGTCAACAATCGAGGCCAAGGTGTAGGAGCGGTGTTGGTGTCACCAAGAAAGGAGTATATCCCTATATCCATCAAACCTCAGTTCAAGTGCACAAACAATATGGCAGAATACGAGGCGTGTATCACAGGTTTGGAAGCAGCCATAGCCTTGCGCATTCAGGACCTAGACTTATTCAGAGATTCAATTCTGATCATCTGTCAAATCAACGGAAACTGGAAAACAAGAGACGATAAGTTGATCCCGTATAATACGTACCTAGAGTCTCTGGTCAGAAAATTCAGAAATATCACATTCACTCATTAGCTACTCTTGCTTCGATGCTTGATATTTCTGCTACAATGGAGGTGCAGCCATTAGAAGTAAGGCTTCAATGGGCCCCGGCTCATGTTAACGCCATTGAAATAGCAGCGAGGTGTTCAGATGGCAAGCCTTGGTACACAGATATCAAGGACTTCATCTCAGGCAAGGGGCATCCACCGGAAGCTTTAGGAAAAGAGCGAAGGTCTCTTCAGAAATTGGCCTCTAACTTTGTCATCTGTGGTGAGGAGTTGTCAGAAGGTCGTTCGATGGAATCCAACTTTTGTGTATAGATGAGGATCAAGCAGCTGAACTCATAGAGCAAACACACGAAGGAGTTTGTGGACCGCATATGAATGGAAAGATGCTGTCAAGGAAGATTCTCGGACTTGGGTATTACTGGCTGACAATGGAAGCTGATTGCTACGCCTATGTGAAGAAATGCCACAAGTGTCAGGTTTACGCCAATCTCATCCATGTGCCGCCTTCTCAGTTACATTCTCTTACTTTACCGTGGCTGTTCTCAGTATGGGGAATAGATATCATCGGGAAGATAAGTCTGAAGTCTTCTAGCGGACATGACTATATCTTGGTCGCCATTGATTACTTCACAAAGTGGATAGAAGCTGCTTCGTATGCGTCATTGACCTCGGCTTATGTTGCAAAGTTCATCAAAGCAAATATTATTTGCAGACAGGGAGTACCACATGAACTAATTTCAGACAATGGGTCCCATTTCAAGAAGGAGGTGGCGCGCTTGTGTGAGGAGTTTAAGATTAAACATCATAAGTCGTCGCCTTATAGACCTCAAACTAACGGAGCTGTGGAGGCCGCTAACAAAAACATCAAAGTGATCATCAGCAAGATGACCGAGACTTACAAAGATTGGTCGAACAAACTCCCGTATGCTTTGTGGGCCTATAGGACGTTGATCAGGTCCTCTACAGGTGCAACTCCTTATTCTCTGGTGTACGGAATGGAAGCTGTCTTACCTGTTGAACTGCGAATTCCCTCCCTGAGAGTGATGATGGAAGCTGGGTTGCCAGAATTTGTTTGGGCTCAAGCTAGATATCAAGAGTTACAAATGATTGATGAAAAGAGGCTGAAAGCATTGTACCATGTTCAGGGGTATCAACGCCGTGTCGAGAAAGTCTTCAACAAGAAAGTTCGTGTTCGAGACCTCAAGAAGGGAGATCTTGTTCTGAAATCCTTTCGGGCATTGATATATGATCCCAGGGGTAAATTCAAGCCGAAATGGTCAGGTCCATACATCGTTGACGAAGTCCTGCCTGGAAAAGCCGTCAGACTCCTCAATGAAAATGGAGAAAAGCTAACAGAGCCAACAAACCTTGACCAACTCAAGAAATACTATGCTTAGCGCACCAGAAGGCCTTCCCTGGCCGACCAGAACTCCAAACCAAAAAACCCTTTAAAAAAGAAAAAAAAACAAACATATCAAAAGAATCCTTTGCAAAACCCTTTTGAGCTTACACAAAAGTTAAAACCATTCTCTTTTCAAAACCCATAAACTAAGGGCATTTGTGCCTTGAACTACGCCCAACCAGATCCTCATCCTTTGGGGGTACGTAGGCAGTCTGGCTAGTCCAGATTCGGTCGAAACCTTGAAAAACTTACCAAAACTTTGTTCTTTCAAACCCTAACCTACCTAAAAAGTCCTTTTGGTGCAATAAGCAAAGGTTTGTGGCTAAAAAAAAAAGAGAAAAGAAATGGAGTCTGAAGACCCGTTAGATTGAAAACCCGCAAGGGCGATCTAAGCAAAAGTTAGGGTCATCACCTGCTAAGCTGAAAACCGGAAAGGTCGGCTTAGGCAAAAATCAAGGTGTGAGCCTGCTGGATTGAAAACTCGCAAGAGCATTTCAGGCAAAAATTAAGGCAAGCGGTCCGCCAGATTGAAAACTTGGGCAGTGATTTCTAAAGAAGCTGAACAACCGAAGGCAAACAAGACTAGTAACCCAGTAATGGCATCATCAAAGTCTGAATAGTGCCAGCTTGACTTTCTTTGATATTCCTCTAAACTAGGGGCATTTAAGACCAAGCAATCAAAAGGGTTTAATGACTATGATAGTAATACCGAACAGGGAATGAATCACTTTTAAGCATGGTATTCAAGTCACTCTAAGAGTGGTTAACCTTCACCATTTAAAATATTTGTCAGGTCAAGAAGCAAGTTGAGTCTTTCTTGAAATCCAAGTCCTGTGGTTGTCAATGTCTTTTACTTGTCACTTGTCGAAGTTTGTCGCGTGTCAAGTCTAAATCTCCAAGGTCTTGTATGGTCTGTACCTTTCCCAGAGCTGGGGTGACAGGCACCAAAGCAAGAAGTCTCGTCTCCAGAAGACAGATTAAATCAGAGTAGGTTCAGAGGAATGGTAGGCTATCAGGCCTATTGAAATTTTGTCAGCTGGCAGATTTGAAAGAGACCTTTTAGGCAGAATTGATCTCATGGTTCTCATGTTTCCTCTACACAGAGAGCTTTGTAAATCCAATATTCATGAAATGAAATATTTGTTTCCTTGCATTTGTATTGCTTTATTAAGACTCTAGTCATGGAAGTATGAAGTACACTAGGGGCATCTTTTATGACTTAGCAAATCACGCCAAGTCATAAAAGCTGTCAAATCCACAAGGACAATAAGAATAAACCAGTGTCTCCAGCATGTTGAGATGAGAGAAGCTCGAGCACATCTCTAGTCAAACCTCCAAATTCCCCAGCTAAGCCTACTCTATAGTCAACTCATCAGCAAAGCTAGTCCCCAATGGAGTCTAGCATCTACTTCCCAGAGAGTCCGCTGGCAACTGCTCAAAGCGTTCAATTCCCAGCGAAATCTAATTCTTTCAAAAATGGGTCAGTACCCAAAATCCCATCAAATCACGTGAGTTTAGTCCTCAGCAAGGAACTCGCGCCCCTATTTTCTCGGCAAGAGACAAAGCAATTCCCAAAGGGATCAATCTGAATCAATCTGAATCAATCCAGCAAGCATATCAAAAAAAAAAGAAGCTCCCGCTTCTTTGGAGAGACAAAGCATTCTCCAAAGAAATCAATCCAAATCCATCAATCCAAATCAATCAACCCAAATCAATTAATCAATCAAGAGCAGAAGATTATCAATCTTTTCATAAGATTTTACTCCTCAATCAAGTTCTCAGCTTGTTATTGCGTGAAGGTTCCGCATAACTAAGCTTTCCCTTTTGATTGGTGCGTGAGGGTTCCGCCTAATTAAAAGTCCCCCCTTTTTGTTACTGTGTGAGGGTTCCTCATAACAAAAATTTTCTGCTTGTTACTGCGTGAGTGTTCCTCATAACTAAGCTTTCCCTTTTGTTACTGTGTGAGGGTTCCACATAACAAATTTTTCCTTGCTTGTTATTGCGTGAGGGTTCCGTATAACAAAGCTTTTCCTTTTGATTAGTTCGTGAGGGTCCGCCTAATTAAAATTTTCCTTTTGGTACTGTGTGAGGGTTCCACATAACAATTTTTTCCTTGCTTGTTACTGCGTGAGGGTTCCGCATAACAAAGTTTTCCCTTTTCATTAGTGCGTGAGGGTTCCGCCTAATTAAAATTCCCCTTTTTGTTACTGCGTGAGGGTTTCGCATAACAAAGCTTTCTCTTTTTTATTAGTGCGTGAGGGTTCCGCCTAATTAAAGTTCCCCTTTTGTTATTGATGAGCACATAAATGTGTGAATCTTAAGTAGTAAATTATGCATATTTTATACTTGGAACAGTGCTACTTGACGTATTTTTCTTGTTTTTGGTGTTTCAGGATTATTCTCAAATTTTCGTGGAAAATGGAACTTCGGTTATAATGAATGGGGCCCACTAACATTATTTAATAACTTCCGAAGGATTCAGTTAGTCGTGGGAGTGCTATATGTGTAACATGTGTTGGCTCATCATTTGAAGTGTTCGGATCATCATATGGAAGCACTTTGGGAGCCCATCAATTGAACAATTTGGATCAAGCCGTGACATGGGTCATACATAGAAAGTCGGGATGAAAAATGGTCGAATATATTATTTCCCTATTAGGATGCAAGTGGGACCCACCCTTTCCTGTATATTTGAATTTGAATTTCTAATCCAAGAGGGTGGTGCCAATATCACTTTGGGTAGTAATCACCTACAAGAATTCAAAGGACAATCAAATTCCCATTGTGAGCCATCATTTGTGCGGTTTAGATCGACCTACGGGAATAGATTATGGGAGATAATTAATTCAAATCTTTGGCCATAAAATGGACGGTTGGATCAGTTCATGGAGGTAACTAAAAGGGACATCTATTTTAGTCCACCAATAATGTCCGTTTTGGATTAATATCCCACGCATGTGAAATATCCACCGACTAGTCTATTTTGGAAAGTAGTTTGGTCATTTCTTTTTTTATATCATTTGAAAAAGGAGAAAGTCCTCACTCTCTTTTGATGGTCAAAGAAGAAAAGCAAAAGCTTCCATATTTTGGATTTAAAAATTGGCAAGTATCGGTTTGTTTGAATTAGCAATATGGGCTACTATTACGAAATTCAAGTGTAAAGTAGGCAATATTATGAGCTCGTATGTCTATGATTTAACTTGCACAATGGGTTTTCAAATGAACGGTTTTGATCACCTACCTACTGGAATGGGCGTGCATGTATATTTTTCGAGGAAAAATTTGCGGTCAAGAAAAGTGGGACCCATTATAATTAAAGAAGGGACTAATATTCCTATTTTGCCGAATTTCACACGGATTCTGCTCTGGATTGCATACCACAGTTTCGGTCATATGGGTATTGGATTTTGGATATCATGCATATTATTGGAAAGGAATATATGGGAAAGATTTACACTTTCTCAAGTAACAAAACAAGCTCCTCCTCTCTCTCCATCCTTGATACAATTCTCCACCATTCTCAAGCTCTCTCTCTCTTAGGTTTTCTTGTTCTCTTTCATGCTCTTTTTCTTTTCTACTCTCAACCAAGGATCAATCATCCACCATTCAAACTCAAGGTGACATTAAAGCTTGAAGGAGGAAGATTCAACCAAAGATTGGAGGAGAAAAAGAATAAGTTCTTTTTGTATTTTGTTCTATTTTCTAGTTCCAAAGTGATGTATTTTTTTTGTTTAATTTAAACTAGTGGAGAGTTTATTTTTCTTTTAGTTTTCCTTTTAAATAATTATATGGCATCTCTTCTCTTTTCTTTCTCCTTTATTTTTGTTTTTCTTCACTTCTTCATGAGTAACTAAATCCTATTTACTTAGGGTTTAGTTGAAGCCATGGGGAAGGAGAAATAATTACAATTAAATCAATCTACTCAATTAAAAAATTGTGTAGGAGTTTGTGTTTGGAAAATCCCAATCATTCATGCCATTGGCTTTTCCCTTTCGTATGAATGATTGTTGATTAACAAATATAAAGTTCTATATAATCAATGTAAATTGGAGAGTGGATTTGATTAATTACTTATAAGGAATGACATCCCTTTGATCTTATTCCTTATTGACTAGTTAATCGAATTTTCAACCCAATTCAAGAGTTGTTTTAATTAATCAATTTAATCCAAACCCATGGTGGATTCTAACCCTAAGTAATCTTTTATATTGAATTAAGGTTTTTACACTATTCCAAATTACTTTCGCAATTTTTCAATTAATTTAGGCCTTTAGAATTTTAGTTTTCTAATAAGATTAGATAAGTAGTTAATCAAGATCATTAGAATTTTGGTACACTTTGCCTAAATTAAGATTTCCAAGTCAAGATCGTAGTTGAATCCGATTCTTAGATTGAATAGAATACACGCTTATATATAGTGTTGGCTCCGAGGTCTAAGTCCACGGAAATCCTGAGTCCATTCCAGGCAACATTATATCATAGCTAGTATTCTAATCGGTAAAAGAATAGGATTGACAACTAGATTTCTCTTCCTTGAGTTCGACCCGTATTTACACGATCCGTGCACTTGCGGTTATTTAATTTTTCAAACAAGTTTTTGGCGCCGCTGCCGGGGAAGAGAGTTGCATTAGAATCTTAATTATTCAAAGTGTTAGATTAGTAGTTATTTTTAGTTTAGCTATATTTTTTTTTGTTTCTTGGCTATCCATATCTCTTACTTGGTTTTCCTGTGTTTATGAGTGAAGGTTGGGTGCGGAACTCGGCCAATCGACTAGAAAGAGCAAACCGGTTAGAGACGGCAGAAGACATCGCACCAAATCCAAATCAAGTAGTCATGGCGGAAGAACAAGAGACACCCAAGAGTTTGCGTGATCGCTTCTATCCGGCCCGAACCGTGCAACCTTCATGCATACGTCTGCCTGCTGTGCAGGGAAATAATTTTGAACTCAAATCCCAATTCATCACCATGTTACCTCATTTTCATGGGCTACCTTCTGAGGATGCCTATCTATTTCTTAGGGAGTTTGAGGAAGTGTGTGTCCTCATTAAAATGCAGCAACTCTCAGATGATGCGGTAAAGCTTAGATTTATCACTTTTTCACTCAAGGATGGGGCTAAGAAATGGCTCTATGGTCTTCCCACCAATTCTATCACTACTTGGGAAGAATTCACTGTTGCCTTTCTTAAAAAGTTCTTTCCTATGCATAAAACGAATAAACTAAGGAATGACATTCTTCAGTTTAGGCAAAAACCCCATGAGTCTTTTTCCAAATTCATGGAGAGGTTTAAGGATCTTCTCCAAGAGTGCCCTCACCACGGACTTGACACTTGGCATTTATGCCAAATTATTTATGAGGGTATTGACTATCAAACCAAGCAGTTGTTAGAATCTATGTGCCCAACAGGATTTACATCATATACGGATGAAAATGATGCTTGGAACTTTTTAATTGAATTAGCTGAAAAGACTCGTGAGTGGGAATCAACTCAAGAGAGTGAAAGAGCCATTGGTAAGGGTTTCATTGAGGGTACTGTAGCTAAAGAGGCTCACCTAGATATTCTTATCAAAAGGCTAGAAGCCATAGTGGTTAAGGGACCTTCACAGGTCCATCAAATTGCACATAGTGTTCTTATGTGCAATTGGTGTCAAGCCACGGACCATGTCATGGAAGAGTGCCCAACTCTTGCTAAATTTGGTAATTCTAATGAAAATGCAAGTGCCATGTTTTTAAATAATCCATATAGTAGCACATATAATCCGGGATGGAGGAATCATCCCAACTTTTCTTGGAATCAAGGGAATTATCAAGGAGGGCCATCAAATTTCCAAGGTCAAGGCCAATTTGGCCAACCTAGGCCCACCTTCCCTTCTATGAATGTTCGACCACCCCTAACCACACCTCCACCTTTTCAAAACCCAATTTTAAATAATGTTTCAAATCAGCAACCACCGGGTTTTCCAAAACAAGGGGAGTCGGCACGCATAACTTCCTTAGAAAAGAGCATAGAACTTCTCACTAGCACTTTCATGACAAGCCAACACAATATGGAGAAACAAATCTCGCAACTTGCCATGGCCTTGCATGAAAGGGAAAAGGGGAAGATGCCAAGTCAACCAGTTCCTAATCCAAGGAATGTGGCCATAAATGGGAATCAACAACCACAGGTAAATCAGTTGAATGCCATGCAACCAAACTTGCCGCAGCAGGAGCCCTCCGATCACTGTAACGCTGTATTTGCTTTAAGGAGTGGCAGAGAATATCAAAGGGAGGAGGGCAGATCCGAACCTTCTAAAGATGCTCAAGAATCTCCAATTAAGGTAAGTAAAGAGTCATCCTCCATTGGTTCAGAAGAAGAGCCCGAACAGGTAAGTACAGAGCAGGCAGTTTCTCCACCTGAAAAAGAGTATGTGCCTAAAGCTCCTTTTCCAAGGAGACTTGCTAATAATAAAAATGTGGCTGCTAAGGAGAAAATTTTAAATATGTTTAAACAAGTGCAAATTAATATTCCATTGTTAGATGCGATTTCCGAAGTCCCGACTTATGCCAAAGTTTTAAAAGACTTGTGCACACAAAAGCGCAAGTCTAATGTACCCAAGAAGGCATTCTTGGCTGCAAACATTAGTTCCATCTTGTCTCAACAGATGGTGGCTAAGTACAAGGACCCGGGATGTCCTACCATTGCATGCACTATTGGAAATACTCATATTAATCATGCTCTTTTAGATTTAGGGGCCAGTGTGAATTTATTACCTCTTTCTGTTTTTAAACAATTAGGATTAGGAGAACTCAAACCCACCACCGTCACTCTTCAGTTGGCGGATAGATCAATGAAGAAACCGAAAGGGATGGTTGAGGATGTCTTAGTTAAAGTAGGAGAGTTCTTATTTCCTGTAGATTTCATTGTGCTAGAAACTGAGCCCGTTGCTAATATCAAGGATCAAATTCCTATAATTCTTGGTAGGCCTTTCCTTGCTACGAGCAACGCCTTAATTGATTGTAGAAATGGTTTAATGAAATTAACTTTTGGGAATGCTTCCATGGGCTTTAATGTTTTTAGATTAGGTAAGCAACCTAATTTACAAGAAGAAATTAATATGTTGCACTCCTCTCCTGAGACTAATTGTGAAAATATTTTGAATGCAGGATTTGAAGAAGCTCTGGATGAAGAAGGCTTGGAGAATGTAAGAGATATAGGGGACTCCTTTTCTGATGACCTTAGCATCCAACAAATAGAATTTGGAGCATCCCTATTTCCGCCCCTTCCCAAGCCTCCACCCAAAAAGGCCCCACAGTTAAATTTGCCGCCTTTGCATTCAAATTTAAGAAAAGCATATGTGGGTAAGACTTGCACATCTCCTGTGACAATCAAAATGGACTTAAACTCGACCCAAGAAGAAGAGTTAATTAATTTTTTAAAAGAAAATAATGACTCTACTTGGAAGGACAAGTTTCATTTACTCAGATTGAAGTCCTTTGTTGAGTTACCAAGATCTAATTTAGAAGAGGTCATGGATCTTCATGAGCCTCTTTATTCAAATCTCTCTTAAAAGAAAAAGGTATGCCCCTCTCTTCTCTTTATTGTCCTTGTTTCTATTTTTGCATGCATTGAGGACACTGCATGATTCAAGTATGTGGGGGTAGCTTTTAGAAACTTTCTTTTCTAATCTTTTCTATAGTTAAAGTTAGAAAATTTCCTTTCTTTTTATTTTTGGTAATTTTTCGCAAATTAGAAAGAACTTGGTATTCTTAGAAAGAAAGTTGTTCTCTTATTTTAAGAAATAAAGTTAGTGGATATTTTAATTTTGGAATTTGAAAAATTAGAAAGAATACTTTCCTTTCTTAGTTTTGTTTTCTTTTGGAATCTTTCTTTTTAAAAGGATTTGAATAAGAAATAGAAATAGAAACTTGCTTTTTATATGGTATGGATAAAAAGGAAAGAAAGGTTGAAACAAAGAAAGAATGAATGATTTTTAGAAAGTTTGCTTCTTGATTATAGTTTTGATTTGTAGCCTTGTTGACTTGAGCTATTAAGTCTGAAGGGTTTTTATGCCTAGTTCCTTAAAGCCAACTGGCTTCAGAGCAACTGACTGAAAACTCCATACATGGGTCAATTAGAAAGCTTAATAAATCAAAGCATTGCACGTAATCAAAAGTAAAGCTTGAACTCATATGCATCAATGTCTATGACATATGCAAATCAAAGATTAGTCGGACACTGCTTAGTAGCCTGGGTGTCTGGTGCATGCCCTGCATGTCATTCACGCCAAAAGCAGTAGAGGATTACAAAAAAAAAAAAAAAGAGTTCTATTCTTAGAAACTATGGGAAAAGTTGAAAGTATGGTGGACCATATAAATTTGTAAGTTTTCTACGAAGTTTCCGAATCAAATTTCTTTTATGGTACGATTACATTAGAGGCAAGTTTAAGGGAGCAAAGTATGACAAATTCAAAAGAGGATTCCTTGATTAAAATATTTTTCTAATTTTTTCAACTTGGGATAGGATGCAAAGTTTAAGTATGGGGGTATTCTTGTTCTTCTATTTTGAGCAATTTATCAAAGAAAAAGGATTGAAATTTTTTTTGGCTTTACTCTATAGTGGGATTTGAAAGAAAAGTTTATTTTTAGAATTTTGTGTGTTTATTCACTGCAAACACTCACGAGACAAAACTCGTCCACTAGGGTAACCTAGAGGTTTAAAGGCTTGTTGCACGTGCTAAGTGCAATCGTGATTCCTACGAAAGTGAGTTATGATTTTATTTTTGTTTATTTTTTATTTTTTTTGTTTGCTTGAGGACAAGCAAAGGTCAAGTATGGGGGAATCTGATGAGCACATAAATGTGTGAATCTTAAGTAGTAAATTATGCATATTTTATACTTGGAACAGTGCTACTTGACGTATTTTTCTTGTTTTTGGTGTTTCAGGATTATTCTCAAATTTTCGTGGAAAATGGAACTTCGGTTATAATGAATGGGGCCCACTAACATTATTTAATAACTTCTGAAGGATTCAGTTAGTCGTGGGAGTGCTATATGTGTAACATGTGTTGGCTCATCATTTGAAGTGTTCGGATCATCATATGGAAGCACTTTGGGAGCCCATCAATTGAACAATTTGGATCAAGCCGTGACATGGGTCATACATAGAAAGTCGGGATGAAAAATGGTCGAATATATTATTTCCCTATTAGGATGCAAGTGGGACCCACCCTTTCCTGTATATTTGAATTTGAATTTCTAATCCAAGAGGGTGGTGCCAATATCACTTTGGGTAGTAATCACCTACAAGAATTCAAAGGACAATCAAATTCCCATTGTGAGCCATCATTTGTGCGGTTTAGATCGACCTACGGGAATAGATTATGGGAGATAATTAATTCAAATCTTTGGCCATAAAATGGACGGTTGGATCAGTTCATGGAGGTAACTAAAAGGGACATCTATTTTAGTCCACCAATAATGTCCGTTTTGGATTAATATCCCACGCATGTGAAATATCCACCGACTAGTCTATTTTGGAAAGTAGTTTGGTCATTTCTTTTTTTATATCATTTGAAAAAGGAGAAAGTCCTCACTCTCTTTTGATGGTCAAAGAAGAAAAGCAAAAGCTTCCATATTTTGGATTTAAAAATTGGCAAGTATCGGTTTGTTTGAATTAGCAATATGGGCTACTATTACGAAATTCAAGTGTAAAGTAGGCAATATTATGAGCTCGTATGTCTATGATTTAACTTGCACAATGGGTTTTCAAATGAACGGTTTTGATCACCTACCTACTGGAATGGGCGTGCATGTATATTTTTCGAGGAAAAATTTGCGGTCAAGAAAAGTGGGACCCATTATAATTAAAGAAGGGACTAATATTCCTATTTTGCCGAATTTCACACGGATTCTGCTCTGGATTGCATACCACAGTTTCGGTCATATGGGTATTGGATTTTGGACATCATGCATATTATTGGAAAGGAATATATGGGAAAGATTTACACTTTCTCATGTAACAAAACAAGCTCCTCCTCTCTCTCCATCCTTGATACAATTCTCCACCATTCTCAAGCTCTCTCTCTCTTAGGTTTTCTTGTTCTCTTTCATGCTCTTTTTCTTTTCTACTCTCAACCAAGGATCAATCATCCACCATTCAAACTCAAGGTGACATTAAAGCTTGAAGGAGGAAGATTCAACCAAAGATTGGAGGAGAAAAAGAATAAGTTCTTTTTGTATTTTGTTCTATTTTCTAGTTCCAAAGTGATGTATTTTTTTTGTTTAATTTAAACTAGTGGAGAGTTTATTTTTCTTTTAGTTTTCCTTTTAAATAATTATATGGCATCTCTTCTCTTTTCTTTCTCCTTTATTTTTGTTTTTCTTCACTTCTTCATGAGTAACTAAATCCTATTTACTTAGGGTTTAGTTGAAGCCATGGGGAAGGAGAAATAATTACAATTAAATCAATCTACTCAATTAAAAAATTGTGTAGGAGTTTGTGTTTGGAAAATCCCAATCATTCATGCCATTGGCTTTTCCCTTTCGTATGAATGATTGTTGATTAACAAATATAAAGTTCTATATAATCAATGTAAATTGGAGAGTGGATTTGATTAATTACTTATAAGGAATGACATCCCTTTGATCTTATTCCTTATTGACTAGTTAATCGAATTTTCAACCCAATTCAAGAGTTGTTTTAATTAATCAATTTAATCCAAACCCATGGTGGATTCTAACCCTAAGTAATCTTTTATATTGAATTAAGGTTTTTACACTATTCCAAATTACTTTCGCAATTTTTCAATTAATTTAGGCCTTTAGAATTTTAGTTTTCTAATAAGATTAGATAAGTAGTTAATCAAGATCATTAGAATTTTGGTACACTTTGCCTAAATTAAGATTTCCAAGTCAAGATCGTAGTTGAATCCGATTCTTAGATTGAATAGAATACACGCTTATATATAGTGTTGGCTCCGAGGTCTAAGTCCACGGAAATCCTGAGTCCATTCCAGGCAACATTATATCATAGCTAGTATTCTAATCGGTAAAAGAATAGGATTGACAACTAGATTTCTCTTCCTTGAGTTCGACCCGTATTTACACGATCCGTGCACTTGCGGTTATTTAATTTTTCAAACAAGTTTTTGGCGCCGCTGCCGGGGAAGAGAGTTGCATTAGAATCTTAATTATTCAAAGTGTTAGATTAGTAGTTATTTTTAGTTTAGCTATATTTTTTTTTGTTTCTTGGCTATCCATATCTCTTACTTGGTTTTCCTGTGTTTATGAGTGAAGGTTGGGTGCGGAACTCGGCCAATCGACTAGAAAGAGCAAACCGGTTAGAGACGGCAGAAGACATCGCACCAAATCCAAATCAAGTAGTCATGGCGGAAGAACAAGAGACACCCAAGAGTTTGCGCGATCGCTTCTATCCGGCCCGAACCGTGCAACCTTCATGCATACGTCTGCCTGCTGTGCAGGGAAATAATTTTGAACTCAAATCCCAATTCATCACCATGTTACCTCATTTTCATGGGCTACCTTCTGAGGATGCCTATCTATTTCTTAGGGAGTTTGAGGAAGTGTGTGTCCTCATTAAAATGCAGCAACTCTCAGATGATGCGGTAAAGCTTAGATTTATCACTTTTTCACTCAAGGATGGGGCTAAGAAATGGCTCTATGGTCTTCCCACCAATTCTATCACTACTTGGGAAGAATTCACTGTTGCCTTTCTTAAAAAGTTCTTTCCTATGCATAAAACGAATAAACTAAGGAATGACATTCTTCAGTTTAGGCAAAAACCCCATGAGTCTTTTTCCAAATTCATGGAGAGGTTTAAGGATCTTCTCCAAGAGTGCCCTCACCACGGACTTGACACTTGGCATTTATGCCAAATTATTTATGAGGGTATTGACTATCAAACCAAGCAGTTGTTAGAATCTATGTGCCCAACAGGATTTACATCATATACGGATGAAAATGATGCTTGGAACTTTTTAATTGAATTAGCTGAAAAGACTCGTGAGTGGGAATCAACTCAAGAGAGTGAAAGAGCCATTGGTAAGGGTTTCATTGAGGGTACTGTAGCTAAAGAGGCTCACCTAGATATTCTTATCAAAAGGCTAGAAGCCATAGTGGTTAAGGGACCTTCACAGGTCCATCAAATTGCACATAGTGTTCTTATGTGCAATTGGTGTCAAGCCACGGACCATGTCATGGAAGAGTGCCCAACTCTTGCTAAATTTGGTAATTCTAATGAAAATGCAAGTGCCATGTTTTTAAATAATCCATATAGTAGCACATATAATCCGGGATGGAGGAATCATCCCAACTTTTCTTGGAATCAAGGGAATTATCAAGGAGGGCCATCAAATTTCCAAGGTCAAGGCCAATTTGGCCAACCTAGGCCCACCTTCCCTTCTATGAATGTTCGACCACCCCTAACCACACCTCCACCTTTTCAAAACCCAATTTTAAATAATGTTTCAAATCAGCAACCACCGGGTTTTCCAAAACAAGGGGAGTCGGCACGCATAACTTCCTTAGAAAAGAGCATAGAACTTCTCACTAGCACTTTCATGACAAGCCAACACAATATGGAGAAACAAATCTCGCAACTTGCCATGGCCTTGCATGAAAGGGAAAAGGGGAAGATGCCAAGTCAACCAGTTCCTAATCCAAGGAATGTGGCCATAAATGGGAATCAACAACCACAGGTAAATCAGTTGAATGCCATGCAACCAAACTTGCCGCAGCAGGAGCCCTCCGATCACTGTAACGCTGTATTTGCTTTAAGGAGTGGCAGAGAATATCAAAGGGAGGAGGGCAGATCCGAACCTTCTAAAGATGCTCAAGAATCTCCAATTAAGGTAAGTAAAGAGTCATCCTCCATTGGTTCAGAAGAAGAGCCCGAACAGGTAAGTACAGAGCAGGCAGTTTCTCCACCTGAAAAAGAGTATGTGCCTAAAGCTCCTTTTCCAAGGAGACTTGCTAATAATAAAAATGTGGCTGCTAAGGAGAAAATTTTAAATATGTTTAAACAAGTGCAAATTAATATTCCATTGTTAGATGCGATTTCCGAAGTCCCGACTTATGCCAAAGTTTTAAAAGACTTGTGCACACAAAAGCGCAAGTCTAATGTACCCAAGAAGGCATTCTTGGCTGCAAACATTAGTTCCATCTTGTCTCAACAGATGGTGGCTAAGTACAAGGACCCGGGATGTCCTACCATTGCATGCACTATTGGAAATACTCATATTAATCATGCTCTTTTAGATTTAGGGGCCAGTGTGAATTTATTACCTCTTTCTGTTTTTAAACAATTAGGATTAGGAGAACTCAAACCCACCACCGTCACTCTTCAGTTGGCGGATAGATCAATGAAGAAACCGAAAGGGATGGTTGAGGATGTCTTAGTTAAAGTAGGAGAGTTCTTATTTCCTGTAGATTTCATTGTGCTAGAAACTGAGCCCGTTGCTAATATCAAGGATCAAATTCCTATAATTCTTGGTAGGCCTTTCCTTGCTACGAGCAACGCCTTAATTGATTGTAGAAATGGTTTAATGAAATTAACTTTTGGGAATGCTTCCATGGGCTTTAATGTTTTTAGATTAGGTAAGCAACCTAATTTACAAGAAGAAATTAATATGTTGCACTCCTCTCCTGAGACTAATTGTGAAAATATTTTGAATGCAGGATTTGAAGAAGCTCTGGATGAAGAAGGCTTGGAGAATGTAAGAGATATAGGGGACTCCTTTTCTGATGACCTTAGCATCCAACAAATAGAATTTGGAGCATCCCTATTTCCGCCCCTTCCCAAGCCTCCACCCAAAAAGGCCCCACAGTTAAATTTGCCGCCTTTGCATTCAAATTTAAGAAAAGCATATGTGGGTAAGACTTGCACATCTCCTGTGACAATCAAAATGGACTTAAACTCGACCCAAGAAGAAGAGTTAATTAATTTTTTAAAAGAAAATAATGACTCTACTTGGAAGGACAAGTTTCATTTACTCAGATTGAAGTCCTTTGTTGAGTTACCAAGATCTAATTTAGAAGAGGTCATGGATCTTCATGAGCCTCTTTATTCAAATCTCTCTTAAAAGAAAAAGGTATGCCCCTCTCTTCTCTTTATTGTCCTTGTTTCTATTTTTGCATGCATTGAGGACACTGCATGATTCAAGTATGTGGGGGTAGCTTTTAGAAACTTTCTTTTCTAATCTTTTCTATAGTTAAAGTTAGAAAATTTCCTTTCTTTTTATTTTTGGTAATTTTTCGCAAATTAGAAAGAACTTGGTATTCTTAGAAAGAAAGTTGTTCTCTTATTTTAAGAAATAAAGTTAGTGGATATTTTAATTTTGGAATTTGAAAAATTAGAAAGAATACTTTCCTTTCTTAGTTTTGTTTTCTTTTGGAATCTTTCTTTTTAAAAGGATTTGAATAAGAAATAGAAATAGAAACTTGCTTTTTATATGGTATGGATAAAAAGGAAAGAAAGGTTGAAACAAAGAAAGAATGAATGATTTTTAGAAAGTTTGCTTCTTGATTATAGTTTTGATTTGTAGCCTTGTTGACTTGAGCTATTAAGTCTGAAGGGTTTTTATGCCTAGTTCCTTAAAGCCAACTGGCTTCAGAGCAACTGACTGAAAACTCCATACATGGGTCAATTAGAAAGCTTAATAAATCAAAGCATTGCACGTAATCAAAAGTAAAGCTTGAACTCATATGCATCAATGTCTATGACATATGCAAATCAAAGATTAGTCGGACACTGCTTAGTAGCCTGGGTGTCTGGTGCATGCCCTGCATGTCATTCACGCCAAAAGCAGTAGAGGATTACAAAAAAAAAAAAAAAGAGTTCTATTCTTAGAAACTATGGGAAAAGTTGAAAGTATGGTGGACCATATAAATTTGTAAGTTTTCTACGAAGTTTCCGAATCAAATTTCTTTTATGGTACGATTACATTAGAGGCAAGTTTAAGGGAGCAAAGTATGACAAATTCAAAAGAGGATTCCTTGATTAAAATATTTTTCTAATTTTTTCAACTTGGGATAGGATGCAAAGTTTAAGTATGGGGGTATTCTTGTTCTTCTATTTTGAGCAATTTATCAAAGAAAAAGGATTGAAATTTTTTTTGGCTTTACTCTATAGTGGGATTTGAAAGAAAAGTTTATTTTTAGAATTTTGTGTGTTTATTCACTGCAAACACTCACGAGACAAAACTCGTCCACTAGGGTAACCTAGAGGTTTAAAGGCTTGTTGCACGTGCTAAGTGCAATCGTGATTCCTACGAAAGTGAGTTATGATTTTATTTTTGTTTATTTTTTATTTTTTTTGTTTGCTTGAGGACAAGCAAAGGTCAAGTATGGGGGAATCTGATGAGCACATAAATGTGTGAATCTTAAGTAGTAAATTATGCATATTTTATACTTGGAACAGTGCTACTTGACGTATTTTTCTTGTTTTTGGTGTTTCAGGATTATTCTCAAATTTTCGTGGAAAATGGAACTTCGGTTATAATGAATGGGGCCCACTAACATTATTTAATAACTTCCGAAGGATTCAGTTAGTCGTGGGAGTGCTATATGTGTAACATGTGTTGGCTCATCATTTGAAGTGTTCGGATCATCATATGGAAGCACTTTGGGAGCCCATCAATTGAACAATTTGGATCAAGCCGTGACATGGGTCATACATAGAAAGTCGGGATGAAAAATGGTCGAATATATTATTTCCCTATTAGGATGCAAGTGGGACCCACCCTTTCCTGTATATTTGAATTTGAATTTCTAATCCAAGAGGGTGGTGCCAATATCACTTTGGGTAGTAATCACCTACAAGAATTCAAAGGACAATCAAATTCCCATTGTGAGCCATCATTTGTGCGGTTTAGATCGACCTACGGGAATAGATTATGGGAGATAATTAATTCAAATCTTTGGCCATAAAATGGACGGTTGGATCAGTTCATGGAGGTAACTAAAAGGGACATCTATTTTAGTCCACCAATAATGTCCGTTTTGGATTAATATCCCACGCATGTGAAATATCCACCGACTAGTCTATTTTGGAAAGTAGTTTGGTCATTTCTTTTTTTATATCATTTGAAAAAGGAGAAAGTCCTCACTCTCTTTTGATGGTCAAAGAAGAAAAGCAAAAGCTTCCATATTTTGGATTTAAAAATTGGCAAGTATCGGTTTGTTTGAATTAGCAATATGGGCTACTATTACGAAATTCAAGTGTAAAGTAGGCAATATTATGAGCTCGTATGTCTATGATTTAACTTGCACAATGGGTTTTCAAATGAACGGTTTTGATCACCTACCTACTGGAATGGGCGTGCATGTATATTTTTCGAGGAAAAATTTGCGGTCAAGAAAAGTGGGACCCATTATAATTAAAGAAGGGACTAATATTCCTATTTTGCCGAATTTCACACGGATTCTGCTCTGGATTGCATACCACAGTTTCGGTCATATGGGTATTGGATTTTGGACATCATGCATATTATTGGAAAGGAATATATGGGAAAGATTTACACTTTCTCAAGTAACAAAACAAGCTCCTCCTCTCTCTCCATCCTTGATACAATTCTCCACCATTCTCAAGCTCTCTCTCTCTTAGGTTTTCTTGTTCTCTTTCATGCTCTTTTTCTTTTCTACTCTCAACCAAGGATCAATCATCCACCATTCAAACTCAAGGTGACATTAAAGCTTGAAGGAGGAAGATTCAACCAAAGATTGGAGGAGAAAAAGAATAAGTTCTTTTTGTATTTTGTTCTATTTTCTAGTTCCAAAGTGATGTATTTTTTTTGTTTAATTTAAACTAGTGGAGAGTTTATTTTTCTTTTAGTTTTCCTTTTAAATAATTATATGGCATCTCTTCTCTTTTCTTTCTCCTTTATTTTTGTTTTTCTTCACTTCTTCATGAGTAACTAAATCCTATTTACTTAGGGTTTAGTTGAAGCCATGGGGAAGGAGAAATAATTACAATTAAATCAATCTACTCAATTAAAAAATTGTGTAGGAGTTTGTGTTTGGAAAATCCCAATCATTCATGCCATTGGCTTTTCCCTTTCGTATGAATGATTGTTGATTAACAAATATAAAGTTCTATATAATCAATGTAAATTGGAGAGTGGATTTGATTAATTACTTATAAGGAATGACATCCCTTTGATCTTATTCCTTATTGACTAGTTAATCGAATTTTCAACCCAATTCAAGAGTTGTTTTAATTAATCAATTTAATCCAAACCCATGGTGGATTCTAACCCTAAGTAATCTTTTATATTGAATTAAGGTTTTTACACTATTCCAAATTACTTTCGCAATTTTTCAATTAATTTAGGCCTTTAGAATTTTAGTTTTCTAATAAGATTAGATAAGTAGTTAATCAAGATCATTAGAATTTTGGTACACTTTGCCTAAATTAAGATTTCCAAGTCAAGATCGTAGTTGAATCCGATTCTTAGATTGAATAGAATACACGCTTATATATAGTGTTGGCTCCGAGGTCTAAGTCCACGGAAATCCTGAGTCCATTCCAGGCAACATTATATCATAGCTAGTATTCTAATCGGTAAAAGAATAGGATTGACAACTAGATTTCTCTTCCTTGAGTTCGACCCGTATTTACACGATCCGTGCACTTGCGGTTATTTAATTTTTCAAACAGTTATCGTGTGAGGGTCCCACGTAACAAATTTCCCCTGCTGGTTACTGCGTGAGGGTTCTGCATAACAAAGCTTTTCCTTTTGATTAGTGCTTGAGGGTTCCGCCTAATTAAAATTCCCTTTTTTTTGTTATCGTGTGAGGGTTCCACATAGCAAATTTCTCTTGCTTGTTACTGCGTGAGGGTTCAGCATAACAAAGTTTTCTCTTTTGATTAATGCGTGAGGGTTCCGCCTAGTTAAAGTTCCCCTTTTGTTATTATGTTAGGGTTCCACATAACAAATATTCTTTGCTTGTTACTACGTGAATGTTTCGCATAACAAAGATTCCTTGTGGTTAGCGGGTGAAGGTTCCGCCTAACCAAATCTCCCGTTTATTAGTGCACGAAGGTCCCGCCTAACTAAAAATTCTATTTTCAAGGCGTGAAGGTTCCGTCTAATTATCCCAGCCCCATTTTCAGTGCGTGTGGGTTCCGCCTGATTGTTCAAAGTCCAAATTGCCATTTAATAAAAATTCAATCCCTTTTGTATCTTTTCATTTGAAATTTCGGGCCAATCAAAATGTGTTGTCTCTTTAGCTTTGGCATTCGTGCGACAAGCGCCCTCTGCCAAAGAGGGGCATCTGTAGACACCCCATTTTCATCAAGCCCTAAACTCCTGAAGCGTCCGAAACAAATCCCGAAATTCCCAAATCCTGAGTCTTGAAACCGAATTCAGAATCAATTTCAAATTCTCAAAGTTGATCTCGAAATTTTTGAAAAAAATCTAGTCCCAAGTGCGAAAGAACCTGAAAAGTCCAAAATTCCCTCGTCTACAAGGCATTTTGGAAAACCCGGAAAGAGGTACTCATATCGTTTTCCTTCATTCAATGTTCAAGGAGGGTGATTTATCAAAGCGAGGATGTTTTCATGTCAATTCCCATGTACTTTTAACCCAAAAGAGAAATGACGAGCTAGGGGAGTGCTCTTACCAAAAACATGGTTGTTCTCACATCATTTTCTTAATCTAAGCAAGGCAAAAAGGGGGGGTATATCATCAAATTCAAGGACTGCCAATACTAGTTCCCATTTGAAAAATAGAAGAATTTATACCCTATTTCTGTAAGCCCAAGGGTTCCCCAAGGGTTCCCCATGGGTTCAGTCAATCACCTTGTTTTGATGATTAACAAATACAAATTGATTAGTCGTTTATGGACTGATCAGTTGCCTTGAGTGTTGTGTCTTAGACAGGAACTTGACATGCTTGACATGTCATATCGCCATTACACAATGCAACACAACACATGCTTGAGGATCAACATGCAAAGGAGCTTGAACACATTGGTGGCATCATCCTTGGAAGATGTTAAAGCAAGGAGCTCAAGTGAAGATCCCACAAGCAATCCAAGAACCACATTGAAGATCAAATGAAGATTGGCTCAAGAGTTCATTCAAGAGAGTGTTCAAAAGGGTAGTATGTATCACCTTTCTCTCTTGTGTTTTCTCTTGATCAAGGCACATCTTAAAACCCTTAAAAATATGTTTTTCAAAGAGACTAACACACCCTTTAAGGACTTAAATGGATAAGTGAATGGCCATGGTGGTGTACCAACATGTTGGGACCCATATGGCATTCAACACAAGAATGAACAAAACAGAGTTCCGAAGCAACAACCTGGACCAGCAACTAAATCCTATCAAAACTTATTTAAAACATTTTCAAATATTTTTTAAAATATTTTTAACAGATAGTTCTTATTTTTCTCATATCCGTAGAGTATAGAAACGTCAAAATCCGACGAGAAATGAGGGAGATATGAATTTTACAAGTTCGACACTGTTTGCTGGAAACCAGTCTCGGAACTCCGAGAATTATTCTCGGAGCTCCGATCTCGGAACTCCGAGAACATTCTCGGAGCTCCGAGAAATGCACCAGATTCTAAATTTAAAGGCTCTGTTTGAATTCTCGGAACTCCGAGATTTTCTTGGAACTCCGAGAATTTCGCTCGGAACTCCGAGAATTTTTCTCGGAACTCCGAGAAATGTTTTTCTTCAAAAAAATATAGCCGTTGGGGTGCAACGGCTAGTTGATTTTTTGACCCAGTTTTGACTGTTTTACCCCCCAAACGGTCACATGGAGTTGGGACTTTATATATACCCATTCAAGGGTCCAAAACACCAGAGGAACATTGTCCAACTTCAACAAACCATAGAAAATCATTTGTGAACTATTTTTGGTTAAATTCTCTCACCAACCAAACTCTTTGTGCCTTGATTTGAGAAAATCTTTTGAGATTGGTTTAGGCTTAAACTTGTTTATTCTTGAGAGCATCTTTGGAGCTTCAACTTGCATTGTAGCCTACATAGAGGCAAAGCTTTTATCTTCTTCTTTATTCTATCGGTGGCAAGGGCATCCGTGTTTAATTCCCTTGTGAGAAAGCGCTTAGAACTCGGCGGAGAAGGAGAGTCATTGTAAAGGTGGAAGGGCATCCTTATCTAATTCCCTTGGAGTGTAAAAGCCTCGGAGCCGGGCGTCGTGGAGGTCTCAATAGTGGAAATCCTCAAGTGCGACCTTGAGTAGAGTGGAGTAGGCCGTTTGCCGAACCACTATAAATCTTTGTGTCACTTGTGTTGGTATTTCTCTATCTTTCTCTCCCTCTCATTTTCTTATTTATTTGTGCTTGCATTCTTACATATTTGGAATTGAGTGAGTAGTTAGCATTTTGGTTTTGATTGAATATTGGTACCTTGCTAACTAGGCTATAAATCACCTAATTAAGTTTGCTAATCAACAAGGGTTTTTGAACTTATATTAATTTGTAATATTGTTTAAGTTCAACTATTTCAAACTTAATTAAACAAGGGATAAGTCTTGGGTGAAATTTTAGTAAAAGTTTTCAAAAGGTAAAAGTTTTATAAACATCCTATTCACCCCCCCTCTAGGTTGCCAAACCAAGTCACTACTTGGATTTCAATTTCCTATCCCAAACCACCCAATTTAGGATGAAAGAGAGTGAGAAATACACTAGTAGGGGTTGTCCTGAGCAAGGATAAGGGGTGCAAATGTATCATTCCCCTTTACATGAGATGGGGGTTACCCATGAGAGAAAAGGGGGGTCAAATATATCATTTCCGTTTGGGTCTGTTTTGCCCAGCCCCCCCGCCCCCCTTGTGCAAAGGAGTAGTTATAAATGCATTAGGAGGTGGCTGTCCCAAGTAAATGGAGGGGGTGTATGAGTATATCATTTCCCTTAAAGGGGAAATGAATTAGGGTTTGAGAGGGAGCCCCATTTTCTGAAAAAAGGGAGAGGGGCAGCCGCAAGAACAGCAGCAGAGGGAGAGAGAGAGAGAGAGAGAGAGAGAGAGAGAGAGAGAGAGAGAGGGAGAGAGAATTTACAGAGAGAGGGTTTGAGAGTGGGAAGAGAGGACAGGAGCTCAGTCACCGTCAATCCTACCCGATTCCGGCCTCCATCTCCACCGCACCACCACCAGCCACCATAGCCTCATCTTCTTCCTTTGTTCAACCTTGATTTCCACCATTTACTTTTGCCATTTTGTCCTCTGTTTTGGATCCGAAACCCACACCCCCATACCCGATCACCACCACCATCTTCAACCTCTAGCCACCTCCATTAGCATCACCTCCACTTCTACTTCCATCTATTTTGTAGCTATCACACCCACCTCTTTTCTACATCACGCCCAATCATCATCACCGTTGTTTCTGATAGCCACCATCATCACCTTGTTCTTCTATCCCAGATCTACTTCTCTCATTTCTCTCTAGATCTGAAAATTTGGGAGAGCTTTCATTTAGGGTTTGTAAAATGTGCAAGGGAAGAGGAAGAAGATAAAGGACAATAGAATTTCCAGTGATTTGCAGAGAGTGTTTCAATAGAAAGCTGAATAAGAAGAAGAAGAAGATCCGACCGTCCTCGAGTATCATCTCCAGCCACCCCAATTTCAAACTCATCTCACCTTCTTCCAGGTAAAACCCATCACCTCGATTTCGCCCTTTTATCTTCATCACAACCATCACCTTCCTCCTTGTTACCAATATGAGCCACCATCTTCTGCGGTAGCATTACCGGAATCCGGCCACTCCCACCTTCTCCGACCATCACCCACCTCCATTCTCAACCCTATTTCTTGGCCATTTCATCCATTTTTAGTCTCTTATCCAACTCCATGACCCTGTTTTCCCAGCCGAGCCTCCATTAATTTCAGCCACCATCTACCACATTCATCACCCTTTTGAATTCCCATCACCTCCATTTTTTTCGTCAAATGCCCATTTTCTCCGATTACCACCACCCATAGCCACCACTTCTATACCCTTTGCCTCCATTATAGCCACCCACTCTGCCGATTGGATCCCCATTTCCTGTCATCCCAGATCTGAAATTGGGTGGGATTAACATAAGAAGAAGAAGAAGAAAAGGGAAAGGAGAGAGATCTGAGAACTCTCTGGTTTTGTGGAAATTGAAGAAAAGGAGAAGAGTTTACTTGGGTAGAAGAAAGAATTTTCTTGGGCATTTTGGGCAAAGAGGAGAAGACGTGGCCAAGAGGTAATATCAGTTCTATCTTCTCCTTACAATTTCATTTCTTGTTTAATCTTGTGTGGGTAATCTTGGCTTTGATGTTTGCTATGTTTAGCAATTTGTTGCTTTACAGCTTCTTTGACTTCTGTTCCATGAATCTTGTGTGATTGTTGCTTGGATTTTGGGAGGTATCTGTATGAAACCCATTTTTCTCTTGATTATCATCTTTCTGCTACTTCCTTTTGATGAATCCCTTAAGTTAGTCCTAGCTATTAGAGTCGTTTTCTATATGTGCTCGTATACATTTCACTCCCTGTTTTCTTAAATTTAGATAGATTTCATGAAAGGAGTATGTACATATGCTCTCTCTACTGTGTCTAGTATTCTATTGGGCCACAATTGGACCTCAGAACCTGTGCAAGGCATCAAAGTTTTCAACCTTGGTTTATAAATGAGAGAGTGTGATCATTGAAATACGGTAAGACCTTCATTGCTCAAATTATGATGATGTACAGTCCATAAGCTGTTCAAGGTCTTTGCAACATAACTCATACACGAGAAGGAGATAACACATGTTCCGTTTTCTCATATCGTGTGAATTGTTGAGCTAATATTTTTCCTAATGATAGATTTCATTTCTTGGTCTAGATTACATTTCCTACCCGTGGTCTTTATTGGAGTGCAACCAAATTGGTAGTGCCATTATCAAATATCGAAATGTGGAGGTCGATCGTGGATCATATATTGTATAAGCCCAGCACCCGTGTGATGACCCCTTTGGATTCAGATTCTGTCAAGGGGAGAGGTCACTTAAAATACAAGTGAACCCTCTATAGATTTCTTAGCCCGTGACCCATTAGCAAATGGAGTTTATATTTCCACTAGAGAAGATAGAAATGTAGTCTCATTCCCAACTTAAACCTCACTTCGATACTCAACTTTTGAAGTGTACCGAGGCTGTGTAAGGGCAAGGATCCAGTCCCTTGCATCCGTATGTTTTTCTCTTCCTGATCTTTACAGTAGGCATCCAAAAGTCATGTGTATGTTCTGATAGAAATGTCATAGGTTTTGCCCTTTATTCTAATTTCTTGTTCTGGACTTTAAGGGTAACTTGCACATTTTACCTTCCAGTTTCAACTAGATTTGAGCTTCAATGTCCCATTTCCATTGTCTCATTCTCTCACTCTACTGGTTCTTCTTCTGTTTTTGGGATCTTCCTCGGTGTCAGGAAATTCCTTGGTCTTCAGGAGTTTGACCAGTTTATGGACGATATATCGATTTTGGGAATATCTTGTCGGGCTTGGGGTGATGACGGAATGTTTTTTGAGCCACCCCTTTGCCCTTCATGTCTCTTTTCTTATCTCGTCACTTCTCATGGGGCTTAGGGGTTTCCTCTTGTTCGTGGTCATCATTTCTTGCAGGGTTCGGGGTGTCTTCTTCGGGTTCACTCTCTTCACGTTCCTAGGGATCCTACTCGGGCTTTGGGATTCCATCGATTATAGGGACATTTCCTCGGGTTTATTCTCCATTCAGAGTCATTCTCCTTACATTCCTTGGGATACTCTTTGTGTTTCGAGATTCCATCGATCATGAGAACGTTTCGTCGGGTTCCGGCGATGACGGACGACAACCTCTTGAGCCAAAAACCCCCTTTCAATCAAAAGGGATAAATAATACATAAAAAATTGCAAAAACAACAGAAAATCAAAAATCACTCAAAGTGTATTTCGAAAAGCTGTTTCGAACTACGTTGGCTTGATCCCTTTCCACAGGGTACGTAGGCAGCTTGGGACCGGTATCCCAAGTTCAGTCAAACTTTTCTCAAAAATCTTTCAAACCTTTTAAATAAAACATTTTCAAACCTTAAGAAAAAATATAGAAAAACCAAAATGGGCAAGGATGGTGATTGCCAGGTCACTCGGAGCCTTCTTTTCACTTCATTTCCGATTTCGATCATAGTTTTCCGGTTTTATCGGTTTTCCGACGTTTTTCCGTGTTTTGGGACGGGTGACGACGTAGTGTGGCCCCTTCACAGGGATTGTCCTCGCTGAGCCCAATGATAGGCTATGACGATCGCGAGACTTGTCTGATCTTTAGCGGATCAGGATCGTTGAGCTTGATTCCTTAGAATCGCTCCCTGTACCTATCGTATGTCCTATTTTCTTTTCCCTGGCATTTTTGATTTTCGTATACCATTGATTTTTCGATTCCTTTCTTTCTTTGCATCTTTTAGCTCATTTTGTGTTATCTTTGGTTTCTTATGTGTTACTTTTAGATTGCTTACTTGTCTAGCATGTGATTGATCGTTATTTTCTTAGCATTATCTCTTACATAGGCTCGCATGCTAGTGTGTTTATTATACTGCTTTTATTGTTTATTGCTGTGCTTATCTGTCCATTCACATGCTTAGCTGTAGCATTTATTCATTCATCTTATCTTGATTATCTGCTTAGCTGTAGCTGTGTATGTGGTTGCTTACTACTTTCTTAGATGTGTTGAGTTAGGATTAGATGTAATGAGTTAGGACTTGTTTGTTTTATTTTCCCATCCCTGGGTCATGTATGCATAGGTAGACGTTCACTCGGGGATATTCGTTCTCATTTCATCTGATTTTCGCCCAAAACTCTTCAAACTTATTAATAAATGGCATAAGAGACCAGGTGCTTGCACTTGGGCGAATTGGGGGCGCTTAACACCTTCCCCATTCGTCATCAGGCACAGACTTTTGTATCTCTGGTTATCCGTTGCAACAGAGTATTTCATGGGATCCAGGGCCTACTTCCTTGGATGACGACTCTTCTTTGTTATAGGTACATCTTAGTTCCGGGCTAGTCCTTGAATCGAGAGGTATCTCATTCATATAGCCACCCATGCTGTGAGTGGCATCATTTCGAGAGTTCCTTGGTAGAGCTCTCCTTCACATTGTGGAGATCTTAGAGGATTGACGTAGGATCTCGTGTCCCTCGCTCACCGTACTCGGGATCGGGGTCCACATTTCTGTCCTCTCCTCTGTAAGCCTATATTCCATGGTTAAGAAAAGGTCTCTAGTTTACACACTGGTCATTACATACCTCCCAAAAATTATGAACCTAATTTGAGAAGCTAAAGCAGGGACTTACAATCAGACCTTCTACCAGATAATATCTTCTCAAAAACATTTGACATCTCAAAAGAAAATAAAACAGGGGCATACAATCAGCTTTCCAATTATCCTTGCATTCTAAAAGCAGTTATTCATTCAATTAGCACAATCTAAGCAACATGAGGCTCTCCAATTACCACTACATTAAAGAGGAATTACCACAACACTACTGACATCTAACCAAACACTCAGGGAAGTTGTCTAAAATGATTTTCTTGACAATTTAAAGACAGAAGCTCTATATTCGAAAGGAATCTTACAAATGGAACCAATTCACTACTAAAATGTCCTCATATATGAAGGGATGAAAAATTCCTTTGTGCCAGACCAAACTATCTATGATGCTCAATGATATGCCATGATCAAGATAAAAAGTAAGAAATAAAACCATATCAATTACCAACGAAAGGTTAGAATCTAGAGGAAAATGAGGAAGGTGAAACAACACTTTACATCTACCCATAAAGAAAATTCGAATGAATTAACCTTGAACATTCACATGATTTTGTAAGGTCCGCTTCGAGGCCACTATTTCACAACTAAAATCCACTCCAGGGATATGAGCTTCCAAGGCCAACAGATAAGCAATCATGGAAATTACCTGAACAAATATTTTCACAGAGAAAGCGCATGCCATTATGGCCAATTGCTATTTCACTCATGAGAACAACCATTTTACTAATTCCATCAACGCACACATCAACCTTCTAAGTGGAGATTGGGGAAGCTACTAAACCAAGCCTCTGTAAGCTAACAATATAGCCATAATCCAAGTTAGTCCGGTTGAGGTATTAAAACATGCAAGCAATCATTCAACAGATTAAAGCACACAAGAAATATTATTAATCTCAAAACTCTAACCAAGCCTAATCGCCCCTATTTCCTTCCCCTAGTCAGCCCTATTTAGTGCATTTGATGAACATTTCTGCCAACAGGGGGCTGGGCTATGCCTGTCAAACAGGGCTGAAATATGGGCTCACATTGTACAAACAGGGGCAGAAACATAGACTACATTCATACATTTCCAACGGTCGTGCATACATACTACAAAGCACCCCTTAGGCTGACCTCAGTTCTTAAAAAATGCGGGATGAATTATATAGGGAAAAAAAAATCTTCCTATAGGCATTCAATCAAGCGGATTATGGGCATGCGTAAGAAACTTGCTGGTCATTTTCTAGGATTGAAACAAAATAGCACTTAAGCAAAAAAAAAAACAGAATTATGTAAAAGACCACAAGAGAAATGTAGAATACTGAGAGTGAATAAAAGAATGGATGAAAAAATATGTTAACTCATACAAAAATGGATTAATACGATGGTCTAAGCCCAAATTCATGAAAGTTGAAACTCTAAAGATGAAGCATATGAAGGCAGAACTTAGACATTATCAATTTCCACTTGAAACTGGGCATGATTAAAGGAAAATCCAGCTACAGACCATTCAATTACTAGATTATAGACAAAATATTCAAACATGAAAATTTAGCCACAAATCATTCGACCAAAAGGGTAATGACAAATTATCAGATTATAAAACCTTCCTATACACAAATTACGACAGAGCCTTAGAGCTTTTTTTCTTTTAAAAAAAAAAAAAACAAGAATTTAGAACTAGCGCATTGCAGAAAATGAATTTCACAGACAAGAATTCCTTATCAGATCATATGAACAGAATATATACTTTATATTTTAATCTCACGGAACATGTAATTTAAAATCAAGAAAGACATTATCAGATCCTGATCTTTATTAAATAGAATGAAAGAGAACTAAAATAGTTAATTATTTCATCCAAGAGAAAATGATTCTGTAATTTCTTAATCAAATGTACTAATTACACAAGTGATCATCCAATCCTCATAAAAAAAATGATTAAAGCTTCAACTCACACAGAAATTATATTAGATGAAAACATACATAAAGACTTACCTGAATTCTTCCAATTATAATTCAATTTTGATCTTGAACTAATCAATCTGTACAAATTGTTGTTGATTAAGCCGCTATTGAAGTTTTCTCGGAGCTACACCAGAGGTTGACCGGAGATTTGAGATAGGGTGGCCGAATTCCGATCGATTTCCCGGAGGTAGAGATGGGGTATTGGCCAGAGTGGGTTTGTAGATGGTGGTAGAGGTAATGAGTATGAATAGGGGGTAGAAGATGGAATTAGGTTTTAATGGCTGCTGCAAATGGGAGAGGATCGAGGTGAAGGAGGTGGTTGGGATGATAGATCCGGTCGGATTTGGGGATTTCTCACCGGAGAAGATGGTGGTGGAGGTGAGTTGATGGTAAAAATGTAAACAAGAAAATGATTGGGTTTGGGCAATGGAGGATGGTGGGTTTTAGAACAATGAGAAGAGGTCGGCCGGAGAAGATGGGGATCGGATTTGGGGATTTCTTACCGCAGAAGATGGTGGTTTCTGAGATGGAGGTAGGGGTGTAGATGGCTTAGGGAAGAAAATGGGTTAATAGTGGAGGTTGGAGGAGATTAAATGGGTTTAGGGGTCTTGGGTTTTGCAGAGAAATGGGAATGGGGTGGTGGCCGGAGATGGTAGAGATGGGGGTAGGAATGAAGTGGGTTTGGTCGGAATTAATGGGGTTGGCCGGCTGGAGTGAGATGGGCTTGGTGGCTGGGTTAGGAATATCCGGAGAAGAAGGATCGAAATGGGTTTGAGGGTTGGGTTTTATTGGTTGGAGGAGAAGATGGTAGCTGTGATGCCTTCGCCGGATTCCGGCAAACCTACCAGAGAAGATGGTGTTGGGTCGGAATGGGTTTGAGGATGGGGTTGAAACAGAGGGTTAGAAAATGGTGGCGATGGAATGGGTTTAGTGGGGGATTTATTGGGGAAATGGGAATGAGAAGTGGATGAGAATGGAGGTGGCCTGCCGGAGTTGCAGAGGAGATGGGGACTATCGGGGATGGTGGTTCCTTCCTGTCTCTCTTTTCTCTGAAAATGAGCTCCCTCTCTCTGCAAAATGGTTTCTTTTTTGCAAAAAATTACGCCTCCTCTCAAAATCTTAACCGATTGTCTACTTAAGGGAAAAAAGGATAAATTCATACCCCCCCTTTCTTTTCAGGGACAGCCACCTTCAGTGTATTATGAATACCTTTTAACACACTGGAGGGGTGGTCTCGGGTAGCATAAACCTAAGCTAAAAATTATGTAATAGCCCTCCCCTCCCTTTCCATGGACAGCCAACCTCTACTGTAATCTCTGACAACTTTTAACCTGCAGGTGGCCCAAGTAGAGAATAGGGGGAAGAAAATTTGTGCAAAATATCTTCTTTTGAAAAATGATCTCAACCCTCCAAATCTCCTTTATGGATCAAGGGTGAGGATTTGAAGCCTTTTTAACCACCAAGGAAGCTTCCTAAGATTCTTTCCTAACTAATTCTAGCCCTAACCCTTTCACTAACCTAGCTTAGGGCCTAATGGTGACTTGGAGGGGAAGAAAAGCATCTTCACTATTTATGAAATTGCCCTGGTTCAGGATAATACACCCTCTAATTTTGTTAAACACTAATCCGCATACCCCTATATCTCCCTGGACAACCCCTTACGGAAAATTTGAACTGATTTTTCAGGTTTCAGTGCACCCCTATTTCTGGCTAAATCGCCACCCTTGTCCCTATACTATACTACACTACAAACCTCATCTGTTTACTAGGCAAACGGATTCGGACAAAATTTTATGGGGACCTAAATGAGACCCTAACCTATTCTAGGAACAAATTTGGGACATTAAAACACTAGTTTGACAGGGTTTCTATCCTAACGACTCTATTAGGGTTCGGTCAAAATGGGGTGTCTATAGATGCCCCTCTTTGACAGAGCGTGTGCAACGCGCAAACTCCAAAGCTGAACAGACAACACATTTTGGCTGACCCGAAAGCAAAACAAATTTTTAGGTTTTGGGTTCTAAAAAGGTACTCGCAAAGGTAAGACAACAAAATAACACTACGAGACTCAAAGACTGCAAGCAAAAGGGAGATAACCTCTCATTGACCCTTAATTTGGCATCAAGACATCTCAATGAGACAGCCTCTCTCTAATACTCACGACTCAACTATCTAAACTAATACGCAAGGACTTTTAAAGTAAGCAACCACAAAACACAAACATATGCTTTTATCTTTAAAACAAAGTTTTATGAAAATGAATACAACGGAATTACTTCAGAGAATGTAAACAATTATCCATGCAAATGTAAATCAATCACTCAAAGAATATCAAATCAATCACTCAAAGGGTCTGTAACACTCAGAGAGTCTCGAATCAAACACTCAAAGAGTCTGTAACACTCAAAGAGTCCAAAACACACACAGAAACCTTTATACTCAAAGAGTCTCAACTACCCGAAGTGTCTGTAACACTCAAAGGGTCTCAACTACTCAAAGAGTCCCAAACACACACGAAAATCTTTATACTCAAAGAGCCTCAACTACCCGAAGTGTCTGCAACACTCAAAGGGTCTCAACTACTCAAAGAGTCTCAGATACATGCAAAAACCTTTATACTCATAGAGCCTCAATGTGGTACCCGGATCCCGCGAGAGGGGTGGGGCGCGAGCCGCCGCGCTCTCTCTCTTGGTCTCTCGTATCCACGCGATTGGCGTGTGCATTTTAATATTGATTTGAATTCATCTTTCATGTGAACTTGGGATCACTAAGGCAATCCGAACTCCACACGAAAGAGAATGACAGAGTCGCCACCTAGATGTGGGATCTAGGACCCGAAATTAACCAGAAATCTAGACTCGCTACCTGGTTACGAGAATGGAAGGTATGGGGAGTTATCCGCCACATGCACCATTCCTGCCCGATAATCGGTCTTCGATTCCAAAAGCTAACTCTTTTAAATTTATTTTAAATGGCTCATTCAACTCTATGTTAATGTGCGAACTAAGTGACATGCATCCTATGATCTAATTTCAATGTGAATCCTAGATGTGTATCTTGATTTATTAATTTGTCTGGATTCATTCTAAGTGAAAGTTCTCCTAGAATTCTAATTTCATGGAAAGCCCTAAATGATTTGATTAAGCATTTACAAGAAAATTAATATCCAAAACACCACAATTTGTTGTGGTGCCGACTCGCGGGTGGTATGCCGTCAGACATCCAAGCTGCCTACGTACCCAAGCCTCACTGGGATCAGAGTCGACGTAGTTCGGTGCACCTAAGCTAAGCTACTTATGCCTAACTCAACTAGGACACCGACCTAGACGGGATTGACTGTTTCAACAGTTTTAGGAGAAGTTATTTAATTCAAGTTGAGGATTTTATTATCTTAGGATTTCATCTAAGATGCTATATGATTCTCATCTAAATGCAAATGGTCCCTTAGACTAATGCAGGTTTGCCTACATCCTAGTTTACTAGGCTTGTCCTAGGGAAAGAGTGGGTGACTAGTGTAACTAGACCTATGGCACGGTTGCTATACACAGCAAGCGTCCGTGATGAGGCTGGACTCCTAAAACCTAAGACTCCCTAAAACTTAGGACACGACACGACACCGGTGTTCCTAAATTGGGCTCTAAGGGTCCTTACGACGGAAACCATAATCCAATGGTTCCGAGAGACACGAGATGAATCGAGATGATGAATAGTGTGAGGGAATGGGAAAGATAGAGAAAGGTGCGACTGAACTTGGGAGTGCCAAATTGCCTACGTACCCCGTGATGGGGATCAAGCCACACGTAGTTCCACTGGGGAGGTTGCTTGGATTTTGGAAAACAGGTTTGGTATTTGGATCAGGAATCGGGTTTGTATTTGAGCATTGGACTTGAGATTCAAAAACATTGATATAACAATGGGATTTTGGAATTGGGAATTTGCATCAAAGAATTGAGCATATTGGAATCATCAAGGGTTTGAATTTTCGGAATTCAAAGTGGGCGGGCTTATGAGATTCGGCCAAATGGATTCAGACATGCGACTCGGATTGTGTTGGGATATGACTTGGTTGGATTGGGTTAATGGTTAGGGTCAAGTGAGTCGGGTCTAAGTTAGGAGCAAACCCGACACTAGCCATGGTCTAACTAGGAGGAAGCAGGGTACAAACCAGGGTGCGGACCAGGGTGCACCAGGGTGCGAACCAGCAGGGAACCAGGGTGCGAACCAGCAGGGAACCAGGGTGCGAACCAGCAGGGGAACCAGGGTGCAACCAGCAGGGAACCTGGGTGCAACCAGCAGCGAACCTGGGTGCAACCAGGGTCTAACCAGAGTGCGAACCAGCAGGGAACCAGGGTGCGAACCAATATCGAACCAGGGTGCGAACCAGTAGGGAACCAGGGTGCAACCAGCAGGGAAGCAGGGTGCGAACCAGTAGGGAACCAGGGTGCGAACCAGTAGGGAACCAGGGTGCAACCAGCAGGGAACCAGGGTGCGAATCAGTAGGGAACCAGGGTGCAACCAGCATCGAACCTGGGTGCAACCAGCAGCGAACCTGGGTGCAACCAGGGTCTAACCAGAGGCTAACCAGGGGGAAAACAGACCCTACATGCTTCCTAACATGGTTTTTCTTTTAAAGTAAAAGATATGCATGAAAACAGACCCTACATAGAATTGAAATAAATGCCTACCTCTTTGGAAACCCACTTTGTGTTTGATTTTTCTTTGATGGTAATTCCTTGAAGATGATTCCTTGCTTGATAATGACTGCTTTTGATATATATCACCCAACGTATAAAATCACCCGATCCGGCAAGGATGGCCGAACCCTTGAAGAGATGAGGGAGAGGGATGAATTTTCTAAGAGAGGGGTTCTTTTTCTTCTTTTTGTTGGATGGTGGGATGAGAGGGTATTTATAGGAGAATGGGATAGGAGGTTAGGTGAGGTTAGGTGAGGTTAGGTAAGGTTAGGTGAGGTTAGGTGGTTAGGTGAGGTTAGGTGAGGTTAGGTGAGGTTTGGATGGTTAGGATGAGAGGAGAGGTTAGGTGAGGTTAGGTGAGGTTTGGATGGTTAGGATGAGAGGAGAGGTTAGGTGGTTTTGGATGGTTAGACCCAGGTCAAGATCTGCCATTGATCTAACGATTTACGGAAATCGGGTCTCGGAATGGAATCAGGGTTCGGGCTATGAAGTGACCCTATCTTATTTTGTCCCGATTGATGATCCGTAAAGTCAGATCAAGATATTAATGACCTAAAACATATATTAGGTTATTGTTGGTTAAAGTAAAGCAAAATGTGGGTGTCTACAGATGCCCCTCTTTGGTAGAGACGACGTAGTCATCGAATACCAAAGTTAAAATGACAGAACCATTTTGCGTAACTTTAATCGACAAAGGAACCCCCTAAACACAATGCAACCTAATATAATGCAAGACCTTAGATGAAATCCTAGAATTGGAATGCAATAAAACAAACCCGCTGCGGTGCCGCTGGCAACGAGAGAAATGGGATACCATTTTCAAATGGATTTTCGGAGGGAAAGGAATATCGCTTTTGAACAGCTTCAGAGGAAATGAGACGTCATTTTCAAATGGTCTCAGAGAGAATAATGGATGACTTTTGAAAGATTCTTAATGAAAATGCAGCATCATTTTTTAATGGGCTTGGGCAAGATAAAATACCGTATTTATACGGATTCCAAGGAAATGAGACATCATAGTTGTATGATGTTCAAAGGGTATAAGAGATCATTGTTGTATGGACTTGAAGAGAATGAAATACCGTATTTGTACGGATTCCAAGGAAATGAGACATCATAGTTGTATGATGTTCAAAGGGGATAAGAGACCATAGTTGTATGGACTCGAAGAGAATGAAATACCGTATTTGTACGGATTCCAAGGAAATGAGACATCATAGTTGTATGATGTTCAAAGGGTATAAGAGACCATAGTTGTATGGACTCGAAGAGAATGAAATACCGTATTTGTACGGATTCCAAGGAAATGAGACATCATAGTTGTATGATGTTCAAAGGGTATAAGAGACCATAGTTGTATGGACTCGAAGAGAATGAAATACCGTATTTGTAAGGATTCCAAGGAAATGAGACATCATAGTTGTATGATGTTCAAAGGGGATAAGAGATCAAAGTTGTATGGACTCGAAGAGAATGAAATACCGTATTTGTACGGATTCCAAGGAAATGAGACATCATAGTTGTATGATGTTCAAAGAGGATAAGAGACCATAGTTGTATGGACTTGAAGAGAATGAAATACCGTATTTGTACGGATTCCAAGGAAATGAGACATCATAGTTGTATGATGTTCAAAGGGGATAAGAGACCATAGTTGTATGGACTCGAAGAGAATGAAATACCGTATTTGTACGGATTCCAAGGAAATGAGACATCATAGTTGTATGATGTTCAAAGGGTATAAGAGACCATAGTTGTATGGACTCGAAGAGAATGAAATACCGTATTTGTAAGGATTCCAAGGAAATGAGACATCATAGTTGTATGATGTTCAAAGGGTATAAGAGACCATAGTTGTATGGACTCGAAGAGAATGAAATACCGTATTTGTACGGATTCCAAGGAAATGAGACATCATAGATGTATGATGTTCAAAGAGGATAAGAGACCATAGTTGTATGGACTCGAAGAAAAGAGGCACCGTTCACAAACGGGCTCAAGGAGAAGACAAGACCATTCACAAATGGACTCGAGAAATGAGGCACCATTCACAAACGGGCTCAAGGAGGACGATACCATTCACAAATGGATTCGAGAAAAGAGGCGCCATTCACAAATGGGCTCAAGGATAAGACAAGACCATTCACAAATGGACTCGAGAAATGAGGCACCATTCACAAACGGGCTCAAGGAGAAGACGAGACCATTCACAAATGGATTCGAGAAATGAGGCACCGTTCACAAACGGGCTCAAGGAGAAGACAAGACCATTCACAAATGGACTCGAGAAATGAGGCACCGTTCACAAACGGGCTCAAAGAGGACACGAGACCATTCACAAATGGACTCAGAAAATGAGGCACCGTTCACAAACGGGCTCAAGGAGAAGATGAGACCATTCACAAATGGACTCAGAGAATGAGACACCGTTCACAAACGGGTTCAAGGAGAAGACGAGACCATTCACAAATGGACTTGAGAAATGAGGCCCCGTTCACAAACGGGCTCGAAGAATTTAGAGATTTTTTATGAACTTGAATTTGACGTAGGATTGGATTTTTTTTATTTTTTTTTTTAATTAAGGATTTGGATTTGATAAATTTTTTTATTTTTGGAAAATGAGGTACCGTCCGCAAACGGGCTCAAGGAGAAGATGAGACCATTCACAAATGGCCTCGAGAACAGAGGCACCGTTCACAAACGGGCTCAAAGAGGACATTAGAGCATTCACAAATGGACTCAGAGAATGAGAAACCTGTTCACAAACGGGTTCAAGGAGAAGACGAGACCATTCACAAATGGACTCGAGAAATGAGGCACCTTTCAGAAAAGGGCTCAAAGAGGACATGAGATTTTTCATGAACTTGAATTTGACGTAAGATTGGATTTGTTTGAATCGGGGATTGGATTTGATGAATTTTGGATTTTTTTTTTTTTTTTTTTTTTTTGAACTCAATGAAATCGGGGACATTATAGATCGTGCCCAGTAAAGATATTGGAAACCAAGACTTTGACGAATGATGAGACGACCAACCTTATGAACGAAGAACCATTAGTAACAAGAATGGATTAGGAACACTTTTATGAAACTTCAACAAGATTTTTCTCAATGAGACTGTTGGTCTTGTCTTCTGGGGATTTTGATAACTGAAACCTTGAACAAGATACTTGAAATTGGTAATTTAGAACAACGGCTCTCTAACATGGAAAAGCGGGATCTGTTTTTTGACAGGTGCTTAGATGAACATTTCTTGACCAGGATAGTATTTAACTAACCGGAAGGAAATTCTGAATTTTAATGGTTCATCTTTCTGAGAAATTGGCTCAACCACCATTGCATCTGGGGCTCTTCCAAGCTTAAGGTGCCTTCCTGGGGTATGATCTTTTTACGGAAGCTGGGCTTTCTGATGTTTCTACTTCTGAACTCTTCTGAGTTGATCTTCTTTGAAATGTAGCTGTTTGACTAGATTCTCGAACCCTTTCAGGTATAATTGCAGGGAGCTGCCTAGGCCGGGCCTCCTTCACCAAGACAGTTACATCATTTGGACATAGGAACGACGATTGACTCTTTCTAAAGAGAAAACTTAGATGAAAGGCACTACTCAAAGGATTGAGCAGCCCTGAAGGAGTGAACTTAGAATAACAAAGATTGACTGACTATACTGACAAACACAGTGATGCTTCTGACTTAGTTAATATTTTGTTTGGTAAGTCTATCCTTTCGAGGAATAGTTTTTCAATTGGTAAACACTGGACTTTTTCCTTAAAACAGTAATGCCTCAAGGATTTAATTACGCCCCCTAAGATTGCTTAGCTTCAATGCCCCCAGTTTTGAGGATATCACTTGAATTTGCTTGAACTTCAGTTGATCTTCAGTCTTGATACCAGCTGTAGCCTTCTTATAATGATTCTCTTACCGTGACCAAGTCACCTCTTCGGGGTTTTTAACTTGGCGGACCGCGCTAGCCTTAACTTTTGCCTGAACCACCATTCTAGGTTTTCGATCCAGCAGGCTATCCCCTTAGCTTTTGCCTAAGCCGCCCTTTCGGGTTTTCAACTTAGCAGGGGAATGATCTTAAATTTTGCCTAGACCGCCCTTTCAGGTTTTCAGTCTAGCAGATCTTCAAACTCCGTTCGTTTTCTTATTCATCATTTTTTTTTATTGTGTCTCGGGACCTAGCTCATTAGTTCTGAACACCAGAAGGACTTTATAGGTAGGATAGGGCTTTTCAAAGAATGGCTTAAGGTTCAACAAAGATTTCGACCGAACCTGTGAACAGGTTGCCTACATATCCCAAGGTAGGAATCAGGTCGTGTGTAGGTCAAGGCGAATGCCCCTAGTTTGAAGATCAATTGTTTGAAGGTTAATTGATTTTTTTCCTTTTTTCTTTTCTTTCTGGAACAATTAACTTCTCTTCTTTTGGAACTTGTCCCTCTTTTTTTTTCTGGAACGATTGATTTTTCTTTTTCTTTTTTTTTGAATCGACCGAACTCGGTTTAACCGAGCTGCCTACGTACCCCAGTGTAGGGATCAGGTCTCGCGTAGTTCGGGGAAATGCCCCAAGTTTGATGGGTTTTCAAGAAAATTTGATTTAGGCTCGAAGGGTTTGCAAATCGGTATTCTTTTGACATTGGGTTTTGATTTTGGGATTTAATCGGCCAAAGGAGGCCTTTCGATGTTCAGATTGGGAATCGATCTAGGTTACTAGAGTCCCTCTGGTACTGATTATTTTTTTTTCTCTTTTGTTTTTTTTTTTCGCGGAGTTTGACGGCATTTCCAGGTAAGAGATAATGGATCTTCTTCTTTCAAGATTCTAATACGTGCTTTTGACTTTCATAGAGCGAAACTTGTTCTTTGACATCCTCCATCTATGGATTCGTACTCTCGATATCTGATGATCACTTTTCATTGTTTGCTTTTGAACTTTTCATCTTGAATTTGTTGGCTTTATGAATTTGAGAACCAAGGTCATTGATTGGAAATATGAAAGTTGTTTCCACTCTATGCCCCTTGTATAGCATATATCTTCTCACTTTCTTCATTTTCTTTGAGCTTTCCATCTATGTCTTGCCCCTGGTATCGGTTGTAGCTTTTCTAGACAATCTTCTTATTCTTGAAATAATTTTATCAATTCTTCACACTCTTTAGAGGGTAATGTATTTTCAATCGGCATTCACTGAATCAAAGTTTCAGTGCCAGTGTTTATCATTTCAATTTCATCTTTGAAAGGTTGGGATTGGCGCTCCTCCTCTCGTTCAAGTAATTGCTGTGACTCAAGTGGAGTTTCGTCAATTTTGTCCTCATTTGAGGAGGGAGTCTTATTTTAAGATCAGAAGCACACTTAAGAACAGACACAAGTGAACTTTTTGGAACTGACTGAAATTTTATTTAAAGAAAAGCTATTACATCAGACGACCTATCCTGAACATGCTCACGATTCACAACTCTAAATAAGAAAGAGAAACAGAAGATAACTTGCCTGGACTAGGCATTGACCTTTAACTGTAAGACCGGACTCAACAATTATACTGACCATGATGACTGACTCAACATAAAATAGTAAGTGACTAAAACTTTAACTGCTGCAACTGTTTGGCGTTGAAGGCTCGGCGAAGGCTGGTTCGTTCTGAACATCATCATGGCTGATACTTTCAATTTTGGACAATGATGACTGATTCGCATAGGGAAATGCCCCTAGCTCAATGATTCTGAGAGTGAACTCTGAAGGACTTAGCAAAATAATCTTGAAAAAGGTAGCCCCTAGAGGAGGAACAGACCAGGGGTACAAGCAAGATTGGATTATCTGGACCAGGCATGATCAGATCATGAGAACGCATAATCGAAAGATTGTGAGATTCTGCATCTGCCAGTTAGGGGATGGCATGAAGATACGATCGAATCGTATGACAGAAGAACGAAAGACGCACGATCAAAAGATTAGATGAGATAGCATAAGATTGCTTTCAACGGATAGATCATGAATGACTAATCCTATGAGATCTTTGAAAATTATGGGATTTATATCCTAACCCAAAGGGAAATTTTTTTTTTTTTTTTTCACATTTTATCAGTGTTACCTGAAGGCATCAACCCTAATCCTAATCTATCGGAGTGGAGAGAGAATCTCGACTCATGACTTTGTTCGTGTATCTAAGGACCGATCGTGACCATTGGAAGATGGACCACGGCCTAATCTAGACACCAATGGGTAGGATATCCTAAACTAGGCTCACACACATGATGCACATGTGTTCGTATACTACATGCATGTGTGGGTTAATCTAGGGGTAAGGCCAAGAGTTCCCTTAGCGCGAATCCCTGTTCGATATACTGTACCAGTGTCCGGCGTATCAGTACGTGAACAAGAGATCCGTTTACGTACCATAAAGGTACTAGGCTAAGGGTGGAATGCTTCTCTAGCACAGAGGCACCAGGTGATGAAATCCCAGTCAACCATGCTAGATAACACTCCGGGTTCCTAAAATAGGACGTGTGTGCACGTGAGATGCAAGAGTTTAGATGCAAGTGATGTAAGTGTGTGCAATATGTTTGCGCAATCTATGATGCCCTCAGGTTTTGTTAGGTTAAGTTCGAGTAAAATGTGATGAGAAAATAAAACAAGACAAACTAATCTAACAAGTATAGAGTTTTTATGAGCCAGTTAAATTAAATTCAAATGAATTATCTTTTGAAATTTTAATGAAGTTAGGTGGTCCCCAGCAGAGTCGCCAGACTGTGGTACCCGGATCCCGCGAGAGGGGTGGGGCGCGAGCCGCCGCGCTCTCTCTCTTGGTCTCTCGTATCCACGCGATTGGCGTGTGCATTTTAATATTGATTTGAATTCATCTTTCATGTGAACTTGGGATCACTAAGGCAATCCGAACTCCACACGAAAGAGAATGACAGAGTCGCCACCTAGATGTGGGATCTAGGACCCGAAATTAACCAGAAATCTAGACTCGCTACCTGGTTACGAGAATGGAAGGTATGGGGAGTTATCCGCCACATGCACCATTCCTGCCCGATAATCGGTCTTCGATTCCAAAAGCTAACTCTTTTAAATTTATTTTAAATGGCTCATTCAACTCTATGTTAATGTGCGAACTAAGTGACATGCATCCTATGATCTAATTTCAATGTGAATCCTAGATGTGTATCTTGATTTATTAATTTGTCTGGATTCATTCTAAGTGAAAGTTCTCCTAGAATTCTAATTTCATGGAAAGCCCTAAATGATTTGATTAAGCATTTACAAGAAAATTAATATCCAAAACACCACAATTTGTTGTGGTGCCGACTCGCGGGTGGTATGCCGTCAGACATCCAAGCTGCCTACGTACCCAAGCCTCACTGGGATCAGAGTCGACGTAGTTCGGTGCACCTAAGCTAAGCTACTTATGCCTAACTCAACTAGGACACCGACCTAGACGGGATTGACTGTTTCAACAGTTTTAGGAGAAGTTATTTAATTCAAGTTGAGGATTTTATTATCTTAGGATTTCATCTAAGATGCTATATGATTCTCATCTAAATGCAAATGGTCCCTTAGACTAATGCAGGTTTGCCTACATCCTAGTTTACTAGGCTTGTCCTAGGGAAAGAGTGGGTGACTAGTGTAACTAGACCTATGGCACGGTTGCTATACACAGCAAGCGTCCGTGATGAGGCTGGACTCCTAAAACCTAAGACTCCCTAAAACTTAGGACACGACACGACACCGGTGTTCCTAAATTGGGCTCTAAGGGTCCTTACGACGGAAACCATAATCCAATGGTTCCGAGAGACACGAGATGAATCGAGATGATGAATAGTGTGAGGGAATGGGAAAGATAGAGAAAGGTGCGACTGAACTTGGGAGTGCCAAATTGCCTACGTACCCCGTGATGGGGATCAAGCCACACGTAGTTCCACTGGGGAGGTTGCTTGGATTTTGGAAAACAGGTTTGGTATTTGGATCAGGAATCGGGTTTGTATTTGAGCATTGGACTTGAGATTCAAAAACATTGATATAACAATGGGATTTTGGAATTGGGAATTTGCATCAAAGAATTGAGCATATTGGAATCATCAAGGGTTTGAATTTTCGGAATTCAAAGTGGGCGGGCTTATGAGATTCGGCCAAATGGATTCAGACATGCGACTCGGATTGTGTTGGGATATGACTTGGTTGGATTGGGTTAATGGTTAGGGTCAAGTGAGTCGGGTCTAAGTTAGGAGCAAACCCGACACTAGCCATGGTCTAACTAGGAGGAAGCAGGGTACAAACCAGGGTGCGGACCAGGGTGCACCAGGGTGCGAACCAGCAGGGAACCAGGGTGCGAACCAGCAGGGAACCAGGGTGCGAACCAGCAGGGGAACCAGGGTGCAACCAGCAGGGAACCTGGGTGCAACCAGCAGCGAACCTGGGTGCAACCAGGGTCTAACCAGAGTGCGAACCAGCAGGGAACCAGGGTGCGAACCAATATCGAACCAGGGTGCGAACCAGTAGGGAACCAGGGTGCAACCAGCAGGGAAGCAGGGTGCGAACCAGTAGGGAACCAGGGTGCGAACCAGTAGGGAACCAGGGTGCAACCAGCAGGGAACCAGGGTGCGAATCAGTAGGGAACCAGGGTGCAACCAGCATCGAACCTGGGTGCAACCAGCAGCGAACCTGGGTGCAACCAGGGTCTAACCAGAGGCTAACCAGGGGGAAAACAGACCCTACATGCTTCCTAACATGGTTTTTCTTTTAAAGTAAAAGATATGCATGAAAACAGACCCTACATAGAATTGAAATAAATGCCTACCTCTTTGGAAACCCACTTTGTGTTTGATTTTTCTTTGATGGTAATTCCTTGAAGATGATTCCTTGCTTGATAATGACTGCTTTTGATATATATCACCCAACGTATAAAATCACCCGATCCGGCAAGGATGGCCGAACCCTTGAAGAGATGAGGGAGAGGGATGAATTTTCTAAGAGAGGGGTTCTTTTTCTTCTTTTTGTTGGATGGTGGGATGAGAGGGTATTTATAGGAGAATGGGATAGGAGGTTAGGTGAGGTTAGGTGAGGTTAGGTAAGGTTAGGTGAGGTTAGGTGGTTAGGTGAGGTTAGGTGAGGTTAGGTGAGGTTTGGATGGTTAGGATGAGAGGAGAGGTTAGGTGAGGTTAGGTGAGGTTTGGATGGTTAGGATGAGAGGAGAGGTTAGGTGGTTTTGGATGGTTAGACCCAGGTCAAGATCTGCCATTGATCTAACGATTTACGGAAATCGGGTCTCGGAATGGAATCAGGGTTCGGGCTATGAAGTGACCCTATCTTATTTTGTCCCGATTGATGATCCGTAAAGTCAGATCAAGATATTAATGACCTAAAACATATATTAGGTTATTGTTGGTTAAAGTAAAGCAAAATGTGGGTGTCTACACTCAACTACCCGAAGAGTCTGTAATACTCAAAGGGTCTCAACTACTCAAAGAGTCTCAAATACATAAAAAAAACATTTATACTTAAAGAGTCTCAACTACCCGAAGAATCTGTGACACTCGAAGGGTCTCAACTACTCAAAGAGTCTCAAACATACACACACAAAAAAACATTTATACTCAAAGAGCCTCAACTACTCGAAGTGTCTGTAACACTCAAAGGGTCTCAACTACTCAAAGAGTCTCAAATCGGCAAAGGAACTGCTAAATTGTCCCACAAGAACCCAGATTTATATGCCCGTGATGTAACGCGGTTCCATATAAATCCAGATTTGTATGCCCGTCATGCAACACTAATCCATACAAACCTCCACGTAGATATGCCTGACTCCTAACCTGTTAGGCAAGGACACATTGCGGACACTCAAAGAGCCTGTAACACTCAGAGAGTCCCAAATCAAACACTTAAAAGAGTCTGTAAGACTTAATGAGTCTCCAACACTCCATGAGTCTGCAACACTCAAAGAGTCTCCTTTTTTTTTTTTTTAAATCGAAGCTTTACCAAAGCAACACTAACCAAATACTCAAAGAGTAAGAATTAAACAAGTAAACTAATCAATCAAAAGCTCTTCTTTTGCTAGGGAATAAGGTTTTTGAAAATCTTGATCTAAAAGAAAATAACTCGACAAGGGAGCTTGAAGTAAAAGAATGTGTTCAAACTTCTCTAGTCTCTATTTGAGAAGAATGTCCCTCTCAAGCACTACTGCATTTGTTACGTCATAAAAGATGCCCCTAGTATGATTACTTTCATAACAACATTCGTTGGAGAGCAACACAAAAAAAACAGCCTGAAAGGCTTTCATTAATGGACATTTGGGTTACAAAGTTTTCGGATAAACACTAGGGCTTATAAAACTTTTCAAAAGTACAAGAACATGGTTCTGCTCAAAATCTTCTGCTTCATTTCTAACATTCGTTGATACCGGAACTGGGCTAAAAGCCTACCAACCTCTGAACTCTGCTCTACTTTGCCTTTGTTCATAGGAGCCACAAATTCTCTGCTTCTCAGGGTTGTTTTTTTTTTCTTTATCACCCCGGCTTTTGGAGGAATATTAACTAAACAAGACTCTGAAAACTGACATTGACTCAACAAAGGAAAGTCTTTGTCAAACCACAAATGAGACAATGACTAACACATGACTTGAACATTAAGAGAGACTGAAATCTGCTTCTTAAACTGATAAGTGTTTTAAAATGGTAAAAGTCAACCACTCTTAGAATCTTTTGAATACCGTGTTTAAAGGTGCTTCAACCCCCTTTTCGGTATTTCCGTCATGGTTATTATCCCTTTAGATTGTTCGGTTTCAACGTCCCTAACTCAAAGAGTATCCAAGAAAGTCTTGATGGCGTTTACTCAGACTTTGAGAAGGTGCCAAAGGAAACTGAAAGTTTAACTGGCTCTTTAAATCTCCGCCCTTTCTACATGAAGTCACCGCCATGATCGAATCGCCTTTTTCAGGTTTTCGATTCGGCGGACCGCATGCCTTAATTTTGCCTGGACTGTCTGCCCTTGCAGATTTTCCATCCAGCAGGCTCTACACCCTGATCTTTGCCTAAGTTGCCATTTTCGGGTTTTCAAGTTAGTGGGCGAATGACCCTAACTTTTGCTTAGACTGCCCTTTCAGGTTTTCAGTCTAGCGGGTCCAAGACTCCATCATTTTTTCTTTCTTTCTGTTTTTCTACAAATCGGGGTCCAAAATACACCAGAAGGACTTTCAGGTAGGCTCAGGTTCAAACAAGTTAGACTTTGGTATGTTTGCATGTAATTGGACCGAATCTGGACCCTCCAGGCTGCCTACGTATCGCCAAAGAAATTGGGAATCAGGTCACGCGTAGTTCGGGTTTAAAATCTTTTATGACGAAAGTCATAAAAGATGCCCCTGGTTTAAGTTTAACAAAGAAATTTTGATTTTGCTTTTGGTTCAAAGGTGCTTTTAACATAAAGGGTTTTCATCATTAATCTTTTTTAGGCCCAAAGGGTTTGCAAATGGTTTAAAACATTTGGGATATTGGCTTGAAGCTCAAATCGTCCAAGGATGGCCTTCTGGTGTACTTAAGCGTAATATTTCTTTAGTTGATCCAGGTTTGTAGGTTTCTTTATTTTTTTTCCATTTTCATTGAGGAGTCTTACGGCTTTTCCAGGCAAGACTTCATCAACAATGTAAGAACTAGACCAGTTTGGCCTGAACTTTCCTCTTGGGTCAAATATCGGTGCCCTGTAGGACTTCAAAACAAGATCCCCAGGCTTCAAATCTCGGACACGAACTTTCCTATTGCAAGCTCTCTCAATCCGCCTCTGATATCCCTGGATATGATACAAGGCTCTCAGCCTCTTCTCATCTATCATCTGTAGCTCATCATATCTGGCCTTCGCCCATTCTGACTCTGGCAGGTTGGCCTCCATCATCACTCTTAAAGAGGGAATTCTTAACTCAACAGGGAGAACAGCTTCCATTTCGTACACCAGAGAATACGGAGTTACACCGGTTGAAGACCTGATCGATGTCCTATAAGCCCATAAGGCATAAGGGAGTTTGTTCGACCAGTCCTTATATGTCTCAGTCATCTTACTGATAATGACTTTAATATTCTTATTTGCAGCCTCTACAGCCCCGTTTGTTTAAGGTCTGTAAGGAGATGACTTATGGTGCTTGATTTTAAATTCTTCACACAGGTGTAACACCTCTTTCTTGAAATGTGATCCATTATCTAAAATCAACTCGTGAGGTACTCCGTATCTGCAAATTATATTAGTACGGATGAACTTTGCAATTGTGTTCGAAGTGATGGAAGCATAAGATGCAGCCTCTATCCACTTCGTAAAGTAGTTAATGGCAACCAAAATATACTCATGTTCGCTGCATGACTTTGGAAATACTTTCCCAATGATATCTATTCCCCATACTGAAAACGGCCATGGCGAAGTCAAGGAGTACAATTCTGAAGGAGGAACATGAGTAAGATTAGCATAAACTTGGTACTTTTTCATGAAAGGAAAGCAATCGGCTTCCATAGTAGGCTAATAGAATCTCAAAATCTTTTTGGATAACATTTTCTCATTCATATGAGGCCCACAAACTCCTTCGTGGGTCTGTTCAATGAGTTTTGCGGCTTTATCTTCATCAACACAATGGAGTTGTATGCCGTCAAATGACCTTTTGTACAACTCTTCACCGCAAATGATGAAGTTAGCAGCTAACTTCTGAAGAGTCTTCCTTTCTTTGCTCGAAGCTTCTGGAAGATGTCCCTCGCCTGAAATGAGGTTTCTGATATCTGTGTACCAAGGCTTCCCATCTGGACACCTAGCTGAAATCTCTATAGCATTCACGTGCGCAGGAGCCCATTGCAGTCTGATGGCTAACGGTTGAACTTCCATTGTAGCAGAAATATCTAACATCGAGGCCAGATTAGCCAAAGCATCAGCAAAATGATTTCTGGTCCTTGACAAGTGAGTAAATGTGACGCACTTGAATTTCTGGACCAGAGATTCCAAATACGCATTATAAGGGATCAATTTATCTTCTCAAGTTTTCCATTGTCCATTAATCTGGCAAATTATCAGAATGGAATCTCCAAACACATCGATGTCTTGAATCTGCAAAGCTAAGGCTGCTTCGAGTCCGGCAATACAAGCTTCATACTCTGCCATGTTGTTGGTGCACTCAAACTGCAACTTGATAGAGATAGGAATATACTCTTTTCTTTGGAGATACCAAGACTGCACCCACTCCTTGGCCACGACTGTTTACGGCTCCATCAAAGTACATTAACCACTTGGCGCTCGGAGTCTCTTCTTCAACATCCATAATCTCTTCATTAGGGAATTCGGCTTTCAGAACAACATTCTCCTCAACTGGAGCATCAACTAATTGCTCAGCTATAACCCGCCCCTTAACTGATTTCTGAGTGACATAAGTGATGTCGAACTCAGACAGTAACAACAACCACCTTGCAGTCCTTCCTGTAAGGGCGTGTTTTTCAAACAAGTACTTTAGAGGATCCATTCGTGAAAGCAGAAGAACCTTGCTTGACAGCAAATAATGTCTAAGCCTTTGGGTGGCCCAAACTAATGCTAGACAAGTCTTCTCCAAAACAGTGTACTTTAATTCATACTCAAGAATCTTCTTGCTGATGTAGTAAATGGGCCTCTCCTTTTTAGTTTCTGGATCCTGCTGAGCAACAACGGCTGGCCTGGAATGACAGGTGATAGAATATGGGGTAAGGATAGGCACTGCTTAACTTTTTCAAAGGCCTCCTGACATTTTGCATTCTACTTTTTCGAGGAATTCTTCTTCAGAAGCTTGAAAATGGGTTCACACATCATCGTCAGATGTGCCATGAATCGTCTCAGATACTGAACTTTTCCAAGGAAACTTCATATCTTCTTTTCTGTTTTAGGCGGCTGCATTTCTTGGATCGCCTTGATCTTTTGCGGATCCACCTCTATTCCTCTTTCGCTGACCATAAACCCCAAGAGTTTTCCGGACGTAACGCCAAATACACATTTACTCGGGTTCAGACGAAGCTGATATTCCTGATCGGCTCAAAGAACTTTCTTAGGGCAACAGTGTGTTCAGGCCGAGTCTTCCCCTTTACGATCATGTCATCTACGTAAACCTCGACCTCTTTGTGAAATCATATCATGAAGAAGAGTTGTAGCAGCCCTCTGATATGTAGCACCAGCATTTTTTAAACCAAACGGCATCACCCTGTAGCAGTAAGTACCCCACTGAGTAATAAACACTGTCTTTATCATGTCTTCATGTACCATCTTAATCTGATTGTAACCTGAGAACCCATCCATAAAGGATAAAAGAGCATGTCCAGCAGTGTTATCCACCAGGAGATCAATGTTTGAAAGAGGAAAGTCATCTTTAGGACTTGCCTTGTTCAGGTCTCGAAAATCGACGCACATTCGAACTTTCCCGTCCTTTTTGGGCACCGGTACAATATTTGCAAGACATTCAGGATATTTCACTACTTGGATGAATTTTACTTCTAACAATTTCTTCATTTCTTCATAGACTTTCAACTCCCATTCTGTTTTGAGCTTTTAGAGTTTTTGCTTCTTTAGCTTGGCGCCAGGGATTAAGGGTAATCTGTGCTGGACAATTTCCTCACTTAATTCCGGCATATCATCATAAGACCAAGCAAAAACTTCCTTGAACTCTTTAAGCAGGGTGATCAATTCCTCGTGCTCTTCAAGAGACAAAGTTTTGCCAATCTTTATTTCCCGAATTGAGGTTTCGTCACCAATGGTTACAGTTTCAACTTCCTCATCAAGTGGTTTTGCTCGGCGACTCTCCTCCTATTTGATCATATGTCTGATTTCAGGGGGAGTTTCGTCAGCATCCTCTTCAGAGGGGGAATCTTGATTGTTATTATTAAAATTATCAGATTTTAAAGCAGATTCAGTAGATGAAATAGAAACAGAGACATGAATGTACACAGAAGAAGAATCCTTTATTTCATTAAAATTTGAATCAAATACATCAGAAGATGAATTACCCTCTTCGGGGTTTACAATGAACTTTGGACTCGTTTTACAAACTCAATGGATATGTTGACACCAGTGTCAACTGACTCAGAACTATGTGAGAAAACAGCATCAGATGCTTTATTATGAATAGTCTCCAGCTCAATATTGCCAGAAAAAGAAGAACCGTCACCGACCTTAGGAGAATAGTCCTCTATGGTACCTGCATCAAAAGACTCATTAGAAGAAATAGACTCTGAATCAAACTCGGAGACTGACACATACTTACGGACCAGTGACTCTTTTGAAGGGATACGATTGTACTGGAAAATAACCTGGGGTAGGACTTGAGAAGTCCAGTTAGTCAGAGGTCCCTCAGCCAGGGTGATAAGGTGAGTTGGGTCTAGTATCAGCGGGCTTCTGCCAATCACGGCCACAGTCTGTGACCCTTCTTCAAAAAGTGAATTCAGAAGGCTCGACTCTGTGTGCTCTGCCCAATCAGTCTCAGACTCTGTCTCTACAATCTGCATACCCACTGGCTCATCTTCTAGCTCAAGATCGAAGAAAATCTCAAACCCCGGAAGCATCTGCCCTGTGTTCTCATCTAACCACGTCTCAGTAAAGCCACAAAAAGGGAAACATGCGTCCTCTTTTCGGAACCGGCCATTCATTGTCAAATCAATGGGTGCCATTAGTAACCCCAAGCCCCGACGATGGTTTTCTGCCCACTTCAGCATTAACTGATTCATCTCTATGATTTCTTTCTTTGTTGGTTTGTATCCCAGCCTGAACAAACCATTGAATGCTTTGAACACAGGAAACTCGGTCAAACCCTGATGATATTTGCCTAACCCAGCACCTGGTATATACCCCTGCCGTCGAATCATCCTGATGACATTCGAATTCGTGCTGGTTAGGAAGCAAATTTCCTCATTCATAGCCTCTTCTAAAGTGATCGCAGTCACCTCTAATGAAAACCCAGTCAGACTCACATCCTTGAATTTTCCCGCAGTAAAATCTGGAGTCATCTGCCCTATCTCGAGATCCGGATCCCCTTTTACAGTTATCACTCTGTTCCTGTGAATAAACTTCAGCTTTTGGTGAAGAATAGACGGAACAACCCCGACCTTGTGCATCCACGGGCGGCCAAATAACAGTAGAAATGAAGCCTTAATATCCAAGACTTGGAATTCTATCTCAAAGTCCTCTCCTCCGATCTGTATCTCAGTGACCAAAGTCCCGATTACATCTCTGTGAGTGCCGTCATATGCCAGAATACCCTGCTCGGATGGAATAAAGCTCTCAGGACCGAACCCAAGGGTTGTCGCGGTGCTTAACGGGCAAACATTCAGCGCAGAGCCATTGTCAACCAACACCTCCGGCACCTTCTTCTTATTGCAAATGACTGTGATTTTAAGAGGTTTGGTATGGTCTCGGCCCTCAGGAGGTAAATCGTCATCAGTAAATGACAAGGTCTTCGCTGCTCTGGCCTTGGCTACGAGACTGACAAGCTCGTCGGGTGTGGTGTTAACAGAGACTTGTGCTACATTAAGCTCTCGAAGGACTAGTTTCCTGTGTTTCGATGAGGCCATGAGTAAACCCCATACTGAGATATTAGCTTGAGTCTTTTTCAGCTGCTTTAACAGGCTCTCATCTTCTTCGTCTGTGCTCACTTTATTCTGTTTCGGATTTTCTACGTTCCTCGCAACCTCTGCCGGATTTTCTACACTCAATTCCGGAGGTTTGAATACTCGCCCACCTCTGGTCATGTGACGCATCTTGTCACACTGATCGTCTAGCAATAGCAGCTCATCTTCGTCCATTCTGAAAACATACGGTGCATTACTGACATTTTCCTGTTCAAAGTCCTCCATCCTTAGAACATAGGTGGCTTTCTTTGCCTTTTCCATACCAACATTCTGAAGTGCATATAAATGGGATGAAGATGACTCAGCAAGCTCAGTGTCGTCAAACGACAGCACATAAGGCTCTTTCTCTTTGAATTCTCTGAGCTCCTCATCGTCAAACTTCAAAACATATTTATCTGACGTGATAGCGCAAATGAGAGCAGAGGGATCAAGGATGGGCTCATCTACAAAGATGGCATTAGTAGTAGGAGGAGCAACAACACGATGGTTGGGAAGAGGATTCTGAGTAGTATTCGGCCTTTCAACTACAAGTTCATCTTTATCGATCATGTTCTGAATCGCGTGCTTCAAAGACAAATAGTTCTCAGTCATATGCCCCTGGCCTCTGTGATATTCGAAGTATTGATCCCTTCTCCAGTTTGCAGGCAGTGGATTAGGTACAGGTTTGACATCTGAAAGTCTGATCTTCTCGTCTCTGATCAATTTCTTAAGTATCATGGGCAGTGGATACGGTAATGGGTCAAATTGTATGAACTGCTTCTTTATCACTGGTCTAACAACTTCTGCAACAGGCTTGGCCACCGGTCTGGTATAACTCACTGCATGAACTTCCTTCGGCTGGATCATAGGCCTCTTCCCTTCTCGGACATCAGACAGAGTCTTGGCTCTAAGGCCTTTGGCAATAGCATCCTCGGTCTGGGTGCCAGTCTTGATCAAATGATCAAAATTCTGGTAGTGCTGCAGTGCCATGAAGTGAAACTACTGTGGAGACAAGCTCTTGAGGACCAACTTTATTTGGTCTTCTTCTGTCATTCTCTGGCTCAGTTGAGCAGACTTGAGCCTCCAGCGCCTGATGAAAGATGTGAATGTCTCCTGAGGATTCTGCTTCAACTGCTTCAGGTCTCTTTTAATAACCTCAATCCCTTCTTCCATAGAGAATTGTTCAACAAACCGGCTAGAGATTTCTTCCAATGTCCTAATGTCTTCGGGTTTCAATCTCAAAAACCATCTTTTGGCCACCCCTATAAGAGACATGGGAAACAAATGGGCCATCTGCTCTCGACTTAGGCCATGCTGTTGAGAAAGAGTGATGAACCACCTGACGTGGTTTCTCGGACACCCAGTTCCATCATATTTGTCATAGTCAAGCGCCTTGAACTTAGGTGGGAATATAGCACCGGGGGATATCAGGAATTCAGAAATGTCGAACCCCTTGGACCCTTGAACCTTCATGCTCTCAATGTCACGAGCCATCTTCTCGTACATATCAAATAACTCTTTTTCCTTATTTACCTGAGGGACATAATAGTCCTCGGCATATTGCTCTTCGTCCAGATCGATCTCTGCGAGAGGGATGACAGGTCTAGCGAGGTTAGGAAATACGGCCAGAGGAGGCTGAATCGCGGGATCTCTAGAAGTAGACTTTTTCAGTATTCTGATTTTTCAGATGAGTCACTTCATCTTTCAGTCCCGCTATATCTCGGCACATATTTCTCAACATCTCTTGTATAACTATCATGGGGTCTACTGGGTCAGTAGCCATTTGGTTCACTTTGAAAGAACCTGACGACTCTGGAGAAGATGGTAAAGGTATTGTTGGTGACACAGTGGGATCAAAGTGATGAACAAGTCTAGACACTGAGGTAGGTTTAGCTTGGGTGTCCTTTTTCGGAGCGATGGTTGCTATCTTTCAGAATCCTGGTTGGAAGTTAACAAACTAGATTAAATGAATGAGAAATGAAATCAGGTAGCTTCCACAAATAGAGAGAAAAGAAAACAAACACACTTTGCATTGATTATATCAAAACACGTTACAACGACAACGATTGGCAACATAAAAATTGATGAAACTTTGAATCGCCAACTGTCCATAACATGTATCAAGTAAAACTCTTTTCTTTATATTTTCATCTATAATGAGAGGGGGATTACAATTTTTGACTTTGATTATGTTCAAGTAAAACAAATGAAGACAGTAAAGAAATGATAATCTCATGCGGAAGATCCTCATGGTTCATCAATCTGAGCTCTTCGGTTTTCAGGCCCTCCAGATATTCCTCCCTTCCGAAGTTTAGACGCGAAAGCAGATCTCCTCTCCGTGATTTTGTCTCTCCAAGCAGCTACAATGGATGCAATGAGATCAGGAGTAAGGTCTTCACAGCTAGGTGGTGTGATAACCTTAGGAGGACAAGAGTTTCCAGTAATCTGACAAGGGAAACACAAAGGTGCATAGAAAGATGATTTTTCTAAACCCATAAGATAGACAAATGAGTATGGGTAGGTGCTGGTGATAATTTGTGGACAGGATTGACTCACCCAACGAAATTGGTTTTCCCCTACTTTCTGCAACCAATGGTGCCATTCATTAAGCTGAGGTTGCTTAATCTTTGTCTTCCAGGAATGAAAACTCCTAAGAGTGTACTCAATGCGGTTTTGTGGCTGAAGGATAGTGAGTTTCTCACATAGCCACACATATAACAGCTTAGCACACCCGAAAAAATTACCCTGCACCTTTTTACTAGCAATAAGGTCTAAGCCATAAAAGGTTTCGGCTAGCATTGTCGGGATAGGATTTCTCCCCTCATTTATCTGATCTACTATCGTCAACAAAGTGAAAGGAGTAGTACTAGAGTCTCTAAGAAGGATATGACGTGCAAAGACAACAAAGACTAAGGCATTAATTCGACATTCCTGAAAACGGGAGTCAGTAGGATCGACATTTTTGGAAAACAATTCAATGAGGGCCTGAAATTGCACATTTTTCTCTGTTAAGCATGACAAAGTTTTCACAATCTTATTTTCGAATAATTTGCAAAAAATGTCATGAGGGGAGTCTATGCTTGAAGGTCGGATCCAAAGTCCCTCAGGAGGAAGCTCTAACAAGGCACATCAATCTTCAAATATAGGACAAAGTTCAAAAGACCCAAATCGAAAAACGTGAAAAACAGGATCCCAAAATCCAGCAGCTGCTTGAAGATACTTCCAATTTATACCGCGACTATTCAGATGGGTAAATGAACTGATGAAATGTTCGGCCACACTCCTTTCTTCACTTCTTAATGGAAAAGATTTAATAGTCTCAGCTATCCAATTATCTAACAAATTGTTCGCCATGATCAGACCTAACATTCAAATAGGACAAAGAACAGGAGGGAATAGGAATAACTTTGCGTAGACAAATGACAAGGATAACTTGACAATCAATTATATGAAAAGGATACAATCTGTGACAATGAATTTTTCATCAAAGATGAGAGGTAACCAATAGATCAAAAAAATAGACCACGGCCATAAGATGACAGAAGTATGTCATAAACCGGATCTAAATCTGGTGATGAATACCGACAACTTTACGATCAAGAAGATCAGAATGGTAGACCATGGCCATAAGGGCAGCGAATGAGCTATCGGCCAGACCTCAAGGCGAAACGGGTATACAGGCAAACATATATCCTAATGAATAATAGATATACAAATTGAATCTATGACACAACAAAATAATAGGTATACAATCAAAGGTTAGCCAATAAACTGTTGCCCCAAGAGCGACATGTACAGGCTATGACACAATAAAGAATAAATTGTAACCACAAGAGTGACATGTACATGCCACTAACCCAGTGAAACTAAAAGGATGTAAATACGACTGATCAAACTAGAAATTCTCACTAAAAATGGCTTCTAAGCTAATCAAGGATATACATGGGAATTGAGATAAGGTAAAATGACTCTAAGGAATAGCAGTCATGCTCAAAATATTTTGTGAAAAATTCAGCAGCATAACGGCTGGACAAGGAAGTCAAAGCAAGTTAAACTCATGGTTTGATTAACTGTAAAGAATAACGGTCATGCTCAAAATATGTTGAATAAAATCCGGTAGCACGATGGCGCTAGAAAAGGGACATGACAAGACAAACGCATGGTTTACCTATCTCTAAAGAACAGCAGTCATGCTCAAAATGCTCTGGATGAAATCCGGTAGCATAACGACTATACAAGGGATCCCCATAGCTCAACCAAAATAGTAGGGCAAGACTCTCAGCGAGAATACTAATACTCATCCCACAGTGACAAGGTAAGCTCATAATCAGTATATGAAACGCGGTCACAGGAGAAAGATAATCAAATGAATGACTGACCATAGGTGAGAGCATATGACAACGGGTCAAATCCTATAACCAATAAATCGAAGGACTAATCATGGCCAAGGTAATGGCGATCAAAAGCTACCGACTAGATTTAAATCTAAATAAAGAATAGATATAACCGATTGAAATGAATAAGGAACTCTGACTAAGAGGAGGACCTTAATATTTATAATCAGTAAATATATATACATATATATACATATACATTTACCCTAACCAGGGGCACCAGCCCTAATCTAATCTAACAGAGTCAAGAAAATCCTGACTTAAGACAGACTGATAAGTGTACTAGGACCATGCTATAGCCATATAAAATGAGCTACCCTAGTCTACAAAGGGGACAAGGCTCTTGACTCTAAGCTTTACATGTGTAAGCAACACATGCTCGTCCCTATGTGAATGCAATATAGATGTATATAAACACAGGTACTTCCTAGTTGGGTTTCACTAAGTCAGTAAGTATATACATAATATATAAACAAAGTAGGGCTCCAGACTCAATCTATCGGGTACTATGCGTATGAACCATACTTAATATGTATAACACAAGTACGCCCCATGTTATACATAGTATGCTTCATTGCTCATCGGCTGATGTAGACAAAAGTACGCCCATTGTCTACGACTGCAGCACCGGCGCATAGCTTGAAAATAGTTCCAGCAGTTCCGTTAGGGTAATGACCTCCCAGTCTGGTACGCACTATATCTATTTTCGTAGAGCCAGTAATAATGAAAAACAATGAAAGAAATAGAGAATAAAGAGTATGATAATATATGTTGTGCAGTATGTAAATCCCTCGCTTTATTTACGCACCTATCTGCTGCCCCTGGATTCTAACGATAAAGTTCCCATTTAAAATGATTTTAGCCCAAATTTCCCTAAAGTTAGTAAAAATGGCATTTTTATAGAGTTAGGGAATGTTTCAAGAACTCCCCAGCAGAGTCGCCAGCCTGTGGACCCCGATCCGTGAGGACGACTGCGACGAGGGACGCGAGGTCCCCCTGCAATCCTAAAAAATCTCCACATGTGAAGGAGAGCTCTACCAAGGAACTCTCGAAATAGGTGCCACTCTCACAGCAAAGTATGAGTGGCGATACAAAACGAATGAGATACCTCCTGATCCGGAGCCAGGGCTCAAAACCAAGATGTACCTAAAATAACTTAGAGTCGCCATCCATAGATACGCTATGGAACCAAAACAAATGCTCTGTTTGCAATGGATAGCCAGAGATACAAAAGGTACGTGCCTGATTACGAATGGAGAAGGTCCGAAGAGCACCCCCAATTCGTCCGAGCGCAAGCACTTGGTCTCTTATGTCATTTATTATTAACCTCGAAGAGTTTCGGGCGAAAATCAAATGAAATGGGAACGAAATATCCCCGAGAAGACGTCTACCTAATCATACATGACTCGGGGATGAAATAATATGCACATACAAGACAAAATAAAAGATGTGTCACCTAATGACAACTAGGTTATGAGTGACATGCCTAACTGGTGTCTAAGTTCTGATGAACAAACACGTACATGCTACAGCTAAAGGTATAGGTCTGCATAAGAAAGTAAGAGAACACAACAAAATAACACAACAAATCCTAAAACTCTAAACGATTTAGCCCGAGTCCTTGGATGGTCTGATATCCATCCAAAGAAGCCTACATATCCCCGCCTCCACGAGAATCAGAGCAACGTAGTTCTTCGCGCCTATTCTAAGCTATGATGCCTAAGACACCTAGACCTCTATCCTAAACTCGATCTAAAAGACCGGACTAGTTATTAAAGCTTCATGAGCGATTATTTAAATTCCAGTGAAATATAGATTTTAGGACACCCTATATGCCCTAACTAAATGCAGGTTAGCCCTAAGCTAATGCAGGTGGTTCCTACAACCTATGTGTAACTAGGCTGTGTTTCCTAAGAAAAACAAAGGGTGGACTAACGCATCATATTCTAGTCATCAGTCGGCGATGTGGATCGCCGACTGACTGGACAGAGGCGCTCCTATAACTCTAGGACAAACCCCTAACTCTAAAACAAGCACAAACAAGCACACAACAAATCAAAGATTAAACCCTAACTCTAAAACTCTCTATCTAAGACAAAGTCCTAACTCTAGAGGAAGATCTTTTTGAAAACACGGTTTTAAAGAAAAAAGGGTTAAAGTATTTATTTACAAAGTTTGGCTGGACTTGGGATGAAGATCCCAACCTGCACTACGTACCTCGTGGAAGAGGATCAAACTAACGTAGAAACTAACGTAGTTCAAAAGAAACTTCCTAACTACACTCATAAAAACACTCAACACTTTAGATTTTTTTTAAGGTTTTTAAATGCTTTTGATTTTCAAATATTTTTTATGTTTTAAATTTCTAATGTATTTGGACCTTTTAAATGATTTCAATCCTCTTGCGATTGTAAATGATTTCAATGTTTATGGATTTTAAAAAATCAAATTCTTTCACCCTTTTGGTTAAAGGCCAAAGGAAAGACACAAAACAACACCCTAGGGTAAAACCCATAGGGTAAAGGGGAAACCCCAAAGCAACAAACTAGCATCCCAAAACGAGATGCACAATCCACAAAAAACTAAACAAGTGTCCCAAGAACAGAAAAAACGATCTAAAATCCCAAGTAAGCAAAGCTCTAATAAGACTGTGTTAGTCTCTAATAAGGAAGAATGACAACAACTCTAAAGGAGAAACTCCTAGCTACCAATACTAAAGAAGGGGGGCGTAAATGAGTCAATGACTCTCTGATAATGTTACCAAAATGAGAGGGGAAAAAAGTCAAAGATTCCCTCTAGAAGACAGGGGGCTCTAAAATGAGGCTTGGTAAGCCTCCTAATGGGGAAACTCTCTAAATGAGACAAAGCTTGTCTCCAAATAGGGGTGTGGACCCCGATCCGAGGACGGTGCCGAGGGAGGCGAGTCCCTGACATCCTCTGGATCATCCACAACGTGAAGGAGAGCTCTACCAAGGAACTCTCGAAACTGTTGCCACCCTCACAGCATAGCATGAGTGGCGATATATAAAAAGAAAGAGATACATCCTGATCCGGAGCCAGGGCTCGAAACCAAGATATATCTAAAAATAACTCAGAATCGCCATCCATGGATGCGCCATGGAACCAAAGACAAATGCTCTGTTTGCAATGGATAACCAGAGATAAAGAAGGTCCGTGCCTGATGACGAATGGTGTAAGCCCAATGGTTTCCACCTTGGCATTCCCATCTTATTTTGATGATTCCAATACACAAGTGATTTATGATCACTAATGTGTTTGATTGTCTAAGTTGTAGATCACATTGGTGCTAAGACAATATTGCTTGGTTGAGGCCAAGAAGATCTCATTGGACCACATCATGAAGGCCAAAGACATCGAAGTCCAAGACAAATGAAGACTTGAAGAATCCATTGAAGATCAAGTTATATTAGATTGTATTAAGATCCAATCCTAGTTTAGGATTTTGAAAGGCATAATTAATTAATTAAACACACACCCTAAACATATAAGAGATTGTCTTTGCGGAGTTCCAACACCTTGGAACCCTCATAGCAATCCCAACTTGGTGTTAAGTTGGAAGCCTAAAAACAGAAGTGAAAATCTGCTCTTCATAGGCTTCTCGGAACTCCGAGAATTCTCAGAACTCAGAGAAATGGTCCAGTAGACTTTTCCCACTTCTGTTAGTATTCCCGGAACTCCGAGATTTTTTCTCGGAACTCCGAGAACACTACAACGGTCGGATTTTTAGCCGTTGCGATTTTTCCTGGAATTACAACAATGCCATTGAACGGTCATATTTTGTTTTCCCTATATATATGGGCATTCCAAACATTCCAACAATCAATCCTAACACTCTAAAACTCCATTTGAACATCCAAAGAGTGAATCAAACTTGATTATGCCTCTCATCCTCTAAAGATTAGGATTTGGATCATAGGCTCAATTTGTACATCTTCTGCAATTCTTGTAAACCCTTGTGAGGGATTTTTGTTCTTTCTTTCTTACTCAAAGAACTTGGATCGGGCGAGTGTTCGGAGAAGCGTAGCCCACTCTCCGTGGTGAAGATTGCCACCAAGGTTAAAGGTAATCGGAATTTGTAATCGGCACCGATCTTCGCCGAAGTTAAGAAGATCACATAGTGAAGCCATCAACGGGTTTGGTTGGTGGACTGGAGTAGGCCTCGCATTTGGAGGACCGAACCACTTTAAATCTCGAGTGCAATCTCTCTTACTCTTGCTCTTTATTTTGCATTTGCACTTTAGATTTAACTTGTGTGCTTGAATTTTATTGTTGATCTCTTAATTTACAAAATTGGGTTTGAGTTTTCAAAAGAGTTAAAACTTGTTAGCAACCTAATTTTCTCACTCCTCATTTGCTGCCAATTCGGGACCACCCTTGGAATTTCAAATGGAGAAGGTCCGAAGAGCGCCCCCAATTCGCCCGAGTGCGAACACTTGGTCTCTTATGCCATTTATTATTAACCTTGAAGAGTTTTAGGCAAAAATCATGTGAAATGGGAACAATCCTCAGGAGTCGTCTATCTAAGCATGCACTTCCTGAGGATAAAGATAATAAGCACCCATAAAATAAAATGAAAGATGTGTTGCCTAAGCATAGCTAGGTTATGAGTGACATGCCTAAAGGGTGTCTAAGTTCTGATGTGCAAAAACATGCAAGCTATAGCTAAAGGTATAGGATCAGTACAAGAAAGAAAGAAAAAACATCAAAAGAAATACAATAATTACACAACAAATCCAAAGACTCTAAATGATTAACCCGAGTCCTCGGATGGTCTGGTATTCATCCAAAGAAGCCTACGTATCCCCGCCTCCACGAGAATCAAGGCAACGTAGTTCTTCGCACTTATTCTAAGCTATGATGCCTAAGAAACCTAGACCTCTATCATAGACTCGATCTAAAAGATCGGACCAATTATTAAAGTTTCTTGTACGATTATTTAAATTCCAATGAATTGTAGATTTTAGGACACCCTATATGCCCTAACTAAATGCAGGTTAGCCCTAAGCTAATGCTGTCGGTTCCTACAACCTATGTGTAGTTTAGGCTGTGTTTCCTAAGAAAAACAAAGGGTTGAGTAACGCATCCTATTCTAGTCATCAGTCGGCGATGTGAATCGCCAACTGACCGGACGGAGGCGCTCCTATAACTCTAGGACAAACCCCTAACTCTAAAACAATCACAAATAAGCACACAACAAATCAAAGACAAAACCCTAACTCTAAAACTCTCTATCTAGGACAAAGCCCTAACTCTAGAGGAATATTTTTGTTAAAAACAAGGTTTTGAAGAAAAATGGTTAAAGCATTTATTTACAAAGTTTGGCTGGACTTGGGATGAAGATCCCAAGCTGCACTACGTACCTCCTCGAAGAGGATCAAGCCAACGTAGTTCGAAACGAACTTTCCTAATACGCTATAAAACTCAACACTTTAGATTTTTTTAAAGGTTTTTTATGTTTTCAAATGTTTTTGAAGTGCTTTTATATTTTTGACGTTTAAAAGTGTGTTAACACCCTTCGGCTAAAGGGGATCCGATAGAAGAGCTTCCTTACCCACCATATCGCGGTAGAGTAATTTAGAGGGAAACGAGATCCCTAAAGCCTAAGGGGAAAGAAATCAAAACAGGGGGGACTAAAATCCCCAAAGAAAAGAACAATCTCAAAGAGACGAAAGCAAAACTAATGAGCCCTAATCAATCTCCAAAGGAAACGATATCTAACCCGTGAGGGAAAATCCTAAACAAACGATAGATGAAAAGCTTCCTAAACAAAAAGGGACCGACAAAAACTCTATAAGAAAATCTATTAAATGATCAGTCACTTAGGAACAGTCCTAACTGGCTAAACACTCTAAGAGGAGAGAAACCCCTAACCTGCGAAAACTCTAAGGCAGGAAGGGAAGAGGCTGGCTCAAGAAACGTTCCATCGTCGCCATACCTGACAAAGTGCTCTCAAGATTGATGGAACTCCAAAACTCGAAGAGGATCCCAAGGAACGTGCAAAGAATAGTCCCGGAAAGAAAGGAAACCCCTCAAACCCTATAAGAAGGGATGGGATAAGAGATTGACATGAAGAACCATGGGTTGGCTCAAGATGTTGTCGTCCGTCATAGCCTGGCATGAGAGGAAGATCCAAAAAAAATAAAATAAAAATGAAGGAGATATCAAGCGCTAGAAACCAATCTTAACTCCAATGAGAATTCCGAAGACAATAGGAGACTCTAAGAGTCAGAAGTGACGCCCGAGCATTCGCCCAAACACATCGCGATGATAACAGTACTCCTCGCTCTTTGCCCAAGTTTTTTTTGTAAGACACTAGGAGGGAAAAATAACCTTATACACCTTATTTCGATTCTCAGCCTACTCATTAACAATTACCATTCCATCTCACCTTCTCATGTAAAATGGGACATAGAAATTGCGACGACGCAAGCATTCCAATTGAATGACCCATTTAGACAACTATTAGGATCGAATAATCAAAGTCGCAGGGCATGTGTAACTATGAAGAATGATTAGAATTGACAGGTTGAAAGACAAGATAATAAGGAACATCATGTATCCATTAAACAATGGATAAATACCCTTGATTCAGATAAGACAATCTGAATATAATAGATCAAATCACACTCCCTTTCGGGGTCTTTTGATACGGGTTGAGGAGAATTGATGGCATCATTTGGCAGTATTTGCTAGACAACCGATCCAAAACCAAGAAGATAAATCCAGAGTTGTAAAATGAGGCAACAGTTGCTCGCAAGAATGCACATCCAGCGCCCAAGGGAAATCAAGATACAATTAAAAGTTAAAACTAAGGATTAGACATGCCTCCTTGCTATCTTCTCCTGATAAGTAGTGCAGGGCAACCTCACGTAATTTCTAAAACATGGGTTTATTAGCTTATCCAAAAGAGAAGCATGCTAAACTAAATTGCTAAAGAAAATGACTAAAACAATAAGATTTTCTGCAATTATCGGGATTAGAAAATCTTAATGTCTAAAAATTGGATAAGAAGTATTACCTGAGATGGATGAAGGATTGCAGTTGCCGAATGCCTTCTCCATGCTTTTATGCCGACTCCGCTTTCAAGTGTTCAAGGAGGACCAATTGCAGTGAAGAGGGTGCTACACAGATGGCGAATTAAAATTGAGTCTGTTGAGGGGGTTCCAATGAGGGTTAGGGGGTTAGTGATTAGTTGAAGTTGGAGTGGTTGATAGAGTTAAAAAAAACAGGGTAGGATGGTTGAGATGGGTTTGATGAGCAAAAAATGATGGTGGATAAGAGATAGAAATGGAGGTACAAGAGGGTTTGATGGGATTGGGATTATGGAGGGCTGAGGTGAAACAATCGGAGCTCGGAGATGTTTACCGGAGAAGGCAAAGTGGCCGGCGGAAATGGTGGGTTTGCCGGATTTGATGGTGGCAAGGGCTGATGGAGGGGGTTTTAATGGCTGCTAATAGGAGAGAAATTAAGTGGGTTTGGGATAGAAGTAAAAAAGGGAAGAAGATGGTGGGCGGATTTAGGAGGTGTCCGGAGTATGTGATGGCGGTGGTTGAGTTGCAGCCGCAACCTCCTCCTCTCTTTCTCTTCGATTTTTCTTTTTAGCTTTTTCAAGATGGAAAATCCTCCTCTCTATTTCTCTGATAAAAATGGAAAATGGAAAGCCCTAGATTCCTCTCAGAAGCTCTTTCCCCTTTTCTCTCAATTCCTTTTAAAGAAAACCCAATGAACGCCTTTCTCCTCTACTGTCTTTCTCTCTCTCTGAATCTCAGCCATTCTCAACTCTCTCTGCTAAAATTTCTAAACGAAAAATGGAAGAGGGTTTGGGTCTTGACGATAATGGCTGAAAAAGGGATGATGGGATTGGGGTTTAAATGAACTTTGAAGTGGGTTTGAGAGATGTGATATGGGTGGCTGCTGGGGTGTGGGTTTGAACTAGATGAAAATGGGTTTCATAGAGATGGGTAGAAGCAAGGGGTGTTGAGCGTGGTCGTGGAGATGGCTGATGGAGGTGCAGATGGGTTAGAGTGGGCGGTGGTGGTGGCCGGAGGTGCTGATGGGGTAGGATCGGGTTCAGTAGAAATGGAGATGGGAAATGGAAGATGGAGGTGCAAGAGGGTTTGGAGTGGGCGGTGTTGATGGAAGATGGAGGTGCCGTGGGGAAGATGGTCGGCGGCTGCAAATCCCCTTCTTCCACTCTCTCTTATGGCTGGAAAATGAGGTCCCCTCTCCCTGGAACCCTAGTTCGGTGGTTCTTATAAAGAGAAATGATAAATTCGGCTTACCCCCCAAACCTCCCTTGGACAGCCCATTCGAGTGCATTCATAACTGATTCTCTGCACAAGGAGGGGCGGCAAGGTAAGACATACCAAAAGGTTAAATGATATATTCAGCTCCCCATTTCCTGGGACAATCGCAATTAGGATAAACCACTCCCATTTTACTTTTAAAGTGACCATTTCTTCTCTTCCTGGACCACCCTGTTCGGGCTGATTCAATCCTCTTCTGTAAACAACATCAACAAAAGCCCACTTTGATGTTTGCACAAGCTCACCTCGCCTCATTTGCCTTTTTTCATCCATTTCACTTGAAATTTTCCGAGCATACTCTTCGAAATGATTACAATCTTTCATAATTTCGTACCCATTAATAATCAAAGTTAACAAAACAGGGGTCTCTTTAACATTTGACTCGGTTCTTCGGGAGTTTACTTGTTGCGGGGATCCTTATTCAATTTCAGAGACTCTCATTAGGGTTTAGGGTTCGATCAAAATGGGGTGTCTACAGATGCCCCTCTTTGGCAGAGTGTGCTTGTCACACGAATGGCAAAGCTGAACAGACAACGCATTTTGGCCGGCCCGAAAACAATGTAAGACAAGTTTTTGGGTTTTTGAAAATCCGATGTAGGGGGGTCCCAAGTTATACTAGATTGGCAACACAATGAGGAGGGAGAATATGGTTGTTTTAAGAAATAGAATCTACCAATTTAAAACCTTTAAACCGATTTTAAGATTAAGAGATCAAGAATCAATATTCAAGCATACAAGTTAAATCTAATGGTGCAATGCAAATAAAAGAGCAAAGAGATAGAAAGAGTGCACCCGAGATTTAAAGTGGTTCGGTCCTCAAATCCGAGGCCTACTCCACTCCACCAACCAAACCCGTTGATGGCTTCACTATTTGATCTTCTTAACCTTGGCGAAGATCGAATGCCAATTATAATAGCTTTAACTTTGGTGGCTATCCTCACCCCAATAGCTTTAACCTCGGTGGCTATCCTCACCACGGAGAATAGGCTACGCTTCTCCGAATACTCGCCCGAATACAACACTCGAAGGTTTGAAAGAAAGAAATGAAAAATCCCTCACAAGGGTTACAAAATGGATGTACAAATTTGAGCCTATGATCCAAATCCTAAAGATGGTGATAAGAGGCACAATTGAAGTTTGATTCACTCTTGGATATTCAAATGAAGTTTTAGAGTGTTAGGATTGATTGTTTGTATGTTTAGAACACCCATATTTATAGGAAAAACAAAATATGACCGTTCAGTGGCATTACGGTAATTTCTGGAAAAACACCAACGGATATAAATCTAGCCGTTATTAGTGTTCTCGGAGTTCCGAGAATAATTCTCGGAGTTCCGAGAAAAAATCTCGGAGTTCCGGGAATCCTAACAGAAGATGAAAATGATCTACTGGACCATTTCTCGGAGTTCCGAGAATAATTCTCGGAGTTCCGAGAATTCTCGGAGTTCCGAGAAAAACTCTCGGAGTTCTGAGAAGCCTATGCAGAGCAGATTTTCAATTCTGTTTTGGGCTTCCAATTCTCAACCATGATGGGATTGCTATGAGGGTTCCAAGGTGTTGGAACTCCACAAATACAATCACTTGTTTATTTAGGGTGTGTGAGATTAACTTAATTATGCTCTAGGTTTGGATCAAATACATTCTAAAAGACAAAAAATGGTCTTCAATATGAATTTCTTCATGTCTTCAAGTCTTCATGACTTCTTGCTTGATGACTTTGGCCTTCCAATTGGTGGTCCAATGTGAGCTTCTTGGCCTTCAATCCAAGCATCCTTGATCTTACTTTATCATAATCTACAACTTAGACATTCAAACACATTAGTGATTGTGGACCCCGATCCGAGATAGGCGGCGAGGGAACGGGTCCCCACACCATCCGGATCATCCACGTGTGAAGGAGAGCTCTACCAAGGAACTCTCAAAACGGATGCCACCCTCATAGCATAGCACAAGTGGCGATATAAAAGAAAGAGATATGTCTCGATCCGGAACCGAGGTTCGAAACCGAGACATACCTGAAATAAACTCAGAGTCGCCATCCATGGATATGCCATGGAACCCTAAAATCAAATCCTCTGTCCAATGGATAACCAGAAATATATATGGGTTCGTGCCTGGTTACGAATGGGGAAGGTCTGAGAGCAACCCCGATTCGTCCGAGTGCAAGCACTTGGTCTCTTATGCCATTTATTATTAACTCCAAAGAAGTTTGGGTAAAAATCATCTGAAATGGGAACAATCCTCAGGAATCGTCTACCTAAGCATGCATTTCCTGAGGATAAAGATAATAAACACATATAAAATAAAATGAAAGATGTGCCACCTAAGCATAGCTAGGTTATGAGTGACAAACCTAATGGGTGTCTAAGTTCTGATGTGCAAACACATGCAAGCTACAGCAAAAGGTATAGGATCAGTACGAGAAAGTAAGAAAACACATCAAAACATATAATAACAACATAATAAATCCTAAGACTCTAAATTATTAGCCCGAGTCCTCGGATGGTCTGGTATTCATCCAAAGAAGCCTACGTATCCCCGCCTCCACGAGAATCAAGGCAACGTAGTTCTTCGCGCCTATTCTAAGCTAGGATGCCTAAGACACCTAGACATCTATCCTAGACTCGATCTAAAAGACCGGACCAATTATTAAAGTTTATTGTACAATTATTTAAATTCCAGTGAATTGTGGATTTTAGGACACCCTATATGCCCTAACTAAATGCAGATTAGCCCTAAGCTAATGCAGATGGTTCCTACAACCTATGTGTAACTAAGCTGTATTTCCTAAGGAAAACCAAATGTGGACTAGCGTATCCTATTCTAGTCATCACTCGGCGATGTGGATCGCCGACTGACCGGACGGAGGCGCTCCTATAACTCTAGGACAAACCCCTAACTCTAAAACAAGCACACAACAAGCAAACAAACAAACAACCTATCAAAAGACACAACCTAACTCTAAAACTCTCTATCTAGGAGAAACTCCTAACTCTAGAGGAAGATCTTTTGAAAATGAAGGTTTTAAAGGTTGCTTATTTGAAAAGATTTAAAATGCTATCTACAAAAGTTTGGCTGGACTTGGGATATAAATCCCTAGCTGCACTACGTACCTCATGGAAGAGGATCAAGCCAACGTAGTTCGAAACGAACTTTCCTAACTAATACTTCTAAAACACTCAACACTTTAGGCTTTTTTAAGATTTTTCGAATGTTTTTTAGTTTTAAAATATTTAATGTTTTGGGATTTTTAAATGCTTTAATATGTTTTTGGATTTTAATTGTTTTCACCCTTTTAGTCAAAGACTTAAGGGAAATACACAAAGCAAAACCCTAGGGCTAAACCTTAGGGCAAATAGGGGAAACCCCTAAACAAATAACACTATCAAAAGCAAAGGTAAACGAATCAAAGATTCTCTAATAACACTCCTAAAAGGACAAATGAGTCAAAGACTCTCTAATAAAATCATCCAAAGGACGAATGAGTCAAAGACTTTCTGAAATAAACGGAAACATGATTCAAAGACGCTCTAAGAGAGAAAACACGAGGGAAAGACTCCACTGACAACAACTAAAGGATATACGAGTCAAAGACTCTCTAAAAGATGGAAACACGAGTCAAAGACTCCAGAAACACCGACTAAAGGATATACGAGTCAAAGACTCTCTAAGAGATAGAATCACGAGTCAAAGACTCCAAAAACACCGACTAAAGGATAAATGAGTCAAAGACTCTCTAAAAGAGAAAGATTGAATCAGAACTCTTTAATAACAACACCTGAAAGACAAATGAATCCAAGACTCTCCTACAACACTACTGAAAAGACAAATGAATCAAAGACTCTCTAATAATGCCACCTAAAAGGCGAATGAGTCAAAGACTCTCTAATAACACTATCTAAAGGATGAATGAGTCAAAGACTCTCTAATCAAGGCTGACTCCTATGCGAATGGACTATCGACTAAGGAGAAGCTTACAAGCAAAAGGAATAAGAGACCTTGTGCATATTTGGCAAAGGTAAAAACATCCAGCCGGGCCGGACAGCTACCTAGCCCTCAGGGTGCAACAAATGTGCAACCCAATACCCATAAGGGTAGGGGTATGAAGCCAAGCCGAGTAGGGTGTTCTTCCAAAACCAAACGGCGTACAAAGAAGAGGCTTAGCAAGAGAATGAGACCGGGCGGGTCTCCCAAACACACAAAGATGGGCTCTAAGCAACCTTATCATTGCCCTTGCAAAGGGGGAAGCGAGGCTAAGACAACTAATTGACCAAATTGGTCTCTAATTAACAAAAGAACAAACTGAGGTGCAATCTCAGAGAGAATTCTACAAATGAGGCTTGCCTCCAAAGGAGGATTGCCTAACGAGATAGAGTATGTCTCCTAGCACAGGTTATAGTATCTAAAGAAATCTTAACAGAAATCTAAAAGACTGTGCTAGTCTAATCAAAGAGAGAGGAAAATACTACCAGATAATCGCAAATTCCAATCAATTATTATAAAAACAAATCAAATATCAGCAAAATATGATCTACAACTAAAGAGTGCACAATCTGTAATAATAGCAATCATACAATGATAAACAACATTAATTAGTCCAGACCAGCCGCTGGATAGCCTAATAAAGCAAGAAACAACATTAAACACTTCTATGCCCAACCACAAGTACCACTGCCCCGATATGGGGGTGAAATCAGATGATGCTAAAGTAATCATCTGATATCACAAATACACAGGATAATATTCCTACAAACCGCCTTGAAATCAGACAGTACTCATGTCGATAATATCGAATAGAGTAGTCATCTGATTTCCTCCTTCAATTAAACAATTTATTGAAATAAAATTAATTAGCCCAGACCGGTAGCCTAAGTAAAATAAGCTTTCAAAATAGTCTCACCTGGACAGTCAATTCATTTTCAGAACCTAACTCAAAGTTTAGTACAAGAGAAGAATATTAAAAATTTTAATAGATTATACAAATGCATGCAATGATATTTCTGATTTTTATAAATTTTGATGCATAACAGGGGGCATATCTGAAAGGTTGAGTACGCCTACTAAACAAAAGAGGGGAGCGCTACTTAGATTGAGCGAGTCCCCTAAAGATGGGTTTGGGCTGAGACAATCAAAAGGAAAATGCATGATCTCAGGACATCATTCAAAATCATGACCATAAATCACAGAAAACTATAGGACGGCAGATACGCTTTTTAACTCAACCAAATCACATTTATAAGGCAATGAAATCCATAGGACAACAGTTACACTCCAAAGGACAGCAGATATGATTTTTAACTCAACAAATCACATTTATAAGGCAACGAAATCCATAGGACATCAGCTCTGTACTCTTGACCAAACTAAAATGACACCTGTCAAATTTACAAACTTATAGTACAATAGGTATGCAATGCCAGCCAAAACAAAATTAATATGAAAATTAAAACATGATGGCATTAATCATTCACAAAAGGTAAATAAATGGATAGCCACAAGTATCAAAATTAAATGAAGTAATTTTCTCACTTTAGCGCTCAGAATTCTAAATTTCTTGTTAACCGAGACTCATGTGAGGCTATATATGTATCTATACTGAGCATGAACAACATATAAGCATAAACAATTACCAAAATCCATTAGCTCTTATTCTTTTAGAACCGGTAAATTTGATGTATGCTTTCCAACCAAGGTTACAGTACAATAGCACAAAACCAGCTCCTAAAGAGAATGACTTTATTGCAATCATATCTTTACCATATTTCCCTCAATAAGAAGAATACATGTCTAACATAACCAATGGCCTCGGGGTCAAAGCCTGATTTTCGTCCAATACCTCATCCAATGTCTATTCCCATGAAACAAAATGAAAAGAAACGATCTTCCATAGTGCAAATATTAAGGTGCGGCTGGGCACAGTAAGGAAGTGAAGCTAGCACTACTGCTAAAGCATTTCAATTTTTAATAATTCTCATAAGCTATGCAATGAAATGACTTCAACATTGACAGGCTTTTGATATTTCCACAAGCCTTACCAACATTTTTACGCATCCTATAGGGATCTTTTAAATCAGTCACAAAGAAAAAGGCAAACCGAATCATGGGCTGAATTGTGACAGAATTGGTGCTAAAACAGGGGACAGATTCAGAGACAGATTCAGAGGCTGACATATATTAACCAATTTTCAACCACATTACTCAATTATATATCAAATCTTGTTTTCAGGGACGAAACAATATATGCACATCTCCAATCTTATTATGCTACAAATTCCAACCACAACCACGCTTAGTTCATTTATTTTTATTTATTTTTTTATATCCCTTAACATCACAGAAAGAATGAAATTATAACTTAACCTAATTAAAGCATTTATATTTTAGCATAATCAATAATCAACAATAAATTAGATGATCAGAATCAAAATATATGTAGGAGAAATACCTGAAACTTTTCCAGATCTTGAAATTTTCAACTGATGAAAAGAATTTCTCAGATCCAGACCTTGAATTCCTTGCTTTTCTCTGAAGACCGATGGAATTAACGATAGATCGAAGCTTGATCGGAACTCTACCAGATTTTGATCGGAGATTAGCCGAAGTAGAACAGGGATAAGGGAATAGGGTTTGGAGAATTGCAGAAAAGGATTTGGGGATGGAATGAAGAAATCGTAGATCTAGGGTTTCTAAAAGTAAATGATAGATCGGATGAATTGCAGAACAAGGATCCAGATCTTCCTCTCTCTCTCTCTGTTTTTCTCTCGCTCGATCTCAGATCTGAGATCTCAGATCTGAGATTTCAGATCTTAGATTTCGGATCTGGCAATGATTGACCGGCTCGGAGACAAGAGAGGTGGCGGTGGAGGAAATAGAAGAAGGAGAAGAAGTGTAGGTGGCGGAAATGGAAAGTTGCAGAGAGGAGGTTACCGGTGGGATTTGCAGAGGTTGCTGGAGGTGGAAGAAGAAGGAGAAGAAAAAGGAGGATGAAATCGGAGCTTGACCGGAGTTTTGCCGGAGGTAGGTTGGAGAAGACGATCGGCGGAAAACCAAAAACCCCAAATCCCTCTTTCTCTCTCGCTCAGCTGTAACGAAGAGGATGAACAGTTCTCCCGTTTTTCTGATTTTTTTTTTTTATATATAAAAAGGAGGCTGTTGATAATGGCACTACTATTTTTGATAGGGCGCGCGAATTAATAATCGCACCCTTCCCGCTTTGTCTTATTAGACAAAAGGCAAAACTTCGGCTATTTTACAAAAAGACACCCCCCTGTGCGGATAATTTGCCCCCCTTCTGCATTTATACAATGACACTGACTCGGTCCGTTCGCAGGGCAAACCAACTCGGATTTCGACGAAATTTTACAGGGACCTATGGGGGACCCTAACCTAGCTTAGGGTGTAATTTGAGGCCCTAACTCACTGGTTTGGCGAGGTTTCGCACCAGCGACACGAACTTGGGTCCGGTCAAAATGGGGTGTCTACAGATGCCCCTCTTTGGCAGAGCGTGTGTAACACGCGAATGGCAAAGCTGAACAGACGACACATTTTGACTGACCCGAAAGTAAAGCAAATTTTTGGATTTTCAGTTTTTAAACGATGCTCATAAAGATAAAATTCTATCAACAATAGGGAGATATCCTCTCACCGACTCTTAACTCGGCAACTATGACACCTCAAAGAGATAGCCTCTCACTAATACTCACGACTCAACTAGCTAAACTAATTAGCAAAGATGAACGAACAATTGTAAAACATAAACACACTATTTTTCTTTTTTTCTTTTTTTATCAGGTGAAACCAAAGTAAACATAACAATTGCTCAAAGAGCATCAATCCAAGCTAATAAACCAATCACTTCAAACACTCAAAGAGTTTTTTTATTTTTTCAATTTTTAGAAACCAACTTTGCGATTTGTCTAAGACAAATATAACTCTAAACACTCAAAGAGTTTCCATCTCTCATTTTTTTTTATCAGGCTAAGCCAAAGTAAACATAACAATGGCTCAAAGAGCACCAACCAAACAAACAAATGAATTATTTCAATCACTCAAAGAGTTTTCATTTTTTTAATTTTTTAGAAACCACGATGTAACTTGTCTAAGACAAGCATAAATCCAAACACTCAAAGAGTTTTTCCTTTTTAGAAACCTGCCAAAAATAGGCCAAAGACCATTGTAATGAAATTCGTTCAAAACAAATTGAAAATCAAACACGCAAAGAGTTTTTTTTTTTTTATATATTCATGCGGATCAGTCTAAAACTTGATCAATTAATAGGGTACTCGAATATTTGAGCTAACCTCAAATTTCTAATACCGAGGCGAGACTAAGTCTCAAGCCAGGCGATAGATATACAGACCATTGCTGAAAATAAATCTGTTTAACTATCCGAGTAATTCTGACTCCTCTCTTTCAAGGTAGCGAATCACTCCGGATCACGCGGTTCTGCTAAACAGTTCCACGTAAACCCAAATTCATATGTCATGCTAAACAGTCACATACAAACCTCTTCGCAGATACACATGACTCCTAACACGTTAGGAAGCTGCACATTGCGGAACGATGATTAGGTAAGTCACTACTTGACATTACAATACTAATCATCAGGGTACTAAATACCCGGGAGAAGGAAGAAAAGACCAATCCATGTAACACAGGATCGGAAATATTTTCCCTACTAAAACCTTTCAAAAAAGACCAAACCGTGTAACACAGGTTCGGTAATTTATAACTCTGTTAAAATCTTTCAAAAAGACCAAACCGCGTAACGCAAGTTCGGTAATTTCAAACTCTGTTAAAATCTTTCAAAAAGACCAAACCGCGTAACGCAAGTTCGGTAATTTCAAACTCTGTTAAAATCTTTCAAAAAGACCAAACCGCGTAACGCAAGTTCGGTAATTTCAAACTCTGTTAAAATCTTTCAAAAAGACCAAACCACGTAACGCAAGTTCGGTAATTTCAAACTCTGTTAAAATCTTTCAAAAAGACCAAACCGCGTAACGCAAGTTCGGTAATTTCAAACTCCATTAAAAACCCTTCAAAAAGACCAAACCGTGTAACACAGGTTCGGTAATTTATCTCGTCGATCAGTCTAAAACTTACTCGACCACTTATTAGGGTACTCGAATATTTGAGCTAAACTCAAACTTCTAATACCCGAGGCGAGACTAAGTCTCAAGCCCAGCGATAGTTATACAGATCATTGCTGAAAATAAATCTGTTTAACTATCCGAGTAATTCTGACTCCTCTCTTTCAAGGTAGCGAATCACTCCGGATCATGCGGTTCTGCTAAACAGTTCCACATAAACCCAAATTCGTATGTCCTGCTAAACAGTCCCATACAAACCTCTTCGCAGATACACATGACTCCTAACACGTTAGGAAGCTGCACATTGCGGAACGATGATTAGGTAAGTCACTATTTGACATTACAATACTAATCATCAGGGTACTAAATACCCGGGAGAAGGAAGAAAAGACTAATCCGTGTAACACAGGATCAGAAATTTTCCCCTATTAAAACCTTTCAAAAAGACCAAACCGTGTAACACAGGTTCGGTAATGCTCATCTCTTAAAAACACTCAAAGAGTTTTTTTTTTTTAAAAAAAAAATTTTTGTCAAAACAAGTGCAAACCAAAGGTTTTTTTTATTTATTTATTTATAATGGAAGAAAATATCAAACCGTGTAACACAGAATATAGTAATTTCTTCCTTTATTGAAAACTTTCTAAAACCATGGAAGAAAAACCAAACCGTGGAACACGGAACCATCAATTTCTATCCTTATTAAAAACCTTCAAAAGGAATGAAGAATTTACCATCTTTGATTGATTTCACTAATGGGCCAGTTATCTCTTACCAAGAATAACTAGGAGCGCACGATCTTTGCTGAAAGCAAAACTCAAGTAGATTGATGAGATTTTCAGGTGCTGACTCTCTTTAACAGGTGAGAAGCATTCTGAAGAGGTTTGAAGGATGCAGGAGTAGATTATATACCCCGCTGGGAATTGAAGTTTCTGAAACTTTGACTCTAAAAGAGACAATTTGATCAAGGAATTTAACTCAAAGAGTATGTTCAAGCTTCTCTGGTTTCTATTTGCTAAGAATAGATATCCCAATTATCATTGTGTAATATCTTTTATGACGCAAGTCATAAAAGATGCCCCTAGTATGATGTGCTTCCATGACAAGGTCTTAAGAAAGCAGAACCGAGGTAAGTAGGAAAAATTTGAGTTTGCATGGGTTCTTTCTTAGGTATAGTGGTAAAACCATCTCCACAAAGGTTGAACGTAAGAGTTCTTCATTTTGCTCAGTGCTTGAGGCTTTGATGTTTCAGGTAGGTCTGAATAAAAATCTCTTGCCCTTCTTTGATTCTTAAACCAGGATCTACTCTAGATTTTTCTTTATATTTCAGAAGGTGTACACCCATTCTCTCCAGTGCCAAACACTTTTGATTCTAAAAGAAAACAATGATAAACAAGGAATAGACTCCTGAGGACTCTTTCGAAGAAGACTGACAATATTCAAGGGACTTGACTAAATTTTGATTCACCCTTAGATAAAATGTGTTATTTTGTTATGGTAAGGCTAGCCACTCTCAGAGTATTCTCAAAAACCAAGTCAAGAAGCTCTAATTTCCTCCATCAGGATTTCCGTCATGGTTATTACTCCCTTCGGATTGCTCAGTCTTAATGCCCTTAGTTTAAAAAGGATATCAAAGTAAGTCTTGTCGAGACTACTCGGATTCCAGGGTCCTGCCCTGCGTAGAGGTTGCTTTTCCGTCTCCTTGATTTCTCTTTTCGGAAGAAGTCACAATTAATGTCTTCCAAGTTTTCAGTCTAAAAGACCACTTGCTTTAACTTTTGCTCTCCAATTTTTCAGTCTAAAAGACTACTAGTCTCAACTTTTTATGTCCAAGTTTTCAGTCTAAAAGACTACTTGTCTCAACTTTCGCTTGCACTCAAACTTGGGAATTCTACGTAACTGAGGAACTCCTTCTATTCAACTCAACTTTTCATGGAAAGTATTTGCCTCTTACTAGATTGTCTCTTCAAGCTTTTCAATCCAACAGACCATTACTCTTGATTTTTGATAAGTCAATCTCTTTGCTTGTTGACTAAGCAAGAAAAACGACTTTCACCTTTCTCTAGGCCGCCCTTTCGGGTTTTCAACCTAGCGGGTCTTCAGACTCTCATTCTTTTCTTTCTATTTTTCTTTTCATTCTCCTCGAACCTTTGCTTGTTTCACCAGAAGGACTTTCTAGGTGGGCTTGGGTTCAAAAGGGTTGAATACCTAAGGTTCTAAGGATTTGGACCGAATCTGGTCTAGCCAGACTACCTACGTACCCCAAAAATGGAGGATCAGATCCGCGTAGTTCGCTTAGGGATTTTTCAAAGAATGGTTTAGCATTTAGCTTCAAAATTTTCAAAAGGGATTTTATCCCAAGGTTTAACCGAACTTGAATTAATCAAGTTGCCTACGTACCCCTGAAGAAATGGGGATCAGGTCCGACGTAGTTCGGGTCCATAAATGCCCCGGGTTTATAATGTGTTTGAAAGGAAACATTGGCTTTAAATTGTTGGCCCAAAGGGTTCTCAAAAGGATTTTAAAACGGTAGGATATTGGCTATAAAAGCTCAAACGATCAAGGATGGCCTCCTGATGTATTTGATGTACAAGCTCTTTTGCTTAAGGTTCAAAAGCCTTTGAAAATTTTTTTTTTTTTTTTCGAGGAATCTGGCGGTTTTCTGGCAAAACTTCAACCACTGTGCTCCACTCCCATCTTGCCTCGAAATCATAATGAAAATACACAGCCCAATTTTTTTCTTTTTAGGGCTCAAATTTACAATACAACTTCCTTGCCTGAAAATCTTCTCTTAACATCTCATCAGCTCCACAGGATATCTGATGGTTATCTCTTTAAAATTTCACTCTTCAACTGGATGTCTAAAGCAGATGAAGTCTTGCTTTGCTCAACGACAGGGCATTCCCCTGGTTTATCCTTATAGGATCAAGCAAGACTACCTCAAACCCCTATAAACAGGTTTATCAATTCTTTGCGCTCCTCGGGAGATAAAGTTTTGCCACTCCATCTTTCCCGAGTTTCGGATTTCGCTACCACTATCAATGGCTTTGATTTCTTCTTTAAGTGGCTATGCTCGACGTTCTTCCTCTCGTTTGACCATCTTTCAGATCTCGAGGTGAATTTCGTCTGCATTCTCATCCGAGAAGGAGGTCTTTAATTATTTAAACATTAGATCTAAGAGTGAATCATAGAGTATCAAAGATACGAAATCAACAATTTTATTGAATTGAAGACTGTAAGTACATTGATGATTTTTGACACGCCTCGATGGGCTCTTCATCAGTTCTGATAGAAAACAGAACGCTGACTCTATATAAGAAAGACTGACAGCTATGACACTTCTCTCTTTCTTTCTTTTTTTAACATCTACATAACTGAACTTTTTCAACTTAGAGAAAAGAAAGTTGATGTACACTCAATGAAAGGCAAATCTAAAGACACAGGACACTTCTTCAAAGGTTGTGAACTGACACTAAAAGTTTATAGGTGATACACCTTTCCTCATGAGAATGATAACTATAAAGTTCGATCCTGGAGTAGGAATCCCAGAAAAGGCAATTCCACAAGGTCTAGGTTAAATGGGGCAACCAAAGGCTTATATTGACAATGTGGGTAAAACAATAGACTGCCTGGATCAAGTGATTTGGATATGGTCAGTCTTTTGAAAGAATGGTCTTTCGCTAAACACAGACTGTTGACTTGGAAGCACACACACTAGATCAATAGTCATGAGATAAAAATTCTGAACAAATAGGGAAAAGAGTAATCTTGAAATACACCAAAGGGTATTTTATTCTGAAAATCAAAGAAATACTGTCTATGAAGGTTAAAGAAAAATAGACAGTGATCATATGACCTACATCAACAGGGTCTCAATGAATTCTCAATCCACACCTTTAAGTCTCATTTGAGTACAAATGTTCTTCTTTTGGGTATGAAAGAGTCAGGAACGATAAACATCCCTAATCTAAATAAGTTTCGATCTCATCAATGATCATGCACTCAAAGAATACAGGTAAGATTAAACTTTTGCATCAATGATTTTGAAATGATCCAAGGGTAAAAAATATATGATTGGTAAACACGGATCAAATGAAAATCAATGACTCAGATAATAGATCATGGCCATAAGAATGACAAAAGTAGGGTCAAAGACCAGATCTAAAATCTAAATGATGGATATCAACAACTGTACGATCAATATGATCAAAAATGATAGATCATGGTCATAAGGACAGCAAACGAGCTATCGGCCAGATCTCAAGACAAAACAGGTAAGGATCTAATCCTACTGAGCAATGTATACATGGGAATCAAGATAAGGTAGACTGACTCCAAAGGATAGCAATCATGCTTAACATGCCTTTGGATAAAATCCAGCAGCACAACGGCTATACAAGGAGGTCAAGGTAAGCTCATGGTTTAACTAACTCTAAAGGATAGCGGTTATGCTCAAAATATTCTGCGAAAAATTCGGCAGCATAACGACTAGACAAGAAAGTCAAGGTAAGGTAAACTCAATGGCTTTCCTAATTCTAAGAGATAGCAGTCATGCTCAAAATATTCTAAATAAAATCCGACAGCATAACGGCTATACAAAGGATTCCCACAGCTCAACCAAAGGTATGTGAATAACGGTGGCCAGAGAAAAGGGATCAACTGAAGGACTGACCAAAGGTGAGAGCATACAACAACGGGTCAAACCCTATAATCTACAGATCAAGGACTAAACCTGGCCAAGGTAATGGTGGTCAAAAGTCACTGACTAGATCTAGATCTGAATAACAAATGGATATAACAAACTGAAAGGAATAAGGAATCTCGACTAAGAGGAGAACCTTAATATACATAATCAGTATATATAGGTATATACACATACACACAAATCCTAACCAGGGGCACCAGCCCTAATTCTAATCTAGAGGAGTCGAGAAAATCTCGACTCAAGACAGACTGGTGAGTGTGCTAGGACCGTGTTGTAGCCATATAAAATGAGCTACCCTAGTCTATAAATGGGGCAAAGCTCCTAACTCTAGGCTCCACATGTGTGAGCAACACATGTTCGACCCCATATGAATGCAATACAGATTTATATAAACACAGGTACTTCCTAGTTGGGTTTTACTAGGTCAGTAAGTATATACATAATATATAAAACAAAGTAGGGCTCCGGACTCAATCTACAGGGTACTATGCGTATGAAACATACTTAATATGTATAACTCAAGTGCACCGAGTGTTATACATAGTATGCTTCATTGCTCATCGGCTGCTGTAAACACAAGTGCACCGAGTGTTTACGGCTGCAGCGCTGGCGCATAGCTTGGAAATAAATTCAACAGTACCATCAGGGTGAAGACATCCCAGTCGGGTACGCATCGAATCTATCCCATGGAGCCAAGAAGGAAAAACAAAAAATAATAAAAGAAATAACAAATATGATAATGCATGAAGTGTAGTGTGTGAATCCCTTGTTTTAATTATGCACCTATCTGGTGCCCCTGGATTCTAACGATAGAGTTCCCATTTAAAATGATTTAATCCCAAATTTCTCCAAAGTTAGTAAAAATGGCATTTTTATAGAGTTAGGCAATGTTCCAAGAACTCCCCAGCAGAGTCGCCAGCCTGTGGACCCCGATCCGAGATAGGCGGCGAGGGAACGGGTCCCCACACCATCCGGATCATCCACGTGTGAAGGAGAGCTCTACCAAGGAACTCTCAAAACGGATGCCACCCTCATAGCATAGCACGAGTGGCGATATAAAAGAAAGAGATATGTCTCGATCCGGAACCGAGGTTCGAAACCGAGACATACCTGAAATAAACTCAGAGTCGCCATCCATGGATATGCCATGGAACCCTAAAATCAAATCCTCTGTGCAATGGATAACCAGAAATATATATGGGTTCGTGCCTGGTTACGAATGGGGAAGGTCTGAGAGCACCCCCGATTCGTCCGAGTGCAAGCACTTGGTCTCTTATGCCATTTATTATTAACTCCAAAGAAGTTTGGGTAAAAATCATCTGAAATGGGAACAATCCTCAGGAATCGTCTACCTAAGCATGCATTTCCTGAGGATAAAGATAATAAACACATATAAAATAAAATGAAAGATGTGCCACCTAAGCATAGCTAGGTTATGAGTGACAAACCTAATGGGTGTCTAAGTTCTGATGTGCAAACACATGCAAGCTACAGCAAAAGGTATAGGATCAGTACGAGAAAGTAAGAAAACACATCAAAACATATAATAACAACATAATAAATCCTAAGACTCTAAATTATTAGCCCGAGTCCTCGGATGGTCTGGTATTCATCCAAAGAAGCCTACGTATCCCCGCCTCCACGAGAATCAAGGCAACGTAGTTCTTCGCGCCTATTCTAAGCTAGGATGCCTAAGACACCTAGACCTCTATCCTAGACTCGATCTAAAAGACCGGACCAATTATTAAAGTTTATTGTACGATTATTTAAATTCCAGTGAATTGTGGATTTTAGGACACCCTATATGCCCTAACTAAATGCAGATTAGCCCTAAGCTAATGCAGATGGTTCCTACAACCTATGTGTAACTAAGCTGTATTTCCTAAGGAAAACCAAATGTGGACTAGCGTATCCTATTCTAGTCATCACTCGGATGTGGATCGCCGACTGACCGGACGGAGGCGCTCCTATAACTCTAGGACAAACCCCTAACTCTAAAACAAGCACACAACAAGCAAACAAACAAACAACCTATCAAAAGACACAACCTAACTCTAAAACTCTCTATCTAGGAGAAACTCCTAACTCTAGAGGAAGATCTTTTGAAAATGAAGGTTTTAAAGGTTGCTTATTTGAAAAGATTTAAAATGCTATCTACAAAAGTTTGGCTGGACTTGGGATATAAATCCCTAGCTGCACTACGTACCTCATGGAAGAGGATCAAGCCAACGTAGTTCGAAACGAACTTTCCTAACTAATACTTCTAAAACACTCAACACTTTAGGCTTTTTTAAGATTTTTCGAATGTTTTTGAGTTTTAAAATATTTAATGTTTTGGGATTTTTAAATGCTTTAATATGTTTTTGGATTTTAATTGTTTTCACCCTTTTAGTCAAAGACTTAAGGGAAATACACAAAGCAAAACCCTAGGGCTAAACCTTAGGGCAAATAGGGGAAACCCCTAAACAAATAACACTATCAAAAGCAAAGGTAAACGAATCAAAGATTCTCTAATAACACTCCTAAAAGGACAAATGAGTCAAAGACTCTCTAATAAAATCATCCAAAGGACGAATGAGTCAAAGACTTTCTGAAATAAACGGAAACATGATTCAAAGACGCTCTAAGAGAGAAAACACGAGGGAAAGACTCCACTGACAACAACTAAAGGATATACGAGTCAAAGACTCTCTAAAAGATGGAAACACGAGTCAAAGACTCCAGAAACACCGACTAAAGGATATACGAGTCAAAGACTCTCTAAGAGATAGAATCACGAGTCAAAGACTCCAAAAACACCGACTAAAGGATAAATGAGTCAAAGACTCTCTAAAAGAGAAAGATTGAATCAGAACTCTTTAATAACAACACCTGAAAGACAAATGAATCCAAGACTCTCCTACAACACTACTGAAAAGACAAATGAATCAAAGACTCTCTAATAATGCCACCTAAAAGGCGAATGAGTCAAAGACTCTCTAATAACACTATCTAAAGGATGAATGAGTCAAAGACTCTCTAATCAAGGCTGACTCCTATGCGAATGGACTATCGACTAAGGAGAAGCTTACAAGCAAAAGGAATAAGAGACCTTGTGCATATTTGGCAAAGGTAAAAACATCCAGCCGGGCCGGACAGCTACCTAGCCCTCAGGGTGCAACAAATGTGCAACCCAATACCCATAAGAGTAGGGGTATGAAGCCAAGCCGAGTAGGGTGTTCTTCCAAAACCAAACGGCGTACAAAGAAGAGGCTTAGCAAGAGAATGAGACCGGGCGGGTCTCCCAAACACACAAAGATGGGCTCTAAGCAACCTTATCATTGCCCTTGCAAAGGGGGAAGCGAGGCTAAGACAACTAATTGACCAAATTGGTCTCTAATTAACAAAAGAACAAACTGAGGTGCAATCTCAGAGAGGATTCTACAAATGAGGCTTGCCTCCAAAGGAGGATTGCCTAACGAGATAGAGTATGTCTCCTAGCACAGGTTATAGTATCTAAAGAAATCTTAACAGAAATCTAAAAGACTGTGCTAGTCTAATCAAAGAGAGAGGAAAATACTACCAGATAATCGCAAATTCCAATCAATTATTATAAAAACAAATCAAATATCAGCAAAATATGATCTACAACTAAAGAGTGCACAATCTGTAATAATAGCAATCATACAATGATAAACAACATTAATTAGTCCAGACCAGCCGCTGGATAGCCTAATAAAGCAAGAAACAACATTAAACACTTCTATGCCCAACCACAAGTACCACTGCCCCGATATGTGGGTGAAATCAGATGATGCTAAAGTAATCATCTGATATCACAAATACACAGGATAATATTCCTACAAACCGCCTTGAAATCAGACAGTACTCATGTCGATAATATCGAATAGAGTAGTCATCTGATTTCCTCCTTCAATTAAACAATTTATTGAAATAAAATTAATTAGCCCAGACCGGTAGCCTAAGTAAAATAAGCTTTCAAAATAGTCTCACCTGGACAGTCAATTCATTTTCAGAACCTAACTCAAAGTTTAGTACAAGAGAAGAATATTAAAATTTTTAATAGATTATACAAATGTATGCAATGATATTTCTGATTTTTATAAATTTTGATGCATAACAGGGGGCATATCTGAAAGGTTGAGTACGCCTACTAAACAAAAGAGGGGAGCGCTACTTAGATTGAGCGAGTCCCCTAAAGATGGGTTTGGGCTGAGACAATCAAAAGGAAAATGCATGATCTCAGGACATCATTCAAAATCATGACCATAAAGCACAGAAAACTATAGGACGGCAGATACGCTTTTTAACTCAACCAAATCACATTTATAAGGCAATGAAATCCATAGGACAACAGTTACACTCCAAAGGACAGCAGATATGATTTTTAACTCAACAAATCACATTTATAAGGCAACGAAATCCATAGGACATCAGCTCTGTACTCTTGACCAAACTAAAATGACACCTGTCAAATTTACAAACTTATAGTACAATAGGTATGCAATGCCAGCCAAAACGAAATTAATATGAAAATTAAAACATGATGGCATTAATCATTCACAAAAGGTAACTAAATGGATAGCCACAAGTATCAAAATTAAATGAAGTAATTTTCTCACTTTAGCGCTCAGAATTCTAAATTTCTTGTTAACCGAGACTCATGTGAGGCTATATATGTATCTATACTGAGCATGAACAACATATAAGCATAAACAATTACCAAAATCCATTAGCTCTTATTCTTTTAGAACCGGTAAATTTGATGTATGCTTTCCAACCAAGGTTACAGTACAATAGCACAAAACCAGCTCCTAAAGAGAATGACTTTATTGCAATCATATCTTTACCATATTTCCCTCAATAAGAAGAATACATGTCTAACATAACCAATGGCCTCGGGGTCAAAGCCTGATTTTCGTCCAATACCTCATCCAATGTCTATTCCCATGAAACAAAATGAAAAGAAACGATCTTCCATAGTGCAAATATTAAGGTGCGGCTGGGCACAGTAAGGAAGTGAAGCTAGCACTACTGCTAAAGCATTTCAATTTTTAATAATTCTCATAAGCTATGCAATGAAATGACTTCAACATTGACAGGCTTTTGATATTTCCACAAGCCTTACCAACATTTTTACGCATCCTATAGGGATCTTTTAAATCAGTCACAAAGAAAAAGGCAAACCGAATCATGGGCTGAATTGTGACAGAATTGGTGCTAAAACAGGGGACAGATTCAGAGACAGATTCAGAGGCTGACATATATTAACCAATTTTCAACCACATTACTCAATTATATATCAAATCTTGTTTTCAGGGACGAAACAATATATGCACATCTCCAATCTTATTATGCTACAAATTCCAACCACAACCACGCTTAGTTCATTTATTTTTATTTTTTATTTTTATATCCCTTAACATCACAGAAAGAATGAAATTATAACTTAACCTAATTAAAGCATTTATATTTTAGCATAATCAATAATCAACAATAAATTAGATGATCAGAATCAAAATATATGTAGGAGAAATACCTGAAACTTTTCCATATCTTGAAATTTTCAACTGATGAAAAGAATTTCTCAGATCCAGACCTTGAATTCCTTGCTTTTCTCTGAAGACCGATGGAATTAACGATAGATCGAAGCTTGATCGGAACTCTACCAGATTTTGATCGGAGATTAGCCGAAGTAGAACAGGGATAAGGGAATAGGGTTTGGAGAATTGCAGAAAAGGATTTGGGGATGGAATGAAGAAATCGTAGATCTAGGGTTTCTAAAAGTAAATGATAGATCGGATGAATTGCAGAACAAGGATCCAGATCTTCCTCTCTCTCTCTCTGTTTTTCTCTCGCTCGATCTCAGATCTGAGATCTCAGATCTGAGATTTCAGATCTTAGATTTCGGATCTGGCAATGATTGACCGGCTCGGAGACAAGAGAGGTGGCGGTGGAGGAAATAGAAGAAGGAGAAGAAGTGTAGGTGGCGGAAATGGAAAGTTGCAGAGAGGAGGTTACCGGTGGGATTTGTAGAGGTTGCCGGAGGTGGAAGAAGAAGGAGAAGAAAAAGGAGGATGAAATCGGAGCTTGACCGGAGTTTTGCCGGAGGTAGGTTGGAGAAGACGATCGGCGGAAAACCAAAAACCCCAAATCCCTCTTTCTCTCTCGCTCAGCTGTAACGAAGAGGATGAACAGTTCTCCCGTTTTTCTGATTTTTTTTTTTATATATAAAAAGGAGGCTGTTGATAATGGCACTACTATTTTTGATAGGGCGCGCGAATTAATAATCGCACCCTTCCCGCTTTGTCTTATTAGACAAAAGGCAAAACTTCGGCTATTTTACAAAAAGACACCCCCCTGTGCGGATAATTTGCCCCCCTTCTGCATTTATACAATGACACTGACTCGGTCCGTTCGCAGGGCAAACCAACTCGGATTTCGACGAAATTTTACAGGGACCTATGGGGGACCCTAACCTAGCTTAGGGTGTAATTTGAGGCCCTAACTCACTGGTTTGGCGAGGTTTCGCACCAGCGACACGAACTTGGGTCCGGTCAAAATGGGGTGTCTACAGATGCCCCTCTTTGGCAGAGCGTGTGTAACACGCGAATGGCAAAGCTGAACAGACGACACATTTTGACTGACCCGAAAGTAAAGCAAATTTTTGGATTTTCAGTTTTTAAACGATGCTCATAAAGATAAAATTCTATCAACAATAGGGAGATATCCTCTCACCGACTCTTAACTCGGCAACTATGACACCTCAAAGAGATAGCCTCTCACTAATACTCACGACTCAACTAGCTAAACTAATTAGCAAAGATGAACGAACAATTGTAAAACATAAACACACTATTTTTCTTTTTTTCTTTTTTTATCAGGTGAAACCAAAGTAAACATAACAATTGCTCAAAGAGCATCAATCCAAGCTAATAAACCAATCACTTCAAACACTCAAAGAGTTTTTTTATTTTTTCAATTTTTAGAAACCAACTTTGCGATTTGTCTAAGACAAATATAACTCTAAACACTCAAAGAGTTTCCATCTCTCATTTTTTTTTTATCAGGTTAAGCCAAAGTAAACATAACAATGGCTCAAAGAGCACCAATCAAACAAACAAATGAATTATTTCAATCACTCAAAGAGTTTTCATTTTTTTAATTTTTTAGAAACCACGATACCAAGTGAATTGTATCCATTTTCAACAATGTACCAAAGTTCCACATCTATCGAAAGAAGATAGATGCGCATCCTTGTTTTCCAATGTCCATAGTTTGACCCATTGAAGAAAGGAGGTCTAGTTGTGGAATGGCCTTCCGGAAGTCCGGTTCCAATTTGGTGTGCCATTTCACAATTAGAAGTTGCCAAATAAAATCTTTCCCTAGTTAGATTTTTGAAATAACTTTCACAAAAATTTTAAAATCTTTTAAGAGCCAAGGCTTTGATACCAAGTGAAAATCCGATGTAGGGGGGTCCCAAGTTATACTAGATTGGCAACACAATGAGGAGGGAGAATATGGTTGTTTTAAGAAATAGAATCTACCAATTTAAAACTTTTAAACCGATTTTAAGATTAAGAGATCAAGAATCAATATTCAAGCATACAAGTTAAATCTAATGGTGCAATGCAAATAAAAGAGCAAAGAGATAGAAAGAGTGCACCCGAGATTTAAAGTGGTTCGGTCCTCAAATCCGAGGCCTACTCCACTCCACCAACCAAACCCGTTGATGGCTTCACTATTTGATCTTCTTAACCTTGGCGAAGATCGAATGCCAATTACAATAGCTTTAACTTTGGTGGCTATCCTCACCCCAATAGCTTTAACCTCGGTGGCTATCCTCACCACGGAGAATAGGCTACGCTTCTCCGAATACTCGCCCGAATACAACACTCGAAGGTTTGAAAGAAAGAAATGAAAAATCCCTCACAAGGGTTACAAAATGGATGTACAAATTTGAGCCTATGATCCAAATCCTAAAGATGGTGATGAGAGGCACAATTGAAGTTTGATTCACTCTTGGATATTCAAATGAAGTTTTAGAGTGTTAGGATTGATTGTTTGTATGTTTAGAACACCCATATTTATAGGAAAAACAAAATATGACCGTTCAGTGGCATTACGGTAATTTCTGGAAAAACACCAACGGATATAAATCTAGCCGTTATTAGTGTTCTCGGAGTTCCGAGAATAATTCTCGGAGTTCCGAGAATTCTCGGAGTTCCGGGAATCCTAACAGAAGATGAAAATGATCTACTGGACCATTTCTCGGAGTTCCGAGAATAATTCTCGGAGTTCCGAGAATTCTCGGAGTTCCGAGAAAAACTCTCGGAGTTCCGAGAAGCCTATGCAGAGCAGATTTTCAATTCTGTTTTGGGCTTCCAATTCTCAACCTTGATGGGATTGCTATGAGGGTTCCAAGGTGTTGGAACTCCACAAATACAATCACTTGTTTATTTAGGGTGTGTGAGATTAACTTAATTATGCTCTAGGTTTGGATCAAATACATTCTAAAAGACAAAAAATGGTCTTCAATATGAATTTCTTCATGTCTTCAAGTCTTCATGACTTCTTGCTTGATGACTTTGGCCTTCCAATTGGTGGTCCAATGTGAGCTTCTTGGCCTTCAATCCAAGCATCCTTGATCTTACTTTATCATAATCTACAACTTAGACATTCAAACACATTAGTGATAAAAGATCACTTGTGTATTGGAATCATCAAAACAAGATGGGAATGCCAAGGTGAAAACCATTGGGCTTACAATTTTGACTCTAAAATGATATTTACAAGGGTAAAACAACAGAATAACACTACGAGACTCAAAGACTGAAAACAAAAGGGAGATAACCTCTCACCGACTCTTAACTCGGTGCTTGCATTGAAGAATGAAGATTTTGATTGACAATTTAAACCAAGAATCACTTGGCTAATAATCGGGTGCTAAAACGGGTAAAAAATACTTGAGAAGACTCAAAACCAGATTATGAAATTACCAAAACGGGTAAAGAAGGATTTGAAAAAAAAAAAAAAAAAAAAAAAAACTCAAACTTTCAATACCGGACTACAAGACGGGTAGAGAATGTTTGAGAAGACTCAAACTATTAATACCGGAATACAAGACGGGTAAAGAGCGTTTGAGAAGACTCAAACTATCAATACTGGAATACAAGACGGGTAGAGAGTGTTTGAGAAGACTCAAACTATCAATACCGGAATACAAGACGGGTAGAGAACGTTTGAGAAGACTCAAACTATCAATACCGGAATACAAGACGGGTAAAGAATGTTTGAGAAGACTCAAACTATCAATACCGGAATACAAGACGGGTAGAGAACGTTTGACATGACTCAAACTATCAATACCGGAATACAAGACGGGTAGAGAACGTTTGAGAAGACTCAAACTATCAACACCGGGATACAAGACGGGTAGAGAATGTTTGAGAAGACTCAAACTTTCAATACCGGAAGGATGATGATATATCGAGTTTTTATCCTGGAATCGAGAGCCAGATCATTCAAAACGGGTAACGAATATTTGAGAAGACTCAAACTTTTGATACCGGATTACAAAACGGGTAGAGAATGTTTGAGAAGACTCAAACTATCAATATCGGATACAAAACGGGTAGAGAATGTTTGAGAAGACTCAATCTTTCAATACCGGATTACAAAACGGGTAGAGAATGTTTGAGAAGACTCAAACTTTCAATACCGGATTACAAGACAGGTAGAGAATATTTGAGAAGACTCAAATTTTCAATACCGGATACATCGCGTTTTTATCCTGGAATCGAGAGCCAGATCATTCAAAACAGGTAAAGAATATTTGAGAAGATTCAAACTTTCGATACCGGATTACAAAACGGGTAGAGAATGTTTGAGAAGACTCAAATTATCAATACCGGATACATCGAGTTTTTATCCTGGAATCGAGAGCCAGATCATTCAAAACGGGTAAAGAATATTTGAGAAGACTCAAACTTTCGATACCGGATTACAAAACGGGTAGAGAATGTTTGAGAAGACTCAAACTTTCAATATCGGATTACAAAACGGGTAGAGAATGTTTGAGAAGACTCAAACTATCAATATCGGATACATCGAGTTTTTATCCTGGAATCGAGAGCCAGATCATTCAAAACGGGTAAAGAATATTTGAGAAGACTCAAACTTTCAATACCGGATTACAAGACAAGTAGAGAATGTTTGAGAAGACTCAAACTTTCAATACCGGATTACAAAATGGGTAGAGAATGCTTGATAAGACTCAAACTTTCAATACCGGATTACAAAACGGGTAGAGAATGTTTGAGAAGACTCAAACTTTCAATACGGGATACAAAACAGGTAAAGAACGTTTGAGAAGACTCAAACTATCAATACCGGATACAAAACGGGTAAAGAATGTTTGAGAAGACTCAAACTTTCAATACCGGATACAAAACGGGTAGAGAACGTTTGAGAAGACTCAAACTATCAATACCGGATACAAAACGGGTAAAGAATGTTTGAGAAGACTCAAACTATCAATACCGGATTTAAAAACAAATAAACCAAAAACTCGGCTTATATTTTGAAGATTGTAAAACTGAATTCCAAATTCCAATGATTGGATTTTATTTTATTTTTTTTATTATATATATATTTTTTTGAAAAGAAACTGGAAATCGAGGGTCCATAGTAATAACCATGGAGCGCCTAGCAATAAATCTGAGGTCCATGGTAATTAGCCACGAAGAGCCCAACAGAAACAAAGATAAGTAATGGAAATGAATGGAATGATCATGGATAGTGGGTCCATGATATACCTTAAAAGATATATCACAAAGAGCCACTCATAGAGCAAGGGTCCATGGTGTACCTGACTGGTAGACCATGAAGCGCCAAGAATGAACAAGGATAATGGCAAGCAATGGAGATGAATATAATGAGATGGATAGTGGATCCATGATACAACTTGAAGGGCAGATCACGAAGAGCCACTTGGGAAGCAAGAGTCCATGGTATACTTGAATGGTAGACCACGAAGAGCCAAGAATGCATAAGACTTACACAGAGGACTTACTGATTGGAGAATTGATTTTGCTAGGATTAAATGTCTCTTGCCGAGAAAAATGGGAGTACGAGTTCCTTGCTGAGGATCGGACTCAAATAACTCGCAGGGATTTGGATATTGACCCTTCTTTAACAGATGAAAAGCAGTCTGCTGAGGTTTGAAGTTGCGGGAGCAAATTCTAAACTCCGCTGGGGAAATTGATTTTCTTTGGAAATTGACTCTTTTTAAAAAAAAGAGGGCTCACTTGAAGAGTTCAGAGATTTGGCTCAAGACGTGCTCGCATCTCTCTTACTTCAACTTGTTGTAAACACTGGCGCTGATTGCCTTTGTATGCTTGATATCTTTTATGACGCAAGTCATAAAAGATGCCCCTAGTGTATTGTACTTCCATGACAAGAGTCTCAAGGAAACTAGAACCAGGATAGATAAAGAAATTTTTGGATTTGCATAGGTTCTTTCTTTGAAATAAAGATGGGATAATGGCTAAGCTCAAAGACTTCTCCTCTCATTGACCACTATTTGAGGTTTGCTCTTTCCACCACCAACTGCTTAAAACTTGACATATTCAACATGTTTGAATAGGATATCTAAACCAGGATCTTTCATTTTGGAAGGTACACACCCCTTCCTTTCAGTGCCGTATAATGCGGGGCTTGAAAGAAAACGCATACAAATGAGGAAAAGACTTCCAAGGACTCTATCAAAGAATATGTACATTATTCAAGGAACTCAACTCACTTTTGATTCACCTTTAGATAAAATGGGTTATTTTTTAAAAATGGTAAGGTCAGCCACCCTCGGAGTAATCTCGAAAACTATGTCAAGAGGATCTAATTTCTTCCATCAGGATTTCCGTCATGGTTATTACCCCCTTCGGATTGTTCCGTCTTAATGCCCGTAGTTTAGAAAAGTATCAAAGCAAGTCTTGCCGACACTACTCGAATTCTGGGATCCTTCCCCGTTTGAGAACGCTTCTCCGTCTCCTTGATTTCTCTCTTCAAAAGAAGTTACAACTCAAACTTTGAAAATTCTGCATAACTGAAGAACTCCTTCGGTATCTCATCAATTCTCTCTTCATGAAAATTCTTTGACTCTGACTAGATTGCCTCTTCAAATTTTCAATCCAGCAGATCGCTACCCTTGCCTTTGCATAAGCCAACTTCTTTGGTTATTGACTTAGCAAGCGCATGATTTCATTTAGGCAGCCCTTTCGGGTTTTCAACCTAGTGGGTCGTCAGACTCTCGTTTTTCTCATTTTTCTGTTTTTCTTTTGATTCACCTCGAACCTTTGCTTGTTTCACCATATGGACTTTCTAGGAAGGCTTAGGTTCAAAATGGTGGGATATTTAAAGTTCAAACGATTTGGACCGAATCTGGTCTAGCCAGACTACCTATGTACCCCAAAAATGGAGGATCAGATCCGCGTAGTTCGCTTTCGGATTTTTCAAAGAATGGTTTAGCATTTAGCTTCAAAATTTTGAAAGGGATTTTATCCCAAGGTTTGACCGAACTTAAATTAATCAAGTTGCCTACGTACCCCTGAAGAGTTAGGGATCAGGTCCGACGTAGTTCGGGTGCATAAATGCCCCGGGTTTATAATGTGTTTGAAAAGAAATCGTTTAATTTTGCTTCTGGCTCAAAGGGTTTATAGAAAGATTTTTAAACGTTGGGATTTTGGCCATAAAAGTTCAGACGTCCAAGGATGGCCTCTCGATGTATTTGATGTACAAGCTCTTTTGCTTAAGGTTCAAAGAGTTAGAAATTTTTTTTTTCGAGGAGTCTGACGGCTGCGCTCTACTCCCATCTCGAAGATCTTGAATTTATGCTCAAGATTCCACAACTCCTTGTCTCTCTGTTTTTTTTCTTACATGTGGAATGTCTTTACTCTTAAAATGTTTCGCCTCGAAATCATACTGAAAATATGCAGCCCAATTGTTCTTTTTAAGGCTCAAATTTATAATACGACTTCCTTGGATGAAAGCCTTCCCTCATTATCTCATCAGCTCCATAGGATGTCTGATGCTCATCTCTTTAAAATTTTACTCTTCAACTGGATGTCCAAAGCCGATGAAGTCTTGCTTTGCTCAACGACAGGGCCTTCCCCTGGTTTATCCTTACAGGATCAAGCAAGACTACCTCAAACCCCTTTAAACAGGTTTATCAATTCTTTGCACTCCTCAGGAGATAAAGTTTTGCCACTCCATCTTTCCCGAGTTTCGAATTTCGATACCACTATCAATGGCTTCGATTTCTTCTTCAAGTGGCTATGCTCGACGCTCTTCCTCTCGTTTGACCTCTTTCAGATCTCGAGGGAAATTTCGTCTGCATTCTCTTCTGAGAAGGGGGGCTTTAGTTGTTTAAACATTAGATCTAAAGAGTGAATCAAAATAACATTGATAACATTGAAATCAAACTTTCATTGAATTGAAAACTTTTAAGTACATTGATGACTCACAGACACGCCTCTATGGGCTTTACATCAGATTTAACACAGGACCGAATACTGACTCGATGAGAAGATTGACAGACACAACACCTTTTTTTTTCTTTTTTTTGACATTGACACTACACGACTCACCAACTTTCAAAAACTTGACAAAATACAAGTCTTGAAACAAGATACTTGACATATGACTCTTAAAACACTTGAACAGAGGCAAGGATTTGGCACTGAAGTTCACAAGTAGCACGCCTTCCTCCATGTTAATACTGGCTAAGGAGTTCGACCCTGGTTCAGAAACCTTAGAAAGGGTGGTCCTCTGAAGTCCTGTTGACTTGGCCCAAATTGCATTTGAAAACCTGCTGGTGACATAACCTTCTCTGCCTGAACATTCTCAAGATATTCAAACTTTGACATTTTTTCTTTTCCCTTCAACTTATTCACTGGCTCTGGAGTGACATAAGTAACGGGATCTCTGCGAGGTTGAATGGTTCTTTCAAGAGTCTGGTTCGCAAAAGCATAGATTTCAGTAAGAGCAGAAAAGTCTTTCTCTATCCGGTTCTGGATTGCATGTTTCAAAGCTAAACAATTCTCTGTCAGGTGACTCGGGCCTCTATGATACTCACAGTAGTGGTCCATCCTCCAATTGTTGGGGAATGGTTCAGGCACAGGTTTAATATCTGGAAGTCTCAAACAACCTTCACTAACCCATTTCTTCATGATGGCTATAAGAGAACAAGGTATTTGAGTGAATTCCCTTTCCCATTTCTGACCCATCTTTTCTTCCTCTACCACTGGCTTCTTTAAAGGTTGGCGAGAAGGTTCAACATTCTTAACCTCGCTCGGAGCAATGAGAGGCTTCTTAAGAGGTTGGCGAGAAGGTCCAACACTTTTAACTTCTTTTGGAGCAATGTAAGGCTTTTTCCCATTATGCAAATCAACATATCTATCAAGGATTAAACTCTGAACCGAGGCCTCTTCAGTCATAGTACCCATATCAACAAGTTGCTTTGGAGCAGAGTCACATTTAATGGACAAGTGCTGCATCTGAATTTTCATCCCCCTCACCTCCTCAGTTAGCATAGCCATCTGACCGAAGAGCTTGACCATCCAGTTTTCCATTCTGACAAGTGTAGTCCTCTCAACGGATTCTTCTACAGATCGAGTGTTTGATGGGACAAGTGGCATCTCAGAAATAGGGTGAATGAGAGATGCAGGATCCAAGATTGGTCCTTCAGTAGAAATGACATTTATCGAAGCTGGTGGCGGAAAAGTATGAGTATCGAAAGGCTTTTGAGGGTCACCAGATTCTTCAATAGCGAGCTCATCTTCATCGATCATATCTTGCACTTTATGCTTCAGAGTATAACATTTATCAGTCGTATGACCCGAACCACGATGATATGCACAAAATAAATCCTTTCTCCAATTCTTAGGCAGAGGATTAGGTAGGACTCTTTGTTCAGGCAATTCGATCTTGTTGTCCTTGATCAATCTCCTGAAAATGTAGGATAACGAGCAAGGAAGCGGAGTGAATTTTCTTGTTTTATTTTCTGCTGTCTCTTCCCCTTCCAATATTGTTTTGACTGGAGTCCTAACAGAATTGACATTATGTACCTCCTTCGGCTGGACCATAGGTCTTTTCCCTTCTTTGATATTAGATAAAGTCTTGGACCTCAGGCCTTTTACCAAAGCATCTTCAATTTGAGTTCCCGTCTTTATTAGATGATCAAAACTTAGGTAGTGCTAAGGTGCCATGAAATGAAAATATTCGGAGGATAGGCTTTTTACTACCAGCTTGATTTGATCTGCCTATGAGAGTGCTTGACTCAATTGCGCTCACTTTCTTTTCCATCGCCGGATGAAAGAGGTAAAGGTCTCCTGTGGACCTTGTTTCAACTGCTTCAAATCCCTCCTCGTAACCTCTATTCCGTCCTCCATCAAAAATTGTTCGACAAGTTTGTTTGCTATGGCCTCCATGTTCTGACTTCTTCGGGTTTCAAGCGCAAGAACCATTGTTTTGCGATTCCCACCAGGGACACAGGGAATAGTTGTGCCATCTGCTCGGGGTTGAGTCCATGTTGTTGGGAAAGCTTTATGAACCATCCTACATGACCCCGAGGACACCCAGTCCCATCATATTTATCATAGTCAGGGGTTTTGAATTTGGGTGGCAGAATAGCCTCAGGAGGAATCATAAACTCAGAAATGTCCAACTTCTTTGGCCCCTGAAATTTCATATTCTCTACATCTTGAGCAAACTTTCTGAACTTGCTGTACATCTCCTTCTCTAACTTGTCATACATCCCTCTCTCTTTACTGACCACAGGTACACAATATTCTTCAGCATATTGCTCATCTTCTAAATTGATTTCAAATGGTGAAACAACTGGTCTGTTCGAATCTGGAGACGCAACTTGAGGAAATTGGGAGACTGGCCCTCTAGAATTGAAGGCCTTGTCAGTACCTTGAACTTTCAAATGGGTAATCTCTTCCTTCATGCTCGCCATGTCACGGGTAAGATTTTTCAGCATCTCTTGAATGGCTATCATTGGATCAACTGGGTCAGCCATTGGATGAACCTCTGGTAATTCAGACAGCTCAGACAGAGAGAGTAAAGGTATTCTCGATGCAATGGGAGGACCAACTGAGTTTAGATACCGAAGATGGTCTAGACCAAGCAGGTTTGGCTTAGTTATCTCTTTTGAGGGTGATAACGACAATTGCTCACCTTAAGAATCCTGAAATTGAGGTTAAAACACTAGGTTAAATGAATGATAATAGGGATAAAATATCCTCTACAAATAGAGACAAGAATAATCCTGAACATGTTTGGATTACAAAACAGATAAGTCAATCTACGAAGGTCAAAGAAAGGTAGGCATTGATAACATGACCTACACCAACAGGATCTCAAGGAATCTTCAATTTATCCCTTTAAGTCTTTTTGGGATATGGCTGCTTTCTTTTGAGGTATAAAAAGTTAGGAATGATAAACACCCCTAATCTAAATGAGTTTAGACCTCAGCAATAAACATGCACTCGTGATAGATAGGCAAGATTTAGCTAATCCATCAATGATCATGTTATAAGAAGGGTAAATCCACGATGGAAAATGTGAATCAATTATACGTACAAAAGATATTAAAAAATAGATTATGACCAAAATCAAGAATCTGATGATAATCCACAAATGGATAAATAGGAATAAAGAAAATGATCACGATACAACAAACTCATGGTTTATCCCTGACTTTAGAGAATAGCAGTCATGCTCAAAATGTTCCAGGTAAAACCCGGCAGCATAACGGCTATACAAGAAGATCGAATAAGGTAAACTCATGGTTTAACTAACTCTAAAGGATAGCTGTCATGCTCAAAATATTCTGCAAAAAATTCGGCAGCATAACGACTAGACAAGAAAGTCAAGGTAAGGTAAACTCATGGTTTAACTAACTTTAAAGGATAGCGGTCATGCTTAAAAATATTCTGGACAAAATCCGGCAGCATGATGACGCTAGAAAGGATTCCCACCACTCAACCAAAGGTATATGAATAACGGTGGTAAGGTAAACTCATAATCGGTAAACAAAATATGGTTACCAAAGAAAGGTAATCAAATGAAGGACTGACCAAAGGTGAGAACATATGACAACGGGTCAAATCCTATAATCAACAGATCAAAGGACAAAATATGGCCAAGGTAATGGCGATCAAAAGCCACTGACTAGATTTAGATCTGAACTAAGAATGGATATAACCAATTGAAATGAATAAGGAACTCTAACTAAGAGGAGAACCCTAATATACATAATCAGTATATATATACACATATACATATACACCCTAACCAGGGGCACCAGCCCTAATCTAATCTAACGGAGTCGAGAAAGTCTCGACTCATGACAGACTCGTGAGTGTACTAAGACCGTGCTGTAGCCACGCAAGGTGAGCTACCCTAGTCTACAAATGGGACAAGGCTCCTAACTCTAAGCTTCACATGCGTAAGCAACACATGTTCAACCCCATATGAATGCAATATACTTATATAAACCCGGGTACTTCCTAGTTGGATTTCACTAGGTCAGTAAGTATATACATAATATATATACAACAAAGTAGGGCTCCGGACTCAATCTATCGGGTACTATGCGTATGAACCATACTTAATATGTATAACACAAGTACGTCCCATGTTATACATAGTATGCTTCATTGCTCATTGGCTGCTGTAGACAAAAGTACGCCCAATGTCTACGGCTGCAGCACTGGCGCATAGCTTGGAAATAGATTCAACAGTACCATCAGGGAGTAATAACATCCCAGTCGGGCACGCATTGAATCTATCCCGTGGAGCCAATAATGAAAAACAATAAAAGAAATAAAAAAATAAAAAATATGATAATGCATGATGTGTAGTGTGTGAATCCTTTGTTTTAATTACGCACCTATCCGGTGCCCCTGGATTCTAAGCGAAAAGGTTCCCATTTAAAATGATTTTAGCTCAAATTTCTCCAAAGTTAATAAAAATGGCATTTTTTTAAAGAGTTAGGCAATGTTTCAAGAACTCCCCAGCAGAGTCGTCAGCCTGTGGACCCCGATCCGAGGACGGTGCCGAGGGACGCGAGTCCCTGACATCCTCTAGATCATCCACAATGTGAATGAGAGCTCTACCAAGGAACTCTCGAAACTGTTGCCACCCTCACAGCATAGCATGAGTGGCGATATATAAAAAGAAAGAGATACATCCTGATCCGGAGCCAGGGCTCGAAACCGAGATATATCTAAAAATAACTCAGAGCCGCCATCCATGGATGCGCCATGGAACCAAAAACAAATGTTCTGTTTGCAATGGATAACCAGAGATAAAGAAGGTCCGTGCTTGATGACGAATGGAGAAGGTCCGAAGAGCGCCCCCAATTCGCCCGAGTGCGAACACTTGGTCTCTTATGCCATTTATTATTAACCTAGAAGAGTTTTAGGCGAAAATCATGTGAAATGGGAACAATCCTCAGGAGTCGTCTACCTAAGCATGCACTTCCTGAGGATAAAGATAATAAGCACCCATAAAATAAAATGAAAGATGTGTTGCCTAAGCATAGCTAGGTTATGAGTGACATGCCTAAAGGGTGTCTAAGTTCTGATGTGCAAACACATGCAAGCTATAGCTAAAGGTATAGGATCAGTACAAGAAAGTAAGAAAACACATCAAAAGAAATACAATAATTACACAACAAATCCTAAGATTCTAAATGATTAACCCGAGTCCTCGGATGGTCTCGTATTCATCCAAAGAAGCCTACGTATCCCCGCCTCCACGAGAATCAAGGCAACGTAGTTCTTCGCACCTATTCTAAGCTATGATGCCTAAGAAACCTAGACCTCTATCATAGACTCGATCTAAAAGACCGGACCAATTATTAAAGTTTCTTGTACGATTATTTAAATTCCAATGAATTGTAGATTTTAGGACACCCTATATGCCCTAACTAAATGCAGGTTAGCCCTAAGCTAATGCAGTCGGTTCCTACAACCTATGTGTAGTTAGGCTGTGTTTCCTAAGAAAAACAAAGGGTTGAGTAACGCATCCTATTCTAGTCATCAGTCGGCGATGTGAATCGCCAACTGACGAACGGAGGCGCTCCTATAACTCTAGGACAAACCCCTAACTCTAAAACAATCACAAATAAGCACACAACAAATCAAAGACAAAACCCTAACTCTAAAACTCTCTATCTAGGACAAAGCCCTAACTCTAGAGGAAGATTTTTGTTAAAAACAAGGTTTTGAAGAAAAATGGTTAAAGCATTTATTTACAAAGTTTGGCTGGACTTGGGATGAAGATCCCAAGCTGCACTACGTACCTCGTGGAAGAGGATCAAGCCAACGTAGTTCGAAACGAACTTTCCTAATACGCTATAAAACTCAACACTTTAGATTTTTTTAAAGGTTTTTTATGTTTTCAAATGTTTTTGAAGTGCTTTTATATTTTTGACGTTTAAAAGTGTGTTAACACCCTTCGGCTAAAGGGGATCCGATAGAAGAGCTTCCTTACCCACCATATCGCGGTAGAGTAATTTATAGGGAAACGGGATCCCTAAAGCCTAAGGGGAAAGAAATCAAAACAGGGGGGACTAAAATCCCCAAAGAAAAGAACAATCTCAAAGAGACGAAAGCAAAACTAATGAGCCCTAATCAATCTCCAAAGGAAACGATATCTAACACGCGAGGGAAAACCCTAAACAAACGATAGATGAAAAGCTTCCTAAACAAAATGGGACCGACAAAAACTCTATAAGAAAATCTATTAAACGATCAGTCACTTAGGAACGGTCCTAACTGGCTAAACACTCTAAGAGGAGAGAAACCCCTAACCTGCGAAAACTCTAAGGCAGGAAGGGAAGAGGCTGGCTCAAGAAACGTTCCATCGTCGCCATACCTGACAAAGTGCTCTCAAGATTGATGGAACTCCAAAACTCGAAGAGGATCCCAAGGAACGTGCGTAGAATAGTCCCGGAAAGAAAGGAAACCCCTCAAACCCTATAAGAAGTGATGGGATAAGAGATTGGCATGAAGAACCAAGGGTTGACTCCAGATGTTATCGTCCGTCATAGCCTGGCATGAGAGGAAGATCCAAAAATAAAAAATAAAAAATGAAGGAGATATCAAGCGCTAGAAACCAATCTTAACTCCAATGAGAATTCCGAAGACAATAGGAGACTCTAAGAGTCAGAAGTGAAGCCCGAGCATTCGCCCAAACACATCGCGATGATAACAGTACTCCTCGCTCTTTGCCCAAGTTTTTTTTGTAAGACACTAGGAGGGAAAAATAACCTTATACACCTTATTTTGATTCTCAGCCTACTCATTAACAATTACCATTCCATCTCACCTTCTCATGTAAAATGGGACATAGAAATTGCGACGACGCAAGCATTCCAATTGAATGACCCATTTAGACAACTATTAGGATCGAATAATCAAAGTCGCAGGGCATGTGTAACTATGAAGAATGATTAGAATTGACAGGTTGAAAGACAAGATAATAAGGAACATCATGTATCCATTAAACAATGGATAAATACCCTTGATTCAGATAAGACAATATGAATATAATAGATCAAATCACACTCCCTTTCGGGGTCTTTTGATACGGCTTGAGGAGAATTGCTGGCATCATTTGGCAGTATTTGCTAGACAACCGATCCAAAGCCAAGAAGATAAATCCAGAGTTGTAAAATGAGGCAACAGTTGCTCGCAAGAATGCACATCTAGCGCCCAAGGGAAATCAAGATACAATTAAAAGTTAAAACTAAGGATTAGACATGCCTCCTTGCTATCTTCTCCTGATAAGTAGTGCAGGGCAACCTCGCGTAATTTCTAAAACAAGGGTTTATTAGCTTATCCAAAAGAGAAGCATGCTAAACCAAATTGCTAAAGAAAATGACTAAAACAATCAGATTTTCTGCAATTATCGGGATTAGAAAATCTTAATGTCTAAAAATTGGATAAGAAGTATTACCTGAGATGGATGAAGGATTGCAGTTGCCGAATGCCTTCTCCACGCTTTTATGCCGACTCCGCTTTCAAGTGTTCAAGGAGGATCAATTGCAGTGAAGAGGGTGCTACACAGATGGCCAATTAAAATTGAGTCTATTGAGGGGGTTCCAATGAGGGTTAGGGGGTTAGTGATTAGTTGAAGTTGGAGTGGTTGATAGAGTTAAAAAAAACAGGGTAGGATGGTTGAGATGGGTTTGATGAGCAAAAAATGATGGTGGATAAGAGATAGAAATGGAGGTACAAGAGGGTTTGATGGGATTGGGATTATAGAGGGCTGAGGTGAAACAATCGGAGCTCGGAGATGTTTGCCGGAGAAGGTGAAGTGGCCGGCGGAAATGGTGGGTTTGCAGGATTTGATGGTGGCAAGGGCTGATGGAGGGGGTTTTAATGGCTGCTAATAGGAGAGAAATTAAGTGGGTTTGGGATAGAAGTAAAAAAGGGAAGAAGATGGTGGGCTGATTTAGGAGGTGTCCGGAGTATGTGATGGCGGTGGTTGAGTTGCAGCCGCAACCTCCTCCTCTCTTTCTCTTCGATTTTTCTTTTTAGCTTTTTCAAGATGGAAAATCCTCCTCTCTAGTTCTCTTATAAAAATGGAAAATGGAAAGCCCTAGATTCCTCTCAGAAGCTCTTTCCCCTTTTCTCTCAATTCCTTTTAAAGAAAACCCAATGAACACCTTTCTCCTCTACTGTCTTTCTCTCTCTCTGAATCTCAGCCATTCTCAACTCTCTCTGCTAAAATTTCTAAACGAAAAATGGAAGAGGGTTTGGGTCTTGACGATAATGGCTGAAAAAGGGATGATGGGATTGGGGTTAAAATGGACTTTGAAGTGGGTTTGAGAGATGTGATATGGGTGGCTGTTGGGGTGTGGGTTTGAACTAGATGAAAATGGGTTTGATAGAGATGGGTAGAAGCAGGGGGTGTTGAGCGTGGTCGTGGAGATGGCTGATGGAGGTGCAGATGGGTTAGAGTGGGCAGTGGTGGTGGAAGATAGTGGTGGTGGTGGCCGGAGGTGCTGATGGGGTAGGATCGGGTTCAGTAGACATGTAGATCGGAAATAGAAGATGGAGGTGCAAGAGGGTTTGGAGTGGGCGGTGGTGATGGAAGATGGTCGGCGGCTGCAAATCCCCTTCTTCCACTCTCTCTTGTGGCTGGAAAATGAGGTCCCCTCTCCCTGGAACCCTAGTTCGGTGGTTCTTATAGAGAGAAATGATAAATTCGGCTTACCCCCCAAACCTCCCTTGGACAGCCCATTCGAGTGCATTCATAACTGATTCTCTGCACAAGGAGGGGCGGCAAGGTAAGACATACCCAAAGGTTAAATGATATATTCGGCTCCCCATTTCCTGGGACAATTGCAATTAGGATAAACCACTCCCATTTTACTTTTAAAGTGACCATTTCTTCTCTTCCTGGACCACCCTGTTTGGGCTGATTCAATCCTCTTCTGTAAACAACATCAACAAAAGCCCGCTTTGATGTTTGCACAAGCTCGCCTCGCCTCATTTGCCATTTTTCATCCATTTCACTTGAAATTTTCCGAGCATACTCTTTGAAATGATGACAATCTTTCATAATTTTGTACCCATTAATAATCAAAGTTAACAAAACAGGGGTCTCTTTAACATTTGACTCGGTTCTTCGGGAGTTTACTTGTTGCAGGGATCCTTATTCCATTTCATAGACTCTCATTAGGGTTTAGGGTTCGGTCAAAATGGGGTGTCTACAAGGGGCCCTATGAATGAGGCAAGGCATGCCTCCTATACGCAAAGGTTGTAGACAAAGGATCTAACGAGACTGGGCAAGTCTCCTAAACAAGAGAGGGCCCCAAGTATCCCTATCATCGCCCTAGCAATGATTAAAGACCTAGGCAACTAACAGACCAAGTTGGTCTCCAACTAGCAAGGGTACAAGTTGGGATACAACTTGGAGAAGAACTCTATAAATGAGGCAAGGCATGCCTCCTATGGGTACACTATCTATCAAAATAAAGGTAACCTTCCTGAGGGTAGGCTCTAAATGAGGCTCGTCTCCAAAGGAGCATGGCCTAATGAGACATAGCATGTCTCCTAGTAGGGGTCTAATTTCTACCGGTGTCTAAAAGACTAATAAAGTCTACTATACAAAGGAGGGGAGCTCTACTTGGACTGAGCAAGTCCCCTAAGGATGGGCTTGGGCTAGCGTCTTCATCCGGAGAATGCATGATCTTAGAGCACCATCCAATATCGCAACTATAAAGCATAGAAACTATAGTACAGCAGCTATGCAATGATGGACAGCAGATATGCGATTTATTTTTTTTACTCAACCAAATCACCATTATAAAGCATGGAACCTGTAGGACAGCAGTTATGCACCAATGGACAGCAGATATGTGATTTTTCACTCAACCAAATTAACATTATAAAGCATAGAACCTATAGGACAGCAGTTATGTCCCAATGGACAGCAGACATGTGATTTTTCACTCAACCAAATTAACATTATAAAGCATGGAACGTGTAGGACAGCAGTTATGTACCAATGGACAACAGATATGTGATTTTTCACTCAACCAAATTAACATTATAAAGCATGAAACCTGTAGGACAGCAGTTATGTACCAATGGACAGCAGATATGTGATTTTTTTACTCAACCAAATTAACATTATAAAGCATAGAACCTATAGGACAGCAGTTATGCCCCAATGGACAGCAGACATGCTTTAAAACCGATACAAATCACGGCTGTTGAGTGCATAAAACAAGGAATATAACCATGGTTGAATTGCTAAAAAGCTGGGAACATAACCATGGTTGAATTGCCAAATCACGGTTGTAATTTCTGTCCTCTCCTCTGTAAGCCTATATTCCATGATTAAGAAAAGGTCTATAGTTTACACACTGGTCATTACATACCTCCCAAAAATTATGAACCTAATTTGAGAAGCTAAAGCAGGGACTTACAATCAGACCTTCTACCAGATAATATTTTCTCAAAAACATTTGACATCTCAAAAGAAAATAAAACAGGGGCATACAATCAGCTTTCCAATTATCCTTGCATTCTAAAAGCAGTTATTCGTTCAATTAGCACAATCTAAGCAACATGAGACTCTCCAATTACCACTACATTAAAGAGGAATTACCACAACACTACTGACATCTAACCAAACACTCAGGGAAGTTGTCTAAAATGATTTTCTTGACAATTTAAAGACAGAAGCGCTATATTCGAAAGGAATCTTACAAATGGAACCAATTCACTATTAAAATGTCCTTATATATGAAGGGATGAAAATTCCTTTGTGCCAGACCAAACTATCTATGATGCTCAATGATATGCCATGATCAAGATGAAAAATAAGAAATAAAACCATTTCAATTACCAACGAAAGGTTAGAATCTAGAGGAAAATGAGGAAGGTGAAACAACACTTTACATCTACCCATAGAGAAAATTCGAATGAATCAACCTTGAACATTCACATGATTTTGTAAGGTCCGCTTCGAGGCCATTATTTCACAAATAAAATCCACTCCAGGGATATGGGCTTCCAAGGCCAACAGATAAGCAATCATGGAAATGACCTGAACAAATATTTTCACAGAGAAAGCGCATGCCATTATGGCCAATTGCTATTTCACTCATGAGAACAACCATTTTACTAATTCCATCAACGCACACATCAACCTTCTAAGTGGAGATTGGGGGAGCTACTAAACCAAGCCTCTGTAAGCTAACAATATAGCCATAATCCAAGTTAGTCCGGTTGAGGTATTAAAACATGCAAGCAATCATTCAACAGATGAAAGTACACAAGAAATATTATTAATCTCAAAACTCTAACCAAGCCTAATCGCCCCTATTTCCTTCCCCTAGTCAGCCCTATTTAGTGCATTTGATGAACATTTCCGCCAACAGGGGGCTGGGCTATGCCTGCCAAACAGGGCTGAAATATGGGCTCACATTGTACAAACAGGGGCTGAAACATAGACTACATTCATACATCTCCAATGGTCGTGCATACATACTACAAAGCACCCCTTAGGCTGACCTCATTTCTTAAAAAATGCGGGATGAATTATATAGGGAAAAAAAATCTTCCTATAGGCATTCAATCAAGCAGATTATGGGCACGCGTAAAACACTTGCTGGTCATTTTCTAGGATTGAAACATAATAGCACTTATGTAAAAAAAAAACAGAATTATGTAAAAAACCACAAGAGAAATGTAGAACACTGAGAGTGAATAAAAGAATGCATGAAAGAATATGTTAACTCATACAAAAATGGATTATTACGATGGTCCAAGCCCAAATTCATGAAAGTTGAAACTCTAAAGATGAAGCATATGAGGGCAGAACTCAGACATTATCAATTTCCACTTCAAACTGGGCATGATTAAAGGAAAATCCAGCTACAGACCATTCAATTACTAGATTATAGACAAAATATTCAAACATGAAAATTTAGCCACAAATCATTCGACCAAAAGGGTAATGACAAATTATTAGATTATAAAACCTTCCTATACACAAATTACGACAGAGCCTCAGAGCTTTTTTTCTTTTTCTTTTTTCTTTTTTTTAAAAAACAAGAATTTAGAACTAGCGCATTGCAGAAAACGAATTTCACAGACAAGAATTCTTTATCACATCATATGAACAGAATATATACTTTATATTTTAATCTCACGGAACATGTAATTTAAAATCAAGAATGAGATTATCAGATCCTGATCTTTATTAAATAGAATGAAAGAGAACTAAAATAGTTAATTATTTCATCCAAGAGAAAATGATTCTGTAATTTCTTAATCAAATGTACTAATTAAACAAGTGATCATCCAATCCTCATAAAAAATGATTAAAGCTTCAACTCACACAGAAATCATATTAGATGAAAACATACATAAAGACTTACTTGAATTCTTCCAATTATAATTCGATTTTGATCTTGAACTAATCAGATCTGTACAAATTGTTGTTGGTTAAGCAGCTTTTGAAGTTTGCTCGGAGCTACACCAGAGGTTGACCGGAGATTTGAGATAGGGTGGCCAGATTCTGATGGATTTCCCGGAGGTAGAGATGGGGTATTGGCCGGTGTGGGTTTGTAGATAGTGGTAGGGGTAATGAGTATGAATAGGGGGTAGAAGATGGAATTAGGTTTTAATGGCTGCTGCAAATGGGAGAGGATCGAGGTGAAGGTGAAGGTGGCGGTTGGGATTATAGATCCAGTTGGATTTGGGGATTTCTCACCGGAGAAGATGGTGGTGGAGGTGAAAAGAAGAAAATGAAATGGGTTTGGGCAATGGAGGATGGTGGGTTTTAGAGCAATGAGAAGAGGTCGGCTGGAGAAGATGGGGGTCTGATTTGGGGATTTCTCACCGGAGAAGATGGTGGTTTCTGAGATGGAGATAGGGTTGTAGATGGCTTAGGGAAGAAAATGGGTTAATGGTGGAGGTTGGAGGAGATGAAGTGGGTTTTGGGGTCTTGGGTTTTGCAGAGAAATGGGAATAGGGAGGTGGCCGGAGATGGTAGAGATGGGGGTAGGAATGAAGTGGGTTTGGTCGGAATTAATGGGGTTGGCCGGCCAGAGTGGGATGGGCTTGGTGGCTGGGTTAGGAATATCCGGAGAAGAAGGATTGAAATGGGTTTGAGGGTTGGGTTTTAGTGGTTGGAGGAGAAGATGGTAGCTCTGATGGCTTCGCCGGATTCCCGCAAACCCACCGAAGAAGATGGTGTTGGGTCGGAATGGGTTTGAGGATTGGGCTGAAACAGAGGGTTAGAAAATGGTGGAGATGGAATGGGTTTAGTGGGGGGATTTATTGGGGAAATGGGAATGAGAAGTAGCTGAGAATGGAGGTGGTCGGCCGGAGTTGCAGAGGAGATGGGGACGATCGGGGATGGTGGTTCCTTCCTCTCTCTCTTTTCTCCGAAAATGAGCTCCCTCCCTCTGCAAAATGGTTTCCTTTTTGCAAAAAATGAGGCCTCCTCTCAAACCCTTAACCGATTGGGTACTTAAGAGGAAAAAGGATAAATTCATACCCCCCCCCCTTTCTTTTCAGGGACAACCACCTTTAGTGTATTATGAATACCTTTTAACACACAGGAGGGGTGGTCTCAGGTAGGACAAGCCTAAGCTAAAAATTATGTAATTGCCCTCCCCTCCCTTTCCATGGACAGCCAACCTCTAGTGTAATCTTTTACAACTTTTAACCTGCAGGGGTGGCCCAAGTAGAGAATAGGGGGAAGAAAATTTGTGCAAAATATCTTCTTTTGAAAAATTATCTCAACCCTCCAAATCCCCTTTATGGATCAAAGGTGAGGATTTGGAGCCTTTTTAACCACCTAGGAAGCTTCATGGAAGCTTCCTAAGATTCTTTACTAACTAATTCTAGCCCTAACCCTTTCACTAACCTAGCTTAGGGCCTAATGGTGATTTGGAGGAGAAGAAAAGCATCTTCACTATTTACGAAATTGCCCTGGTTCAGGATAATACACCCCCTAATTTTGTTACACACTAATCCGCATACTCCTATATCTCCCTGGACAACCCCTTATGAAAAATTTGAACTGGTTTTTCAGGTTCCAGCGCACCCTTATTTCTAGCTAAATCGCCACCCTTGTTCCTATACTACACTACACTACAAACCTCATCCGTTTACTAGGCAAATCGAGACGGATTCGGACGAAATTTTATGGGGACCTGAATGAGACCCTAACCTATTATAGGAACAAATTTGGGACATTAAAATACTAGTTTGATAGGGTTTCTATCCTAACAACTCTATTAGGGTTCGGTCAAAATGGGGTGTCTACACTATCACATAGGTTTCACCTAGGGCCAATGGCAAATACATAGGGGGAGAACCAAATGATTATATACTTATGTTTATATAGACCATTATAATGTGCTCACATGGTTTACTGCCCCTATTTGGTGTACTTAAACTTGCAAGTCTTTAAAAAAAAACTAGCTTATCATGCACTTTACTTTGTTTTCTATTTTGATAAGCATCAATGAGCTTGAATGTCATATTATATACTAGGCACATAGCTTAGATAAGCTATCATTCATCTTGACACACCATTTGCACTTTACTTGTAAAAATCCTTCCTTTTTGCTGTTGTGAAAAGGAGGAGAGTTTTTGGAATTGATTAGGTAGTCCAATTGTATATGCACCACATGCTTTACATTATCATTTTATACATGTGCATATAGTGAGAGAGAGCTATGCTCTATTGTTTATATCATATCATGCTTATTCATCTATTTGGTTGATATCTCCTGCCTCCCTAATCAATTTGTTTGCCATCATAAAAAATGGGGAGAATGTAAGCCCAAGGGTTCCCATGGGTCTAATCATTCACCTTACCTCTTGTTTTGATGCTACCAAACACAAATTGATTAGAATTTATGTACTAATGTGTTGCTTTGAGGTGTTGTGTTATATATAGGATTTTCATGTCATAATCGCCATTATACAACTCTTCTCAACACATGACTTGTGGATCAAGAAGCAAAGGAACTAAGAGCTTGCACCTACAGGGAACACATCCTCATTTGAAGATGTTAAAGTCAAGAAGCTCCAACAAGAAGATCCCACAAGTTCCTAGCAAGTGTCAAGAAGGAGCTTGGAGTTGAACATGCCATGGTGACACCTCATGTACCTCACAACATGCTTTGAAGATTGGAGGGAGTCATGAGAGCCAAGACAAGTGGAAGATGTTCACTCAAGCAAAAGAAGTCTAAGAAAGTACGAAGGAGCCGATACATTCTAAGAAGACTTAACAGTATCATTTTTAGAAAGTATTTAGAGTCCTCTTGATATTTTGTAAATTGCACTCTCAATAGGTTTTCAAATGGTTTTCATACTTAAGTTTTTTTTTACATCTTTGAGAACCATACACACACCAAAAAATGTGTTTGAAAACCTAGGACTAAAGCCCAAATACCCTGATTTTTATAAGTTAAAATGGAATTTTATACAGGGCCGGTTGACTAGGGTTTTCTGGGGGCGACCGCGGCAAGGTAGCTGGAAATCTAGCACTTGCAAGTAAATAGCAGGCCGGTCGACCGGGATTAGCCGGGCGACCGCGGAATTATTTCTGTCGAAATAGAAACAATCCGTCATGGTTTGAGCTGGCGACCGCGATGGGCCGGTCGACCGGGGTGGTGTTTTTTAGATGAATTTTTATTCAAACAGATTGCTCTCGCCGGGCGACCACCATAGGGCCGGTCAACCGCGCCGTTTGAAATTTGAATTTACAAAAGAGCCCGATAAGGGCGGGCGACCACCGTGCCTCGGTCGACCGCCGCGGCCTGGAAAAAGAGTCGTTAGGGCATGCGCAGGTTGACTCTTTTAACCTAATTTTTTACTGTTTTACCCCCAAACGGTCATATTTACTTGTGGGCTATATATACACTATCAAAACCTTTCTAACCAAGCTTTTGAACATTCTTGAGAGATCAAATCCTATCTTTTTGAGCTTCAACTTTTCAAATTAAAAGCAAAACCTCTTTGAGCTTGTATTTTCACATTCTATCAAGAGGTACCCAATAAGCTTTATATTTGGATCTTTCTTTGGAGTGATTGTGAGCTTCCAATGTTGTAATCTGCCTATTAAGAGGCATTGGGAGCCGTTATTTTTATTTATTCTTCATTGAGGGTCTCCGATTCGGCCGGGTAACAAAGGTGAATCATTGTATTCGAGGGTCTCCGATTCGGCCCGTTAAGAAAGGTGAATCATTGTAAGAGGGTGTGTCCCCTCGCAAGGCTTCGTGCAGAAAGGGTTTGTCCCCTTTGGAGTTGCAGGAGAAGTTGGGTTTGTACAGCTTGGAGATTCTCCATTGAAGAGTCTCGACCTTAGTGGAGCATCTAAGGAGGAAAACTTGGTAGAGTGGAGTAGGTCTTGTGATAGACCGAACCACTACAAAAATCATGTGTTCCTTGTGGGTGACTTCTTCCCTCTCTCTCTGTCTCTCTTGCATGTGTGGTGATTGGTAATCTCTACCCTTTACTTGTATTTATGTTTTATTGAACAAGGGTTAGAGCATATAAGTATAAAGTAATATCTAAACCCTAGCTTTCATTATATTGATTATTTGAAGAAGGGTTAGACTAATTAATGCTTAACTAGTAAATTAATTTTAATAATCCATCTAATTAAGCCAATAATTTTTAATTAGCCAATTCACCCCCCTCTTGGGTTGCCACACTTGCCTTTCAGGTTTTTTATACCTTCTCTCCCTCTCACCCCCCTTTGTTTTGGTGCATACACCCTCCCTCGGTGTACTTCTATCCCTGAACTCCTGCAGAAATTCAAAAAAAACCCTAGTTAGCTTGCTTTTAGAAGAGAGAAAGTAGAGAAACACTAGGTAGCTTCAACCGGGCGTCGGCCTTACGCCGAAATTCCGAAGGTTCGAAGCGTCTTTTTCTGTTTTACGCCGTTGTTCTGCCGAATTTCGCAAAACTACGAGCTGCTTTTCAATAGCAGCGCCGTTGTTCTGCCGAAATTTCGACGAACTCAGAGGCTCTTTCGGCTATACAGCGTCGTTACGCTGCCGATTTTTCTGCAACTTCAGAGACTCCTTTATCAATACAGTACCGTTGCACCGCAGAATTTCGGAGAACCCAACACCCTATTACCAAAATAGCGCCGTTGTTCTGCATAAATCTCGGCAAGCTCGAATTCTCCTCCCCAAGTACAAGCGCGGTTATGCCGCCCAATCTTCCAGTGGTAAAATTTCACCTCTTTTTTTTAATTACATTCTTTATGTAATTTTCTTTACAAGGAAAGTACGAGGCGGTGACATCATAAAATCTTGGCCCGAAGGCTGAGCAAATTATGATATAAACCTCTCTGCCTTTCTTTTACTATCTGTAATTTACAGCTTTCTGTAATTTTCTTTACCAGTAAGGTACGAGGTGGTAACGTCATAAAATCATGGCCCGAAGGCTGAGCAAATTATGATATAAATCCCTCTGCCTTACTTTTACTTTCCGCACTGTCTTTTTCCTTTAGATTTGGCTACTCAATTGGGATAAGTTGCAATTCCCTCATTGGGTTTGTGACATATGGTCTTATGCGGGACTAAGCCACAACCGCTTATTTTTTGTCTTTTTGTAAATTCATCTTTGTTTACATTCTGGAACTAAGCATAGCCTAAATAAGGGATAAAAATATAAATTATCCTTATTCAAATCCTTTGAAAAATGCCAATCCAAGTTAAGAGACCGGATTAATCAGGGCAAGAGGGGTGCCTAACACCTTCCCCGATTGTCACCATAACCCTTACACAGATTTCTGTAAGGACCGCGCCTTAAGGCAAACAGAGCAAAATATAAGGTTCTAGGCCCAGAGCAAAGGAACCTCTGATTACTATTCTTCCAACGAAATCCATTCGTTACTCATTTCCTTGGAAGAAGAGACACGGGTCCTAGGCCCTAACCTAGGTGGCGACTCTGAGTTTCTCTAAACTTGCGAAGTTAGGACTACGGTCCCGAGGTGGTGATCCCCTGTCGCCCTCCGCAACACGGGAAAAAACCAGATACCACAATAAGCTATAATGGAGACTTGCAACTTGAAAGAGACTTGTCAAATGGAAGACGATGTTCCTTACCATATTGACAATCCTCACAGACCTTTCCACTACCAAAGGAATTCAAATTCGGTAGCCCATTCACTAGATTGTTTATCACCATGACCTTCATTTTATCCATACTAATATGACCCAGTCTAGCATGCCAAATTGAAGCGCCATCATTTGTACTAATTTTATCAACATATAAAGTTGAAGGCGGTAAAGTAAATAAATCTTTAACCCTCTTACCGGTATAGAAAACATCTGCCTTCAAGCTTGAAATATTTCGAAGAAATTTCACCTCTTTCGGCCCGAACAAAACATAATCTTCCGCATCCATCGCATTTGCCACCGAAAATAGATTCTTCTTCATGCCGGGAACATGAAACACAGTCTTAAGTGTAATAGGATCCTCATTCGCTCTACCAATGGTAATGAACCCTTTTTTCTCTGCTGGATGTATGGTGTTTTCCACCGTGATAATAGCGTCGTTGTCTTCGTATTTTCGGAACTTTGAGAACTTGGATTCGTCACTTATGTTGATGCCCACAACCGGAATCAACAATCCAATCATCCTCATAATTGATGGATGTTAAAGCACCCACCATAGTAGTTTCTGGCACTAAACATCTACCCCAATCTTTTTCATTTTTTCGATCATCAACTTTTTCGGCTACATTTCTATCCTTCAATTTCACACATCGGCAATTCTTTTGTATATGCCCAAGTTTACCACATCGGTAACACTTGATACCCTTTCCGCTTCCATTACCCATAACAGATGATCCTCCTTCATCTTCATTTTTACTTGGAACATTTTTGTTTTCTTTGTATTTGTAGAAGGGCTTATTGTTGCTTGAAAAATATGCTTCTCCTTCACTCATGGATATTCAACAACCCGCCATTCGTCTAGCTAAAGACTCTTGTGAAGCAACAAGATTTTCAAACTCCACCAAAGATGGTTGCCAATCTCATTCTTGAATCGACGTAACATCAGGAATGTACTCTCTTTTCAAATCACGAATAATAAGCCCCCTGATTCATGCCTCCGAAATACGGACTTCCGGATATAATAAAGAAATCTCTGAACGAAGATTCTTGATCTTCAATAAGAATTGAGAGATAAAGATATTACCTTGTGTAGTATTTGCCCAATCATTTTCCAATATTTGTAGATGAGCCATATTCTTCTTGTTGAGCAATCCATCAAGGGTAATCCAAATCTCACTCACCGATTTACACCCAATGATGTGATCAAACAAGTCATGAGAAATAGACCGCTTCAAAAGAAATTCGGCCTTGGCCAATCATGCATATTCTATATTTAGAGCGGTACTACTAAGGTATTTTCTTTGTTTTTTGTGTTTCAGGGTTATATATGGATTTTCACATAAAATGAAGCTGAAAAGATGAAATTCCAAGGGAAAATTCAAGTGTGAGAACAACCATGGGATCACCACCATTGTGGCCCATCATTTGAAGGGTTCTGATTATTTTATAGCCCATCAATTGGTTGGTTCAGATTGGCCTTTGAAAACACTTTGGAAGTACAATTAATTCACATTTGTTGACCATCGATTGAATGGTCTAGATCAGCCCACAAAGATGGTTCAAAGAGTGCGACCATTAGTAAATCCGAAATTTACATTGAGAGCCATAAATTCAACGGTTCGGATCATCTCTTTGAAATGGTTTAGTGATGCAATTAATCTACAAGTGGACTGTCAAATGGATGGCTTGGATCGTTCCGTAGAAATAAAGAGGGGGAAAGGGAATTGTTAGTTGTTTTGTGTGTAATACAAATGAGGGGTAGATTAGCCATTTTCAAAAGTATATGGCATTGTTGAAATTAATTGGAAACGTGGGGATAACTTGGTCTTTTTATAAGGAATATAAAGAGAAAAAATAGGGAAAACCTTTCAACCGACACTCTCTCTCTCTTCTTCCAACTATTCTATTTTCTCTCCCATATTTTGAAACCCCTATGTCGACTCTCTCTCCTCTCCCTAATTCGTTTCTAATTCTCTCCCCTTACCCATTAAATGAACGGTTGGATCACCCCAAGATTCCCAAACGATTTTCCTATCTCCCAAATTCGTCCCTCTTTCCCAGCCAACTCTCTCTTGGACGAATATTTTTGTCAACTTGCTTTCCTAATTTTTAGCCGTTTGAATAACCCTACTTTATAGGATTTTGGAGTTGCAAATTTAATTAGAATAAATCTCCCTATTTCGATGGCAAGGTTTATGGGAAAAAGAAAATACCCGAATTGTACTCCATCGTTTGGATGGTCTAGATTATCCAATTGGGCTGTTTGGATCGTCCTATGGAAATGACTTAGGGGGTAGATAATCCATTCATGCCACAGCCCAACAATAGGATGGTCCAACAGCTCACGAAAATTATATTGGGGCTACAACTAATTTGCATTGCAGCTCATTAGATGGATGGCTTGGATCAGTCAGTGGGAATGATTTTAGACACAACCAATTGTCATTGTGACCAATCAAGTGGACGGTTTGGATCATTTTATGAAAACGAAAGGGGATGCTATAACATGCGCTGTATATGTGGTGGGCCCTCTCATAGTCTAATCCAAGATTCGATCACTTTAGAAACCCAACATTTGTGGGAATTTACCTCAGTCGTTTGGAATTTAGTGGAAATAATGTACTTTTAGAAGTCATGGTATTCTTGGATGTGGGAAGTGATTTAAGGAAGTCATGGCATTACTAATTTGATTTAAGAAAAGTTGGTTTGGAAGGCTGAATATTCTTGGAAACAGAAAGTTATCACATTGATTTTTTTTGGCAACAACACTTTCCAAATTTAAAAATCATGTGCAGTCGGTTGTGCTTGCATACATTATAAAAAAAAGAAGGGGCAAGTTGCTTGGTTGTGTTGACTTGAAAAAAAGCAAGTGCAGATCCATGTTGCTAGCTTTAGATGGCATATTAGGTAACTTGTCACACGCATCAAGTGAGAAGAACGTTCTAGTTTTTTCTTTTTTTTCCTGTAAATATATAGGCAAACCAACTATACTTAGTTGACGCTCCTAATTTTGGCCGAATTCTTACTCTCTCTTTATTTTTCTCATACCCTCTTACTCTCCCCTCATGTTCTCTTGTTCTGTACATATTCTCTCTACTCTCTCTTTACACTCTTGTACTCTTTTTTGTTCTCCACTCTTCCAAGTTCTTTTTTTTTCTCTCTCAATCAAGAGGCTTGATCCAACCGTCCAAGATTCAATCCAAGGGTGACATCAAAGCTTGAAAGAGGACAAGGATTCAACCATTGCTTGATGAGAAGAAAAAGACTAAGTTTTTCTTATTTTTGTTTTTTTATTTCAATTCCAAATTGATGTACTTTTGTTTCAATTTCAATTAAAAGAGATTACTTTTGTTTCTTCTCTCTTTCTCAAATCTTGATGGCTCTCTACTTCTTCTTCTTTATTTTTGTTTCTTTCCCTTTCTCCATGAATAACTAAACCCATCTACTTAGGATTTAGATGAAGCCATGGCGAAGGAAAAAGATGATTAATTAAAATCAATGGCATAGAATAACATCATATATATGGGTTTATATTTGTTGGGTTCCAATCACTCATGCCATCGGCTTTCCCCTTTCATATGAGTAATTGCTAATAAACAAATATAATTTCTTATATAATCTTTTAAATTGATTAGTATGTTTGATTAATCACTCATGGGCAATGCCATTCATAGATCTTATTCGCCTTTGACCGGATTTATCAAATACACTATCCAATGCAAAAATTGGTTTAATTGATTATCCAATCCAAACCCATTGTGGATTCTAACCCTAAGTTATCTTTTAATTGAATTAAGTTTCCAATTTAATTTTCAATTCCTTTTGCAATCAATTTCCACTTGAGTTTAGAGTAGTTTTTCAAATCTAATTTTTGAATTAATATAGGGTTTAGATTTATATTTTATAATTAGGTTAATTAATTAGTAGAATTCATTTTGGTTCACTTTGCCTAAATATAAGAGTTAAATTTGTGATCGTTTCTTTATTATTTTTGACTCGTGTCTATTTAGTTTATAAATTTAAAATAAATTGTTGTATCCGAGGTTGTAGTACACGGAAATCCTAAGTTCATTCCAGGCAACAATATATCATAAGTTTATTTTTTAAGTAGTATAAGAGGAGAAATCACAATAAGCTCTTTCTTGAGTTCGACCCGTATTTACACGATCCGTACACTTGCGGTTATTTATAATATCCCAAACAGCATTCTTCATCCTCCATGCCTTCAATACATCAGCATTTTCTTGTGCATCTTCTGGAGCCACATTGGCATTTCCACAAACAACATCCGATAAATCTTCTCCTACAAGATAAAACTCCATACATGTTCTCCATATCTTGTAATTTGATTGATTTAGCAACTCAATGCCGAGTCCACTAACATTTCCACTCATATCCATCTTCAAAGCACCGATTGAACTTCTTAACCAAGGAAATATTGACAAGCACCAACTACCACCCTTATGGCTCTGATACCATTGAGAGAAAGAAAGATTTCACAACACCGGAAAATCCTCTTCTCAAATAGTGAAACTGAAGTTTACACTAGCCTAAGATCAATAACCAAAGTAGAAGAAGAACAATGTCCAAACAAGATGTGCTTCAATATATATGAGAGAAGAACAAAACTACAAGTAGAAAGATTCAAAACTATGGAGAAAATATGTGAAAGTTTGCAAAACTATGGAGAAAATATCAGATAGTTTGCTTCAAACCCAAGCTTGCACACAAAAGAGCTTCAATGGAGGTCTAGGTAGATAGTGGAGAATCTCTACAAAATGGAGTAAATGAGAATAGGATTAGTCAAAGGAAATTAGAAAGAAATATAGCTTAGGTAAGTGTTAGTGGGTATGGGAAAGTCGAGTATTTAATGCTTAGGGAAGTGGTGGGTTCAAAGTTCCAAGTGGAGTTTGAGTTTGAAATATGTGGGTAGTGGGAAAGATGGAGCAAACATGTGTGCCTCACACATGTACAAGCTAGGCAAAATGACCAACATGCCCATGGACACAATATACAAATTTGTCCTCACTATATCTCTCAAAATAAAATAAAATAAAAGCTACCCAAAATACACTTTAAAATTTAACACCTATAACTTGTTTTTGCCCCCTAATGAAAGGAAAACCAATGCCAGTGGTTCTCCTTCTAAACCCAACGATTCATATAAACCATGGAACTCCCTCTTTGGAAATCCGACTGCCCAACCCCCTCCTCCACTAGACTTTGTCAAGCCTGATCTAAGTGAAGAAGGGGAAGTATGCATAGACATTGAAGACAAATAAATGGATGAAGCTGAAAGCAAATGGAGAAACTGTCTAGTAGGTTACTTTCTAGGTAGAAGGACGTATTTCTAGCCTTAAGAGATCAGTTGGTCCGCAAATGGAAGCTGAAAGGAGACCTTCAGCTTTTCGCAATGAGTAACAGATTTTTCCTCTTCAGAATCTGAAATTCTGAAGAGTGTTCGCATGTCCTTGAAGCTAATGGACATAATTATGGCGGAAGGCCCCTGATTCTAAGAAAATGGTCAATGGATCTCCCTCTAGAGAAGATGAAAATGGATTCTATCCTTGTCTGGATTCGTCTCCCAAACTTATATCTCAAATTTTGGACAAATAGAAGTCTCAGCAAAATTGTCAGTGGGGTAGGTAAGCCCCCTCTACCCAGACACCCAAACAGCCAAAGCCACTCAATTGAGTTATGCGAGAATCTGTGTGGAAGTCAAAGCAGGAGCTCCTCTTCCAGACTCTGTTCTGATAAGAACTTCCAAAGGAAAAATCCATCAAGATATTGAATATGATTGGAAATCACACTCTTGTCACACTTGCAAGACTTTCAACTACTCCCCCTCATCCTGTCCTCTGGGAATTAAAAAAAAAGACCAAGCAAAAATCCAAAAGAGGAAGTGGAGACCCATCCCCAAGAACTGCAATGAACCACCTCTAATGCCAAATCCCACACCCATCATTTCTGTTAGGCCCGAAATCGGTTAACAGTTATGACAGTGACGGAAGAGCCGAGCTGGAGTGAAGAAGAGAGAGTCCGGACGAGCTGTGCTCTGCATAGAAGCAAACGAGGTCAGAATGACCGACCCGGAGTGTACTCCGGACAGGCTCTTCAACACTTAAGTCAATATGAGTTGAAGTGAAGAGGGAGTTTTAAGAGTGGTGGGTGAGAATTCAATACCCTGATTTATGAGCTTTGGAAGCCCTTTTATAGAGGAAATTTGGGGTAGGTGGGGAGTTAATGCTCCAAGGCAGGTGTCCACCAGCTATAGGTTCAGGCTCACCTACTCTGTGATAATTACAGAACTGCCCCTGCTGATGCGGGGTCTGCAGTGGGTCCCCCCTCGAGACACGTGCCGGCAGCTGATAGGCTGGCCCACGGTGGGCCCCCTCTAGCCACGTGTCAGCAGCTAACAGGCTGCTGTGCTTTTACACCCCATCAATTTCCACCTCCATAATCTCAAACTCATCTCCACCAATCTCTAAAAAAAAAAAAAGAATCATTAATGACCCACTCATCCAGGACATTTAAGTCCACAATTCCTATTCTGTTCTTGAAACTGAAGAACCAAAAGAAGACGTTGATGAGAAAGAGGTTGACTCAGAAGAAGAAGATAAAGAGGCTGATTCTGATTGAAATATCAGTATGGAAGAGGAAAGTGACTCGGAAAAAATCAGTCGAATTGCTAAATTGAGAACATATTGGTCTCCTGGATTGGAAAATCAAACAAAAAACTCTACTGCATCTAAAAATGCCCTCTCCTCTGATAAACCAATCAATGATCAAGATAGGATCATGGAACGTTAGAGGTCTTTGCTCGAGTCGAAGGAGGGCTGATATCAAAAGCCAAATATGTAAGGAAAATCCCTCCCCTTTGTCTTCTTTAAACTAAGACAACTGCTGATATGGTCCCATAGTACATCTCGGACATTGCTGAAGGTCGGTCTTGCCACGTAAATTATAATCACACTGTGAAGGGCTTGATTTGGGCTTTTTGTGAGCCTGGAAGATTCAGTGTTGATATCCAAAGTGAATCCGTCCAACATACTCATGGTGAGATGCATTCCCATCACAACAACCAAAAAATAATTCTCACAACAGTCTAGGCTAAAAATACAGGTACTGAAAGGAAACCCCTATGGGATATTCTTCAAACTCTATCACAATCTATCAATCATCCTTGGGCAGTTCTTGGAGATTTTAATGTCTTGCGTTTTGCCGAGGGAAAATTAGGAGGGGCCAATCTTATCCAAGGGGATGTTGATGAATTTAACTCTTGCAATAATGATTTGATCTAAGGGCTATTGGGCATTTCTTTTCATGGTCTATCAATTCTAATCTTGGGAATCTAAAGCTTAGGAGGCTTGATAGAGGGCTTGTAAATGAGGACTGGCTCTGTTCCTACCTCCATTCCTTAGCCAATTTCAGAAATCCCGGGCTCAACGACCACTCTCCGATCATTATCCAAGTGAAGATTGAAGAGAGCCCAAAGAGAAAAAAGCCATTCGATTCCATAACATGTGGTTGGATGACCTGTCTCTCTATGAAGTAGTACAGAGAGCCTGGCATACCAAAACTAAGGGAAATCCCATCTCCAAGGTTGTTGAAATTAGGTCAGGAAACCCAAGAGGAGGGGGGGGGGGGTGAATTGGATTTTCTTACAAATTCAAGGAATTTAAATGTGATTAACTTCAGATTTAGATTATCACTATCCCTTGTCAACTTTGAATTAAAATAAAAGCAAAGGATAAGATTTTACCAATCACATGTGAGGAAGGACGAGAAGAGAAGACCACACAAGAGCGTTAGAGTGGTTCAACCTTAGTCAACACTAAGGTCTACGTCCACTTGCCAAGACCTCCTTAGCGATTCTACTATTTTATCCTCCTTTCTTACCGGTCGGTTCAAGAAATCCTCTTACAATCATTCACCTCTCTTAACGGGCCGAATCGAAGACCCTCTACAATGCTTAGATTCTCCTTTCTTAATGGGCCGAATCAAAGACCCTCTTTTACAATTTGGATGAAGTAAGAAAATCAAAGCTCTCAAAGCCTCTTGAATAGGCAAATACTACAATGAAGAATCTCACTACAATCTCTCTTAATAGATGTGAAAGTAAAGCTTGAACCTCTCTATTGTGTTTCTCAAAGTCAAGGCATGAGGAGGATTTGGAGAGAGATGTTTTTCCCAAAATTGATAGAACAAAGGTTTCAATGGGTTTTTTACAAGTTGGAACATCATCATCATGCTTAAAAACACTATTAATTGCTATATATATAGTTCCAAGAAGAAATGGCCATCCAATGGCAATATCATAAAAACTATGTCAATTAAAACATGTTTAAGTAAATCCCAACTGCTATAATTCAAACCGTTGCCAGTCGGTTGGACTCGACCAGTCAGCTAGCCAACAGGTTCTGTTGGCATATATAAACAATGTTTTTTTATTGCTCCAGTCGACTCCGAAGAATTTTACCAAGACATTTTTAAAACAGATTAAATATTCCAGTTGACTGGTCCTCAAGGATTTCCAGTTTAAATCTTCGGACCAGATCCTATTGTTCAGTCGGCTGCCAGGGCTAGTCAACTGCTCCGATACATATTTCAAAAACTATTTTATCTATACACACAAAGTATATTTTGGTCCAGTCGGCTGGGGGGGCGTCCAGTCGACTGCCTACTCTTTGAAAATTGTTTTTCATTTGAAATCAAATGGAGTTTTGTCAAACTTACATTTTGGGTTTCAAAACATCATTTAAAGTTCTTGAAAGAGGTATTTTGGGTATGCCTTGATAGATAAGGACACAAGAGAGATAGGTTACAATCTTCTAACACACTCTCATTCCTTGATCATGTTCTCTTTAGCCAGATCTTCCATTTTGCTCCGATAGCTATGTGACTTGCTTGAGACCTTCATAAACGAACTCTATCTTGTACGATCTTCTGAGAAATGATTATTTGAGCTTGCTCCCATCAAGTTTGAGTTCCTTTGAGTTGTGTTCTAGTTGGTCTCCAAGCTATGCATAGTGTTATGCTTGTAAAGGGTACTACAATATCCTGTTTCAAGCACAACACTAAAGACAACTTATTAGTCCTTAAACACTAATCAAATTGAGTTTGTTAATCATCAAAACATAGGTGAGAAGGTGACAAGCCACAGGAGAACCCTTAGGCTTACAGTTGCTAAGAAGCTAAAAGAAGTCAAGGAAAGTATAAGAAGCTTGAATAAACTGTCTTTGGGAGAGTGGTTGTCAATCTCCCATCTGCCAAACTTCGCCTTGATACTATCCAAACAAAGCTAACTTCTGATCCGATGAATCACTTTGTTTTGATGACAACAAACATACAAAATGATATGTAATATGAGTTATGATACTAATGATTAAATGTGATTAAGTAGGTTATTCAAAGATCCAAATTGGATCATGAAGGTATGGATCGAGGCTTGGACCATGAAGCCAAAGGTTCGATAGAGGCATGAATTGAATTGAAGATTAATTGAACCAAAGGAAGGAGAAGAAGATCCATAGAGAAGAAGGTGAGATCTCAAGACTTGAAGAAGAAAATTTGAAGATTCTACTTGTTTGCACTAAAAGGCATATCGGATATGGTACGGCGAAAGAGTACCTGAACTTCACTATCCCCCATAACTATTAGTACACTCTAATAGGAATGCATAGCCCAATAGACTATATGTACCAATGAAAGTTACAAGTCACAATGATCATAAGCCTAACAAAAAAGGGCAAAGCAAGGGTTGTCGGTAAAAACATAGCAAGAGTACTACCCTGGGTCTTTATGTGTATTTGAGAGGTTGTCCTCGGACTGAGGAGTGCCAGTATGAGTCCGTTACTAGGGGGAGTAAAAAACAATTGGGGCCTCCAGCTCGTCTACATGATCTCGATCTTGTTGCTATCATAGATGGACACTAGATGCTGAATCAAGTCACAAACACGAGGAACCCTTCATGTTGGCATTTTTAGTGTGGCCCACATTGATGGTCCCACTTTAAGATAAAACGTTGGCTTTTCCTTATTCACAAAGAGAGTCTTAGGGATAAATCCCAAGTGTCTTGAAACTTTAAAACACTAAGGTGTTTGAAGTGTGGAAGGTCACAAATACATGTGTGCCGAAATCTATAAATATGGGTTGCGTTTGATGGAAACAACACTCATACGTTATAGCTAAAGTTTCATCATAAAGAGGGTCCCTAATTTGAGAGGAAAACTCTGCCTGTGATTCCATTCATCGAGCCATGAGGTCTTCTTAAGATTATAAGATCTATCATTTTGTGCGCAGCGAGATCGTGTTCGTGTTCGTGGTTTCGCCAAATCTTGAGGGATTCATGATCTTTGCTTCTAATCATCATGGCCGGAGGTAAGTTCCGCAATTAATTTGGTTCAATAAAGAATAACAGTTGTTATCAGAGCTGCCCTTCAGATGTGGCAATTGATCAAGTTAGATCAATTCCTATTAGTCGTTGAATTCAAGTCAATTTTTATATATCCGGGCTTCTATATTTAAATTGGAATTTGATTTAGTGAAATTTTGAAGTTCGGATGATAAGAGATTGATTTGAATGATTAAAATTAAGTTTTTTGTGTGGATACAAGATTTTAGGTGTAGAGATGGCTAACCCGCCGTTAAAGTCTGCAAAATTCATGTTTTAAACAACTTTAGGAGCCCGAAAGTTAGGATGTCGCTGGAGATGTAACTGCTGAATCTCAGATCGGCCGGTATGGTTTAATAACCAGTCATTCTATGGTTCCAATGGAACAGACAGCGCTCCAATCTGACATCGGTGTAGCTCCCAGCGATTTTTCAAAGTTTTCTAGAAACTTTAAATCAAAGTGGGTTTCGAATTACTGAGGAAAGTGAAGGAGGGTGCGTTAAAGCACCGTGCGTACGTCATGGTGATGCTGGCATCATCATGACGCACATGTTTTTTGTCTTTTCCTCAGATTTACTTTGGGCAGTAATTTCGGCCCTTAAAATCTGAGATTTGGGAAAAGTGTTGAACTATAACCTATCTTTTCTCTGAATTACAGACTCAATGGTATTGGTTTCGTAACAAGCTGAGACCTGTAGGTTGCTTTTCTGTGAATCTCAGTTTTTCATGGGCATTGGATATTCCAACTTTTATTGGTTTAGGATCATAAATAAAAGAAGTTCCAAACTGTACCCTAAAGTTTTTTGGCATTTCAGACACAATGGTACAGTTTTCAGAACAATCCGAGATCAGTAGGTTGTTGTTTTCTATGTTGCCATATAAAAGGGCTTTGGGAGTTGGACCTAGAGTTTGGAAAACACTCCCAAAGTTTGATAGAATGTTACCAGCACCCTAAGGTACCATGTGTATCAGTTTTGGACCAATTGGATTAATGGATTTTAGTTTTGAAGAGGCCTAAGCTGTTTATGGTCAGTTTCGCCTACAGCCTCAAGGCTCTTGAAAACTGATTTGAGTTCTCCTTGTAGGCAATCTAATCAATCCCAAAATTTTACAATGAAGTTAATAATTGCCTAAAATTATACAATTTGAATTTGAAGTGTGTTTGCTTCAGTTTCAATTCATGTGTATTTCTTTAAATTTAGTTGTGGTTGTTGTATGAGATTCCTTTAGTTGTATTACATGTTTGCGATTAAGTAAATCATACCCTATAAAGTAAAATATTGTCATATGACATAACGACCAATCATTCACCCATAGATACCATTATAAAGAGGTATTTGATTAGTCTAGGAGGGCAGCAACATCCTATGGCTATGGGGATACCTGTGACAACTGGTGCATTTGTAGTGACCACTGACACATAAAGTGCAACTTTTCAGTTGCTTGGCTCTAATGGTATCTAAGATTTCAATTGATTTATAATATATAGTCGCTTGGCCCACATGAAGACAATTGTGTATTGTGAATCAATTGGAATCGTGAGATCAATCAATTAGGTCAGATGAAGGCTCTTATCCTAGGCCCACATGTATGGAGAAGAGACCAAATTCTAATTTGATTGATTCGTGCGATTGCTAAGAGTAAATCTAATGTGTTCTGTGACTCGGCCCACATGAGGGTTACATTGATACGATGCATTTACAACCAGAAATGTCAATATGGGTTGGCATTCTTGTATTATGGTTTAATTCAAATTTAGCACGTAGTAAGCATGTTTTTGTCTTTTATATTTTGCAGCTAATCAGTCAATATTTTGTCTATTAAATCTATTGGGATCCTTTCCTTACTGATATAATTTTCTGAGTCGATGGATAGGGTTATGCGCATTACTGGGCTAGATGGAACTTGATCTTGCTCTCAGAGTAGATGAACCACACACTTACAGATCAGAGTATGCAAGATGACAGGACCTCCATAAAGAGTGGGAGAGATCGAACCGCTTAATCTTATTACAAGTTTAGAGCCATATAGCTCAAAGCATCAGGTTATCTATCCCTAAGACCACCAATGCTAGAGAGTTTATGGAAGTTATTCAAGAACACTTTGTTAGTTCAGATAAGGCACTGACTGCTACCCTCACGATCAAACTCAGATATCTAAAGCACGCTACGGACAGAGGAGCATAAGGGCATATGAGTAACATTGCTTGCCAATTGTAGGCCCTAAAAGTCGAGACCTCTGAGTCATTCTTGGTGTTATTTATCCTTAACTCCCTCCCTATAGAATATAGTCAATGTAATATTGGCTATAATATTCATAAGGGCATATGGTCTGTCCATAAGCTTTTAACCATGTTCGTACAAGAAGAAAGGAGGTTGAGGCAAGAAAAGCTGGAAACAGCCAATTTTGTCGTTCAAGGAATGAACAAAAGAAAGATTGGCAAGAGTGTTCCTATGAAGAAGAAAGCAAATAACTCGTTAGTTACCCAAACTGACATTAAAGATACTCAAGTAAAGTGCTTCTTTTGTAAAAGAAGGGTCATGTAAAGAAAAATGTCTTAAGTACATAAAGTGGCTCGAAAAGCGAGGTGATCTCATTTAGTTTGTATGAATCTAATATGGGTTGTGTTAAAAAATGACTCGTGATGGATTGACTGCAATTTTTTCAATCAATGATGCCAATACCTTAAAAGAATCAGTTAGCCATCCGACACCAGCGGAAAGTGAGTGGTTTATCTTCTTAAGAAACGAGAAGCGCTCACGGGTGGAGGATATAAAGATCTGCAGTTTGAGCCATCTACATAATTTGTTTCACATAGAGGAAGGACCTTTTACATACCTTTATTTGTTTTAGACTTTTAGACCATGATAAGAACCTTAATCTCCATTCTTTTTCCCTTAATATAATTAAGGATTCTGTCATTGACAATGATACTTTAATTAATGGTTTATATTGTTTGAATTTGGATCCTTTTCCTCATAATACCCTAGTTGTACAAAATGGTATTGGCATTAAACTTGGTCATGAGAGCAAGGATTCTTCTACATTATGGCACAGGAAATTGAGTCGCATCTCCATAGAGCATATTAAAAGGTTAGTAAAAGGTGGGGTCCTAGAAAGTTTTGAGTTTGCGAATTTTGGAACTTGTGTGGACTGCATAAAGGACAAGCAGACAAACAAGTCAAAGAAGGGTGCCAAGGGGAGTTTAGAAAAGTTAGAGATCATACATATTGATATTTGTGGGCCGTTTTCAACTACTTGTATGAATGGTCAAAACTATTTAATCTCTTTTATCGACGATCATACGAGATATATGTATCTCTATCTTCTCTTTGAAAAGAATGAGGCATTAATTGCCTTTAAGGTTTACAAAGCAGAAGTATGGAGACAATCTGGAAAGAAAATAAAGATCGTTAGATCAGATAGAGGAGGTGAATATTACGGTAGATACACTGAAATTGGACAAAGGCCAAGTCCATTTACAGAATTCCAAGAGGAAGAGGGCATTATTGCTCAATATTCCATGCCGGGACCAAAACAAAATGGTATGGCTAAAAAGAGGAATTGCATGCTAATGGATATGGTTAGAAGTGTGATTAGTTATTCAACTCTCATTAAATTTATGGATCGAAGCCCTAAAGACAACCGTGTACGTTTTAAATATGGTTCCTAGTAAGACAGTTCCTAAAACTCCCTTCGAGTTCTAGAAAGGTTGGAAACCCAATTTACAACACTTAAGGATATGGGGCTGTCCAGCTGAAGTTGAAGTTTTCAATCCACATGAGAGGAACTTGGACTTAAAGACCGTTAGTGACTATTTTATAAGCTACGCTAGTGGGTCTAAAGGTTCTAAGTTTTATTGTCATAATCATACTACTAAGTTTGTTGAAGGAAAGAATGTTGTTTTTCTTGAGGACGGTGACAACAGTGGGAGCGAACCACCTCGAGACTTAGTTTTCGAGGTAGTGCAAACTCCAGTTACTATTTCTGAACCTCAAATCAAGTGGTCGAAATTCATTACCCTCCACAGGATGTAGTTATGGAGGGCGGGCCAATAGATGGTTTCCCACCCTAAGAGGATGTTGTCACTGAAAATGCCAACTATAATCCATAAGAAGTGGAGGATGTAGTGGCACTAAGGAGATCTTCAAGAATAAGGAGATCGGCTATCTCTTCATATTACATTGTGTATCTTCAGGAGGTTGACCAAGAGTGTGCGAATGATGGAGATCCTTTAACGTGTTTACAAGATATGAGTGGTGAGGACTGTAATTTATAGCATGAGTCCATGAAGGATGAATTAGAGTCTATGGATTGGCTGTAAGTGGGTCTATAAGATTAAAAAAGAGACTTTGCCAGCAATATCGAAAGATATAAAGTGAGACTTGTAGCTAAAGGATTCACTTAAAAGGAAGGCATCGATTATCATGAGACTTTTTCGCCAGTTTTGAAAAAGGACTCATTAAGGATAATAATGGCGCTTGTAGCTCATTTTGATTTAGAATTACAACAAATTGATGTGAAAACAACTTTCCTCAATGGAAGTTTAGAGGAAGAGGTATACATGAATCAACCTAAAGGGTTCTGTCTGAAAGTGGTAGTCATAATGTTTGCAAATTAAATAGATCTACATATGGACTAAAGCAGCCTCCCGTCAGTGGTACCTCAAGTTTCATGACGTGATATCGTCTTTTGGATTCATTGACAACATTGGGGTAAAGTCAGTGGGAGTAAATTTATCTTTTTAGTCCTATATGTAGATGATATTTTGTTGGCTACTAATAATTTGTGAATGCTAAATGAGGTAAAATAATTTTTAACGTAAAACTTTGATATGAAGGAATAGGTGAAGCCTCACATGTCATTGGCATTGAGATTCACAGAAATAGATCTCAAGGTATCTTGAGACTATCTCAGAATGCCTAGATTAACAAAGTTTTGGAAAGGTTTAGGATACAGAAATGTTCACTTAGTGCAGCACCTATCCTTAAAGGTGATAAAACTGAATAAAGCACAATCCCCGAGAAAAATAATTTGGAAAGAGAACAGATGAAGAATATTGCTCTGCTTCAGCGGTTGGTAGTTTAATGGGTGCATACGTCTATATTAGATGAAATATCTGATACGCTGGTGGGAAGTTAGGTAGATACCAGAGTAATCCAGGAATGGATCATTGGACAACTGCAAATGAAAATAGACTAAGCAACCTAAGAGGGGGAGGGTGAATTAGGTTTTATAAAAATTTGTTGCTTTGAAAACCTTGTTTTAAAAGATTCTACCAATTACTTTGAAGTTATCTAACATGCACTTGTAAAGAAGAGGGTTTAAGATATTACCAATAGGATTAAGAGACGAAAGAGAGTACAAGGCACACCACAATGAACATGAAGATTTATAGCGGTTCAATCTTCTCAAAAGACTTACTCCACTCTTCCAAGTTTGTCATCCTTGGGTTTCTTCACTATCCGGACACCACACCAGGCCGGGTCCGAGGCCTCCTTACAAACACCGAGTCTTTAAACTCTCAAAGGGTCACAACCCTTCTTTACAATGGTAGAATGAAGTAAAAGCACACTAGCCTCTTGCTTAGGCAAATACAAATGTAAAAGCTCAAGCAATAACTCTTGTCTCAGTCAAAATGTACACCTTAATGAATCTCTCTTGGAAGAATGAAAGTAATGGCACTCAAGAGAGGTAAATGTAAGTTATTCTCATAATAAATAGCAAGAAGAGAGTAGGTGAGAGTTAGGATTTTCAAAAAATGGTTGCTAGTAACTTTCAAGAGCTCAAGAGTTCTATTAGGGTTTCTCAAAAGAACATATTTATAGGTTAGAAAAATATAAACCCTGATTTTTTCTCTTTCGTGGCGTCGCGGATGAAGTTCGGATGTCCGAAAAATAGAGCCGTTTGAAATTTCAAACGCGCGCCCAAATTCGTTCACAGATGTCCACAATATCCCTGACGACCACAATATTCTCAGTTATTTTATCTCAAACCTTCAGCTTTCAGACGGATGTCCGCCAATATCCCGGACGACCGCAATATTCTCAGTTATTTTGTTCAAACCTTCAGGTTTCAGACGGATGTCCGCCAATTTCTCGAACGACCGCAATTTCCTCAGTTATCCAGTTTCAAATATTCGGGTTTCAGACGGACGTCCACCAGAACCCCAGACGTCCGTAATTCCTCTGGATAATTCTTGAGGAAATTTTCCACGGACTTTGAGTCTACTATAGGGAGTGTGATTCCTAGAGATGTCTTAGTTCATTTAAAACCTCCCTAAGTGCCAAGATCACTCAAACACCCAAGAGAGACTCTACATTCTAAACTACATGTATAATGTCTTCTCTTCTGGGCTTCTTGAGTCTTCGATCTTCGATTGTCTTTGGACATTGTGTGCATCAACGTTCTGCGGGTCACCTATAGTGTCCAAGTCATCTTGCTTGACTGCGATGTATTGAACCTATTCATTTCATAGGCAATCGACATTGACGTGATGAATCAATATGGGTTTGGTTCCACGTTGGTGATCAATAACCTTCCGGTTACAATCTCCCCCTTTTTGATTGATGGCAAAACCCAGATTGATCGCGGCGTAGGAGATAAGAATAATGTAATGTTATGTTTGCTCCCCCTCAACAGAAGCTCCCCCTCAATAGTAGCCGGTTAGTGTGGGAGACTTATATTATAAATCAATTAATCAATTTAATGATTATAAAAGTAAGCGCAATCGACTAGATAACTTCTCCCCCTTGGACATAAGCAAAGAGGGAATAACCAAAGCAAACATGGCATGCAAAATAGTGAGAAGCAATAGGCATCAAGGACAAGATTTATATCAACAAGCATAGCCATTTTGCATTCATCCAAACAAAAACCATTCACACCATCCAACAAGCATAGCCACACCAACAATATACCTAAACTGTAGCAACCAAGAAAACCATAAAATGTGCATACCATCCAAAACATACAACATATCTAAACTATGGCATCTACAACATCCAACCATAAAAGCCATAACAAGTCAAGATAAGGAGCTATAAAGCTCCTTAGAAAGTATCAAGTGCGGTGCAGAGAGAATGAAAAGTAGTATGAAAACCCTGAATAATACATGCCAACAGAATAAAAATAGAAACTTAGAGCACAGGCATGCAAAATGATGTAGTAAGACCCCAGGTCCTAATCCTCTGGTGGTGGTGGCGGAGCAGCAAAGTAGCGTTCCTGGAATGCGGTGAAATCCTCATGAAGATGCGTGACATCAACCGACAAGGCCTCGAAGGATCCAGAGAGGCAATCATACTGGGCCTTGTTCTCCAATCGAACCTGCTCCACGGAATGCTGGAGCCTATTATAATGATACACGAAGGAGCCCTGGAGACCACAGTAGAGGATATTGAAGTCACATGCCATGCCAGTAAACGTAGGTGGAGAAGGACCTTCGGTGTAAGTGTACTGCTGTGGAGGTACTAGATCAACGGTAGGAGCGACTGGATCATCCTCATCAGGACTATCCTCAGGAATATCGGAATCTACCTACGCAGGAGGGTCCTCGAGAACTTGAGGAATGCGCATGCGACGAAGAGTGTTCCGATCGATATCAATGGAAGCGGGGGAGGATTTTTCATTTTCAAGATTGATTTCAAGAAATTGAAAGAGACGGTTAAGGAGAAGACCATAAGGAAGATGAGTATGGGCTTTACTTGGAACTCGGGCCAATTGACAGCTCAAGCTGAATTCCTTCTATATTTCTTTCGTATGTCCTTAAATCTAAGCCTAAGAAGGGAACGACAATTTAATCCAGGCCTTTGGCGTCAGCCTGCAAATTCATGCCAATTTCATATTAGATCAGGCCCAAACTCAATAGTAATACTTGGTAACCCACGGTTGGTGAAGGGATTGTATTACACCAAACTAGCAGATCACTAGTTCAATTAACTAAGTCTATGACAATATGCTCAAGGAAAGTGATTAAGGATCTTGGTGGATTTGAACCACGATACTCTTGAGAAACATAGGTTAGGCCATGTTTCCCAAGTGCTCTTCCATTTGAGCTAAAGATCCAAAAAGAAGATTGTTGCATTGAAGAGCCTCTCGGAGTGGATCAATGAACATGTGCTCAAAAAAAAAAAGAGCTCGGAGAAAAACTTCTTGAGCAATCAATGAACATGTGCTAAAGAAAAAAGTGCTCGGGGAAAAACCTCTAAAGCAAGAAATACATGTAGCACAGAAAAGTGAAAACCCAAGAACCATAAAAACTCCATAAAACTAGATCAATGAACAAGAAATTAGTAAAATGATACAATCGCGACCAAATCTGAAACAAGTTAGCACCTGATATTTCAATCAAAGCATCATCTTGGTTATGCTCTCCGACAATCTGACCTCCTAATGGAGTTCTGCACTAGACAATCCGACCAGCCGTTCCATCACATGTTCTTCCTCATAAATCAAAACAGAAATCGCTTCTAGAACCCTAATATAGAACAAATACAAATACATGAAGAAGAAAAAATGAATGGGGTGCACATCTTCCTGAGAGAGAAAGAGATGAAGATACAGCCCTGAAAAACCGAAGAACATGAGGATATAGAAACTACAGCCTTCGAATCTGGGAAGAGATTTTTTTTTCGTGATATGCCATGGCCCTAAAGAATAGGAAAAGATGAAATGGCTTACTGGTTACACAAATCATCTGGTTCTACAACCATTTAATCTCCTTTTAATCTCGCCCGTCAAACGGATCGGACGGCTACAGCAAGGGTGACAAAGCACGCTGCGCTGCGTCGCGATGTATGTGATTCGGTCTCTTTTTTTATATTAGGATAAGAATCTTTCACTTACATGAAATTCGTTTTGTTGATCACTTTCTTTTTTCTCGCTTCAATACAATTGAATTTCTGGATTTTGGTCTGTCATTTAGCATCTTCGAATAGCATAAAATTATTGATGTGTTTGATATGAAAAGAATTTGGCGTTATCCTAATTCAGGCCAAATTCAGGAGAAACTGAATGATCAACCCATCAATGTCTAACAATAGTTTCCCTTCTCTTGATGTAAACCTAAAGGATGCCTTATTGATCAAGGGGCATTTCTTATCGGGGTAAGACCAGCAGGGCAAAATCGAATGATCAACCCATCTTTCTGATCAATGTCTAACCATGCTTTATCTTCTCTTGATGGAAACCCAATAGATGCCTTATTGATCAAGGGGCCACCACCACCCGATCACTTGTATAACAGATGCATAGATAATTGGTGCTAGAACAATAAGAATTTATCTATTTTAGATCATCCCTGTTGATGATCAACCCATCTATTTTTTGTTTTTTTTGAAGGGTATCAACCCATCTATTTTAGATGCATAGATAATGTTTGATTCAGCTTTTCAAAAACAAAGAAAAAAAAGAAGAAGATAATGTTCGATTCATAATCTTTTTGGCCCTAGCATCATTTATTTGTGTCATTACTGATTTGGTAAGATTTTAAATAACATTGGTGGCTAATTTGGCAGTACAAAATGGTGTAAAGTTTCTCCAAATATTTAAGAATCTACTATGCAGTTTCAGATGCTTCTCCTTCCTGCTCTATTTTGTTTTCACTTCATTCAGTTACGTTCACATGGTAGGATGGCTTCTTCATCTTAGCAATTGAGTATCTTTTATTCTTTTCTTTTGTTCTTTTTCAGATTCGGAGCTATTTTTCCACATATCCAAAAAAATTCATAGAGGAACCATACTATGAACTTCCTGGTGATAAGATCTTGGAGATGTGAGAGGAAATCATTAACCTGTGTATATTCACTGATAAGCTCAGCACTCTTCGCTTTTATTTTCATTTTTCCTTAGATTGGTTCATACTTTTCATAAAATTTCAATAATCATTTGTCAAGAAATCGCACTTTCTCGACATGAAGCTTAAACCTGCATTGCCAACCTCAACTGGGTGCTGAAAATTGTGGTGTTTGTGGTGAATTAGGAATCGATACAGTTTTATTGTTATGTTAATTGAGAAAGTTTCCTGGATAATATTCTATGCTGATTACAAGCAGTTTTGTCTTTTAGGCATCTTACCCTCAAATTAAAGGTTGGTTCTTGAGTATTTTCTTTCCTCTAAGTAAACGTTGGCTATTTTTTTATGCTTTTCTCCATATCTCTTTATCATCTGATTGTTCTAATGGAAAATGCAAGGTCTGTATTTTTCTTTTATAACTTTTCTGTTCTTAGGTTTATTTGAATTATATTCATGCATTAATTTTCTTTTAATTAATTTCTAATCACAGCTTCTCAACGAATTCAGCAGACAACAGACAAAGATTTTGAAACAGGATTGCATTAGAGGTCCTCCATGTGATTTCTTGGGCAATCCGCATAATTTGGATTAAGATAGCTTAGAGGAAAGGTAAATTTAACAGCATAGAGTACAAGTTATGTTACCTTTTGGTTCTTTCTCTAGATTTCTTTCTCTCTAAATTACCTGACAGCAATATCTCCCTTAGACACAACTCTTCGAACAAAGTGGTACCTGACATCTATATGCTTCGTCCTCTCATAATACATTTGATCTCTAGTCAAATGGATAGCACTCTGGCTGTCACAATACACAACTGTAGACTCCTGTGGCAATCCCAGGTCACCAAGTAGCCCTCTCATCCAAATGGCTTCCTTCATTACCTCAGTCACTGCCATGTACTCAGCCTCTGTGGTAGACAACGCAACTGTAGACTGCAATATTGCCTTCCAACTAACAGCACTACCACAAAGAGTAAACACATACCCTGTCAACGACCTCCTCCTATCAAGATCACCATCATAATCTGAATCTGAATATCCACAAACATTTCTGCCAATACTATTGCTCCTGTCAAACACCAAACCAATATCTGAACTTCCACATAAGTACCAAAGTATCCACTTCACTGCCTGCCAATGCTCTTTTCCCGGGTTCCCCATGAACCTGCTAACAACACTAACTGCATGTGAAATGTCCGGGTGAGTGCAAACCATAGCATACATGATACTACCAACTGCACTCGAATATGGAACACGCAACATGTGCTCCACCTCCTCCTCAGTCTGTGGTGACAAAGCTGATGAAAGTCTAAAATGGGCAGCAGGTGGCGTACTCACAGGCTTGCACTTCTGCATAGCAAAACGCTCCAACACTTTTTCAATGTATTTCTTCTGTGACAAATACAACTTGCCTGCTTTTCTATCCCTCAAGATTTCCATCCCCAAGATCTTCTTTGCCGCACCCAAGTCTTTCATCTCAAACTCATCACTAAGCTTGGCTTTCAACTTGTTGATTTCTGGCATGTCTCTAGCAGCAATGAGCATGTCATCAACATACAACAAGTATACAAATGTCTCATCTGAGTGCCTCCTCAAATATACACAACTATCATGCTCACCTATGGTGTAACTGTTACTAAGCATGAAAGTGTCAAATCACTTGTACCACTGCCTAGGAGATTGCTTCAGGCTATACAAGGATTTCTTCAAACTGCAAACATGGTCCTCCTTTCCCTGGATAACAAACCCCTCTGGCTGACGCATGTAAATCTGCTCCTCAAGCTCACCATGCAGGAAGGCTGTCTTGACATCAAGTTGCTCTAACTCCAAGTCAAACAAAGCAACCATAGCAAGCAACACTCGGATAGAGCTATGTTTCACAACAGGTGAGAACACTTCATTGAAGTCCACACCTTCTTTCTGACTATAGCCCTTTGCCACTAAACGAGCTTTAAACTTCACATCATCAATCCCTAGGTTTCCCTCCTTTTTCTTGAAGACCCACTTGCAACCAACAACCCTTTTATCTTTAGGTAATTTCACAAGCTCCCAAGTCTGGTTTTTATGAAGAGATTCAATCTCCTCACTCATAGCAATACTCCACTGAGCTGAATGGCTACCTGTGATAGCTTCATGATAAGTAACAAGTTCTTGAACTGGCTACCTGTGACAGCTTCATGATAAGTAACAGGTTCTTGAACTTCTATAGTCTCTGCCTCAGTCAATGCATAGGCCACTAACTCTGGATAGCCATACTTCTGAGGTGGCCTAATCTGCCTCCTCTCTCTCCCAACAGCAATGCTATACTGTTGCTCATCAGCAACATCATGTATTGCACCATCATCCTCTGTAGGATTCTCCAGCTCATCATGAATAGACGGTAATGAGTTACTTGTGGTACTAACTATGAAGGTTCAACCTCAAACTCCACCAGCTCCACTTGCTTCCTGAGTTCCTGATCTTTTCCTGCACTAACAACCTCCTTTCTCAGCTTCAACATAGCAAATTCATCAAATTTCACATCTCTACTATGCATGAATTTGGATAATTTAATATACCACAATCTGTATCCTTTCACCCCGAATCCATATCCAAGAAATAAACATTTCTTTGCCCTTGCCTCAAGCTTATCATCATTAACATGAGCATATGCAGGACAAACAAATATTTTTAAATTAGATTAATCTGCAGGAGTACCAGACCATACCTCTTGTGGAGTTTTACAGTCAATCGCTGTGGATGGAGACCTATTCACCAAGTAGCAAGCCGTGTTAACTGCTTCAGCCCAAAAATCTTTAGACATCCCAGCATTAGACAGCATGCAACAAGCCCTTTCCAAGAGAGTTCTATTCATCTGTTCCGCAACCCCATTATGCTGAGGTGTTTTCACAACTGTGTGGTGCCTCACAATCCCTTCATTCTTGCAGAACTCATTAAAGTCACCCTAACAAAACTCCAGCCATTATCAGTTCTGAACCTCTTTACCTTCTTGCCTGTTTGTTTCTCAATCAAGGCTTTCCACTGTTTGAAGGTGACAAATACAGCATTCTTGTGTTTCAGAAAATACACCCAAACCGTCCTAGAATAGTCATCAATAAATGTGAGAAGATAACGATAACCACCCTTTGACTACATAGGTGAAGGGCCCCAAAGATCTGAGTTAATATAATCCATTGTACCCTTGGTTCTATGAACATCTTTACTGAACTTCACCCTACACTGTTTTCCAAACACACAGTGCTCACAAAAGTCCAGCTTCCCAGTACTCTGCCCACATAGCAGCCCCTGTTTGCTCAACATTGTCATACCCCTCTCACTCATGTGACCCAAACGCATATGCCACAACTGAGTAGTATCTCTACCTGTATTATCTCCTGATGTTACCGAAGCTGCACCTGTAACTGTGCTTCCCTGAAGATGATAGAGACCATGTAACAGCTTTCCCTTCATCACAATCAAAGCACCTTTAGAACCTTTCAAAACTTCACCTTTAGCTGAGAACTTATACCCACTGAAGTCTAATGTACCCAAAGAGATAAGGTTCTTCTTCAAATCTGGAGCATGCCTGACATCAGTCAATATCCTCACCACACCATCATGCATCTTAATTCGAACTGTTGCAATCCCCACAATTTTACAAGCAATGTTGTTTGTTTGAGAAATTAAATAACCGCAAGTGTACGGATCGTGTAAATACGGGTCGAACTCAGGGAAGAGAAATCTAGTTGTCAATCCTATTCTTGTACCGATTAGAATACTAGCTATGATATAATGTTGCCTAGCAAAATCTCAGGATTTCCGTGGACTTGACCTCGGGGCCAACACTATATATAAGCGTGCATTCTATTCAATCTAAGAATCGAATTCAACTAAGATCTTTGTTTATTTAAAATCCTAATTTAGGCAAAGTGTACCAAAATTCTAATGATCTTTATTAACTACTTATCTAATCTAATTAGAAAACCAAAATTCTAAAGGCCTAAATTAATTGGAAAATTGCAAAAGTAATTTGGAATAGTGTAAAAACTTTAATTCAATACAAGAGAATACTTAGGGTTAGAATCCACCATGGGTTTGGATAAAATTGATTAATTAAAACAATCATTTGAATTAGGTTGAAAATCCAACTAAACAGTCAATAAATAATAACATCTAAAAGATGTCATTATTTATGAGTATTTAATCGAATTAACCCTCTAATTTAATTATAAAGAATTTATTATTTGTCAATCAACAATCATCCATACGAAAGGGGAAAGCCAATGACATGGATGATTGGGATTTGTACAGAAACAAAACCCTACATAATTTGTTATATAATATACTTGTTTTAATTACCTCTCTTTCTCCTTCCCCATGGCTTCATCTAAACCCTAAGTATAGTGGGTTTAGCTACTCATGGAGAAGAGGAAAGAAACACAGAGAATAGAGAGGGGAATTGGAATTGCCATTAAATAAACAAAGAAAGCTCTACTTTAATTGAATTTGAAACAAAAATACATTGAACTAATTCTTGGAAGAAAGAACAAAAATAAAAGAACACTTAGTCTTTCCGCAATGATTGAATCCTTGGCCGAGAGATACGACGGTGCCGAAACATAAACTTGAAGAAGAATAGTGTTGAACCAAATTTCCAAGTAGGAGAGATCTTTGTTGATGAAAATTCCAAATATTACAATCTAGAGAACCAAAATAAGATGAAAAAGTGAGAGAGCTTGAGAATGGTAGAGAAGTAGAGAGGATGGAGAGAGAGAGAGCCAGAAGCATGGGAGAGAGTCTAAAATATATATAGTTTAAGTGTCCATCCAATTGGTTCCTATCTTTTTCCTTTTATATATTTTTTTTCTTGTTAACTTTCCTCTCTCCACTTGGATATCTGTCTCCATTAATTTCAGCAACTTTGTACCTTGTCTAAGTAATTTGGGCAACTTTTACTCTCCCTTTCTTGACTTTGATGTGTGAAAACGTTTGCAACTTTCTTTCTCTACTTTGGTGGGTCCCACTTGCATGTATTATGGCTTTTCATCTCAAATGGGCAACTTCACCCTCACGTAAAAAAACAGTGCTGTGAATAGATAAAAGTGGGTCCCACGGTTTTGCATGTATTAGCAATACACTTAAAGAAAAGTTACTATTTTCAAATAAAAAGAAAACGTGGGAGTGGCTGCTATTATATCAAATGGAATTGTGCAATTCCAAGTGGGTCCCACCATTGCATGAAGGTTGTACGTTCATAGGCAAGATGCCAAAATTGATGGACAACACTTGCCATACAAATGCATGCATACATGCCCCTCTCCAACCGACAAAATAAACTTTCCATATAGAACAAGATTCATATAAAGCAAGTTACTGTTAGAAAGAAAAATTTCTTTAGGAGGGCGTTTTCTAATGTGTGACCCCACACGTGTGTCAAAAATAACGTGTCCCTAATATCAGCCGAATCATATATGGATGTTGGATCTTCCTTTGACATGGGGCCCACTTTCTACAATTTAGAATTCGAGCTTCAATATTCTCTTTCCTGCCTTAGAAGTTCGGTCACCATGTGGGGCCCATCTATGTTGCATCTATTTTGATAAGTCCACCAAGGTTGCATCAGAACATTGTTTCCACTAGATAATCCAAACCCTCCATTAGATTGGCTGCAAAATAAATATTGGGCCATACCCCCTTAATTCATTCCTCATAACTTGATCCGAGCCGTCCATTTTAATGAATGTTAATAAAACCCCTCAAATCATCTCCCAAGGCCGATCCAAACCATTCACTTTATTGGGCCACAATGGTAGTGTTCTCGTATTTGATCTTTTATTTGGAATTTCTTCTCTTTAGCTCCATTTTCCGTGAAAATCCTTAAATAACCCTGAAACTTCAAAAACAAGAAAAACACATCAAATAGCACTACTCTAAAAGTAAAAAGATAATCATTTCCCACCTACAATTCACACATAAATGTGTTCATCAAATTCCCCCATACTTGAGCTTTGCTTGTCCTCAAGGAAACAAAAAGAAAAACTAAAACAAACACAAAAACTAAATAAAAATAAAATCCTAACTCACTTTCGTAGGAATCACGATTGCATTTAGCACGTGCAACAAGCCTTTAAACCCCTAGGTTACCCTAGTGGACGAGTTGTGTCTCGTGAGTGTTTGCAGTGAATAAACACACAAAATTCCAAAACAAACTTTTCTTTCCAAATCTCACTATAGAATAAAGCCAAAAATTTCTAATCCTTTTTCTTTGATAAATTACTCAAAATAGAAGAACAAGAATACCCCCATACTTGAACCTTGCATCCTATCCCAAGTTGGAAAAATTAGAAAAATATTTCAAGTAAGAAATCCTCTTTTGAATTTGTCCTACTCTTCTCCCTTAAATTTGCTTCTAGTGTAATCGTACCATAAAAGAAATTTGATTCGGAAACTTCGTAGAAAATTTGCAAATTTATATGGCCCACCATACTTTTCACTTTTCCCATACTTTCTAAGAATAGAACTCACTTTTTGTAATCATCTACTGCTTTTGGCGTGAATGACATGCAGGGCATGCACCAGACACCCAGGCTACTAAGCAGTGTCCGACTAATCTTTGATTTGCATATGTCATAGACATTGATGCATATGAATTCAAGCTTTATCTTTGATTACGTGCAATGCTTTGATTTATTAAGCTTTCTAATTGACCCATGTATGGAGTTTTCAGTCAGTTGCGCTCAAGCCAGTTGGCTTTAAGGAACTAGGCATAAAAACCCTTCAGACTTAATAGCTTAAGTCAAAAAGGCTACAAATCAAAACTATAATCAAGAAGCAAACTTTCTAAAAATCATTCTTTTTTTTCTTTTTTTTCAACCTTTCTTTCCTTTTTATCCATACCATATAAAAAGCAAGTTTCTATTTCTATTTCTTATTCAAATCCTTTTAAAAGAAAGATTCCAAAAGAAAACAAAACTAAGAAAGGAAAGTATTCTTTCTAATTTTTTAAATTCCAAAATTAAAATATCCACTAACTTTCTTTCTTAAAATAGGAAAACAACTTTCTTTTTAAGAATACCAAGTTCTTTCTAATTTGAAAAATTACCAAAAATAAAACGACAAGAAAATTTCTAACTTTAACTTATAGAAAAGACTAGAAAATGAAAGTTTCTAAAAGCTACCCCCCATACTTGAATTATGCATTGTCCTCAATGCATGCAAAAGTAGAAATAAAAATATGAGGACTAAAAATAGAAAGGAGGGTACATACCATATTTGTTTAGGAATGATTCGAATAAGAAGGTTCATGGAGATCCATGACCTCTTCCATATTCGGCTTTGACAACTCAATAAATGGCTTTAATCTTTGACCATTAACTTTAAAAATCTCACAATTGCTTGGATTTAGAACCTCGACCGCACCATGAGAGAAAACTTTGTTAACCACATATGGTCCATCCCAACGGGATCTTAACTTACCTGGAAAGATATGCAATCTTGAATTGTAGAGAAGCACTTTTTCGCCCTCTTGAAACGATTTTCTTAAAATATGTTTGTCATGAAAAGCTTTTGTCTTCTCTTTATAGATCTTTGCATTCTCGTACGCTTCATTGCGTAACTCCTCCAATTCGGAAAGTTGTAATCGCCTTTGAACACCTGCAGAAGACAAATCAAAGTTTAGTTTCTTAATAGCCCAAAAAGCTTTATGTTCCAATTCAACCGGGAGGTGACAAGCTTTGCCATACACAAGGCGGTAAGGAGACTGACCAAGATCAATCTTCAATGCCGTCCTATGAGCCCACAAGGTATCCACTAATCTAATGGACCAATCCTTGTGGTTTGGATTCACTGTCTTCTCCAAAATTTGCTTAATTTGCCTATTTGAAACCTCTACTTGACCACTCGTTTGAGGATGATAAGGAGTAGCCAACTTATGAGTAATACCATACTTCTTCATAAGAGCTTCAAACGGTCTATTACAAAAGTGCTTACTCCTATTACTAATGATGGCACGAGGTGTAACAAAGCGCGAAAAGATATTTTCTTTAAGAAACTTGACCACCACCTTGTGGTCATTGGATTTGCAAGCAATGGCTTCAATCCATTTAGACACGTAATCTACACCTAACAAAATATACAAGTTTCCAAAAGAGTTGGGAAACGGACCCATAAAATCAATACCCCACACATCGAAGATTTCTACTACTAAGATCGGGTTGAGGGGCATCATATTTTGCTTTGTAACTCTTCCTAACAACTGACAAGATCTGCATGCCTTACAAAAATCAAAAGTATCCCTAAAAATACTTGGCCAATAGAAACCACATTGTAAAACTTTGTGCGCCGTTTTCTTTGCACTAAAGTGGCCACCACAGGCTTGATCATGGCAAAAAGATAGAATCGATTGGTGCTCATGATCGGGCACACATCGTCGGACAATCTGACCCGAACAAGTTTTGAACAAATAGGGATCATCCCAAAAGAAATACTTTACCTGTGAATAAAACCGGTATTTGTCTTGGTTGGACCAATGATCCGGTGTAGCATCTGTAATCAAGTAATTCACAATATCCGCATACCATGGCTCACTAAAAATAGCAAACAATTGCTCATCAGGAAAGTTTTCATTAATTGGACCTTCGTCATTCTTTGCATTAGGGAGTCTAGACAGGTGATCGGCAACCAAGTTTTCCGTACCCTTTTTATCTCTAATCTCCAAATCAAACTCTTGAAAAAGTAAAATCCACCTAATGAGGCGAGCTTTAGCATCCTTCTTTCCAACAAGATACTTGATTGCCGAATGGTCGATATAAATTATCACACGCGATCCAATCAAGTAGGACCGAAACTTCTCTAATGCAACACAACCGCTAGAAATTCTTTCTCGGTAGTGGTGTAGTTGAGTTGTGTATCATTGAGAGTCCTACTTGCATAATAGATTACATGCGGTAATTTATTGAATCTTTGACCCAATACGGCTCCTATTGCAAAGTCGGAAGCATCACACATAATTTCAAACGGTTCGGTCCAATTAGGTGCTCGAATGATGGGAGCAGTAGTTAACTCATTTTTTAAACACTCAGAAGAATCAAAACATTCTTTGGAAAACTCAAATTTTTGATCTTTTGCCAACAAGTTGGTTAGAGGTCTAGCAATTTCAGAAAAATCTTTTATAAAACGCCGGTAAAAGCCCGCATGGCCAAAAAATGATCGAATATCCTTCACAATTTTGGGGGGTGGAAGATGGACAATGAGATCCACCTTGGCTTTATCAACCTTAATTCCCTCTTTTGAAATCACATGACCTAAAACTATGCCCTCTTTTACCATAAAATGACACTTTTCCCAATTGAGGACAAGGTTCTTTTCTGTACTCCTTTCTAAGACCAATTTTAAGTGATGTAAACATTCGGCATAGGTGGAGCCATGAATAGAAAAATCATCCATAAAAACCTCTAAGAAGGTCTCCACCATGTCAGAAAAGATACTCATCATGCATCTTTGGGAAGTTGCTGGTACATTGCATAACCCAAAAGGCATGCGTCTATAAGCAAACATTCGAAAGGGGCATGTGAATGTCATTTTCTCTTGATCTTCAGGAGCTATGGGAATTTGGTTGTAACCGGAATATCCATCAAGAAAGTAATAATACTCATGACCCGCTAACCTCTCTAACATTTAATCAATAAAAGGCAAAAGTGATCCTTCCAAGTAGCGGCATTAAGCTTTCGATAGTCAATACAAACCCGCCACCCTGTTTGAATACGAGTAGGAATAAGTTCATTGGTGGCGGATTGTATAACGGTAACTCCCGACTTCTTAGGCACTACTTGAACGGGACTCACCCATTGGCTATCCGAGATGGGATAAATGATCACATTATCTAACCATTTTAAAATCTCTTTTTGGATGGCTTCCTTCATCACAGGTTAGCCCTTCTTTAATGTTCCCTTGAAGGTTTGGCACCCTCAACGAGATGGATGTGATGTTGCACAATCGAAGGGCTAATTCCTTTTATGTCAGCCATTGTCCAACCTATGGCTTCTTTGTTATCTTTTAGCAATTTAATGAGTTCCTCCTCTTGAGGGGAGGTTAGGTCCGCAGCAATTATTAGAGGCAAAGTACAATTATCACCCAAAAATGCATAACGTAAATGAGAAGGCAAGGGCTTCAACTCCAACTATGGCGCTTCTTCGATTGATGTCTTTGGAAGAGATGTTGCGAGTGGTCCAACAGGCTCCACGTTTTGGATGGCAAAAGCTTGGAAAAGAAATCATCTCCTCCATCACCTCCTAGCTCCTCCAAGTAATTTTGGAAACCTGCATCAAAATCAATTTCAAAATTAGTAAGAATATCATCAGGAAATGAATGCAACATATTGATTTCTTCAAGAAAATTTGGTTGCTTACCCAATCTAAAGACATTAAAATCAACCGATGTGTTTCCAAAAGATAATTTCATTAGGCCATTCCTACAGTTAATTAAAGCGTTGCTAGTAGCAAGGAAAGGCCTACCAAGGATGATAGGAATTTGATCCTTGATATTAACAACGGGTTCTGTGTCCAAAACCATAAAATCCACAGGAAATAAGAAATCCCCTACTTTTACTAGGACATCCTCAACCATAGCTTTTGGTGTTTTAATGGATCTATCCGCCAATTGGAGTGTGACGGTGGTAGGTTTGAGGTCACCTAGTCCTAATTGCTTGAAAACCGAAAATGGTATGAGATTCACACTAGCTCCCAAATCTAATAAGGCATGGTCAATTTGAGTATTTCCAATAGTACATGATTGTGGGACATCCCGGGTCCTTATATTTTGCTACCATTTGATGAGACAAAAAAGAACTAATGTTTGCGGCCAAGAAAGCTTTGTTGGGCACATTCGTTGTTCTCTTTTGTGTACATAGATCTTTCAAAACTTTAGCATATGTGGGGACTTGAGAAATTGCATCAAGCAAAGGAATATTCACATGCACTTGTTTAAAAATATTTAGAATTTTATCAATTTAATCTACCTTTTTATTATTAGCAAGTCTCCTTGGAAAATGAGCTTTAGGAATGAAATCTCGTGCAGGGGGAGAAGTTACCTCTTCTAGACTTACCTGTTTGGGCTCCTCTTCTGAGCCAATGGAGGGAGGTTCTTCACTTACCTCTTTTGAAAGATCTTGAGCATTTTTAGAAGGTTCGGTGCTGACCTCCTCTTTTTGGTATTCTTTTCCACTTCGCAAAGCATAAACCACATTGCATTGATTCGCAGGGTCCTGCTGTGGCAAACTAGATTGCATGGCATTCAACTGATTCACCTGTGGTTGTTGATTCCCATTCATGGCTACATTCCTTGGGTTAGGAATGGGTTGACTCGGCATCTTTTCTTTTTCCCTTTCACTTAGGGCCGTAGCAAGTTGAGAAATTTGCTTTTCTAAGTTGTGTTGGCCCGTCATGAAGGTACTCATTAGAAGCTCTATGTTCTTCTCTAAAGATGAAATTCATGCCAACTCCCATTGTTTTTGAAAACCCGGAGGGGGCTGATTTGAAACATTATTAATCATGGGGTTTTGAAAAGTAGGAGGGGAAGGGGATGGCCTAACAAAAGTGGGAGGGAAGGCGGGCCTAGGTTGGCCGAATTGGCCTTAGCCTTGGAAATTATATGGCCCACTTTGACTCCATGAAAAGTTTGGATGATTTCTCCATCCTGGATTATAAGTGCTAGAATAAGAATTATTAGAATACAAAGCACTTACATTCTCATTAGAATTACCAAATTTAACAAGCGTTGGGCACTCTTCCATGACATGGTTCGTGGCTTGACACCAACTACACATAGGAACACTATGTGCAATTTGATTAACTTGTGAAGGTCCTTTGACAACTATTGCTTCTAGCCTTTTGATTAAGCTATCAAGATGGGCCTCTTTTGCCACGGCACCCTCTATTAGAAATCCCTTACTTGAAGTGGCTCTCTCACCGTCTTGAGTGGATTCCCACTCTCTTGTTTTTTCCGCCAAATCAAGTAAGAAGTTCCATGCCGCGGCCTCATTCGTGAAAGATGTAAAACCGTTAGGACACATGAACTCAAGAAGTTGCTTTGTTTGGTAATCTATGCCCTCATAAACAATTTGGCATAAGTGCCACAAATCTATTCCATGGTGAGGACACTCTTGGAGTAGGTCTTTGAACCTCTCTATAAACTTAGAAAATGACTTTAATGGATTTTGTTTGAATTGTAAAATATCGTTCCTAAGCTTATTAGTTTTATGTAATGGAAAAAAAAATTTTAGGAAAGCGACGGCGAACTCCTCCCAAGTGGTGATGGAGTTCGTTGATAAGCCATAGAGCCATTTTTTGGCTCCATCCTTGAGTGAAAACGTAATAAACCGCAACTTTACCGCATCATCGGTAAGTTATTACAACTTAATCAAAGCACATACATCTTCAAACTCACGCAAAAATAAATAAGCATCCTCCGAAGGGAGGCCATGAAAATGAGGAAGCAAAGAGATAAATTGCGATTTTAGCTCAAAATTATTACCCTGTGCAATCGGCAATCTAATGCAAGAAGGTTGCGCGGTTCGGGCCGGATAGAAGCGATTGCGCAAACTCTTGGGCGGCTCTTGTTCTTCCGCCATGACTACTTGATTTGGATTTGGTGCGATGTCTTCCGCTGTCTCTAACCGGTTTGCTCTTTCTAGTCAATTGGCCGAGTTCCGCACCCAACCTACACTCATAAACACAAGAAAACCAAGTAAGAGAGATGGATAGGCAAAAAACAAAAATTATAACTAAACTTAAAAAAAAAAAAATTCTAATCTAACACTTCGAATAATTAAGATCCTAATGCAACTCTCTTCCCCGGCAGCGGCTCCAAAACCTTGTTTGAGAAATTAAATAACCGCAAGTGCACGGATCGTGTAAATACGGGTCGAACTCAGGGAAGAGAAATCTAGTTGTCAATCTTATCCTTGTACCGATTAGAATACTAGCTATGATATAATGTTGCCTGACAAAATCTTAAGATTTTCGTGGACTTGAACTCGGAGCCAACACTATATATAAGCGTGCATTCTATTCAATCTAAGAATCGAATTCAACTAAGATCTTTGTTTATTTAAAATCCTAATTTAGGCAAAGTGTACCAAAATTCTAATGATCTTTATTAACTACTTATCTAATCTAATTAGAAAACCAAAATTCTAAAGGCCTAAGTTAATTGGAAAATTGCAAAAGTAATTTGGAATAGTGTAAAAACTTTAATTCAATACAAGAGAATACTTAGGGTTAGAATCCACCATGGGTTTGGATAAAATTGATTAATTAAAACAATCATTTGAATTAGGTTGAAAATCCAACTAAACAGTCAATAAATAATAAGATCTAAAAGATGTCATTATTTATGAGTATTTAATCGAATTAACCCTCTAATTTAATTATATAGAATTTATTATTTGTCAATCAACAATCATCCATACGAAAGGGGAAAGCCAATGACATGGATGATTGGGATTTGTACAGAAACAAAACCCTACATAATTTGTTATATAATCTACTTGTTTTAATTACCTCTCTTTCTCCTTCCACATGGCTTCATCTAAACCCTAAGTATAGTGGGTTTAGCTACTCATGGAGAAGAGGAAAGAAACACAGAGAATAGAGAGGGGAATTGGAATTGCCATTAAATAAACAAAGAAAGCTCTACTTTAATTGAATTTGAAACAAAAATACATTGAACTAATTCTTGGAAGAAAGAACAAAAATAAAAGAACACTTAGTCTTTTCGCAATGATTGAATCCTTGGCCGAGAGATACGACGGTGCCGAAACATAAACTTGAAGAAGAATAGTGTTGAACCAAATTTCTAAGTGAAAGAGATCTTTGTTGATGAAAATTCGAAGTATTACAATCTAGAGAACCAAAATAAGATGAAAAAGTGAGAGAGCTTGAGAATGGTAGAGAAGTAGAGAGGATGGAGAGAGGGAGAGCCAGAAGCATGGGAGAGAGTCTAAAATATATATAGTTTAAGTGCCCATCCAATTGGTTCCTATCTTTTTCCTTTTACATATTTTTTTTCTTGTTAACTTTCCTCTCTCCACTTGGACATCTCTCTCCATTAATTTCAGCAACTTTGTACCTTGTCTAAGTAATTTGGGCAACTTTTACTCTCCCTTTCTTGACTTTGTTGTGTGAAAACGTTTGCAACTTTCTTTCTCTACTTTGGTGGGTCCCACTTGCATGTATTATGGCTTTTCATCTCAAATGGGCAACTTCACCCTCACGTAAAAAAAACAGTGCTGTGAATAGATATAAGTGGGTCCCACGGTTTTGCATGTATTAGCAATACACTTAAATAAAAGTTACTATTTTCAAATAAAAAGAAAACGTGGGAGTGGCTGCTATTATATCAAATGGAATTGTGCAATTCCAAGTGGGTCCCACCATTGCATGAAGGTTGTACGTTCATAGGCAAGATGCCAAAATTGATGGACATCACTTGCCATACAAATGCATGCATACATGCCCCTCTGCAACCGACAAAGTAAACTTGCCATATAGAACAAGATTCATATAAAGCAAGTTACTGTTAAAAAGAAAAACTTCTTTAGGTGGGCGTTTTCTAATGTGTGACCCCACATGTGTGTCAAAAATAACGTGTCCCCAATATCAACCGAATCATATATGGATGTTGGATCTTCCTTTGACATGGGGCCCACTTTCTACAATTTAGAATTCAAGCTTCAATATTCTCTTTCCTGCCTTACATGTTCGGTCACCATGTGGGGCCCATCTATGTTGCATCTATTTTGATAAGTCCACCAAGGTTGCATCAGAACATTGTTTCCACTACATAATCCAAACCCTCCATTAGATTGGCTGCAAAATAAATATTGGGCCATGCCCCCTTAATTCATTCCTCATAACTTGATCCGAGCCGTCCATTTTAATGAATGTTAATAAAACCCCTCAAATCATCTCCCAAGGCCGATCCAAACCATTCACTTTATTGGGCCACAATGGTAGTGTTCTCGTATTTGATCTTTTCTTTGGAATTTCTTCTCTTTAGCTCCATTTTCCGTGAAAATCCTTAAATAACCCTGAAACATAAAAAACAAGGAAAACACATCAAATAGCACTACTCTAAAAGTAAAAAGATAATCATTTCCCACCTACAATTCACACATAAATGTGTTCATCATTGTTTCCCATCAACACATTACCACCATCCACTGACCGGTAAGATGAATACCAATCTCTCCTTGGACTTATGTGGAAGGAGCAAGCCGAATCAAACAACCATTCTTTCCCCGAAGGGTCAACTGTGACTGAAAGAACATTATCACCATCATCAGAACTCTCTGCTACAACTGCATCTGCAGTACCAGAAGAGTTATCCTCCTTCTTCCCTTTACCTCCTCTCTCTGGACAATCCTTTCTAAAGTGCCCTTCCTTATGACACTGGAAACACTTCAACTTTCTACCCTTAGATTTTGGTCTAGACTTGTCTCTTTTACTGAAGCCATTTTTTTCACTTCTACCCCTTACAACCAACCCCTCACCTAAGCCCTCTTCTCCATTACCCGACACCTTTCTCTGCAACTCCTTAGAGTTCAAGGTTGCCTTAATATCCTCCATGGAGATCGTATCATTTCCATACAATAATGTATCAACAAGATGCTCATATGAAGGAGGTAAAGAACACAGTAAAATAAGAGCTTGATCCTCATCTTCAACTTTAACATCAATATTCCTTAGGTCTATAATGATTTTATTGAACTCATCAAGGTGTTCGAAAATAGGCGTACCTTCTTCATTCGCAGTGCGTAGAGTTTTTGCTTCAAATACAAAAAATTGGTGAGAGACTTGCACATATACAGAGACTCTAGCTTCTTCCAGAATCCAACAACCTCAGTCTCTTCTGCAACTTCTCGCAATACCTCATCTGATAAACACAGATGGATATACCCAAAGGCCTTCTCCAACAAATCATCCTTCTCATCGTCCGAGATTTTCTCCGGCAAAGCCCCTTTACCTTTTAGCGTCTTTAACAACCCTTGTGTTACTAATAGGGCACGCATCTTCATTCTTCAGATGCTAAAGCTACCCTTTCCATCGAACTTCTCGACATCAAGCTTCGCACCACCCGCCATGACAAAAATCCAAAAATTGCGAAAACAGAGGTTAATCGAGCGCAGCCCAGGCAAAGGCGGAACAACCTAGAGCTTTGATACCAATTTGTTGTGAAAAACCCCAAATAGCAATATGTGATTTCAATGGCAAAGTAAAACAAAAGAATAAACACAAGCACTCACACAAAGACAAAAAGATTTACGTGGTTCGGCAAAAGCCTACTCCACGGCAGAGGCGATGAGAAAATCCACTATAAGATTCAGAGATTATAAGAGAAGATCGATTTCTCTCTCACCAAACCCACTAGAAACCCTAGCACACCCTCTTTCCCTATCTTTAGAGCTCTCAACCCTCTTTACAAGACTTACTCACGAAATAAGCCCTAAAAGCCCATTTATATAAAGCAGGCTTTAAGTTAGTCTTATTGGGCCGAAAGGCCACACATTGCCGAATAAACGCGCCTAATCCGGGTCACACACAATATTTCGGACCCTAAACGGGTTTGAATTCAAGACACCCCAACTCAACATATATATATATATATATATATATATATATATATATATATATATATATATATATATATAGTAGTTGGTTCAATTCGACGAGCTAACCTCTTCTTGTGTTGTATTTGTCAAGTGGCACGATCAGAGTGAATGTCGGCTTCATTCCATGGCAAAATCGTTTATGTAACCACTAGTAAGACACCCAGTGCGATGCACGGGGCAACAGTAAAAAGTATGCTTTAAAAAAAGGGCAATGGTAAAAAGTATGCTTTAAAAAAAGGGCAATGATAAATTTGCACCCCCTGCTGTAAGCAAAACGCACCCCTTATACCATGATTTGACTTGAACAGTGCTCAACTTTAACGTTTTTTGACATCAAATCACATTATCAGGGGTGCGAATTTATCATTGCCCTAAAAAAAATTCTAATGAAAACAAAATATGCATTTGTTAAGAAGAGACGAATGGGAAAAAATGCAGGTATACCTAAAAACATTGGAAAAAAGGAGTGTTATTTCTAATAGCTGCCGTCCAGTCACATTCACAGAAAAGTCTATACAGCTTCTTCAAAGCACTTCTTTCTTTGTTCTATTGAAGCACTTCTTTCAGCAAGATTGGGAGCTAAACCATCAACAACTTTGGCTGCATCTCCATCAGTGATTCCTTCGAGAACATCAATTGGGACCTGGTCATCAAAATAAACTGTCAAAATATGGTAGAAACAGTAAAGAACGTAAATAAATGAAGTCCATGTCTTCTCAATTATCTCGGGTAGAGGGAGAAGTGAAAAGATTATTTTACAAAAATAAAAGACGAGTGATGAGAGATGACCTTAATAATCATAGAGGGGAAGTGTTGTAATCATCTTAATAATACATATGTATCTGATACAGAGGTCCAACTGAAGTATGTATGTAAAATAGACCATTGGAAAGTACCAAACAAAGCCTTCAGAAGGACATATCAATAACACTGAATGCCTGAGGTGTAAAGGGTAGTTAATACCAAAAAAAAAGCACCAAGCAGCTGCCCCCCCCCCCCCCCCCCCCCCCCACACACACACACCACACGCACGCGCGTAGTCAATCAAAAATATTTTGCAAAACAAACCCATAATAAATAAACTCAAAAACACTAATATTTAAACGATGAAAGAAGAAATAAAGAAAGCTCATCAAAGAGAAAGTAAGAAAGGTCCTTGAATCTGATACCATTTGGCATTTGGAAACAGTTAATCATCAGAACGAAATATTAAAGAGAGTTACATGTCTGGAAAGAGAAACTCTAAGCGTTAAAATTTCTACCTTTGTACAAATAGAAACATTGTTTTCAAAAAGAAACATAAACAAAGAAAATTTTCCCATTTTTGTTTTTTTGGAATGGTAATTTTCCCTACTTTTCAAATAGAATTGATTTTTGAGTAGTATTTTGTTTTGAACTTGCGATCCAAGTCAGAGAAAAGTATTCATGGCTTTGAAGGTATGTTCTGAGAAAAGCAATTTCTAAGTTTATACAGTTCTTCACTCCATCTATGTCATCCTATCATAAATATTTCAAAAACCCACATGGAAACTCACGAAGGAATTTAGGTGATAAATTATTGGCAGAAGATCAGATATCGGGAAGCAGAATAGTAGCAATATCCCTCTAGCACTTTAAAAGCGGATTTAGAAGAAAGGGGAATGGAATAACTCAAAAACTAATATTTCAAAGAACACCAAAGCAAAAGAATCTAGGTGGACTTCACAATGGATTCAAAATGAAAAGAGAATCCTAAACCCTAAATCCAATTCAGTCTAGTAACAAACTAAATACGAATGAAGTAGACAGCAAAACAGTTCGTTCCAGCTTTAAAGCCAGATATTACTTTATAATACGGCATAAACACTGCTTATAGAAGATAAAGTTCAAATACATGGGAATATTGCACATCAGAAATTCAGATCAAAAGCTTTTATTCATCTGATAAATTGCAAGTTCTTTGGATATCGATTCCCGCACTAATAAGAAGCTGATTTCAAGCATTGCTTATAGAAGATATAATTCAAGAATGTCACCAAATCATTTCAATGAATAAAGAAATAAAGAGATGGCATGATAGCAAAATTCCATGAATTTTTTTAATGAAAATTTGTATCAATTGAGATTTTAACCATGCTCGCAGGAAGTAGTAATTTGTTGGATGGGAAAATACTAGAAATGGGGTTTAAATCAATGATGACTTTGTGCTCTTTCCTCTCCAGCTGATATTTATATATCCCCGAAAATATATGAAATTTATAGAAGAGTCAGATAAATCGAATCAGTACTGCATTTACCGTACTGAAATCACTTGGAAAGCTACTGCATATGATGCTAAATGCAGTAATGAGTCTCCTTTTCCTTTTTGCTAATAATTTTTTTTTTTCAAAATCAATGGCTTGAAAAAGAAAACATGACCAAGGCACAAAGAAAAAGAGAGAGGAAGAAATCATTAATCGAGTCTTAAAATTGTTGACAGCTAATTGGGAAGATAGCTCACATCTAGGTTTTGAACCATAGATGATGATTATGTTGATTGCCCATATAGTCTCCTAGTAGGGAAGGAAATCTCTGTAGATCAGGGATGATCTCCATATGTTTAAACCCAAAACCAGAATGACGGAACCTGGGTAAGTAGTATTAGTCCTCGACCATTTCCAATAAAAAGGACAGATTTCACTGAAATATATTATTTGGGATAAAAAAACAAATGTATTTGAAACCTTTTCATTCTTTACCAAACTCAAATGAAGTTCATGGATGTGCGTGAGGGAGAGAGATACCGCAACTTCGATGGGAACATTAGTGTTGATACGGTGTTGGTAATAGAGGTAGATGCAGGCTGACATTGAGTCTCTTCAAACTGGCCTCCCAGGCAGCCCCGATGTAGACCGGATCGCCACGATTGACCGAGGTCTGGCCATCAGTCACCCAACTGAAGCGGAACTTAGAAGCCAAATCCACCTTCTCCCTTATCCCCTTGAGGGCTTGCAAAAGGAAGAGAGAGGAAACTTCAAATTTGAAGTGAGAACAGAAGGCCGAAAGCATTTTTATCACCTTTAGAAGCATTCAAATGGATATATTCAGAAGAAGTCTGTGCCAAATGAATATCTATGTTTGTTCAGCATGCTTAATTCATTTTAGTAAGGTTGTTCATGGTTGGGTAAACATGTAGGTAAAACTCAAATGAGTACATAGAAGGGCAGATATACATTTTTAGTAAAATAGCAAGGAATACAAAATAATAGAACCTCGAACAAAACTTGTAGACATACATTTCATTATACCAAAAATAATGATTGGTTCAGGTGAAGAAAATGAAAGAACAGAATTCAGATTGGGGATTGGGGTAAGAAAGCAAGAATCAAATTCTTACAATTTAGGAAACTGAATAAAGATTGAGTCTGAAATACGGAAACCCTGAAATTAGATCAGAACAAAGGTTCTTGCTAATCAATTGATATTTAAAAAGAAAAAATACAGCGACAGGGTTGATCGCATCAGATCGGAATCAAATACAGACAAGATTTCAGAAAAATCATGCTTAGGTTCAAGAAACCACAATAGATGGTTTTGGAAGATAACTTATCATAGCATTTAAATTACTCAGAACTTAGTAGAGAGAAGAATTTAGATGTCAGGTAGGTACCACTTTGTTCAAAGAGTTGTGTCTAAGGGAGATATTGTTGTGAAGAAGATTGGTACTGCAGAGAATCCAGCAAACATGATGACCAAGCCTGTGGCCAAGTTCAAGCATTGCTTGGACTTGGTTGGTGTTAGCAGCTTGTGAGTGCCCCAAGGGGGCTGTTGCAGAGGTGATTGAAGAGAATTCAAGCCAATGGGGAGATTTGTTGAGTTGGGTGTCTTGAATTCAAACCCGTTTAGGGTCCGAAATATTGTGTGCGACCCGGATTAGGCCCGTCTTTTCCGCTTGGCCCGGCCCGTTTTTTGTGTTTTTCGGCCCGATAAGACTAACTTCAAGTTCGCTTTATATAAATGGGCTTTTAGGGCTTATTTCGTGAGTAAGTCTTGTAAAGAAGGTTGAGAGGTCCAAAGAAAGGGGAAAAGGGTGTGCTAGGGTTTCTAGTGTGTTTGGTGAGAGAGACCGATCTTCTCTTATAATCTCTGAATCTTATAATGGATTTTCTCGTCGCCTCTGCCGTGGAGTAGGCTTTGGCCGAGCCACATAAATCTTTGTGTCTTTGTGTGATTGCTTGTGTTTATTCTTTTGTTTTACTTTGCCATTGAAATCACATATTGCTATTTGGGGTTTTTCACAACAATATATATATATATATATATATATATATATATGTGTGTGTGTGTGTGTGTGTGTGTGTGTGTGTGTGTATATTTACATATATACATATATATGTATGTATATATATACATATATATGTATGTATATATATACATATACAGAGAGAGCAATGATAGATACAGAGAGAGCAATGATATATTATATACGATTGGATGCCAAAAGCCTGCAAGTTCTGTTGAGACTTCAGCCATGATACCGACACGTGCCATCAACAGCCTACTCTCATCCCAACAATGGAGAAAAAAGTTTGGAGACCCATTCAAAGATCGTCGAATTCGGATGCCTCAAATCAGTTTGAAGTCAATCCCTCTTACCCCCATGCTGCTATGGATCCAGATTGCACCCCTCCTTGCACAATTGGGAACAAATTCTTTGTTCTTGCAGCTTCGGAGCCTTCTCCCAGTAAGTTTGCCCCCTCGTTCTGCAAGGGCTCTTCCCCCTTGCGTCTCCCGGAATTGCAAAGATTTGACTCCGATGGTGATGAATGGCATCTGGTTAAGAAGAAGAAAGAAAAATCTGGGGCACTGCTGCTTAGACCCTCTCCCTCTTGAATTCTCCCATCCCTATCGAAACCTCGACCAAAATTAGGCTAGGGCTGGGTGGTTGGTTCCTCCTGGGGTTGGCAGCAGTCAATAGCTTGGTCCGTCTCTTCGAGCTTCTCTTTCGAGAGATGGACTCTTCAGCTGTTTTGCTCTTTGTTGCTGCTTTGTGGTTTCTGGCTGTTTTGTTTGGCTTTCCCTGTGGTTGGTTGTTGCTTGCTGTTTCTTGTTTTGTATTTCCATTTTGTTCGCTCCTTGTTTGTCATTGTTTGTCATTGTGAGGTTGCTCCTCGAGCCCCTCTTATTGGGCTTCTGTTAGCCCGCCCTTTCTATAGTTTGTTGAGGTTGTTGTCCTCTTTTAGGTTTTAATTTTTGAGGTTCTTGTATGGTCCTTGCTTTTGTTTGCTTTCTTGTTTCCCCAGCATGTTGAGGGGTTGTTTTCTTTTGCTTCATGTACATCTATTTCTTATCTAATCTATCTGGTAGGGGTCCCACCTAACCCCAACTTACCCATCAAAAGAAAAAAGAAAAAAGATAGATACAAGGGAGCCCTTGCATAAAGAGCCAAAAAAAGGGCTCTTGATTGGATCCACGTCAACAAATGTAACTGATTTTACTTTTTCAACCATTTTAAAATTGTAACTGAAAATGACGTGGATCCAATGAAGAGCCCTTTTTTGGCTCTTTATGCAAGGGCTCCTTTGTATCTATCATTGCTCATATATATATATATATATATATATATATATATATATATATATATATATAGCAGAAGAGAAAATGGAGAATTATTGTCCATTTAACACGTCAATGGGGATGATTTTTATCGTTTTTGCCCTCCCCACATATCTGTCATACTATCTATATCAGGGTAAAATCGTAATCTACATACGAAAAGTACCGACACGGGTACCTGTCTATGACAATTATGGAAAAAACCTACCGAGAAGAGGTAAAGACATATGACAATGACGAAAGAACTACTTTATATTACTCATCCAGGACACTTGCAAAATATTGACGGATTCCGGGCACCTAAAGAGGAACAACAATTATGGAAACCTCTATCGATTGGAGG